>NC_133666.1:552469853-553188526 GCF_037893015.1 Macrotis lagotis | reverse complement strand
GGTATTCTGTCAGATACTTGTTAGAATCCTGTGTTGTTTAATTTATTTTTTTACATCTACCTTTCAACTTTCAATCCATGGGTCCTAATTATTCTTCCAGGCTCGGTCAGAACAAGTCTAATAATCTTCAAACTGGTATTAAGAGTAGGGAGAATTTTGCAGTAACCTGTAGATGGCATGCAATGTTTATGTTTTTGCCAGTACCAAATAACACACTCACATGCATAAAATATGACCTGATCTCCTCTCCTAGATTAAAAAATAAAAATGTTTTAGGAAGGAACATGTCTCTATTCTCTAAGGAAAATTATTTGTTTTTGAAAGGAAAAAGTACTTCAAAGAGGAATAAAAGGAAGAAAAAAGATATGAAGATGTAGAAGAGACTATAACAGGAGGTTGTAGGAAGAAGAATATGGTGCAGAAAAAGAAGGGAATATTTGGAACTAAGTAGATAGCTATGTAGCACATTGGATAAGAGGGCTGAACCTGGAGTCAGGAAGACTAATCTTCTTGAATTCAAATATGACCTCAGACATTTACTAGCTGTGTGACTCTAGGCATATTATTCCACATTACCTCAGTTTCCTTATTTGTAAGATGAACTGGAGAAGGAAATGGCAAACTACTTTGGTATCTTTGCCAAGAAAACTCCAAAAGATGTCAAGGAGAGTGAGACATGACTGAAAAATGACTCAACAACAATAAATTGGAACTAAGTATAGTTATGAATCTGTTATCCTATGAAGTTGAATTATCTCAAGGGAGAGGTAGCTTCTTTTTTTTACCAAGAAATGATATTTTCCTCAGTTACCTGTAGATGAGAAGTCAATCATTAATGGGTTGAGGAAGAAGAGACATAGAATGTTGATGGGTAACTCCTTCTGCCTACTAAGACAATTAATTATTTATCCAACAAAAATAATGGAAAAATTTCCCTTCTTTGTAGAACATAAACCTGGGTCCTGAAAGAGAGCCTCCTGAGACTTGTGAAGCCTCAACCAAGCTTGACACCATCACAATTCTAGTTAAAAAAGAAATGCTAGAAAAAATTTAGTAAGACTGAGAATGATGAGAAGAAAGGTAGATTTAGGAAATAAGCTTGTTAAGAAGAAAGGAGCTAAGAATAGGAAATGGATTTTGGATCACAAGTTTGTGTTGTCCAAAAGGCACTTGGAGCTATAGAACTGGAGCTCAGGAGAAAGAGTGTGAGGTTGGATATATTGATGTGAGACTCATTAGCATAGATATTATAGTTGAACCTATGAGACCTATTGTTACCAAATAAGATGATATAGAGGCAGAATAGAAATGGACCAAGGACAGAACCTTGGGAGACACCCAAGGTTATTGACTGTGACCTTGAAGAATATCCAGAAAGGAAGCTGAAAAGGAACAGTCAGACAATTAGAGAAAGAATCAGGTGAGAACAGTTTCAAAAACATTCTAGAGAAGAGAATGTAGCTGGAAAAAGAGAATGACTGATAGATAGTTCCAAACGCTGCAGAGAGATCAAGAAGGATACAAGTTTAGAAGAAGCTTTTACATTTGGCAATTAAAAAGTAATTTTGGAGAGTGCAGTTCCAGTTGAATGATGAAGATGGAAGACAGATTCTAGAAGGTCTTGAAAGGGAGTAAGATGAGAAGAAATGTAGTTATCTCATATAGATGGCTTTCTCAAGGAATTTAGCTGATAGGAGAGATAAAACTATAGTTAATGGAGATAACTCAATTAAATGGAAACTTTTTTAAGGCTGGAAGAAATATGGGAATGTTTGTAGAAAGCATGAAAGCTTCTAGTAGACACATGGGGAGAAATTAAAGACCAATAATAGTAGGGTTGATATATTGGGTATAGTTTGACTGAGGTTTTCTGAACACTTTAAAATTTATTTTTCTTCTGAATATTAAAAAACACTTGATTAGAACAATTTCTTTAAAAATGTTTAACATTCATATTTTTACTTTGAGCTCCACATTCTTTCTCTTTCTCCATCTTCTTCCCCAACACATTGAGAAGGCAAATAATAGAATGTAAATTATCCATGTGAGGTCATGCAAAATATATTTTCCTATTAGCCTTTATTCTAAAAAGAAATAAAAGTAAAGAAAATGAAAAAAGTTTCCATATGCACTCAGAGTTCATCAGTTCTCTCTCTTTCTGGAGTCCTTTGTAATTGTCATGGATCAGGATCACTGAGTTGTTCATAGTTGCCCATCATACAATATTGCTGTTAAAATATTCTTTCAGTTCTATTCATTTTAGTTTGGGTCAGTTCATATAACTCTTTTCATGTTTTTCCAAAACCATCCCCTTGTCACTTCTTATAAAATAATCATAAATCATAACTTGTTAAATTATTCCTCAATTGATGGGCATCTCCTCAATTCCCAAATCCTTGCCATCACTGCAAGAGGTACATATAGTTCCTTTTCTTTTGATCTCTCTGGGATACAGACTTAGAAGCTGTATTGCTAGGTCAAACAGTATACACAGTTTTATTACCCTTTGGGCATAGTTCCAAATTGTTCTCTAGAATGGATGGACCAGTTTCACAACTTCACCAAAGTGCATTAGTGTACCTATTTTTTCCACATTCCCTTCAGCATTCTATCATATTAGCTAATCTCATAAGTATAAAATAACACCACAGAATTCTAAATTGCACATCTCTAATTATTAGTGACTTAGAGCATTTTTTCATGATTCTTGATAATTTTAATTTCTCCTGAAAATGGACTTGAACAGAACAATTCTAAATATATCTATTTCCTAAAACTATATATTTTCATTTTATAAACTTCAATTTTATCCATTTTGTCTTTCTCTTTTCAAAGTACAGCTTACCCAAATCTCTATATCACAAGCATAATTTTTATTCCACTTTTTAGACCTTTTCCATATTTTCTTTTAGGTTTTTGCAAAGCAATAGGGTTAAGTGACTTGCCCAAGGTTACACAGTTAGGTAATTATTAAGTGTCTGTGACTGGATTTGAACTTAGGTACTCCTGACTCTGTTGAGTCCCTATTCCGACTCCTATGTTGAGTCCCATTTCTGGACTCCCTCAGTCTTCCCAGGCGAGTGTTGGAGGGGTGAGAGACAAGGATGACAAAGGAGACAAGTACTCCATCAAGATCTCCAAGTGCTCCATTTATTCACCAAAACACCAATGCCTAAATACCTTTCCAGTCTCTAATCCACTCCCACTCCTGTGACACTTATTAGAACAAGGTTCTGATGTTCAAGGGCACCAAGTGAAGATAATTTCAATGTTCCCATACACAACAGTTCCCAACATGACTCCAGGGCTGGTGTTCTATCCACTGTGCCACCTAGTTGCCCTGTGTTTCAGTTATTTTCAAATGAATTAATATTTTTAATTTATAGTAAAGTTTGATAGCTGTAACAGATACAAGTTCTCTGGACCTTTCAATAATTGATTTTTAAAAGAAAATTACTATTGTTTCATCATAATTTTGGTAAAACATAAAAGCAACCTAAATGTTCCGTCCAGAATAAATTACATTACTGAATTGAAACTTACTCATTTATTACACCTTCTTGCTGAGAAAAATAAATTGATGGTAGAGAAAGGTATGAGGGAGAAATTTTATAACAAGGTCAAGACAGCAAAAATGAATTGTTGAAATTCTTGCTTTCCTCATGTCACTTTGTAGCCTAAAATTTAATCTACTATCCTATGTGAAAGTTGTGGCATGTTTACCGGTATCAATCACATTTATTAATGACTGATCAGTCAATAACCACTGAACAGACACTTTACAGGCTAAGTTAGGTACTGTGCTAAGTATCTTCTCAAAGAGTTCAGTGCCTGTAAAATTAGGGGATTTTAAAAGGCAGGAGAAGTGAGCATGGGAGGATAGCCTGCCCAAAGACATGGGGATGGGAGGTACAAAATAGAGAGCTGTATATGGAGGACAGGAAGCAGGCCAGTTTGCCGGGGACGTGTGAAGCCTTCCAAAGGGAAGGATTCAGTTTGGGTAGGGAGGGATGGAGTGGGCAAAGTCCACTAAGATTATAAACTATAGAGCAGTTGTTGATCTGCTTTGGTTGGAGATTCCTTAATGGAAGCTCCTTACATAATGAAAGCAGAGATCCAGGCTTAAAGAAAATGCATTTACTTATAAGTATGTATGCATATTGTTTCTTTCCCTAAAGGACACAAGATGTTTCCTGAAGGAACTTCGTGGTTTTGGTCTCATCCCTCCTGATTCTGCTTTTGACTTTCTGGATTTTGTCACCATGCCTCATCTTAATTTCGACACTGACACTTCCCTCCGTGCTTGGGGCCTTATTACTCTAGAAGATTATTCTACCATGCCATTTCCCTTATTCCAATGGTGAGTTTCTCCAGGGGTCTTCTTTTTGGGGAAGGGACTAGACCTTTTATCCTTTATTACCCTCTGGGCTCTGATTTTTCAGATTTCCAAATCACTTTCCTGTCTGATCCACCTCCCACTTTCTCCCTATTGTATGCTGTTTCACCCAATTAGAAGATAAGCCCCTTGAGGGCAAAGACTATCTTCTTAACTACTATTTGTAAGCACTTTGAAAATTGCCTTGCCTTTGTAGCCCAGCTGTAATAATGAACTTGATACATTGTTATCAATGCTTTTTGAATAACTGACTTCATAGCTAGACTCCTAGAAAAAATCTCTCTGTGCCCCTTACTTCCACATCACTGTAAGCTGGCATCTGTTCCCACCCCTGAACCGAAACTGCTTTCTCTAAGGTTATTTCTGATCTCTTGCTGACTCCTATGACCATTTCTCAGTTCTTATTCTAAGTCTCTTTACTAGTACTCCATCAACCAGAAATTTTTTTTGAATTATAAAGATTTTATTTATTTTGAGTTTTACAATTTTCCCCCAATCTTACTTCCCTCCCTCCACAGAAGGCAATTTGTCAGTCTTTACATTGTTTCTATTGGATACATCGATCCAAATAGAATGTGATGAGAGAGAAATCATATCCTTAAGGAAGAAACATAAAGTATAAGAGATAGCAAGATCAGACAATAAGATATCAGGTTTTTTCCTAAATTAAAGGTAATAGTCCTTGGTCTTTGTTCAAACTCCACAGTTCTTTCTCTGGATACAGAAGGTATTCTCCATTGCAGAGCCCCAAATTGTCCCTGATTGTTGCACTGATGGAATGAGCAAGTCCATCAAGGTTGATCATCGCCCCCATGTTGCTATTAGGGTGTACAATATTTTTCTTCAACCAGAAATATTTTGCATAAATCAAGCATCTCCTTATCTGTTTTAATGTTGTTTCTGTAGAAAATAAGCTCCTTAATGTTGGATTTTGCTTTTAATCTTTGTACATTTCAGATTTAAGCACAAGGCCTGGCAGGAGTTGTTCAATCATGTCCTGCTCTTCATGACCCTATGGACCTTATCAGACCAAAAGTGTCCATGGGGTTTTCTAGGTTTGCCATTTCATTCTTCAGTTGGATTAAAGAAAAACAGAGGTTAAGTGACTTGACAGAACCACACAGCTAGAAAATGTCTCAGGTCAGATTTGAACTAATTTTCCTGATTTCAATTTCACTGTATCCATTGGGTCACCTAGCTCACAAAGGGTCAGTAGCTCTCTATTGTCTCTAAGAAAAAACATAAGCTTCTAAATTTGGCGTTTAAGGACCTTATCAATGTACCTCCACCCTTCTGTTCCAGATTAACTTCATGTTAGTTCCCCTCCATGATTTCCTGACTTATTAGCTTACTTGCTGTCTCTTAAAAATGACAATATTCCATTGCCCACTTGTATGCTTTTGAATAGTCTATTTTTCTATGTCCCTCTCTTCCTGACTCTTCTTGCTTCCTGCAAGGTTTAGCCCATGTGCCAAATTCTATTCTCTATGAGGCTTTTTCCTGACTTCCCCCCTGCCCCGCCCCCCCAGCCACCAAGTTGTTAATACTCATCATGTGCTTGGGAAGGAAATTTCTATATCTGGACATCTTACATTTCTTAAATAGATTGTAAGCTCCTTAACCACAGGAACTGACTCTAGGTCTATATGGTCTAGTACAAGGCCTTGCACCTAGCAGCTGCTTAATGAATGCATATTGAGTTGACTCTCACAGGATCTATATATATATTTTTTTACCACATTTTCTTTGTCTGGTAGGAAATAGAGCCTCACTGATTTGTTGAATTGTCTTTGAGACTCACAAAATCTCTTTTAGAGGTTTTTAACTGAGTAGAAGCAGGGATATACTAGTAAATGTTTACTGGCTCTCTAGGAAAAAATATGTTTGACACAATTTAATCTGCATTATTCACATTTCTCTAAGAGAGCCTATCACTTCGTTAAAACTCAACAATCACCAGAATAGCATATCAAGCCCTGATTTATAGCATCTATTGATTTCCAAAGTATAAATACTCCTACTGAAAATGACATTGTTTCACGGAGCTGGTTTGAGCTCAAAGTTTGACTACAAGTCAACTTAGTCATCCACTATTATTTTGGCAGTAGCCATTTATAATAAGTGATTATATAGTTGGCTAGCTGTTCCACAATTTCACCCTTGAATTCTTCCAGTACTCTTGGGTGGTTGCCATTGAATTGTAGTGATTTATTAACGTTTAGTTTTTCAAAAAGGTATAAAAACATTCCATGTCCTTATTACAACTTGATCTAATGTTTTTGACTCATCTGTTTAAAAAGAAAACTTAGAAAAATCTCGTTATAATTTTTAAGGAAAGATAAAAACAAGGGATCATTAATAGTTACATTCATATAATATAAATATTAATTAAATCTTACTGAAAATTTATCTCTTTATATTAATCTTGTTTTCTGAGTTTGTTGAGAGGCATGATTTTTTTGGTCATGGTGCATTTTACTTTCTAAGATGTATGTATATGCCAGGATAAGAAAAAATTGTCCACATGAGTTATTGAAATATATAGACTAAAATTGAAGACAGCATAGATAGATATTGTCAGAGCAATGACTTGTCTTTTGCATAGAAGAGAGCACTGGGTAATGCTTGCACCAACCACTAGCACACTAGTTGGTAAACAGCCCCTAGGAATACCTTTAAGCTTGGCACTGTTTTTTTTCCAGATTATGTCTAATTAGACTATGATTATGTCTATCTGCCTCCTCAAAATCTTTCTGGTTTGAGGGTATGATTTTTAGGAATTCAAAATTAAAATGTTTCCCTGGTTACTTGTGAGGAGGAAGATAGCCCTAAGCTTATATTGTTGCCCTAAGTTTATATTATCCATTAAGCTCTTCCTACCAAAGGTTGATTATACAACATCCCATCACAAATAGTGAATAGTGATTAAATCTATTTTTCCAAGCAAACAGAGATTGGAGATGTTATAGATTAGACTGTCAGAAAATACATATGAGATTGAGCTTTTTTAGTTAGGAATGATAAGATCTTAAACAGTTTAAGTAGGAGAAAAGCTCAATCTTAGCCAAGGAAAGTTCAGAGTCAGGGATTTGAGGAACTAGCTTTCTCTATCTATTTGCAGTTTCCAAAGTCTTTCCATGTATTTTTCTCAAAGAGTATCTGGAACTATGCATGGAACTATCCCCAAACATCTCTGTACCAGTTCTATATATGTAGTCACATAACACTTACATTCTTTCTGTCCATGAGGCACTATCTCTTCTTCCATGTTTGGCACCCAGCAAGAACTGCCTCCCTGCCCCCTTCACCCCACCCCCTCCCCCTCCAACCTATTTTGGTGAGATCCAGGGCTACAACTTTGAAATATAATTTGGATTTGGCGTCTTAAATTCTCTGAGTTTTTCTCATATGGATCAAGAGATTTTAAAGGATAAAAAATTAAATTATGATGTGCTAAACAAGATAAAAAATTCTAGTTAAATAGTTATATGTAAACTGCTCTGAGAGGACAGAGAAAGAGAAAAGGGGAGACTGCTTTTAACAGTCATATTTTAAAAACACCATATTTTCTCTGTTAATGCAGTGTGTTTGATCATGGCTTGCCACCTGCCAATAGCTTTGCTTAGAAACAGTAGAGAGAGCAAAGATTAACCAACACCTGTTGGAAAAAAAAATAAAAAAACAAATATAAAAATAACTTTAAATGCTAGCTACATTATTCAAGAAAAATGTAGCAAGTGCATTATGTATTTCTTTTTTCTTCTTCTTACAGTCAAACAATAGTAATTTCTTACAGTGGCAAATATACCACCCGTTTTTGTTACCTAAAGAAGTAGGCCCCAAATTACAAGATTCTTTCATATTTGTGTGTGTCTATTTTAAGCTATGGTTGAGCTGGGAATGCTAGTCAGCTGACTGTCAGCATAACTGAAGTTAAACTGAAGTTTAACCTTAACCCCAAATGGAACAATTGGAAGCAGATTATCTTCTTACTGTTTACATGCATAAATGAAACTGAATGAACCCTATCTCAGTCTCATACTTTCCTTTGGGTTTCATCTTGCTTCTTACTTGGAGGTCAAATGCTATATTTCCATGTTCTCTATTGTAGAACTACTTTCAGTCCAGTTTTTCCACAGTCAAAGAGATACAGAGAATTGAGGCATTCAAAAAAATAATTTAGGCATAAGCACAGGCACAAAACAAATACCCCGTATTTTTGTTTTAACTGAGGGATGGCCTCTTGTTATTCCCAAATAATTCCAAAGTTTCCAAGAATTCTGAGTATGACCATGTCAAGGTCCATATTCAGAAAGAAGTCCATTTGGAAATGGACTTGTCCAACTGCTGATTCAGGGTTTCAAAAATGAAGTGAATATGAAACATAAAACCACACTCTTTCATTCAAGAACACGGAAGTCAAAAAAGGTCTTGGCTTGAGATTAAAAAAAGTAAAAATATTTCAAGGAGTTAAAAAAATTCTCTCTTTCCAATACAGTAAGTTTTACTTTTATATTACTTTCAATTTAAAAAAAAATGAGTTCTCACAATTAAAGTCAAAAGACCAATGGCTTTTGGTAATGGTACTGGTAATGATGATCTTTGTACTTTGTACATATTCTCCAATCTATACTTTAGCCAAACTGGCCTCCTTGTGGTTTTTCATTACACAAGACTCCATTTCCTACTTTCACACCTTGGCACTGGCTATCCCCCATTCCTGGAATACACTCCTCTTTTCCACCACTTCTTAGAATCCTTAGCTTCCTTCAAAGCTCAGCTTGTCTTACCTCCTAGGAAGTCTCTCTTCTGATGCCTGAGTTGCTAGTGCTATTCCCCTGGAAATGACTACTTACTCCTCAAACCAGTAAATTTTCAAAAGAAGTTCAAAATTAAATGGTCTAAAGGGAAAAACATGGTTATGAAGGGAAGCCCCACACCATTCATGTGAAGAGTTATGCTGGGCAGTTAGTAGCTATTCTGAATAGTCATTTCGAAGTATTGTAAATCTAGAAGGAAAAAAATAAGTGGATTGGATAAGATGCTGTCAGCTCTTGAAATCTTTCATTCTATTCAATGTCAAAAGTTCTTATTTAACTCTACATAATCTCTAGAATATTCTATGTCTTCTGTGCAATTTCTGAAATGTAGATTAAGGAACAAGATATTTTCTATAAATAGGATATACAACTTAAAAGTCTAATGTTCAAATTTCATGTTCTCTAGACCCATCTTCATATAACTTCCAGCAACAGCAACATTTATAAAAGGTTTTCATTTAATCTTCACATTGAGATGTGGCAGACAGGGAAATCCAGCTAAGTATCTGGGGCTGGATTTGAATTCTGGTCTTCCTGACTCCAGGTCTAGTGTTTTTGTCTACTGCTCCACCTAGCTGAGCAAATAACACATTAAAAACTCATAGGCTGCCCAAGAAGAAAGTTTTAAACCATTAAGTTGAAGGAAAAAGTCACAGTCTGAAAACAAATTTTATATCATTAAACAAGTTCCTAATTAACATGGAAGAGCAAAATTGGAAATGAAACTGAAAATATCTATATATGAATTTGTTAGTTTTCTATATGAATCTATGTTAATTTTCTTTTGACTTTAATCTGTTTAGTTCATAAGTCCTTCAGATTCAATTCTACCCCAAACCTATATAAATATATATATTTCGTATCCAACACAAACCAGGAAACTTAGTTCCATGAGAGGCATTGTGGTGCTGTGGCTAGAAAGTCCAGGAAGCTTGTGATGATGGACAAGACATGGATGTAAACTCTTCTATTTTCTCTGATGCCAAAACTAGAAACTCAGAGAAAGTATGCAGATTTGCCTTGAAGTTTTCTAAATCAGTGAAATCACAGGTGGGTTCTCCCAATTGCAATACAAATCAGGAAATTTGGTTACATTTTCCAAGGTAACTGTAACCTGGTAACAAGAATAATACCTATAAATTGAGAACTTGATGTTAAAATATTGTACACATAGAATCACAGAACCTCTACAAGGAATGGGAAAGGCCAAATGACTCTGAAATAAATCTTGTATGTTAGAGGCTTCTTATTTTAGTTCTCTGCTCTGACAAGCTCTCCCAATACTAAATTAATGATTCTCCCAAAAGCAAAAAGAGTTGTCATTAAGAATCACAAGACCCATGTGGTGGCTCAGTGGATAAAGCACTGGCCCTGGAGTCAGGAGTACCTGGGTTTAAATCCCGTCTCAGACACTTAATAATTACCTAGCTGTGTGGCCTTGGGCAAGCCACTTAACCCCATTTGCCTTGCAAAAACCTAAAAAAAAAAGATCAACTAGTTTAAGCTGCCTCATTTTAGACAGAGTAACTGAAACCTTGAGAATTTAAATGATTTGCTCCAGTTTTTTTTTTGATGTTTGTCTTTCATTCTTTGTTTTAGACTTAAAGATTTTATTTATTTTGAGTTTACAATTTTTCCTTAATCTTACTCCCCCCCCCCCACAGAAGGCAATTTGCCAGTCTTTACATTGTTTCCATGGTATACATTGTTCCAAATTGAATGTGATGAGAGAGAAATCATAACCTTAAGGGAAGAAACATAAAGTATAAGAGATAACAAGATCAGACAATAAGGTATAAGTTTTTTTTCTAAATTAAAGTTAGTTAAAGTTATGGTCCTTAGTCTTTGTTGAAACTCCACAGTTGTTTCTCTGGATACAGATGGTATTCTCCATTGCAGAGAGCCCCAAATTATCCATGGTTGTTGCACTGATGGAATGAGTGAGTCCATCAAGGTTGATCATCGCCCCCATGTTGCTGTTAGGGTGTACAGTGTTTTTCTGGTTCTGCTCATCTGGCTCAGCATCAGTTGATGCAAATCCCTCCAGGCTTCCCTGAATTCCCATCCCTCCTGGTTTCTAATAGAATAACAGCATTCCATGACATACATGTACCACAGTTTGCTAAGCCATTCCCCAATTGAAGGTCTGGCCTTCATTCTTGAAGAAGACCGAGAAAGACATCAGGGAGCTGACACCGAGACAAGCATGTGAGCTGGATTTGAGAGAGGTGGGGTTGTGCAAAGTCACCAGTCTCACTTTCTCCTCCAGAGCCATCTGGGTCCAGTGGTCAGATGGGAATCAGGCCGCCTAGAGATGCGAAGCAGTTAGAGTGAAGGGACTGTAAGGCCACACCACTAAGTGTCAGTTGTCTGACGCTGGATTTGAACTGCCATCCTCCTGACTCCAAGGCCAGTGCTCTATGCACCGTGCTGCCCGCTGCCCGCTGCCCAGATCAAGCAGACGGTACGCTCCAGAATCGGATGAACCCCAATCAGGAGTTCTTTCTGGGACACCACTCTATTGGGAAGTCCAAGACAGTAAAAAACAAGAATTTCCGTGAAAGCATGAAAAGAGCATCAGATAACTAAGGCTAGAAGCCCAAGTGTGGATCCTCACCCGCTCTTCCCAGCTCCACTGGCCGGCCGCAGGGCCCCCACAGGTGGGTGTCCCCTCTGAGGCCGCCCGCCTGGCCCAGGCTCGAGTCTGAGCCTTTGGAGCCGGGATGGCTTCACTCTGTACCGCTGCCCCGCCTGAAGCTGGAGGAAGCCTCCCGGGCGCGCAGCGCTGCGGGGCGCTGCGGCGTGCCAGCCCCGGCGTGCCAGCCCCGGCCCACCCGGGCCCGGCAGCCCCCCGCGAGCGCCGCGCCCGGCGGCCGCAGCCTGGCCTCTCCGTCCTGCCATCGGCCCATCTGCGGACCGGGAGACTGAGGCCGCCCGGCGCGGCTGCGGACTCGCGGGCCCGGCCTCCCCGCGTCCCGAGCCCCGCCGCCGCCGGGCCCGGCTCTGCGCGTCCCGGGCCTGGGCCTGGGCCGGGGCGGCCCCGGGGGCGGGGCGGGGGGCGGGGCGGGGGCCGGAGCCGCCCGCGGGGCAGGAGGAGGCGGAGGATCGGCCGCGGAGCCACGGCAAAGTTGGGCCGAGTTTCCCGGAGTTTCCCCGCAGAGGTTCCCGGAGCCCCGGGACGGCCAGCGGCCCCGCGCGCCCCGCGCCCCCCGCGCCCCCGCGCCCCGGGCCATGGAGCAGCCGCCGGCGCCCAGGAGGTGAGGAGCGGCGCGGCCGGGAGGGAGGGCCGGGGCCGGCTAGGCCTGGCGCCGGGGCCCGGCCGGAGCGCGCGACCCCGGAGTGTGTGTGAGTGCGTGCGCGCGCGCGGGGGGCAGGGCGGGCCCCGGGGCCGCGCGCCTGGCCGCGTGCGCGCGCGCTGACTCAGTTTCCCCGCCTTCCCGCCAGCTGCCGCTCCCCTCTCCGCGCCGCCGACGCGCGGGATGGTGGGCGCCCCGGGCCGGGGGCTGATGGCCCGGGCTGCGGGGAAAGGTCCCCTGAGCCAGGGGAGGCTTCTCCTGCCTGGCGCTTACTCCAGGCACGACACATTAATAGCGCCGGCCCTCCGGAGGCCCTCCTGGGGAAGGCTTCATTGACAGGTGTTCCCGGCCAGCTCCCGGGCTGTCCTGGCTTCAAGACAGAAACACTCCAAAATTAGAAGCAACATTTTTCCCCCCTCTAATCTCCCTCTCTTTCTAGGTTTTGCCTTTTCCTTTGAGCCTGTCCAATCAACTGCCTTTTATTTATGGCCAGTTCTTGGAATATACTCTGGTACTTGTATTGCACCTATAGAGATGTATATTGTAAGTGGTTTTTGAATTGGTGTGTGATCAAAGCAGATCCACTGCTGCAAAGTATCGATTTCAAAGGAGAATAAAGGAAACTTGTTAGTGGGGTTAGATAAAACTTGTAACCCAAGGTCTTCATTTTGGGGGGAAAAGTGTAAAATAATAAAGATTCCAATCTCCCTCAGGTCAGAAGAGTTCATTTCTTTAGATACTCAAGAGATCTTTGAGATAAGAAAAGGTGTTTAATTCAAGAGCATGTGCTAATTAAAAAAGGTTGAAGTTTTAGAAGCTGTTATGACTTGTTTACATTAAGACAAGTGAGCCTTGAGGCCTGGAAACCATCTGTTCAGGTAAAAAAAAAAAGTGGTCCCCAAAAGGGAGTTAATGTCATCAGTTCACTTGAAACAGAAGCCTTTAGATAGGTTTCCTTCTAGCATTTTGAAAAGCGCAAGCTTTATAGTTCTTTATGCAGTTGGATTTTAATATTAACTGGAGAGAAATAATCTTTAAAATTTGGGATATATTTCACACTTAGGAAATAATCTGATGAGCTCATCCTGAAAAACTGAATAGAAGGAGAGATTTTCTATTTCTGGTTTCCTTTTCTTAAATAAAGGCTGTTATTCCAGATAACAGTAGACTATGATATCAGAAGCACACAGATGTTAATAGGCAGTGAGAAAGATGAAGCACCCTGTCTGGTGGATTTTTATACTAAATTACAGAAAGACTCCCAGGAGGAAACAGTTTATTTTGGGGAAATGGGGGAATAGAGATAGTATAAATGTGGTGATTTTTATCATGGTTTCTACTTTTCATAGTAGTCTTTGCATTTGTTTAACAATCTCTGTATTTATCTTTCGACAAACTGGTCTGAAAGAACTTCTTGAGGGAAAAAATGATAATAATGCACATTTTCCCCATCATGATATCCGTTGTAAAGCAATCTTTCATTATCTCATTTGGATGTTATACAAGTCTTTTGAGGAAAGGAAGATAAGTGGTACATTTTTCATTTGACAGAAGAGGACATTGAGGCTGAGAGACTATCATTTAGGATTATGCAGAATTGCAACTGGAACCCAAATCCATAGACCTTTAAATTAAAATTTCTGTTAGACCTTGTCAACAATGTCTGATTGTACTGAGGAAATTCTTGGTTATCTATAGGTTGGGCTGTATGGCTGGCTATTAGATCACTTTCCGACGCCTGGATTCCATGATGGCAGGTGTATAGGGGCAGACTGTGACTAATAAAGGAACAAATGCACATTCTCTCACATGAATCAGAATAGGAAGAAACAAATGTTTAGAATGAAGAGCAAGTGAAGGATGATGGAAAGGAGAGAAATAACTAGAGCACAAATGTACTTAATTTGAAGTTGATTTTGGAAGAACAAAATAACTTTTGAGTTCTTTGAAGGTGAGTGGTAGTAACATAACTAATAATAGTTTGCAAAAATAATATTGACAAGAAGTATCAGTGACTATGAAGAAATGGAAAGTGCTGTGGAAACAAGTATTGGTCCTGGATTTAAGTGACTGTGATATCAGGAAATACTTCCTGTTCCACTGATATAGAGCTCATCCTCTCTGAGTCAAAATCTACATCACCAGGTATCCAGCATTTTTGGGATAAGGTCCAAATTTAACTAAGCTATCTAAAAAGGCCCATATTTCTGAAAATTTTCTAATTTGGTAAGACCTGCCAAAGTTTACCCTGCACTGGCATAACTTTTGAGACCCTGTTGTCACTTTTACATCAGAGTTTGGTACCTGAATGAGATTTTAGTTTTTGCTGATTTTTATTTGCTGTTTTTGAATGATTTTTTTTTATACTTAAAGAGCATCTTGAAGAGAAGTATTGTGGACAGAGATGAAGTTTTCACCCTGTATATGACAGGTAAAGATGTATAGAATTATGTGGAAAGAAGTCAAGATGTAGAGCTGGAAGAGGACTTTGATGAGCTTGTTTTACAGATGTCGCAACTGAGGCTCATAATTGCAAGTTAAACATAGGTAGTATATGAAATCTTGGATAACTATTAAATGGTTATAAAGTAAGCAAGGCCGTGGAATTAGGAATGGAAAACCCTAAACTAATGTTGATGAGGGAGTGTGAAGACACTGGATTTTACCAGATACGGTTTGTCAGTTTTATGTTTTACAGTGTTAGGTTATTATATCTCGATATATTTGGCATTGTTGTTCACTTCTTTGAAATTCTTCTTTTCAATTTATTTTAGTTCGTGACATTGTGATTTCATGATTCTCCTTAGTATTTTCAGCTCCTTTGATTTCTTATCTTTCAGATTCCTAATTGTCATAGCAGTCATCCCCTCATATACAAGTCAGTGATTTGCTCATGATTTCTAAAACTACAACTCTAGTCTTGGTCTGGTATTTAGTATATGTGGACCCTTGAATCTTTCATTCTCTGTGGCCACAGCATCACCAAGTTCTTCTTTAAAGATCTACTAAGCACGAGATGGTGGTGCTTGAAATGGATTTCTTTCTTTCCATCCAGATCATCCTACTCCAGCCCAGTTATCCTTATAAAGTTTACTTCAGTGGCTTCCCTGTCAAATGTACCAACTTAGAGAAGGAAACCAGGTACTAGTCCTGGTTATAGACCTTGTCAGCACTTCCATTCTCTGGACTAGTTTCCTCATCTGTAAAACTGAAGAGGTTAGATTAGCTATTCTCTAATCTAAGGGTCTTTCTTGTTTTCACATTCTGTGATTTTATTCACTTCCTCTTCTAATACAGTAAAATTAAATGAACATTTATTAAGTGTCTCCTACTTGTAAGGCACTGTGTTAGACTCTGGATATGCAAAGACAAAGGTGAAATAGTCCTGCCTTTAAGGAACTTAGGTTTTATAACCCTGGAAGACCTGTTACGGACCATGCTATCCACATCCAGAGGAAGAAAAACAAAACAAAACAAAACCACAGAATCTGAATGAAGAGTATGTTCACTTTTTAAAAATTTCTCTTATGTTTTTCCTTCCTATCTCATGGTTCTTTCTTTCGCCTTAGTTCTAATTCCTCATAACAAATAACTAATCTGTAAACATGTTAAATACAAATGTACATGTACAACATTCACCAGACTGTTTGGGAGAGGGAGGTAGGAAGGGAGGGTAAACAAGAAATTATGTACCTTAGAAATATGCATATGCATGTGGATGAATGTTGAAAAATTTTTATAACATGTAATTGGAAAAATAAATTATCAATTTGGGGGGGGGACTTTAAATTTTATTGAAAGCCTCCAATAAGTCAGATGTAGGGTGAAAAGATGATGGAGAGCAGGAGATAGCAGGAAAGGCTTCACATAGGAAGTAATACCTGAACTAAGTCCTCTGATTCAGCTTCTTCAAGTTGTTTTCCTCCAAAACTAGTTTTTAATCAGCTTGAATTCCATTTCTGACTCTGCTCTGATATACTTGTAGTAACTTCTTGAAATAATTGCTTTTTGCTTGTTCTTTAGTTTAGGTTGCTTAATGAAGTAGTAGATTATTTTTTGATTTCCCTTACAGCTCTAGCATTCTGAGATTTGGAACATACTGTAGGAACATACTCTGTTACTTTATGGCCTTTGATAATTTTTTTCTCACAGGTCTTTGTGAATAAAAAATTTCTCACTGTATTGCCAAGTGGCAGTGAGCTCCATTGAAATTATCAGGGTTGGTTCTAGAACACAAATCTTCAGAACATGAATCACAGAGCCTGTTCTTGAAGATTTTGCAGCTCAATAGAACCTACCAGAGCTGATACAATTTTTGAAAACTCAAGTTAACTTCTGTGGTATTCAAATAAGAGGCAGACTGACAAGCAGATTATTACAATAGTTCAGGCATAGGGGGATGAGGGCCTGCACTAGAGTGGAGGCAATTTCAGGGGAGAAAAGAAGGTATATATGAGAGATATCGCACAGGTGGAACTAACAGACCTTGGCAACAGACTAGATATAGGGGTGGTAAGAGAAAATGAGGAATCTTTAGGATGCCAGCATTGCCCTCAACAGCAATAATGAAGTTAGGAGGGGACAGGGAT
This sequence comes from Macrotis lagotis, assembly GCF_037893015.1. Lineage (NCBI taxonomy): Eukaryota > Metazoa > Chordata > Mammalia > Peramelemorphia > Peramelidae > Macrotis > Macrotis lagotis. The sequence goes on along the minus strand of NC_133666.1, from coordinate 553,171,425 downwards.
TAGAGGGAAAGGTAATGACTTCAGTTCTGAGGTTTAAAATTTCTTTTGAATAACTAGTTTGAGGTACGAAAAGGAGAAAAGCAGCTAGAGATGTGAGATTGGCTATCTATAGAGAGGTAAGATGGGATAGGTAAGTTTTGAGATCATCAGCATGAGAGACCATAGAGATCACCAAGTGAAGTTGTATAGCGGGAGAAGAGTGTCTAAAACAGAACCTTGAGAACCTTTGATTAGAGGGCATGATCTGGATTTGAATCCAGCAGTGGTAACTGAGAAGTCATTGGATAGCTAGGAGGAGAACCAAGAGAGAATGGTCCCTGAAAATCTAGAAAGGAGAGTAATCAAAAAAGGAAGTAGTGACCAACAGTGTTAAAGGTTACAGAGACATGGAGGAGAATGAGAATTGAGAAAAGACTATTGAAAATGGCAATCTATCCCAAAAGTAATTGATTCATCTATTTTTCACGAGGTGATTGAGATTTTTAAGTGGTAAATGTTGAATGGTTGAATATTATAATTATCTGTTAAATTATTTTCCCATCACTCATTTTAGATAGTCATATGAACTACTAGTAAAAGTTAAATTATTAAGGCTTAAATCAATGATTCATAAATGGGAGCCAGGGGGGGAAGCAAACAATAAAAAAGCTGACTATAATTATGAAGACTAGTATTTCCTAGTTCTCTATTAGTTGTTTGGACTGCAAATTTAAGTAATGGTTCTTTTACTTCATGTCACCAGATTTAATATTTTCTTGTGCATGGAGTATTGAGAATCAGGAAACTTAGGCTTTCTGTTTTGAGGTTCTTTTTCAGCTGTTATTATTTGAATTAAAGCAATTCATTTAAACTTTTCTACTCTAAATATCACCTTAAATACCTGTATTTTATAGTTAAATTTATTATAAAAAAAGTAATAACAGAACTAACTGCTGAAAGAGCCAGTGTTGCTACTCTAAAATTTGCATTTGATGTGGGCCTGGATTGCCTCCTAGAAGGGAGCAGAACAAATTTATTCGTTGACAGGGTAGAGTTTATAAGTCAAAATATATTAAGTGCAGATTATTTTGTGGGTTACTAGGCAAATTCGCTTCCCAGGACAGTCTGACCTTGGAGTTCTGGAAGCAACTAAGGGATTAGCTTCATCTTCTGCTGCCTCCTTGCTTGGTCTATTCTACCTTTTAACCATGGAAGATGAAAATTGACAGTAGTTTGATAGGAACTCCCTTATTAATTTTTTTTCTCTTCTAAAAATCCATTGTTTCTCCTTTTTCTTTTGAACTATTTTTTTGTATAGTTCACCTTTTCGTTAAGGGATTGAAGGCAGAATCAGTGAAATCACATCTTTGGAAAGAATATTGAATCTTAAGGGCAGATACATACAGATGGTTTGCTTTCCTCTTAGAATCAGCATGATGCCAGGAAGACTGCATCCATTTTTGTGTATTATGTGTGTCTATAATAATAATAATAATAATAATAATAATAATAATAATAATAATACAAACAAACAAAAAGTTTACTGTATCCATTCTATGAATATTCAAGTCTGTATTATGTCCATCTTTTCTAAATTGTATCAAAGAAAAGAGCAGTTTATCAGACTACTTTGCAGAATGGAAGTTAACAGAGAGTACTTTACAATAATGGTTTTTATTTTTTAGGGTGCAAACATCAAAGAGGGAAGGCTTCAGGTAAATTGTTTGAGTTTATGATATCAAATATGTGAATGAAGGGTGAAAGACTGAATTGATCATCTAGATTTTATTTTTTTTTGCTACAGAAACGTGTGCAGTTACATAGAAACAAATTATTTTCCCCTTAGGCAGCAGTGCAGCACATATTTATCACTAAAATTTGGGAAATTGATAGTCTACCATTTCTGTGGATTTTTTAAATCTCAGACTAGAGCATTTGCTATGTTTGGGATACAATTTCCCATTCCCTACCCTAATATTTAATTTTTTTTTTTGCAGGCTTGGGGAAGAGCTCTAGGGATGATAGGGCTGGTATTTTAGCTTCACATCAACCCATATCATTTTATCATCATCTTGCCACTTCAGAGTTCTTCCTTTTCCCATTTGGATCAGCATCCCAAAACTGAATCTGAGTCTTGAACCCTCATATCTCAGTCTTCCTGAATTCATGTCCCCTAGTCCTTGGGAAAGTTAATCCATTCACCCTTGGAGAGCTTACCCTAGGATTCCATTTTGAGCACACTTGCATTGAATCTAGCTATCTCACCAACTGCCTACCAACTTTCTTGTAACCCACTCCTGCTTCTGTTTTTCCCAGAGCAAAATTTCTTTTCCTGGTCTTTCCCTCTCTTTTATAATGCAAATTCCTTGAAGGTAGGCATTTCTCTCTTTGATTGGTATTGTGCTTGGCACTTGATAAGGTATCTCTCTTTATTACTTACTTTTTCTGTGTGTTATTTTGTATATATTTACTTATTGTTGCCCCTTTAGATTATAAACTACTTGAGGGGAGGAATTGTTTTTGATCTTTCTGTATCCTCAGTATCAGAAAAGTACCTGACACCTAGTGGGTGCTTAATAAATGTTTATTGACTGATTGAAATTCATTCATTTACACACACACACACACACACATATATATATACATACATACACACACAAATATATATATGTGTATATTTGGTAGTTTAACCATATATTTTTGTGCTTGAAAACATTTAAACTTAATGTAGCAAGTGGTTATTCATTTAGTATAGTGGGAAGAGAACTGGTTCTGGAGTCTGAACATTTGGGTTCAAATTCTGGCTTTGCTACTTAGTACAGTATAATCTTGGATAAACCACTCGCTTTTACTGGGCTTTTCTTTTCTTAATTTGCAGAATGAGGGAGTGGACTAGATCAGGGATTCTCAACAACAATTTTCTTTTTAAAAATACTTTGATAATTATATTCCAATAGAATTTGTTTTCTTTATTATCCCATGTATTTTATTTTATGAATTTAAAAACAGTGTTCTGAGAAGGGGTTCATAAGCTTTATCAGGATTCTATGGCACCAAAAATGGTTAAGAATCCCTGGAGTAGATGAGGTTCTTTCTAGCTCTAAATTTAGGATCCCAAACTAATTTTCTTTGAGATGATCTTTTTTGTTATAAAATTTAGGCATTTGAATTTTTTGGAAGTCATCATCTGAAAAGAAAAGGATTGACAAAAGAAAGAACAATCAGGAATTCAGGCTGTGAGTTATTAGGGGGATTTGATGTTCACAGAATAATTTATATTGTTAATTTGACACCTACAAAATAATTTATAATGGTAAACATTGTTAGAAAGTATTTTGGTCTCTCCCTTTTCATCTGTCAGGGACAGTATACTTAATTTCATGGCAAAATTCTTCTTGTGAAGCTTAAATTTTGTGTTGTGATATGGCTGACTGTCTATCCTGCACCTCATCTTGGGGGAGGGGGAGATGAGGCAGGAAGAATGGACATTGTTCTCCATTTGTGTTCTTAATGTAAAGGAGAATGAAGAGTATTTATTGGTTTACAAAGCTGTATATTTTAAAAATGCTTTATTCGTGCCTTCCAAGTAAGTTTTACAAATTTGTCTGTTGGGCCTCTGATATAGAGATTTCCAGGTAGTGATCTTTATATATTCTTCCAATATTGAGGGAGGCCAAGCAATACTGGTTTATGGTAGCTGAAGTTGAGATGGGTTTACCTAGTGAAGAATGCTCATGGGTTACAGAAGCTGAAATGTTTTTCTGGTTTATTTTCCAACATAGATGGCTGCAAGTTGGTAGTGGGTTGGTTGGTAGGGGAAGGAAGGGCAAAATAAGCTAGTCTGTACATCTGCAGGGGACTGTTTTCAGAAATTGCCAATGGATTTATGTAGACAGATGTCTTATTTTCAGTCTTTATTTATAAATGGAAAAGTCAATGAAATCCTTGGGATTGTATCACTTTTTTATGGCTAACACAACACAAAGGAAGATAACTACCTTAAAATTTTGAACTTCTTGTAGTAACCTTTTTTTCCCCCTTTATAATAAATGTTCCTTGCTTCCCATATCTTTTGCTCTTTTCTCACACTACATTTCCAGTTTTAGGCCAGAGTTTGAATATGAATAACTTACGAATTGGGTAATAGAACTAATTAAGCATTCACTGGAATGGCTTTTGTTTCAACAGGAACTTATTCTTGATGTCCTTTGACAACCCTCTAGTTAACCTGTCATTCTTTTTGTTTTCCTTTCTCTTTAAATTTCTGAATTAACCTGGTTTCTGGTTTCATTAAACTAGAAAGATATAAGAAAGGAAAGAATCTGGGATAGGTAACACTACAGTGACAAAATGTTGAGCTATTAGATTTCAGACCTTTTTTCCTCTCTCATTTACCTTTTGCCTGTCTTGTCTTACATACTTAAAAACAACTGATTTAAAAGATCAAATTCTTAGTACTGACATAATTCTATTTGCTGAAGGTTTCTTTATAGCACTTACTCCAGATAACCATAGAATGATGTACTCGTGTACTCATGTATTTTAAATGTACTTATGTATTTTAGATGAAGTAATGGTTTTCTAAAAAGTTCTATATTCAAACAGTGACTGCCTTGGACTTGAATATAAGTTGCATCTTTCATTTATTTCCTTTGTCAATATAAAAAAAAAAGGAAACATAGGATCCATCTCATATTCCATTTGGTCCAAAGGAAGAGAAATTGGGGAAAAAAAATGAAAGACTTTAAGTGTGAGAAAAGATGAGAAAAATTCCAGTTTCCTTTCTGTGAAGGCATTTTGCCAGGAAATTACAATCTTAGTGAATTTCTGGGCAAAAGGCCCATCCTTAGAAAAAAGGATTATGACAGAATGGAAAAGACAAGACTTTCATTATTTCTGAAAGAACCCTTAGTGTTTGTTTTCTTAGATGGATTCTCTGCATATTGCTGTACTAACAATTAAATGGATCTGGCAAATTTTGAAGTTAACTGATTACAGCAAATGAAAGATAGGGTGATCAGGTTATTTTTCTATTTACCACTTGAGACTTGACAGGAGATAAAAATAGCAGAAGGACAAAGAGAGCAATAAAAGACATGGTTGGAGGAGACAGTTTACTTGGTGATTTGGATAGAGATAGTGGTATGGAGAAAAATTTTCATTTTCTTTTATCTTTTAACATTCAGAATAAAAATTTCTTTTTCATTTTCTAAGTTTTTATCATGACGGTGAATAAAATGAGTGGGCAATTCATTTTGTGCTTTTATTTATTCATTTACCAGTAATTTGTTGGATAAGTGGCAGGAAGGTCCAGTTTTTTGTCACACTTAGATTGGCTTGAATTCCCATTTAGAAACTCAAGAATTGCATAGGGATCAGAGGATTAGGAGATTGAAGGGTAATTCATTTTGTCAAAAGCAACAACAGTAACAACTAAGACCTACATAAAATGAGAAAATTTTTCCAAGATTATCTATGTCATATGTAGCAGAGCTGGGATTGGAATGCATGACTTCAGGATTTCAAATTCTGTACTTAATGTTATTGTAAAGTCCAGAACTTTTCCTCTTGGCTCCCAAATATCAGAAAGGAAGTTAACTATATGTTAGGTGGACAATGTTTAATTTCAGACAAAATTAGTAGGACAAGTATCAAAAAAAAGGCGCCAAAAGCATAATAAATGCTTTCAGAGTTTATTATGTAGCAGGTTTTGAGCTTGGCTGTATAGAGATGACCAAATAAAATAGACCCTTATCTAAAGTAGCTAATGTTTTTTTTTTTTTGAAATCTATTTTTTTCCCCCAATTGGCTGGGAAAGATAGTTTTCAACATCCATCTTTTTGTAAGCTTTTGAGTTAAACATTTTACTATCTCCTTCACTTGTATCCTCTTCTCCATGGCAGTGAGTAATCTGATATAGGTTCTATATGTACAGTGGTGTTTAATATATTTCCATATTAGTCATATTGTGAAAATAGAATCAGAACTAAAGGGGAAAAACTCATCAGAAAGAAAAAACCATAAAAAATTGATTTTTTGGTTTATTTTATATTATTACAATAATCTTGTTGTGAGAGTGAACATAACCCCCCCCCCCAAAAAAAAAGATAGAGAAACCGCAAGAATATTGAAGGAGAAAGAAAAGTATACTTCAGTCTGTGTTCAGATTCCAATGGCTGTCTCTAGGATGAGTCCACTAGAGAAATTGCTTCACTATTTTTTCCACAGTTGCTATTACTAGCTGTATTTCCCTCCACTCATTACTTTCCACTCTCATTTATTCCATTCTCTCTCTCCTTTCACTCTGTTCCTGCTCAGAAGTGTGTTTTGAGTACCCTCTCTCATGGTATTCCCTCTCTTCTATTAGCTACTCCCCCCCCCCTTTTCCCTTTCCCCTTCTCATTTTTCTCTATGGTAAGATAGATTTTGATACACTATTAAGTGTGTTTGTTATTTCCTCTCTCAACCATTTCTGATGAGAATGAAGGCTCACTCTTTCCCCCTCACCTTCCCCTGTTCCACTGCATTGCAAAAGCTTTATCTTGACTCTTATGTGAAATATCTTAGCCCCCTTCTTCCTCTTCTATCTCTTCCTCCTGGTACTTTCCTTTATCACCCATTGACAACATCTTTTTATTGTATTATACCATTATATTCAGCTCCTTCCTGTGCCTTGTCTGTATATGTATCTTCTAATGGCTCTTATGAATGAGCAAGTTCATATGAGTTATCAGTATCTTCTTCCCATGTAGGAATGCAAACAATTGAACATCATTAAGTTCCTCATAATTAGTCCTTCTCGTTCTCCCCCTCTATAGTTTATTTGAGTCCTGTACTTGGAAATCAGATAACCAGAGATCAGCTCTAGGTGTTTTAATAGGAAAGTTTGAAAGTCCCCTGTTTCATTGAAAGTCCATTCTTTTCCCCTGAAAGAGGATGTTCAGTTTTCCTGGGTAGTTGATTCCTGGTTGTAAACCAAAATCTTTTGCTTTCCAGAATATCATATTCCAAGCCCTATGAGCCCTCAATGTAGACACTGCCAAATCCTGTGTAATCCTGACTATAGAGCCACAGTAGTTGAATTGTTTGTTTTTTGGCAGTTTTTAGTATTTTATTTTTTTTAATGTTTTTGCAAGGCAAATAGGGTTAAGTGACTTGCCTAAGGCCACACAGCTAGGTAATTATTAAGTGTCTGAGGTTGGATTTGAACTCAGGTACTCCTGACTCCAGGGCTGGTGCTCTATCCATTGTGCCACCTAGATGCCCCATATTTTTAGTATTTTCTCTTTGACTTGGGAGTTTTGGAATTTGGCTATAATGTTCCTGGGAATTTTTTCTTTTGGGATCTCTTTCAGGAGGTGACCAATGAATTCCCTCAATTTCTATTTTACCCTCTGCTTCTAAGATCTCAGGGCAATTTTTCTGTATTATTTCTTTTAGATTTTTGCAAGGCAAATGGGGTTAAGTGGCTTGCCCAAGGCCACACAGCTAGGTAATTATTAACTGTCTGAGACCGGATTTGAACCCAGGTACTCCTGACTCCAAGGCCGGTGCTTTATCCACTACACCACCTAGCCTCCCCAACGCCACCTAGCTGCCCCTGTATTTATTTCTTGAAAAATGAAGTCTAGACTCTTTTCCTGGTTGTGATTTTCAGGTAGCTAATAATTCTTAAATTATCTCTCCTGGAGATCTCTTTTTGAGGTCAGTTGTTTTTCCTATGAGATATTTCATATTTTCTTCTAATTTTTGGTTCTTTTGGTTTAGTTTTATTTCTTCCTGATTTCTCACAAAGTCATCAGCTTCCTTTAGTTCTATTCTACATTTGAAGGAGTTATTTTCTTCAGACAGCTTTGTTAGCTCCTTTTCCAGCTGGCCAATTCTGCTTTTTAAGGCATTCTTCTCCTCTTTTACCTTTTGTGTTGCTTTTTCCATTTGGCCTAAACTGGTTTTTAACATTTTATTTTCTTCAGTATTTCTTTCACCAAGCTTTTGACTTGGTTCTCATGATTTATCTGCATTGCTCTCATTTCTCCTCCCTACTTTTCCTCTACCTCCCTTAATTCCTTTTCAAAGTCTTTTTTGAGCTTATCCATAGCCTGAACCCATTTTCTATTTCTCTTGGAGGTTTTGGATACAGGAAGCTTTGACTTTGATATCTTCTGAGTATTTATTTTGATCCTCCACAGGACTAAAGTAATTTTCTATGGTCAGATTCTTCTTTTTCTGTTGTTTATTCATTTTCTCAGCCTATGACTGATTTAACGCACTTCCATGTCTTTGGGATTTTTTTTTTGGGACACCCTACTGAGATCTTAATTCCTTCCAAGGTCTTGCCTGTGCTCTGGTATGTGGATGACCATAGGCCCTCCCCCTGCCATGGAACTGTGAGGAGGGTCCCTGCTCGGATATGGTGGTATGGAAGCCCAAACTGCAACCTGGATCTGAGAGTGGACATACAGCAGAGTTCTGCCCCAGGGAGAGCAGAGAGACCTCTGCAGTCTCTCTTGACCCCCTTACATCTGTGGGCTGGGAGCTCTGGAAGTGCTGGGTGGCTTCCCCATTCCCACTGCAAGTTCTCACCATGGGGCTGTTCTGAGGCCAGCACTCCCCTCCACACTCATTCTGGTGCAGCAGAGTTCTCTTACTACCCTTCAGGCTGTCCTCGGTGATCCCTGGGCCAAGAGGTCTGGAAACTGCCTCCTTTGCCACAGACTCGGGTTCCTTAGGCTCCGCATAGGGCTGTTCCTGGAAGGCTGGAGCTGGGATGCTCTGTGTTTGCACTGCGGTTCTTTCCAACTCCCAGTCCCGGTGAAACAGACCTTTCCTGCAGAACTTCTATGTTGTCTTGGACTGGGAAATTGTATCACTCAGTCTTTCTGTGGGTTCTTCCCCTCTAAATTTTGGTAGAGCCATAATTTGATGGCTTTTGGAGATTTTGGGGGAATGAGTTTCCTGGTATTCTTGCCTTCATGCTGCCATCTTGGCTTGCCCACCTCCCCCAATTTTTTTTAAAGTGAATATAGTGGGGCAGCTAGGTGGCGCAGTGGATAAAGCACTGGCCCTGGAGTCAGGAGTACCGGGGTTCAAATCTGGTCTCAGACACTTAATAATTACCTAGCTGTGTGTCCTTGGGCAAGCCACTTAACCTCATTTGCCTTGCAAAAACCCTAAAAAAAAAAAGTGAATATAGCATGCTTTGGTCTGCATTCAGACTACATAATTTTTTTCCTCTGGATGTGGATAGCATTTTCCATCACAAATCTTTTAGAATTGTCTTTGATAATATTTTCTCCTTGTGTGTTGTTAATGTGTACAATGTTCTCCTGGTTCTGCTCACTTCACTTAGCATCAATTCATGCAAGTCTGAAGTCTACTGAATTATGATTTCTTATAGAACAATAGCACTCTATAACATTCATATACCATACTTGTTCAGCCATTCCCCAAATGATGGGCATTCCTTCAATTTCCAATTTGTTGCCAAGACAAAAAGAGCTGCTATAAATATTTTTGTTCATAAGGATTTTTTCTCTTTGGAATATAGACCTAGTAATAGTATTGGTGGATCAAAGGGAATGCACAGTTTTATAGCCATTTGGGTATAGCTCTAAATTGTTCTCCAAAAATGGTTGGATGGGTTCACAACTTCACCAACCATGCATTAGAGTCCAAGTTTTCCTGCATTCCCTCCAACATTGATCATTTCCCTTTTCTGTCAATTTTAACCGATTTGACAGATATGAGGGGAGATATGAGTTGTTTTTAGTTTGCATTTCTATAATCAATAATGATTTGAAGTATTTTTTCATATGACTATATGTAATTTTAGTTTCTTCATCTGAAAGCTCCCTGTTCTTCTCTTTTGGCCATTTATCAATTGGACAATGACTTGTATTCTTATAAATTTGACTCAGTTTTCTACATATTTTAGAAATGAGTCCTTCATCAGAAACCATAGCTCTAAAAATTGTTTCCTAGTTTTCTGTGTTCTTTCTAATCTTGGTTGGTTCCATTGGTTTTATTTGTGCAAAAACTTTTTAATTTAATGTATTCAAAATCATCCATTTTGCAGTGTGTAATGTTCTTTATTTCTTGTTTGATCATAAGCTCCTCCTCTCTATAGTTCTGACAGATTTACTATTCCTTGTTGTCCTAATTATCTTATGGTATCACCCTTTAAGTCTCAGTCCTGTACTTTTTCTACCATATATTGGTTATAGGGTGTGAGATGTTGGTCTGTGCCTAGTTTTTGCCAGTCTTTTCTGGTTTTTTTTTTTTAGAAGTTTTCCAGTGAATTCTTATCCCAGAATCTAGAGTCTTTGGGTTTATCAAGGAGTAGATTACAATAGTCATTTACTACTATTTCCTTTATGTCTAATATGCCAAATCTATTCCACAGATCCACAACTTTATTTCTTAGGCAGTATCAGGCAGTTTTGATGACTGCTGCTTTTTAATATAGTTTTAGATCTGGTATTGCTAGATCGCTTTCTTTGCATTTTTTTTGTATATGTACAATATACTAATTAATTCCCTTGATATTCTTATTCCTCCAGATGAATTTTTTTTACTATTTTTTCTAGCTATATAAAACAATATTTTGGTAGTTTGATAAGACAACTGAATTTAATTTAGGTAGAATTGTCATTTTTATTATTTTATTGTATTATATTTTTCATTATATTATCTGGGACTACCCATGAACAATTGACATTTTTCCTGTTGTTTAGATCTGACTTTATGAAAATGTGAATAATGTTTGTCTTGGCAGGTAGAGTCCCAAGTATTTTATATTGTCTATAGTTGCTTTAAATGGAATTTCTCTTTCTATCTCTTGCTGCTGATTATTGTTGATAAAAATAAAAATTCTCAGGATTTATGTTGATTTAGTTTATATCCTGTAGCTTTGCTAAAATTGTTAATTGTTTAAAGTAGTTTTTTAGTTGATTTTCTAATATTCTCTAAGTATATATGATATCATCTGCAAAAAGTGTAAGTTTGTTTCCTCTTTGTCTAGTCTAATTATTTCAATTCTTTTTATCCTCTTTCTGCTCAAGTTAACATTTCTAATACAATATTGAAAAACAATAGCGCTAATGGCCCTGGTTTCACCCCTGATCTTATTGGAAATATTTCTGGCTTATCTAGATAAACAATATTTACTGATGGTTTTAGATATGTAGTGCTTATCATTTTAAGGAAAACTCCATTTCTATGCTCTCTAGTGCATAGAAATGGGTACTATATTTTGTCAAAGGCTTTTTTTAGCATCGATTGAGATAATCATATGATTTCTCTTAGTTTTCTTATTGATTATGGTCAATTATGCTGATTACTGAACCATCTCTGAATTCCTGATACAAATCCTACCTGATTATAATATGTTATCCTAATGATAACTTGCTGTAATCTCTTTGCTAATATTAAAAAATTTTGCATCAATATTCATTAGGGAAATTAATCTATAATTTTCTTTGTCTATTTTAGATTTTTCTAGTTTAGTTATCAGCATTTTTGTGGTGTCATAAAAGAAATTTAGCAGAGCTTCTTTGTTTATTTTTTCAAATAGTCTATATAGAATTTGAATGAATTGTTCTTTAAATCTTTGGTAAAATTCAATTGTAAATCTATTTGGCTTTAGAGATTTTTCCTTAGGAAGTTCATTGATGGCTTGATCAGTTTCTTTTTCTGAAATGGGGTTATCTAAGTATTTTATTTCACCTTCTGTTAATCTGGGTGATAGGAATACAGTTGGGCAAAATAGCTTCAAATCATTGTTTTATTTTCCTCCTCATTGGTGGTGTGTTCACCCTTTATGTTTTTGATAATAGTAATTTAGTTTTTGTCTTTCTTTCTTTTTTAAATCAAATTAAGCAAAGTTAATTTATTGCTTTTTTTTCATAAAACCAACCATTAGTTTTATTTATTAGTTCAATAGTTTTCTTACTTTCACTTTTATTAATTTCTCCTTTGATTTTCAGACTATGTAATTGGTATTTAATTGAGGATTTTAAATTTGTTCTTTTCATAGCTTTTTTAGTTTCTCAATTTATTCATTAAGTCTTTAGAATAAAATTTCCCATAATAATTGCTTTTCTTGCATCCTATAGATTTTGGTATGATGTCTCATTATTGTCATTGTCTTGGATGAAGCTATTCATTATTTCTATATTTTTTGATTCACTCATTCTTTAAAATTAGGTTACTTAGTTTTCAATTAATTTTTATTCTGTCTTTCCATGACCCTTTACTGAATGTAATTTTTCTTGCATCATTCTTCAGTTAGCTTTTGTGTCTCCTTTTCCATTTGGTCAATTTAACTTTTAAAGGAGTTATTTTCCTTTTGTAGTAGGTCAGTTTTATATTAAATGGTTTTTTTCTTTTTCCATTTGGCCTATTCTACTTTTAAAGGTTTAGTTTTCTTCAGTCAATTTTTGTGTTTACTTTTCCAATTTTTCTTAATTCTCTTGCATGACTCAATTCTTTTCTTAATTTTTCTTCTTCCTCCTTTTGGTTTTTAAAATCCTTTTTGAGCTTTTCCAAAAGGACTTTTTGGATTTTAGACATATTTATAATTACCTTTGAGGTTTTACATGTAGGCATTTTGTCACTTTCTTCTTCTGAGATGGTGTTTTATCTTCTCTGTCATCATAGTAGCTTTCTATGATTAACATTCTTTTTGGTAATTTTTTTGCTCATTTTGAAAATTGAGTTCTGTTCTTAGGACACAGGTGGCAGTGTCCCAAGTTTCTTGTGCTGGAAGTCTAGTTCCTGGCTTTCTGCACTGGAGTCTCCGATGCTCTGGCTTACTCCCTGTATTTGGATAGCCAGACCCATTCTCATTTGTTGCACCTACCTTCAGGGTTCTTGGAGTATGCCTTCCACTCTGGGGCTGGGGCCTTCACTACTGGCTTGCTTTACAGCTGGGCTGCTGATCAGGACCCTGGTGATTTGGTTCCTAAGTAGGCTGTGGCTAGGAACCTTCTGCTGACCTTCTAGTTCCCCTGTCTACTCTTGGCTTCATTCCCCTTTTAACCTGAATTTCCTTCAAGCTTTCTCAAGCTAAAAAAAGTTATGTCACTGCCTTTTTGGGGGTTCTGCCACTTTAGGGTCTGTTCAGAGGCTTCACTTAAAGTTGTTTCAGGTGAAGTTTGGGAAAAGCTCCGGGAACTTTCTAACTTCTTTTCACCCTCTTGGCTCTGCCCAGAAAGTCAGTAACTTATATTCTATTGGAGAAAATATGGTGTCTGCCTATGTGAGTAGTCAGTAGTCAGTAGAAAATTAAATATAAACTATGTACAAAGACAGTATAAAGTATTTTTTGGTGGGGGGGAGTGGTAGAGGCACTACAATAAGGGAAGTGGATTATTTCTAGACTTTCTGTAGGAGTTAGTATTGGCAATAACCTTTGAAGGAAACTAGGAATTAACTGAAATATGAAAGTGAAGAAAGGGGGACATTTCAGGAACATGGGGAAGCATGTCAAAGGCAGAGAAAATTGAGAATATATTCTGTCAGGTACATAGAGAGGGTCATTTTGGTAAGTAGAATAATGTACACATTATAGCATTTATTAGAGTCAGACTGTGAAGGGCATTAAATAACAAGGAAATTTTTATCTTGGAGTCAAGAGGAAGCCCTTGGAATACAAGACCACTGAAGTCTCTTCTTTCTTTTTCCTTCCTTCCTTATTATTTTCTTCTTCTTCTTCTTCTTCTTCTTCTTCTTCTTCTTCTTCTGTTTTTTTTAACAAAGCAGGCACATAGTTTATTTATTGACAACAAAAAATAGCAAAGATAAACAACATGGTGACTACAGTAAGTAGTATTTACAACATTTTGCACCCATAGTCTACTACCTCTCAAAGGAAAGGAGGAAGGTATATTTTGTCTCTCATCTCTTCCCTAGTGCCAGTATTACTCATTACAATTGCCTGGACTTAGACTTCACTATAGTGCCTTCTTTTATATTGTAAGTCATTGTGGATCTTTGTTCTTGGTTCCATTAGCTTCACTACCCATTAATTCTTATGAATCTTCCTATACCTCCCTGAATGCCTAATAATCATTACATTTTTTAAAGGTGTAATAATATATAGTCACATATATATATATATATATATATATATATATATGGTGCAGTAATATAGTCATATTTACATCTTTGTCAACGTAACACTTGTTCAATCATTTCCAAAGGTTACTCACTTTTTTGTTGTCTAGCACTAAAAATGCTTCTCTCAAGCCTTCATTCCATTAAAATTTTTTTTTATTTATTTAAGGCAAGGGGGTTAAGTGACTTGCCCAAGGTCACACAGCTAAGCAATTATTGTCTGAGGCTGGATTTGAACTTGGGTTCTCCTGACTCTAGGTGCTCTATCTATCCATTGTGCCACCTAGCTGCCCCGCTCATTCCATTTTTACTCAGTTAACTTTCTTGAGAGGTAGAATGACTTGGTGGATAGAGCTGGCAATATATTCAGAAAGACCTGAGTACAAGTCCCTCTTCTGACATAGAAGATATGACCCTGGCTAAGTCACCTTACCTGTCTTGAGTAGCTTTCTACATCAGAGAAAAAGTGCTAAGCTGCATTGGGAGAGATTAGTTCTTCATCTGGAAGGTCTCTTTGCTAATAAAATCACAGCTCCTATCCATATGCTTTTTTTTCTTTTTGATGGATAAAAACATTTAATACACTTATTCAAACCAAGAGGAGCAAGGAGAATGTGATGAAAAGGTGGAAGGGGAGCAAGTATTTACTGAGCACCCACTATGTGCAAGTGATTTGCAGATATTTCATTTGATGCCAAGCACAAAGGAAAAGAGGTAGTGTGGGGGTAGTAGAAAGAACATGAGGGGCAGCTTGGTGATGCAGTCGATAGAGCATGGGCCTTGGAGTCAGGAGGAGTTTGAATCCAACCTCAGAGACTTGCTACTTACTAGCTGTGTGACCTTGGGCAAGTCACTTAACCCCAATTGAACTCATATCCAGGGCTATCTCCTCGTGTCCTGATTCATATCTGGCTACTGGACCCAGATGGCTCTGGAAGAGAAAGTGAAACTGCTGCTGTAACACAGCACCACCTCACTCAAATCCAATTCATGCGCTTGGCATCACCTCTCTGATGCTGTAGTCTTCTTTGAAAATGAAGGACAAACATTAGAAAGAGCATGTACCTGAGAGGCAAGAGAATAGGATTTGAGTTTCAGCTCTACCACTAGCTCTGTGTAATCTCTGGCTTATCATCTAAATCTTTACTGGTATAGGTTTCTGCATCAATTAAAAACAATGAGGGAGTTGAACTAGATGTTTTTGAAGGTTACTTATTGAGCTAGTAGCATGTAGGTCTATGGATGAGTTGTACAAGGTAGAATTTCAGCGAAGGGGGAGACAGATGGATATTGGAATAGATGAAGGAAGTGAAAGCATGGAAAGAAAACTTCTATTGATCTCTAAAATTTCATTACCTACTCCAGAAGCCTTTTCCAGAAATATAGAAAGAATGGTTCCTCTTCAAATAGAAGGAGGTTAAACCAGAGGTATGCAGGTAAATGTTTACTAGTCAATTCTCTGGTCCCCATGATACACTTTCAAATTTAATCTGAATTATAGCATTTTCTTCACTAAGTAAATTTAGGCAATCCACAAAATATTAGATCAAATCCTGGTTTGCTGATTTCAGTGGTAAATATTTTTATATTGAAAGTTTGACAAGCTCTTAGGTTAGTTCAAGATAACTCAGGTAACACCCTTGAGCAAGACCCATTATTGAGATGAAAAAAATTTTTTTTCCCTCTCCATTACCAGGGCTATATCAAGGATGCAGAGAACAGCAGAGAGGACCTGCTCAAAGTGAGTCCTCTCAATTCCTTTTGGATGAATTGTGTGTGTGTGTGTGTGTGTGTGTGTGTGTTTGGAGAGCAAGATGTCTTTTAAGGTTCCTTTCTTGAAGGATTATCTTTAAACATCTTCAAGTTTATGTTGGAAAATACCTTAAGGCATTGGGGCTTCTCAAATAGGAGAGTGATAAGGGGAGACCTCTGCTTTAGAAATATTAATTTGACAACTGGAGGAGGATTTGGGGAGAGAGAGACTTTAGGGAGATGTGTGGGGAAGGAAGGAAGGAAACCCTCCTTTCTTGGAGAAAGTGAAGAAAACTGAGGCAGAGAAAAGTACAGTGACTTGCCCAGACTTAGACAAAAAGTAAGTGGCTAAGGCCAGATCTGAACTCAGGTCTACATCTTTAGATCTAGAGCTATATACACTGGGCTACTCCATCTCAAGGCCTAAGAGGGTGTTTTCTTCAACTATGTGAAGTGTGATAATTATCTGAATGAAGGTGGGGCCTTGTGAGTGGAGAGAAAAGGATCATTTGCAAAGGATGTGGTGATAGAATCTACAATATTTTGACTTTGAGATTGTGAATCTAGTGTTTGAAAGAATTGTACTACTTTTAGCAGAAACAATTTAGGAAGAGGAGTTGTTTAAGGGGGAAAGATACTGAGTTTTGTATGTTTTGAGTATGAGATGCCTATGGAATATCCTGATGGACTAGACAGTTGGTGAGGGTGCAATTGTCCTTCCCAGACAAGACTGGCACTAGATGTTACATAGTTGTTAATTTAAAGTTTTACCCATGGGAGCTGCTGAGATCACTGATTTAGCTCAGAGAGAGAATAGGAAAGAAGTTCTAAGGCACATCTACCTCTGCTGTGGGATGTGCATGATGCAAGGTTTCTCTTGGCACCAGCCTCAACTGACCCTACAACTCTGGTATTTGCGCAGTTCTTTTGTTTATCCAGTTGCAGTGTAGCTCCACTTCAGGGTCCTTAGGGAGTAAGCCCCATGGTATGTGTATGTGTATGGGTGGGAAGAGAGAGAGAAAGAGAGAGAGCGAGAGCGAGAGCGAGAGCGAGAGCGAGAGAGAGAGAGAGAGAGAGAGAGAGAACGAGAACAGGAGAGAGAGAGAGAAAGATTGGGGTAGTATTAGAGTGGTTCACTCAGTAGAGTGAAGTAGGAGAAACTAGAAGAGAGAAAAAAGAAATAGAATATGTTGAGGTCAAGATAAGAAGATTTAAGATTTCTATCACATTGACTCAGTCTTTTTTGTAAAGCATATGATCCTTCTTCTGAAAGTAAGAATATGGATGTGAGTTATGATAAAGAATTAGTGTTTAGAAGAAACTGCATCTATAGAAAGAGAGCTACTATTAGACAAAACTGACAAAACGGAGGCTTGCACTTCCCGAGCTCACTGTGGCTACCTGATTATAGACTATTAACTTCTGGAGCTGTTAAATTTCTCTCTTCTTTTTTACAATTAAAATGCACCTCCTGGAAAATATCTTAGTATTTGAACCTTTGCCCCTGGTGCGAAGATGTCTTTCTTAGTCTATGTTTTGATCCTCATTGTCAGTGTAGTGTGAACATTAGGGAACTATAGGATGCAGCAATGAAAAGGACATAGTCTAGTAGATCTTGTGTTGCATGTTTTCCTGATGAAGTCTATATTATGAGAAAACTGCCTGTTTTAAAGGTATTTCATGCCATCAGAATTTCTGACTAAAAATTTAAGGGAACCAAGTGTTAGAAAACACTGATTAAATATCTGTTTGTATAAGGTATTTTTCTAGGCTTTGGGGATAGGTGTCTTTGTTATGGTGTGGGGAGGGTTATGACTCTTGCTGCTTCTGTATCTCCACATACAGCACATAGCAGAACTGCTTTGTTTCTGATGAAGTTGAATGCTCATTTTCTGGATTATATAAATTGATTTTCTTTTTCCCAAGGTAGGTTTTCCATCTCTAGAGAATGATGTCTCATGATATATTTTGGGCTTCATGTTTGACACCTATGTAAAGAGATTAAGGCTGGATTCAGGTTTCCAGTGACCTTTCAATATTCCTGATATGTGGTTGAACTTTCTTAAGAAATTATAACTGTCTAGTTGCTGCCTTCCTAATTACGTTCTAGTTTACTACTCCCATTCTTGTTGATATTCTGCTTAAGAATGCATGTTCTGAGTTTTATTACTATCACTTTTTTTATTTCCTGGGGTTCTCATCTTACACGTGGGGAAACTCAATTACACAGACTGTCGAATGTGATTTACCTAAAAATTATATGGTTACACAAGAACCTAGCACTTATCTGACTTTCCCAATCCTTATCTCCCAGTTAAGGGCCACTACTTATACATAAATAAAACTCTGCTATAAATATTTTTGTTATATATATATATATATATATATATATATATATATATATATATATATATATTTGCTATAAATATTTCCTCTTTGATCTTTTTTATTGATTATACATACAATCATATTAAACATATTTTCATATTATGTTATGAAAAGAAGAATCAGAACAAAAGGGAAAAATCAAGAGAATGAAAAACAAAAGAAATTTAAAAAAAATCAAAAATACTATGCTTTGATCTGCATTTATATCCCATAGTTTTTCCTCTGGATTTGGATGGCATTTTCCATCACAAGACATTTAGAATTGTCTTTAGCATTTTTTTTTGTATGGCTATTGATAGCTTGAATTTCTGCCTGAAAACTGAAAACTGCCTATTTATATCCTTTGATTATTTATTAATTGGGGAATGTTTCTCCCAAAATATTTGATTCTACTAAATACTGATCTCAGTATTGCTGAGAAGAGTGAAGTCTATCATAGCTTAATATTGTTGTTACTAGTTTTCTATATGAATATAATGAAATATTATTGTTCCATTAAGAAATGATAAGCTGATTTCAGAAAAACTTGGAAAGACTTAACTTAGTCCACAATTGATGGGTATCCTGTCCATTTCCAATTCTTTGATCTCTTTGGGATATAGATCTAGCAGTGATATTGTTGGATCACAGTTTGGGCATAGTTCCAAATTGCTTTCTAGTTTATAATTCCAGTTTATAATCCAACCATAGTGCATTAATGTTTGTTTTCCCACACCCTTTCAACATTTACCAATTTCCTTTTCTTTAATATTAGCCAGTTTGAAAGTTGTGAGCTGTGTTGTTTTAATTTGCATTTCTCTAATCAATAGTGATTTAGAGCATTTTTCATATAAGTATAGATAGCTTTAATTTCTTCATCTGAAAATTGCCTGTTCATATCCTTTGACTGTTTATCATTTTGGGGAATGTCTGGAATTCTTATAAATTTGTCTCAATTTTCTATATGTTTTAGAAATGAGGCCTTTATCAGAAGCACTGACTCTAAAAATGATTTCTCAGCTTTCTGCCTTCCTTCTGAATATTGGTTGTATTAGTTTTATTTGTGCAAAAGCTTTTTAACTTAATGTAATAAAATATCCATTTTGCATTTTGTAATATCATTTCTCTCATGAAATCTATTCAAGATTTCTTGTTCTTCTAATGGATTTTTTGTATTAAGTATTATGTCTAAATCATGTACCATTTCTACCTTGTTTTGGAATAGGATGTGAGATGTTGTTCTGTCACTAGTTTCTGCATGCTATTTTCCAGTTTTCCCAGCAGATTTTGCCAAATAGTGAGTTCTTATCCCAGAAACAGGAGTCTTTAGGTTTGTCAAACAGTAAATTACTATAGTTATTTACTTCTGTTCCTTGTATACACCAACTTGTTCCACCACTCTTATTTCTTTGACAGTACCAAATAGTTTTAATCATTGCTACTTCATATTTTAGATCTAATATGGATAGACCACCTTCTCTTGTATTCATTTTTCATTCATACATTTTTCTTGCATTGAATTTTTATTCATTGATATGTTCTTCCAGATGAATTTTATTTTTTCCTAGCTCCAAAAGATAACTTGATAGTTTGATTGATACAACAATGAATAAATAGACTTATTTAGGTAGAATTGTTATTTTTACAGTTATTTAGAGCTGACTTTATTTGTGTTAAAAGTGTTTTGTAATTGTTTTCATATAATTACAGGGTTTGTCTTGGCAGGTAGACTCCCAAGTGTTTTATATTGTCTACAGTGATTTTAAATGGAATTTCTCTTTCTGTCTCTTGCTACTGGGCTTTGTTGGTACCAAAAAAAAGCAGATGATTTAGTCCCTTTGTTAAAGTTAATTTTTTCAAGTAGTTTTTTAGGTAATTATCTAGGAATCTCCAAGTATACAATCATTTCATCTGCAGAATGATGGTTTTGTTTGCTCATTGCCTATTCTAATGCCTTCAATTTCTTTTTCTTCTCTTATTACTAAAGCTAACATTTCTAGTGCAGTTTTGAATAATAGAGGTGATAATGGGCATCCTTCTTTCACCTATGATCTTATGGGGAAGTTATCATTTTGAGGAAAACTCCATTTATGTTCTTGTGTTTTTAACAGGAATGGGTTTAGTATTCTTTTCTAATTTTTTTGGGGGGTATTGCAGTATTGGTATTGCAGGGTCAAAGGGTATACACTATTTATTTATTAAATTTTATTTTATTTAAGGCAATGGGGTTAAGGTCACACAGCTAGCTAGACACAGCTCGGCCTAAGGTCACACAGCTAGGCAATTATTAATTGTCTGAGGCCAGATTTGAACTCAGGTTCTCCTGACTCCAGGGCTGGTGCTCTATCTACTGCATTACCTAGCTGCCCCCGGTTATACACAATTTAGTAGATTTACCTTTTTTTTTTTTTGAAGAGGCCCAAGTGCTAGAGTGAATAGAGCTCTGAATTTGGAATCAGGAAGACCAAGTTCAAATCCTGTTTGAAGCACTTATGTGTGTTACCTTGGGCAAGTCAGGAAACCTTTTTCTGCCTCAGTTTTTTCAAACATTTAATGGAGATCATAATAACACCTCTCTGCCAGGATGATTGTTAGGCACTTATCACTGTGCTTGGTCACTTCATAAATACTTGTTCCCTTCACGCTTTTCTTTTTGAACGTAGTTCTAAATTGCTTTTCCAAAATGGTTGGATAAGTTCACAGCTCTCATTGATGTTTTGATTTGTCTTCCTCTCAATTATTCTTATCCAGTTATTTCAGTCAGGTCCAACTCTTTGGGACTCCATGGGTTTTCTGTTTTTGGAGCCATTTGCCATTTCCTTCTCCAGTTCATTTTTTAGATGAGGAAACTCAGGCAAACAGAGTTAGATCATACAGCTAGTGCATGTCTGAAACTGGATTTGAGCTTCCTGACTCTAGACATGGTATTCTATTCATTGTGCCACCTAGAGATTTGGAATGTTTTTTATATGGATATTGATAGCTTGAATTTCTTCCTCTGAAAACTGCCTATTTATATCCTTTGATCATTTATTAATTGGGGAATGTTTCTTCCAAATATTTCTACCAAAATATTTGATTCTACTAAAGCATTTGATAGTGTCATTCCAGTCTTAGGGAAAAGATGAAGTCCTTTGGGGTAGGCAGAAACACAGGAAAGTACGGAAGTCCTTCTTTTTGCGTAGAGACCTCATGATACTTTAATGATAGGGCTTAGAGTGGTGGTTATTAGTGACCTGAAGTACCACAAGGATCTGTGTTTGATCCTTTTCTTTTAAAAAGTTTTTTTCAGTAACTGGTATGAATGCATAGATGTAAGAAAACTGGGAGGAGCAGTTAACTTAATAGGTAGCAGAAAGATGATCCAAGATCTTAGTAGAGACTATTGGATTGAATATTTGATTAAATAAGATATTTGTATAATAGACATTTGTATAATTTGTATAATATTAATAGATATTTGCATAAAATTGTATGCTTGGGTTAAAAAAGTTATAAGGTGGAGGAGACATGGCTAGGCATGGGTTTTAATTAACTACATGTTCAATATAAAATCAACAAACAGCTAATGTGATCTTTGATCATACTAAGAGCTTCCAGGAATAAAGAATAGTCCCATTGTACTCTTCACATAAACTATAACTTCAACATTATATTTGGTTCTGGGCACTGCATTTTAGGAAGGACATTGGTTAAGCCAGAGGGTATCAGGAGAATGACAATTGGATCATGCCATATGGGGATCAGTTGAGAAAATTTGGGAAGAGGAGATAGGATGTGATAGATTTCTAAAGGTGTGAAGGACAGTTATATGAAAGCAGGATTGGACTTTTTTCTGTTTTGCCTTAGAGGACTAGGAGTGCTGTGTGAAAGTTGTGAATTTGGTGCTCTAAATCATTACTTATTAGAGAAATGCAAATTAAAGCTTCTCTGAGGTTACCACCTCATACCTCTCAGACTGGCCAATATGACCAGAAAGGATAATGATCATTGTTGGAAGGGATGTGGGAAACCTGGGACACTATTACATTGTTGGTGGAGCTGTGAACTCATCCAACCTTTCTGGAGAGAAATTTGGAACTATGCCCAAAGGGCAACAAAAATGTGCATACCCTTTGATCCAGCATTACGGCTACTGGGTCTATACCCTGAAGAGATAATGAAAAAGGGTAAAAGCAGCACTTGTACAAAAATATTCATAGTAGCCTTGTTTGTAGTGGCAAAGAATTGGAAATCAAGTAAATGTCCTTCAATTGGGGAATGGCTTAGCAAACTGTGGTATATGTATGTATGTCATGGAAAACTATTGTTCTATTAGAAACCAGGAGGGATGGGAATTCAAGGAAGCCTGGAGGGATTTGCATGAACTGGTGCTGAGTGAGATGAGCAGAACCAGAAAAACACTGTATACCCTAACAGCAACATGGGAGTGATGATCAACCTTGATGGACTCGCTCATTTTATCAGTGCAACAATCGGGAACAATTTTGGGCTGTCTGCAAAATGGAGAATACCTTCTGTATCCAGAGAAAGACCAAGGACTATTAACTTTAATTTAGAAAAAAAAAAACTTATATCTTATTGTCTAATCTTGCTATCTCTTATACTTTATGTTTCTTCCTTAAGGATATGATTTCTCTCTCATCCCATTCAATTTGGATCAATGTATACCATGGAAACAATGTAAAGACTGGCAGATTGCCTTCTGTGGGAGGTGGGCGAGGGAGTAAGATTAGGGGGAAAAAGTTGTAAAACTCAAAAGAAATACAATCTTTAAAAAAAAAGAAAGCTGTAAATTTGGGCTGCATCAGAAGGTGGTGAGTTAACCTTCACTGAGGTCTTCAAGTAGAAATTGAATGATCACTTGCCAGATTTGTCATATGGGATGTTCCTTGGTTTATGTCGATGATTTCTAAGTATCCTTTCTTTGTGATATACTTTCTTTTATCTTATTTTTCCTCAGTTATATGTAACAGCAAGTTTTAACATTCATTTTTAAAACTTTTGAGTTCAAAATTCTTGTCCTTTTCCCCACCCTACTCCCCCTCATTAAGAAAGCAAGTTATTTGATATAGGTTAAAAAATGTGTGGTCATGTAAAACATTACTGTAATAGTCATTTTGCAAAAGAAAACAACCCCCCCCCCCCAAATAAAGAAGAAGCTTCAAGAAAAATAAAGTTTCTTTATCATAAATTTAGGAGTCTTTCAAATCTGGAATTGTATGCTTCTATGAAGCTGGTGGCTATATTAACTTTATTCTTAACTGTGAAATTACTTCAGCATAGTGAATTTGTTAGCTCAGCCTAGCCAGCTCACTGAAACTAGGGATTGTTTCATTCTTTGCCCTTGTGTCTTCAGAGAATAGCCTAGTGCCTGGTTAGTAGGTACTTAATAAATCAATGAATGTTGTTTGATTGTTTGATTGAAATGACTATTCTAGTCACTGTTCTTTTGCCTTGCTTGGGAGAATCAAGGGAAAGAGAAGTTTTGAACTTGAGGATGGCTCCTTTGCAGAAGGACTATTTTTAATAATGGTAGTGGGATGAAACTTTAATTTAAAATTCTTTTGTATCCCCAGGAACTGTCTCTAATTGTGGGACTCTCCACTTCCCTGAGGAGACTTTTTTTTTTTTTTTTAGGTCAAGAATTTGTCTGATCCTAGGGTAGCAAGTCTCTTTGGCAGTACTTTAAGGATCTACAGGAATGGAAGGAAAAGATAACTCCTTTGTTTGGGCAGTACTGGGCTTCCTTCCTCATGTTGCCATTTGGTGTTCTGCTTACATTGTTGAAAAGTTACAGTTTTTTTTTTTTTGTGTTGTGTTCCCCCGCACATTCAAATTTGGATTTCTTTCATTTTCTTGATCCATTTGCTTTCCTTGTAGGGAGGACTACTATGGCCACAGAACTGTGCCATCTAGATATATTCCATCTGACATCAGTGTCCCTGGAATGAAGGACTTGCTTTATGGGGAGGCAACTAGGACACAGTAGATGCCCATTCTTGCCAGTAGCAACTTAATCTGTACCTTTTCTAGACTCTCTGAATTAGATTGAATCTGAACTCTGTCCATTGATACCTGACCATGTCGTCATTCATTTACAATTACATATTTAATGCCATTCTTCCTTCTTTTTAATTACTGTAGTATTAACTTTATTTATATGCTGGGTTGCTCTTAGCACATAGTATTATTTACACTCAAGGTTAAACTCTTCTCTTCCCATGCTAAACTGTGATCACTAGTGTCAAAGTAATATTTTAATGCTATCCAAAGGGTCGAGAATTTTTGACCCATAGTGAGGAGAATTGTTGACCCACAATTTTTGACCCACACATAGAAGCATCTTTCTAATGTTATCTTACACAGGTATCTGCTTTTCCATTTCTTACCTTGCTAAGGTGTGAAATTGTGTAGTGTAGCCTCAAAAGATTTTCATATAGTGGCATTGGAATGCTTAAGTCATTGAAAACTATATATTTTTTGATGAACCTGACAGTCATTTCTGGAAAAAAAAATCCCCACCTCCCATTATAATAACATTATAGCCAACTATGCATACAGTATTCTGCTATACCTGAAAGATTTTAAAAGTAAACTTATTAAGAAATAGACCAGCAATGACTGGAGAATTTTCTGATTATTTATATTAATTTGATTGAATGTTTGCAGAACCATATATAAAAAAAATCACTTTTTTGTTTAAAACACTAAAAAAGAAAGTAAAAATACATACACATTTGTACCTATTTATAAATTTTGAATAGATCACTAGAATAAATTTATTTTTTTAGACAAGAAAAGATAGTAAAAATTAATTATTTGTAATCATTTTTAAAATTTTAATCATTTAATTAATCTTTTTTCTAGAACAGAAACTCAGAATATCAATTTTTTAAAATTGACTTTTTAAATGACTTTAAAAATTTTCCACAATTTCATGCACAGATAGATAGTTGCTAATATTTATTCTTTTGCAAACTTTTGAGTTCCATATTTTTCTACTACTATCCCTTCCAATCCCTCTCTCCATGGGTAGCAAACAGTCTGATACAGGTTATTAGTCATGTTGTGAAAGAAAAATTAGAACTGAGGAGGAAAAAAACATGAGAAAGAAAGGAAAAACATAAGCTTTAAAAAAGTGAAAGAAGTATGCTCTGCTCTACATTCGGACTCTAGTTTTTTTCTCTATGGGTGGCATTGTCTATAACATGTCTTTCAAAGTTATCTTTGATGTCTCTGTTATTGAGAAGGGGCTACATCCATTGTAGTTGTTCATTTCACAATATGGTTGTTAACATGTAAGATGTTCTCTTGGTTCTGCTCACTTCATTCAGCATCAGTTCATGCAAATCTTTCCATTTTCTCTAAAGTCTAACCACTTATAATTTTCTTCTTTTTTTTTTTTGGCAAGGCAGTGAGGTTAAGTGACTTGCCCAAGGTCACAAAGCTAGGTAATTATTAAGTGTCTGAGGCTGGATTTGAACTCAGGTCTTCCTGACTCCAGGGCTGATGCTCTATCCTCTTCGCCATCAAGCTGCCCCACACTTACAATTTTCTAATAGAACAGTAGTACTCCATACCATTCATATACCATAATTTGTTAGGCCAGCATCCCCTCAATTTCCAATTTTTTGCCATTACAAAAGGGGCTGCTATATTTTTGAACATGTGAGACTTTTCCCATTTTTTTTTTATGATTTCTCTGGGAAGTAGACCTAGTATTGGTATTGCTGGATCAAAGGGTATGATCAGATTATTGCTCTTTATTGAAATCCACAGTTTCAAATTGCTCTCCAAAATTGTTGGATCAGTTCTCAATTTCACCTTAGTGCCTCAGTGCCCTGGCTTTCCCACATCCTCTCCAACATTGTGCATTTTCCTTTTTTGTCATTTTTAACTAATCTAATAGGTATGGAGTGATACTTCAGAGTTGTTTTAATTTGTATTTGTTTAAGCAGTTATTATTTGGAGCATTTTTTTTTTTTTTAGTTTTTGCAAGGCAAATGGGGTGAAGTGGCTTGCCCAAGGCCACACAGCTAGGTAATTATTAAGTGTCTGAGACTCCTGACTCCAGGGCTGGTGCTTTATCCACTGCGCCACCTAGCTGCCCTATTTGGAGCATTTTTTTGATATGTCTATATATAGTTTTAATTACTTCATAAGAAAGTTCTTTTGACCATTGATAAATTAGAAAAATGACTTGTTCAGAATATTAATCTTTTTGCCTCAATTCAATTGGTTAAAGCAGTACCTTAGTTATTTAACCTGTTGGAGGCAGGGGGTATTTTGGCTTACAGAATTTTCCATTTAATTTGGAGTTGTCTTAGAGGTGATACACAGTTCTTTAAGGATTTCTCACTGTCTGTTAGTGTTGGAAAGCCAGAAAGGCTAAATGCAGACAAGGGGACAGATTATTTCTATTTCTACAGAACTACTTATCCTTATATAATTTTTAACTTTTAAATTTATTTATTTATTTATTTTGAAGT
Source organism: Macrotis lagotis (assembly GCF_037893015.1). Classification (NCBI taxonomy): domain Eukaryota; kingdom Metazoa; phylum Chordata; class Mammalia; order Peramelemorphia; family Peramelidae; genus Macrotis; species Macrotis lagotis. The sequence continues at coordinate 553,144,720 of NC_133666.1, read as the reverse complement.
TTACAATTTTTCCCCTAATCTCATTTCACTCCTCCCACTCCCCACAGAAGGCAGTCTGTTAGTCTTTACATTTTTCCATGGTACACATTGATCTAAGTTGAATGTGATGAGAGAGAAATCATATCCTTATGGAAGAAAAATAAAGTTTAAGAGATAGTAAAATTACATAATAAGATAATGTTTTGTTTTTTCTTAAAAATTATATGTAACAGTCTTTGGTCTTTGTTCAAACTCCACAATTCTTTCTCTGGACACAGATGGTATTCTCCATTGCAAACAGCCCCCAAATTATGCCTGATTGTTGCACTGATAGAATGAGCAAGTCCATTAAGATTGATCATCACTCTCGCATAGCTGTTAGGGTACACAATGTTCTTCTGGTTCTGCTCATCTTGCTCAGCATCAGTTCATGTAGATCCTTCCAGGGTTCCCTGAATTCCCATCTCTCCTGGTTTCTAATAAAACAGTAGTGTTCTATGACATACATATACCACAGTTTGCTAAGCCATTCCCCAATTGAAGGATATTTACTTGATTTCCAATTCTTTGCCACCACAAACAGGGCTGCTATGAATATTTTTGTACACCTGATGCTTTTACACTTTTTTATAATCTCTTCAGAGTATGGACCCAGTAGTGGTATTGCTGGATCAAAGGGTATGCACATTTTTGTTGCCCTTCTGGCGAAATTCCAGATGGCTCTCCAGAAAGGTTGGATGAGTTCACAGCTCCACCAACAACGTGTTGTTGTCCCAGATTTCCCATATCCCATCCAACATTGATCCTTGTCCTTTCTGGTCATACTGGTCAGTCTGAGAGGTGTGAGGTGGTACTTCAGATATGCTTTAATTTGCATTTCTCTAATAAGCAATGATTTAGAGCAATTTTTCATATGACTGGATTGCTTTGATTTCCCCATCTGTACATTGCCTCTGCATATCCTTTGACCATTTGTCAATTGGGGAATAGCTTGTTTTTTTTTTTAATTTGACTCAGTTCTCTGTATATTTTAGAAATGGGTCCTTTGTCAGAAGTACTATTTGTAAAAATTGTTTCGCAATTTACTACATTTCTTTTGATCTTGGTTATAGTGGGTTTTATTTTTACAAAAGCTTTCTAATTTGATGTAATCGAAATTTAGTTTGTTTTTAATGATTTCTCCATCTCTTCCTTGGTCATAACTGCTTCCTTTTCCATAGATCTTACAGGTAAACTAGTCCTTGATCTCCTATTTATAATATTGTTTTTTTTATGTCTAAATTCTGTATCCATATTGATCTTATCTTGGTATAGGGTATAAGGTGATGGTCTAATCTGCCATACTAACTTCCAATTTTCCTCAACAGTTTTTATTGAAGAGAGAGTTTTTATCCCAATAGCTGAACTCTTTGGGTTTATCAAACAGCAGATTACTATAATCATTTCCTGCTATTGCATCTAGACTATTCCACTGATTCACCACTCTATTTCTTAGCCAATACCAGACAGTTTTGATGACTGATACTTTATAATATAACTTTAGATTTGGTAGGGCTAAGCTACCTTCTTTTGCACTTTTTTTTTCATTAAATCCCTGTAAATTCTCCACTTTTTGTTTTTCCATATGAATTTACTTATAATTTTTTTAACTCATTAAAGTAACTTTTTGGAGTTTTGATTGGTGAGGATCAAATGAGATAATATTTGTAAAGTGCTTAGCATGTGCTTGGCTTATAATAGGCACTTAATATTTTATCTTTTCTCTTTTCCCCTTCCTTTTGACTTAGTATTCAGTTCATTTAGAAACTCATAGAAATTGATTTTGGGGGGGATAATTTAAAAAAGCCTGGAGAGATTGTTTTTCAAGAAAAAAGAAAGAGGAAGAAACAAAAAAAAATGGAACAAGTAATGTATTATTACTAAAAAAAAAAGATTATTGGGCAAACTTCTTAGACCCAACTCATATTCTACTTTTTCACCAAATGTGAACTGATCTTGAAGATATATTGCTTTAATTTTATTTCACTCTATTGAAAATTTTTTTTGCTTTCCTATCATATATGATTTCATGATTCTTGCATTTTACACACTCTAATGTCTGACTTCAGGCTACCTTTCTAGTATATTCTTTTTTTTTTTTTAAGGTTTTTGAAAGGCAAATGGTGTTAAGTGGCTTGCCCAAAGCCACACAGCTAGGTAATTGTCAAGTATCTGAGACTAGATTTGAACCCAGGTACTCCTGACTCCAGAGCCAGTGCTTTATCCACTGCGCCACCTAGCTGCCCCTCTAGTATATTCTTATACTATTCTACATGCTCTATATTTTAGACAAATAGTACTATTCTGTACTATTTACTTTTGTGGGATATATTCCTCATCTTTTCAGCTGTTGAAGGGCCCAAGACAGATGTCAAATAGTCTTTCCTTTCCTGCTCAGGTTGAAAATTATATGACTGCTTCATAGCACATTTTCTGTTCTTCCTATGTCGTAATTGCTTTCTGTTTATATCTTTCATCCCATTATATTATAGACTCCTTAGGAAACACCATTTCTTGTAATCTGTATTTCCAACATTTAGCACAATGTGTCATATACTATAAATGTTGAACTGGCCCTGTGATTTTTCAAACAGGAAATCAGTATAAATTATACAATTTATAATCTCAGAAAATTTCCTGAGATGCTGAGGAACTCAGTGATTTGCCTTTGGTCACACAGATCCAGAACTTGAACCCTGGTCTTCTCATTCAAAAGTTGACTGTTTTATCAACTATGGCAAACTCCTTTTTTTCCTTGTACATAATGGATACTTGATAGATATTTGTTTTCAAGCACTGATTGTAAAGGCTTTCCTTTTCTTTAAATTTTCTTAGAATAGTTTGCCTGTACATTTTACTATTCATTGAAGACAGAGACTGTATTATCTTTATCTTTAGATCCCCAGTGCTTAGTACAGTGTATTATAGATACTTAATATTTTTTAATTCAATTTTTATTGAATTTTAAGGTACCATGGTGTTTAGGGATTGGATTAGAGGGAGTCATCCTTCAGTTTTCCTTCAATCCTTTGTCTACTTTTGTTCCTTTATCCCAAGAATCCTAAATGAGGAGGGCAAGATTAGGGAAGTGGAGCCTATAGTTCATTCTCAGTGTGCCTTTTCACCTTTCCTATGCGACCATTTCTAGTCTGATTCTCCCTCAAATTCTTCCAAAATGTAGTGATCATCTTTCTGTGTCCAGTCCCCCTAGATCCAAGATAGACTTTGAACCTTCATAGTTTGAAAGTTTAGCTTTTTGTAGTCCCTCTAGAACTCAGAGGAGTGATCTGCTTAGGCATAGCAAGATCCTCAAGTTATGATTAGGTTGTATATACCTGAAGACCAATTAGAATTGTAAAACTAAGATTTAATATAGGGAATCTTATTGGAGCATATGTAAGGAAAGTGGGTAATGGCTGATTTGTAAGTGAGCCCTAGCTATTGGAGACTCAAGTCAACTTTGTTATAACTTTTTGTTGATTAGAATAATAAACCATTTATATACAAAGTCATAGAGTTGCAGAGTTGAAAGAGACCTCAGAGGTTATGTATTTGAACTCATGCCTGAGATTGAAACCTTGTTGCCTATGGATACTGATTGCTCCTTAAAATAATAGCTGGAATGTAATTTTGTGTAAATGTTTTGGTCAAATATAAAAGAAAACACTAATAAACTTAAAATTTAAAAAAATTAGATTTGGTTTAAAATGAAAATTGTAATTTTCTCTCCTTGTTTTCTAACTACAGAGCACTTTGTAGGGTACATAGACTTACTTTTGGCATTCAAAATTTTTGCTTTTTTACTCACTAAATTACTTTCATTTGGCATTTAGAATAATATAAATTTTAAAAGTGATTTTAAATAAAATATTCTTTCTCATTTTATTAGCAAACTAAAAAAGCTGAGCGAAGACAGTTTGACTAAGCAGCCTGAAGAAGTCTTTGATGTCTTAGAGAAGCTTGGTGAGGGGTAAGTACACACAACTGTAAAAATTATTTTCAGGAAAAGAACAAGATGAGTATTGAGAAATAGGCATCCAATATTAATATTTATACAGTTGTACATTGCTTGAATTGAAAATGTATTAAAGTTAAGATATTATGTTAACACCCATGCAAATAGTGGATGGGGAATGACTAAATAGGCAAAAGATGGGGGGAAAAAACCTGTGGCAGGCAGAGGGGTGAGGTTAAATTTTACCACAACTTGAATATGAGTCAGCAATGTCCTGTTTTATGAAAATGCCAAGCAAAATAATCCTTCTACTCTACTCTGCTTCCACTAGACTTTTAACATCCTTAATAAAATTTTTCTAAATACATTTTAAATGGGATATGGAGAAAGTTAAGCAGGATATCAGAATAATGACAAAGATAATTAAAATGGAAAATAGGTCTTAAGAATATAGTTTAAAGAAACTGGTATTGTTTAAGTCTTGGGAAGAGAATGCTAAGATTTGGCATTGATCAAAGAATGTAAGGTTTTGTTGTTTCTAAAACATAGGAATGCTGATCTGGTGTTTTCTATGTCTTTGGAAAACAAAATTAAGTGGAAATTGACTTAAAATGACAAAGATTTTGACCATACATATAATAAGGAAACAAATAGATTATCAGGGTAGTAAAATCCTGGAATCTCTCTTGAAAGGTTGAGCTATCCTGGATATTCTAAAGGATGAAATATGAAAAAAAATATTTTTTTAATACTTGCTATTCATCTTTTTCATTTATGATACTGATAATTTGATTTTCTACTTTCTTTTTTTAATCAAATTAGCCAGAGGGTTTTCAGTTTTATTGCTTTTTTCATAAAACCAACTCTTGGTTTTATTTATTAGTTCAATAGTTTTCTTGCTTTGGATTTTATTAATTTCTCCTTTTATTTTTATAATTTCTATTTAGTATTTAATGGGGGTTTTTAAATTATTCTTTCTCTATTTTTTATTTGTATGTTTAGTTCATTGATTTTCTCTTTCTCTAATTTATTCATGGAAACATTTAAAGATATAATATATCCCCTGATAACCACCTTGGCTGTGTCCCATAAGTTTTGTTATGCTGTCTCATTATTGTCTTTATCTAGGATGAAATAATTAATTTTTTCTATAATTTGGTGTTTGATTCAGTCATTCATTAAAATGAAGTTATTTAGTTTCCAATCAGTTTTAGGTCTGCCTCTCCCTGGCCCATTATTGCATATGAATTTTATTGCATTATGATCTGAGAAGGATCACTATTTCTGCCTTTCTACATTTGATTATTAGGTTTTTATGCTCTAGTTCATGGTCAGTTTTTGTGTAAGTCCCATATACTGAAGAAAAAAGTATATTCCTTTCTATACCCATTCAACTTTCTCCAATTGTCTATCTTGTCTAGTTTTCTAACATTCTGTTTACTTCCTGGTCTACTACTGGTAGAGTTTTGCTGTCTATGTCTTCCTGTAACTCCTTCAACTTCTCCTCTAAAAATTTGGATGCTATCCCACTTGTTGCATACATATTTAGTATTGAAATTGCTTCATTGTCTATGGTACCTTTTAGAAGGATATAATTTCCTTCCTTTTCTCTTTTAATAAGATATATTTTTGAAGCTGCTTTGTCTGAGATAAGGATTGCTAGCCCTGCTTCTTTCACTTCAACTGAAGCAAAATATGTTTTCTCCAACCTTTTATTTTTATACTCTGCATGTATCTCTCAGATTCAACTTAGTTTCTTTTAAGCAGCATATTGTAGGATTCTGGTTTTTAATCCACTCTACTATTTGCTTACGCTTTAAGAGAGAGTTCATCCCATTCACATTCAAAGTTATAATTACTAACTCTTTATTGCCCTCTCTGATATCTTCCCTCTGTGCTGGGTTTTTATTTACAACGCCGGCTTCTTTATGCTAGTCCGTCCTCTTACTCACCAGTCCAACGCGTGATGAGTCTTCGGGGTACCCCCGGCCCCCACTCTTTGATGGGGGAAGAACCAGACAGAGCGCCTGAGGTGGGTAATCAGTCTTTATTCTTCTGTGATCACATTCCCGCCCCCCCCCCCACCTCTCAGCAGACCCTTTTATCCCCTCTGTCCTCCCTCCCATGAACTCTTACTCAATGAGGGGCCGAGTTCTGTAACATTCCCTTATAAGGTGATTATGTTTCCCCCTCTAAGCGACCGCCAAGCCTCTTCCCCCCGCCCCCAACATCTCCCCCTTTCTGTTTTACAAGGTTATCACTTGGTGTGACCTTAAGCGGTGCTGAGGTTAGCCTTAAGCGGTGTCATTTCTACTGGCCTCTGATAGCCGGGGGCGAGGAACCCTGTCTTAGGTCATCTCCTTCAACCCAGGACCTTGCCCGTCCTAGGCGCCCGACACCCTCAGGGCCTGTCTTAGGTGGCTGGGTGAGGAGAAGTTGCCCGTCTTGGGGTTTACCTCGTCTTACCCCTAGGTGTCACATGTCATGCATGGCGGCTAGCCAGACTTGGGGATCCTCCCCCGTCTCCATGGCCATGAAGGCTTTCTGAGTAAGAAGCATATAGCCCCTCTGTCGCCTAGCTAGGCGGCAGAAACAGACAACAAGTAGGGTGATTCCCAGAATCAGCGTCCTTGTTCACCCTCAAGGGGGTATCCTCCCGCCATCTGGCAATCCCTCCATGGTATGGGATCCTCGATGTCTTCCCCTGTGGCCACACATGAGGGGCCCCCACCGAGGCAGAAGGGAGCCCCATCGATGTATTGGTCACTAGCAGGCGAGGGTAGATCGGGGAGTTCCGTGCTACCGGAAGGGGAGAGGGAATAACTCGGAGTATTCCCCATGTCGGATTTCCTTCAGATGGAGCACCTCCAAGGATCCCTACGATGATCAGAAGGCCTGAAAAAGAAATTCCTCTCACCCCGTAGGGTTGGGCATTAATCAAGGTCTCTTATCTTGTAAACAGGGAGCCATCTTTCTGGCTCTTCTATCTTATCCTCGGGATGAAATGACAGGTGGCCCTGTCTTCTGTTCTTTACCGTTACAGGGCCATGCCAACCTCCCTCTTCATCTCTCCACATGACTTTAGAGCCTGGTAGGGCCTTGGTGGGAGAGGGCAGGAGCGTTGGTTCTTTCTTAGCATGTCCTTTTGGGGAGAAAAATCTCTGGGCGGCTGTAGTGCCGTCATCCCTGACTTGTAGGAAATTCATGGTAAATAGTACCTGAGACAGGTCTGAATGGGTCAGTGACCTGCCAACTCCCCCTTTCTGTTTAAAAGATAGGATGTAGCAGAGTATCCATGTAAAGCTGGCACAGGGTGGGGCTATTGGCCATTCCCTGCGGTAGGACGGTGAACTGATAACGTTTACTGGGGGCTTGGAAATTGATCGCGGGGAGGGAAAAGGCAAATTTTTCTTTGTCCTCCGGGTGGAGGGGAATGCTATAGAAGCAGTCTTTAACATCAATCACTATAATAGTCCACCCTTGCGGGACTGCAGTGGGCATAGGGAGACCAGGTTGGAGGGTACCCATGGGTACCATGTTGGCATTTACTGCCCGAAGATCAATCAACATTCTCCAACTCCCCCCTTTCTTTTTTATGACAAAGACGGGGGAGTTATACGGGCTAAGGGACGGTTCCACTTTGTTCTCGTGCAGGAGGGTCATTACTATGTCTGTGAGGGCGATGAGCTTTTCTTTTGTCAGGGGCCACTGCTCAACCCAAATAGGTTTCTTATTAATCCATGTTATTCTGGGGGAAAAGCTCATCTCTAGAGTGGCCCCAATTAATTTCCCCGCAGGCTATCAGGGGTGGCAAGTGTCAGGTTAAGCTGGCTCAAGATATCTCTACCCCATAATGCATAAGGGAGGTCGGGTAGGCACAGTGGGGTGAAGAGTCCAGATTCTTCCAAAGCTGACCACCGTAAGGCGTGTGCTGCTTTCATGGCAGATCTATTGCCCCCCACCCCGGTCACTGCTTGAGGGCTCTGTAGGAGTGGCCACTCGCGCCTCCACTGTCCCCTATTTATGACAGAGCAATCGGCTCCAGTGTCAATTATCCCTTCGAGCTTCTGATTTTCCACCGTGACGGTTAACAGTGGTCGCCCAGAGCTGACCGGGTGGACCCAGTTCACATGAGCGGGAGGGGCCCGCAAGGGCAGCGCCTTTCCTACCTCTTGGCCCTGTTTTACCAAGGTGGGAAAGGGGTGGGGGTTTGTGACCCTTACGGATGTGGGACTTCCGGGACCAAAAATGACCTGGGTATGGGTGACTAAGTCCACACATCTCTCAGCCCCTGTGATGAGCGCTGGGAAAATATTTAGCTCGATGGGAATCATCGAGGTTTCCCAAGGCCCGATCTCTCTCTGCTGTGTCCCTTCTCTATAGTCAACCCTCACGGGGATAGTCACAGTAATGGGGCCGCTGTCTTCGAGCACGGGGGGGGGGCCCCGCGGCCGGGCCCCTCCCTTTCCCTTTTCCCGACTTCCCTTTGGATCGGCAGAACCTGGCTATGTGACCTGGCTTTCCACAGGAATAACAGGTCGGAACTGAAGTGGAGGGGGGCCGCTGCCTGCACTGTGCTTTGAGGTGCCCTGGCTTTCCGCACCCAAAACAGGTGGGTCTCACCTGCATACCATGAAGGGCGGTCAGGAGGCTATCCTCCCGGTTCTCCATGGCAGTCACTAAGGCTTGAATTGAATCCTCGCTGGGCATGTCCAGCAATTTGTCAACAATTCCTTCTAATGGAGCGTCGGGGGGAAGGCTGCTAATGGCTGCGATCCCTTTGGGGCGAAGACCCTCTTTAATCAATTGTCTCATAAGTAGATCAGATCCCGGGGTGTCTCCCATTATACGAGTCACTGTCTCTTTAACCTCGTTCACAAATGAGAGGGGTGTCTGATCTGCTCTCTGCTTCAGCCCAACCAACTTCTGTGTGGCTCTCCCCCCTTTCATGGCTCCAATCTTATCCCAAGCTGCAACATGTGTTTCTTTAACAGTCTCTAGCTCAAACTGGCCATACTGGGCCTGAACAGCAGGGTCAGAATAGGCTCCAGTTCCACACAGGAGGTCAATGGCTAAATCCAGGGGGGTATAACCCCGGGATTTTGCCAGCTTAGAGGCCTCTCTGCGGGCCTGAGCCTTAAAAGCTAAATATAAGGAGGCATCTAGGCACGCGGCTGCAATTTCGTCAAAGTCAGCAGGGGTCCAAGGGTGCGTAGCAAAGAGGTTTTGCATCAGTCTTTTTACATAAGGGGAGCTTGGGGCCGTATTTAGTCACGGCCTCCTTAAGTTCCTTAAGCATCTTAAAAGGGACAGGGCGGTAGTCTCGGGCTCCGGTAAGGGGGTCCGTAAATACCGGGTAGAGGCCCCAGTCATCCCAGTCCACCTCCTCCCCTTTCTCTATTGCTATGGAGGCACTGGTGGCAAGTAGGCCGGATGGGCGGAGCCCTTGAGGGGGATCTCTGAAGGGCGGACAAGGAACACGGGGGATTTTTTGCCTCTGTTTCCTGGCTGGGCCGCCAAGCCTGGGGCGCGGCAGCTGTCCAATCAGCGCGGACTTCTCCCTCCTCGTCAGCAGCCTCCCGGTCCCACCTACTCACGCTCCCTCTTCCTGCCACCCCTGAGGGCTGTTTGCACCCCTCCCTTCCCGCGCTCGGAAAACTTCCGGCCCTGAATCTCTAAGTGTGCCACATTCATCGCCCTCCCCCTTTCCTTTCTGTCTCGGCAAGGAGGGGCATGCGGCATTTTCTTCTCCCTGGGGGCCCCTTGTTCCCCCATTGTTTCTTCTAAGTTCCTCCCACGGATACAGGGGAGGGGGTGGCCTTCCCTCTTCCTCTGAGCCCTCTGAATCCGATCCCGCCAACGAGCTACCCACCTGAGTGCTGATTGTTCGTGCCAAAGTCACCTTCTGGGGATGCAGGGCTGCATCCACTATCTTATACACTGTAAAATCCTTGGGGGTCAGTTTTCCCGGGCAGGTGTCATTATAGGAGGCCATCTGCTGCCCTACCACCTTCCATTTATCTGGTTGGATCCCACTATGTTGCACCCAAGGGCAGATGTTCCAGATATTCTCAACAAAAGCACGGCACGTCTTGATAGGTAATTTACGGCCATGCTTAGCGCAGAGTTTATAAAGCTGCACTGCAACGGCCTCTTTTTTCCTCCCGGCTCAAAGGCGGGAATACTATTCCGGCCCCCCATGCTGTCTACTAGCCGAGGGCTGCAATCCTAACAGGTGGCAGAACTGGAAAGTTCCCGTTCGGCAAAAGAGAAGGAGGCAGCAGGGCACAATCAGACAGGCCAGCACGGCAAGGAGCGTGATTAGAGCAGAAGGAGAAAGGGGAGAGAAAGAAAGCATAGTCAACACAATAGGGATATGTCCCTCAGGCAATATCTGAGAGTAAACGCCCTCTCCTTCCTCCCGGTCAGAAACGACCGAGGCTGTCTGGAGAATCCGACCAGCGGATTTCAGACGTTCCCTAGCAAAATCAGGTCCCTGTTCCGGGGGCCACTTGCCGGGTTTTTATTTACAACGCCGGCTTCTTTATGCTAGTCCGTCCTCTTACTCACCAGTCCAACGCGTGATGAGTCTTCGGGGTACCCCCGGCCCCCACTCTTTGATGGGGGAAGAACCAGACAGAGCGCCTGAGGTGGGTAATCAGTCTTTATTCTTCTGTGATCACATTCCCGCCCCCCCCCACCTCTCAGCAGACCCTTTTATCCCCTCTGTCCTCCCTCCCATGAACTCTTACTCAATGAGGGGCCCGAGTTCTGTAACATTCCCTTATAAGGTGATTATGTTTCCCCCTCTAAGCGACCGCCAAGCCTCTTCCCCCCGCCCCCAACACCTCTGTTTATATTTTTCCCCTTTTTTCACTTTATCCATATTTCCCAGTATTTTGTTTTTGAATATTACCCCCTTCAGTGTGTTCCCCCCCTTGTATCCAATCCTCTCCTGTTTCTTTCCCCTTTCCCTTTGTCCCTTTTTTCTTGTGTTAGTTCGTCTTTTCCTCCCCCTCCCCCTTTCCCTTTTTAGTACTTGAAAGGTAAGATAAGTTTCTCAACTTAACTAAGTGTGCATGTTAACTTTAAGCGTAATCTGATGAGAGTAAGATTCAGATAGTTCTCATCCTTTCTTCACCTTTATTGGAATAGGTCCTTTGTACATTTTTAAGTAAATGATTCACTCCATTCATCTCCTCAATCCTCCTGTCTCTTTACTGTCTAGCCCCCCTCCCCCTGCTTTTTAAGGAGATATGATTTTTAAATCATTTTATCTGAGTCAAGGATCAGTCATGAGTGTCCATCACTTATGGCTAAGTATATTCTCTTTAATACAGTTACAATTCTTGAGAGTTATGAGAATCTTTCTCCCAGGTGGGGATATAGTTAGTTTCATCTTACTGGATAGCAGTTTTTTCCTTTACCCTTTTTTTTTAACCTTTTTCATGTATCCCTTGGTCTCCTGTTTTATGTCCAGATTTTCTGTTTAGCTCTGGTCTTTTCATCAGTAAAAAGTTGAAAGTCTCCTATTTCATTAAATGTCCATCTTTTCTCCTACAATAGAAGTCTCAGTTTTTTCAGATAGTAGATTCTTGGCTGCATTCCAAGCTCCTTTGCTCTTCAGAATATTTCATTCCAAGTCCTTCAATCTCTTAATGTTGATGCAGCGAGGTCCTGTGTAATCTTTAATGTGGTTCTTTGGTATCTAAATCGTTTCTTTCTGGCTGCTTACAGAATTTTCTCTTTCATCTGTTAGTTCTGGATTGGTCGCAATATTCCTTGGTGTTTTCATTTTGGGATCCCTTTCTGGAGGGGATCAATGTATTCTTTCAATAACTATTTTGCCCTCTGTTCCATGATATCAGGGCAGTTTTCCATCACTGAATCCTGTAATGTTAATTACAGACTTTTTTTCCCTATTCAATGTTTTTAGGACACTCTATGATTCTTAGGTTGTCTCGCCTGGTTCTATTCTGAAGGTCATTGGTTTTGCTGATGAGATATTTTACATTTTCTTCTGTTTTTTTCAATTTTTTGTTTTTGTTGAACAGATTCTTGTTGTTTCTTGAAGTCATAAGTTTTCCACAGATTCCAGTCTATTTTTTAGAGAAGAATTTTCTTCATTTACCTTTTACAACTCCTTTTTCAATTGTTCAATTTTACTTTTGACTAATTGTGGGTTTGAGATAATTATTTTCTATTTGTATTTGTCCATTTTTATTTTCCAAGGATTTTTTTTCTTGTTTCGAGATGTTAATTTTTCTCTTGCAAGGTGTTAATTTTCTCTTGAGTTTATTTATTCATTTTTTGTTTTTGCAAGGCAATGGGGTTAAGTGGCTTGCCCAAGGCTGCACAGCTAGGTAATTATTAAGTGTTTGAGGCTGAGTTTGAACTCAGGTACTCCTGACTCCAGGACTGGTGCTCTATCCACTGCGTCACCTAATCGCCCCTATCTACTGTGCCACCTAGCTGCCCCCTCTTGAGTTTCTTTTCCCAATTTTTCCAATTGATTTTTAAACTCCTTCCTGATTTCTTCTACGAAGTCTTTCTGGACTTCAGACCACCAATTCAGATTCCCCTCAGATGTTTTAGATCTTTCTGAGTTAGGATCTGTTAGTTCAAAGTAATTTTCATTGGACCCCGTTTACACTGGCCTTCCTTCATTTCCCTAGGGTCTTGAGTTGGGGGAGGGGCTGACTCACAGAGGTTTGGTGTTGAAAACCCTAGAGGCTTTGCTCACTGGGTTTAGTAACTTCCAGTGGACTGGCCAGTAGTGAGCATTGGTTGCTTTCTTTGGAGTGTTTGAGGCCCTTTCCCTAGGCCTAGAGGAGGTGGGAGGAGCAGCAGGGTCTGAATTATCTTGGAACAAAGTGGGCTGGGCCCTGGGGCAAGTATGTTAATCTCCCCATTCAGTTGAGGGAGCTCTGCTGCCCACATCTGAACCTGGTGGGGCAAGGCTGTTACTGTATTTGTTCTGGGGAGTAGGCTCCACTGAAAGTATGGAGCTCAGGGCCAGCTAGGTGGCGCAGTGGATAGAACACCAGCCTTGGAGTCAGGAGTACCTGAGTTCAAATCCAGCCTCAGACATTTAATAATTACCTAGCAGTGTGGCCTTGGGCAAGTCACTTAACCCCATTGTCTTGAAAAAACCTAAAAAATCCCTCTCCCCCAAAAACAAACAATCAAAAGTATGGAGCTCAGGGCCTGGAGCTTAGGGCTCTGAGCCCAGGGATTGATGTCGAGTCATCCTCTGCAACTCTCTTTGCTCAAGCTTGTCTTATAGCCCCGTTAGGGCTCCCCAGACTGCTGCCTCTATGGCAGAAGCCTCTGTGGCTAAGGCCAGTCTTCTCTTTTCTCCCCATCACTGCCCCTGGGATGACTCTTCTCTCTGCTCCCACTTCACCCATGGTCCCCTGAAACAGTCCTTGTTTGTAGATGTTCTTCTGTCTTTTCTTTCTGGGTTTTGTCAATCAAATTTCTATTAAGAGGTTTCTTTCATATTATTTTTGAGGGGGAAACCAGTAGACCTTAGCACAGTGCCTGTTTTCTCTCCACCATCTTGGCTGGAAGTCATTTTGTGAATACTTTCAAGAAAATAATTGACAGGTCCTGGACAATGGACTCTCTGTAGAATACAAGCTGATTTGTAAAATTTTACATAAAGTAAGGTTGAAGAGTACTGTCTTATAAAACAGAGAAGCAGTGGAGAGAAATTTTAAAAAAGTATGGCAAAGCGACTCAAATAGGAAAGATCATTTCAAAGAGTAAAATATAAGATAAATATTGAAGGATGACAATATATGTGGAAATAGGAAGAGATCTGCTGAGATTTTTCTGAGTAGTCATTTTTATCATCAAAGATTGTACACCACACTTGTACTTTAACGTCTTGTTTTGAAATGATGTCAATAAAATATTTTAAAAGTAAGAGATAGGAATTTGGTAGTCAAATAAGGGAAAGGAAATAAGAAAATGTAGCTGGATTAAATCAAATGTAGGAAGATGTATTCTATGTTATAGGTGACTTTATTATGAGGGTATAGAGGGACTGATTGACAAGTCATTTGAAATAAGTGAGATATGAAAGTTTTTGGAAAATCCTCAGACTTCAGTATACTAGAATATGTGACTTAAGAGAACACCAACAACTTTTGACTCAAATACTTTTCATTTCTATAGAATTTTTATGGGAGTCATCTGCACATGCATTGAGGGTGTTAGGAAAAGGCAGATTTTCACAAATTATAGGCCACAGAAGATTGCTTCTTTACCATCACATAATCTACTGCACAATGGAGAGAGGGCAGAGTTCCACTGTTTATTGTTGATCATTGAAAAGCATCTGAGTCAGGAGAGCATAAAAAACGTAATTTTTTAAAAATGAATTTCCCATATAATCAAAACTTTTCAAGATTCTTTGAAAGATTAAGGCATAAAATAGGAATGTATATATTTATGTATATACACATCTATCTATCTATCTGTTAAAGGTATGAAAGCATAGATCTGGGGCCCCAAAAAAGAAGAAAAAAGAAATAAAAATCATTCTTTTAATTATTTTAAAGATAAAATTCCCTAAAGTCCTATTTGACACTATATTTAAAGATATTGAAAGAGCACTTAAACTGAAGCATTTTTACAACTTTCCAAATAAGTAGCACAATGATCTTTTAGATAATTAATAAATTTTAGTGAGATTTTTTTGAATATTCATGAATTAAAAGCTATGCTTTGACCAAGTTCAGTTAAATAGATTTAATGGAAGACCCCTGACCAAACTGACAGTCCTAAGAATTTCATAAATATATTCACTTGATTCATATTTATCAAATTTTTATTTCTAGACATTTCATATACATATTGGTATAATTATATTAGTATCTATTACACAGATAAAGACTAAAAAGAGGCAACTTTCCTGTTACTTTCAAGCAAAATTACCTCTAAATAGTTTTTAAAAATCTTGTTTATGAAACCTTAAAAAATTTATTTCCTGCATTTAACTTAGGGCACTAAAAAACTATTAATATGTTCACTTACATAATTTTTTGCTAGCATCTATTTTCCCTCCTCCCTAATTTTGAGGAAAATATAAACATTTTGTCTTCTCTACCATCTTTGTTTCCATATTTTCTCAACCCTCTGTACTTCATACATCATCAAGCTGCTATTGGACCAAATAAAGATTCCAAAGGAGATGACTACCACACCTGCTTTATTCTGTTACATCTATACTTCTTCCTTGGGCTTATACTCCCTTTCCTACAACTTCCACACTCATTTGTTTGTTTTTAATCACCAATTATTTCTGTCCCCCATGTTTATGGCTTTCCCCTTTACACTCCATTTTACAAATAGTCTTACTGGAATTCTTTGGCAAATGAAATTATTAGGCTATTCCATTGCACTGCAATCCCAAAAGGCCTTAATAGAATTCTTTGGCAAATAAAATTAGTAGGCAAATCAATTATTTCCTCTCTTAATAATTCCATTACAAATAGCCCTAGATCCTTGAAAAGAGAATCAAGTGTAAATTAGTTGCTATCCGTTTTTATATAGAGGTTTTTTTCTATACTCGCCAAATTTAAAGATCATTGAATTGAAGAAGTCCTTGTTGAACTCAGTTTTATATTTTAAATGTTTAATTCATGCCAGATCTTCTAATGAGACCATGTGTATTCCAATTCCTTGTTTTGAATGGATGTGAGAAATGCCTTCCTCAATAAAGCAGATAATGGTCAGGTTCTCACCATCCCAATCAATTATTTCAATACGATTTGCTTATTCAACAAACTTTCTCAGTAAACAATATTCAGAATTTGTACTAAGTACTGGAGAATATACTCAAATGGATTATCTCATCAACTTGAAAATTATGTTCAAGAATTCAGATGATGGGGGCAGCTAGGTGGCACAATGGATAGAGTACCAGTCCTGGAGTTAGGAGGGCATGTGTTCAAATCCAGCCTCGGACTCTTAATAATTGCCTAGCTGTGTGACCTTGAGCAAGTCACTTAACCTCATTGCCTTAAATAAAATTTTAAAAAAGAATTCAGATCATAATCTATCCATGTCTGCCCATATGGTATGACTCTTGTTCACTTAACCCCATTGCCTTAAATAAAATTTAAAAAACAAATTCAGATCATACACTATTCATGACAGCCCATACTTTCTAACTCTTATTCACATCCTCCATATATGATTAACCAATATGCAGGGAACCTTCTTCTCTATCTTCTGATTGTCAGGTGAACAGTTCAATGTCTTATGTTTTACATATAGTTTTTTCATTAACATTTTTAACTCATTCATCCTTTACTTTAGATCTTCTTTGAAGTTCCTTATTTTTTATATACAGCAACCTAATCCATGTATCTATTACTCTATTTGATACCTATCTTTAACTTTTTGAAGGATTTCATGACTTGCAGTACTAAAAGAATATTGCTATTAAAAAAGACAGACCTTTTAAATTTTTTGAGATCATTAAAGGATCTCTAAGATTTCTCTGTGGCAATCAAATTGGCCATCCTCTTCCTCCAGTATAATTCCAAGTCTAATATATATATATATATATATATATATGTATATATATATATATATATATATACATATATACATACATATATACATACACACACACACACTGATGAACATGCACTATGGGTTGTCTTTTGAATTGTATATAATAATGTCATAACAGATATGCTTAATGTACTTGTTTTTTCCAGTATAGATGGTTAAACTCTTTTGAATAGTCATGGATTTCTTCATGGTCTCATTATCAAGTTCAATCCTCTTTACAGATGGAGAAACTGAGGTCCAGAGAAGTGATATAGTCAGAGTTACAGAGCTAGTTAATATCAAACAACAGGTTATAAACTGAGACCTTCCTGACTCAAAGTCTAATTCTCTATCAGCTATACCATCTGCAATGTTCTGGAGTTCAGTGATACCAGCCTAAGATCTTTCCCAACCATAAACACCCAGGGGACCTCACTATACACAGGGAATTACTCTTCAGTATAGAATCTACACAAGATCTCCTCCACTATGACTAGTCCTTTTTCATGCCATATCTTCATTTGTTTTTACTATTGTTTTAATTACCTCAGATCTTTATTTCATGGAGTTTGATTTAAAAAGAAAAGAAACTTCTCAAACAGTCACCCAGTTGATATTAGTTTAATACAGTAGGAACAAAACCACTTCTTCCACATCTATCTTCTTGCTGGATTTTAGTTTGTTGAATTTTTAAAAGTTGACATGAGCTTATGTGGGCATAGACCAGGCATAGGAGCAATGGCAGAGATAGTTCCAGAAATCATATGAGCTGAGATTTTGATGATTAAAAGTTCTTGGAGAATGGATCCTTTGCTATATTTGATAGATAGTCCATATCTGATATCAGCAAGATAGGATGGGACCCTTTTTGCTATCATCTGACCAGAGTGTTTGCTAACAGGCCAGGGGAAGGGACCCAAGATTGGACGAATAAAAAATAACTGCAAACCGACATAGAGTTTAAGAAAACTTAAATCTTGATACTTCAAGTATAACAGCAACTGCTTTGGATATGTATATGTATGTATGTATGTATGTAATACTATATTTGTTTGAACTGAAATCTATGCTTCATAAAAATGTATGAGAAAGTGTCATTTTTAACTTGTTTATTCAATTTAACTTAAACTAATTAAAGCAGTAATACCAAGAAGGCATATACTTCATAGTCTTACAAATTCTCATTTTTATGAAGTTAATATAATTGTTTCCTGTTCTTTAAATTGTGTTCATCTGCTGAGCATAAACAATTGAAAAATTCCAATGAAATAAGCATACAGAAGATAGAAATTTTATTTCTGATAAATATAATTACTATAAGGGAGAAAGCATAATCTTGAAAACATTTTTATTTTCTTTTTAGATCTTATGGAAGTGTATTTAAAGCAATACATAAGGAATCTGGTCAAGTGGTGGCAATTAAACAAGTTCCTGTTGAATCAGATCTTCAGGAAATCATCAAAGAAATTTCTATAATGCAGCAATGTGACAGGTATGAATATTCTCCTGACTGATACCATACATGTATTATTGCACATATAAACATGTATGTATAATTTTCCTAGATTCCTTACTTTTTTATTGTTTAGAAATAGAAGTTAAAATCATCAAAGAAGACAGGTTTGCAAAACTGGTTTTGGAACATTGAGCTTCTTTTATATATATAAATGGTATATCACATAAAGGTCATCCTTAATAGCAAATTTTTTATTGTTTGCTAAGTTCATTTATTTTTGGGATCTGCATTTTATGTTACTTTTGTCTGTAAGGTTATGGAAATGAGAGACTTACTGGAAAGAGTGTTACATTTGACAGAAATAGGAAAGTTTGGAAGATGGATGGGTTTGGGAGGGGGAAAGATAATTTGTTCAGTTCTAAACATGTCAAAAATGTCTTTCGGACACCTAGTTTAAAATATCCAATAGGCAGGTGGTATGTCTGAAACTCAGAGGGAGTATTGGATATATTCACTCCTATTATTCCCTCAGACATTTAATGTAGCTCTGTGAATCACTTGCATAGAGATATCTAAACCCTTCTATCTGAAGAAAACCCCAATAGATGATAGCCCCAGGATAGATCTTTTGGGCTGTGAGGATCTATGAGCACATAGTTAGCAGCATGATACTGATGATGAGTTATCAAAGGAAACTTAGAAGGTGAGCCAGAAGAGAGCAAAATCATGATAATTCCAGAGGGAAGAATATACATAGGAAGAGAGAATGAGTTAGCAGTGTCAAATGTAGCAGGGAGATCATGTAGTATGAGGACTGAGAAAAAACCATTAGATTTGGCTATTAAGACATCATTGGTAACTGGCAAAAGCATTTCAGTTGATTGCACAGGATTAAGAAGTAATTAAGAGGGAAGTGGAGCTAATGAATGTATGAAATTTTTCCCTAGGATTTTAATGGAAAACGGAGGGGAGAGAGTGTTGGTTTGAGAGTTTTGTAGGTGAAAGTTTTTTTTTCCCTCTGGATGGAGAAAGACATGGACTTATTTAAAGGCAGAATAGAAAGAACCAGTAGAGATGAAAAAGTTGAAGATTAGAGAGCATGCCAGAGAATTTAGAAAAGAAAAACTGAAATTGAGGCTATATAAAGGAGTTGACCTTGGCAAAGAAAATGCTACTTTACTAACAAACACTGGGCAAAAGAGAAGAGAATGGGAGATGTCAAGATGTTTTGAAATGAAGAGAAGTGGAGAAGAGGGAACTTATTGCAAACTTTTATTCTGAAGAAAATAAGGAGGGAAGCTCCTTTCATTGTGGACCTGATTTTTCCTAGTAAGAAAAAACTGATTCTTAAATCAGAAATGGGGAGAACTTTTGGAGGAAGTGATAATTTCCTTTGGAGTTCATGACATTTAGGTTATATAATGATAAAGAGGGGAATCTTTATAGCCCTGATTATAGGAAAACAAATTTCAGTGAATTCAGAGAAAGGAGAAGCAGAAAATTGTAACTTTTGAAGTCAATAGAAAAAAAAAAGATTTGCTATCCTCCACATTAATAATTCTGGTGAAGAAGAAAATTCTGGGAAGTGGTGTATAGTACTACCAAGGTTAAAAACCATGTGCAGTAGTTGGAAGTTAGTATGACTAAAATAAATGCAAAAGATTGGGTAAATCCTATGTAAATAATCCTAAAAAGAATAAAAATACTGATGTATAGATGTTAGTGTTGAATGCAAAGGCCACAGAGGGCTTTTTAGAGCAGTGTTAAGAGGAAAATAAAAATTCATGACTATTGTTTAGGTTGGAGAGTAGTTCAGTAATGGACAATAGATAGTTTACTTCATTTTTCTTTGTTGAGCAGTAGTGTGGTATAGTGAGTAGAAATTTGTTCTTAGAAACAGAACACCTGGGTTCAGTTAATTTCATTTACTGGGTGAGTTTCAGGAAGGTACTTCACCTCAATCCTTCAGGCATCCCTCAAAGATTCTAAGGTGCAGATAAGATCCTGGTGTGTATTGATGGAGGAAGTTTCCTTATCAGATATTTTCTTATACTAGTTAAGCCATAGATAGGTCCCGACCCTTTTCTTATACATTCCTTCAGATAAGTAAGGAGAGAACAATATATAGTTAACATGAAGTCAAAATATTTGATAAATGAGGATTGTAGGATTTTGGATTTGGATCTGGCAGTGATCTTAGAGTCTATCAAGTTCAATTTCCTGATTTACTTTGAATGAGAAAATGAGGTATAGAGAATTTAAGTGACTTGTCTAGGATTACACATCTAGTAATGTCTTAAGACTCAGATCTTACTGATTCTTTGTTCAGCATTCTCTTATTCTTAACTACCCTTTATTATTCATTAATTCATTCATTCATTTGGTTTTTGCAAGGCAAATGGGGTTAAGTGGCTTGCCCAAGGCCACATAGCTAGGTAATTAATAAGTGTCTGAGGCCCGATTTGAACTCAGGTACTCCTGACTCCAGGGCCAGTGCTCCATCCACTACATCACCTAGCTGCTCCTCAACTGCCTTTTAAGAAAGAGGTAATAGCAACTTTAAAAAAGATTCTATGACCTATAGCAGGAATGCAGAATTGGTTTATTATTAGGAAAAGTAGGATGAAACCTATAAAAATCACCTTTTTATCAGGAGGTGCTGAAAATAATTCTAGCAAAATACAACACCCATTTAAAATATATAAATTAATGAGTATTTGATAACTGGCATCTACCTAACTTCAACAGTGAGGATAAGATTAAGGATACTGCTAAGGTTGTCCACTGTCATCACTATTATTTTGCTCTGGAAATGTTAGCTGTTGTAATAAGATTAAACAGTTAAATTGAAGGCATAAGAATAGGGTAAGAAGAAATAAAATTAAGTTTTTACAAATGATATAATGGTTTACTTAAAAAATCCTAGAAATTCAACTAAAATTAATTATAACAATTCATAAATTCAGTAAAGTGGCATGATTTAAAACAAATTCATAAAAGTATCATCTACAACAAATCCATGAAGAAAAAATAAATTCAATTCAAAATAATTATAGAATGTATATAATATCCAGGAGTGTTATCTACTAGGACACATGCAGAAATTATGTGACCATAACTATAAAATACTCTGATGATGAAGTTGACTGCCCTCAATGAGTTCAAGGTGGCACCATGCCTAGAAAGAATTGATGAATGTATTGCTAGTGTTAGATAAAATGTTTATTTAGCATTTATTATATACTGGGTACTGGGGATTCAAATGCTAATAAATAAGGCAATCTTTGTGGAAAAGGGAACAGTACTTATTTAGCAACCTGGTTAGAAGTAGACCAAAAATCACATAAAGAAACCTGAACTCTGGCAAGATATGGCAAAAGCTGACCTATTAGAACCAAAGAACCCAGTAACAGTCTAGATTATCATTGGGAAAGTGATGATCCAAGTAGAGATAAGAAACCGACCAAATGTGAATTGTTTATTTATTTTTTTATATTTTGAAGCAATAGGATTAAGAGTGACTTGCCCAAGGTCACACAGCTAGGCAATTATTAAGTGCCTGAGATTGGACTTGAACTCAGGTCTTCCTGACTCCAGGGCTGGTGCTGTATCCACTGCGCCACCTAACTGCCCTCCCCCCCATCCCCCAAATGTGATCTTTAAAAAACTTACCTGGTAACAGTTCCATAGGACTCATGAAAAATGCTATTCACTTTCAGAGAAAGAACAAATGAACTTTGAGTAAGAAGGAAACATATTTTCTTTCCCCTTTTTTTTTTCTGCCCCATTCTCAACATGACAAATGTGGAAATTTTTTTAAAGGTGACTTATGAAGTCCCTTCCAACTTTGAGATTCTATAATTATGGCTGTTCCAATTTGACATATAAATTGGACTAGATTGACCAAAGAAATATGTTAATCCACTTTATGAACCACATTAAAGCGTTTAAATATATTTTTAATATGGACTATAGGTATTTTTTGTCTTCCCAATGGATAGGGGAGGGAGGGAAGGAGGGAGGGTGGGAGGGGGAGAGAGAGAGAGAGAGAGAGAGAGAGAGAGAGAGAGAGAGAGAGAGAGAGAGAGAGAGAGAGAGAGAGAGAGAGAGAGAGAGAGAGAGAGAGAGAAAGAGAGAGAGAGAGAAAATCGAAAACTGAAAATAATTTTTTTTAAATTAAAAAAAAAATGATTGTAGGGAGGTGTAGTACCAAGACTGGAAAAAGACAAATATTTTCCTAATTTTATATCAAGGAAAGGGAGTAGAAACTTTAACCTTTAGACCAGTTCTCTTCACATTTAATATTCATCAAATTCTAGGACATCTTTTTAAAAGGGTGATCAGTTGTTACTTAGAAAGGGAAGCAGTAATCACTAAGGTTAAACATGAGTTAACCAGGAATAGGCTATGATAGACTGACATGGATTCCTTTATTTCTTTTTTTCTCTCTTTTTTTTTAATTTTTCAAATTGGTAGAGCATAGTATAATTAAAAGAATACTGCTCTTGGAATCAGAGAATTGATGCCATGTAATCCTTATGTGACTTTTGGCAAGTCTCTTTCCTCCTTTCCTGGCTGTTTCTGATTCTCTGGGCTTTGCTGCCCCCACATTCTATTGGCCAGTTCTTCCTGGGAACTTTATTTTGGGGAGAGATCCGTGTGAGCTATCTTCACTACTTTCTTGACTTTATTTCTAACTCTTTAAATTTTGCCAGCTTGCCCCAGTTTCGGCACAACTCCATCCCTTTTTTCATCTGCCTTCTATGGTTTGACTTCCTTTATTAGAATATAAGTTTCTTGGGGGCAGTAACTATCTTTTTCTTATATCAGTATCCTCAGTATTTAGTAATATACCTAGTTTATAGTAAGTTCTTAATAAATGAAAGTTAACTAATTGATTCTCTGGCCTACTTATTGTTCATGCTGTTGTAGGAATTCTTGTTCAAAAACTGGTTGGACCAGGTGACTTACGAGGTCCCTTCCAACTTTGAGATTCTATAATTATGATCTTCCAATCTGACCTGTAAATTGGACTAGATTGACCAAGGAGATATTTTAGTCTGCTTTATGAACCACCACGAAAAGGATTAGTTTGAAGTTAATCTAGATTTCAAAGACAGTATATCAATTTATAAAATAGGGATTGCAAGTTCTTTTCTATGGTTTATTATTGCTTTTAAAAGATTTTAAAGATAATTCCTTTTTTTTTTTTAGATTTCTTTTTCAAGGCAATGGGGTTAAGTGTCTTGCCCAAGGTCACACAGCTAGGTAATTATTAAGTATCTGAGGCCGTATTTGAACTCAGGTACTCCTGATTCCAAGGCCGGTGCTCTATCCACTGTGCCACCTAGCCGCTCCTAAACATAATTCTTAACTAGAATCTTGGAATCCTCTCTTAAGAAATTTTACGTTAGATCTGGAATTTTATTGCTAGTAGTTACTTGATAGTGATGATTAACTAGTCAGGAAATTCAAATCAGACACTGAACATTAGTAACAAATCATTATGAAGTGCTTTGTAAACAGCTTTAAAGGATGATACAAATGCAACCTGTTATTTATAATGAGTAAAAAATTTATATCAACTATGTAATAGTGAACAAACATTAAAATACATTTATAAAAATCTTTTGCCTAACTTTAATTTTATTTGCTTAATTAATGCTATTATATTAGGAATGTCTTTGATGATGATGATGATAATGATAGTAATTACTATATGTTCCAGGCACCTTGAAAAGTGCTTTACAATTATTATCTTATTTAATCCTCACTAAAAATCCTGGGAAATGGCCATTGTTAGCCCCGTTTTACAACTGAAGTATACAGAAGTTAAATAACTTGCCTAGGCTCCCCTAGCTAGGTAAGTATGACATTTGAACTTCTTCCTACTCCAAGCCCAGCATTCTATCCACAGTGTCACCTAGAGGCAAACGTGCATTTTGCTAGGTTAATCTATGATTTTTTACTCAGAACACTTCTATTGAGTTCTATTTATTATTTTCATCTATACTTTTTAATCTCTTGATTCTTGCTTTCATTAGCTTAGTTATATTTAGAGATAATCTAATGCAGGACTTTTAGCGGGAAAGCCTTTCTTGTATTCTCTTTCTGACTACTTTATCTTTCAGCTTTACCCAATTAATGGTTACACCAATTCCTTTTAAACTGGTAAGTTTTTATCAGGCTGTCTCAGGAATATCCCTTCCCTCTTGGAATTATCATTGTATAAATCAGCTGTTTTCATGAACAGTTTTTTTTAAAAGCTTAATTAGAGGTTCCTTTAGTATAATCCAAGATTAAAGGGAGTGTGTTATATGAAAAAAGAATGCAGAACTTAGATTTTAGTCAGGATTTAGCCACTACTTTTCTGCATGGCATTAAGCAAGTACTTTAATTCCTCTAAATCCTGGTGTCACATCTGTAAAATAAAAGGATTAGTCTAGATAATCTCCAAGGTTTCTTCAGGCTATGACTTTTGTGAATGAATCAACTATCTGTGTTTTGTCCATTCTATTGTGAGCTCTTGCAAGGCAGTTTGTCTTTTGTCTCCTTTTGCATTTCCAGTGAAGAGCATATTGCCTGACATGTAGTAAATGCTTAATAAATACTTAGTGATCAACATTTCCATTTTTTTGGGGAGTCAGGATATGTTATGCTTTAAAATGAAAAATCTTTTTTTTTTCTTTTTGCAGCATCTTCATTTCTGAATATGTTGCCTTCCTTTCCCCTACCCTATTAGCAAGTTTGGAACAAAAAATTTAAAAAGGAAGGGGAAAATTCTGTCAATATAAATCAACCTTTCAACTGAGCTAAATAATGTAGAATACTGATTTTTTTTAAAGAGAAGTTTGATTGATACCCAGTTACCATGACCAAAGACTTATTGAACTGCTTATAAACTTTGACCCAGCAATATCTCTTTTAGATCTATTTTCAGAGATGATTATAGAAAAAGGAAAATATATATTCTGAAACATTTGTAGCAACTCTCTTTATGGTGACAAAGTACTGGAAATTGAGGAAATTCTTGTTCAGGAATGATTGAACAAGTTGTAGTATATGATTGTGGTAGAATACTACTGTGCTATAAGAAATGAGGAGCTCAGTGAGAGTAGAAAAACATGGATAGACTTGGATAAATAATGAAGACTGAAATGAGCAGAACAAGAGAACATCTTATACAGTAACCACAATATTGTTTTAAGAGAACATGTTATACAGTAACTACAATATTGTTTTAAGAACACCTTTGAGTGAAAATTCATTTTGACTATTATAAATACCCTGATTACTTACAAAGGACATATGAAAGGAGATGCTATCTTCATCCAGAGAAAGAAATGATAAATAGAAGTATGTATATAATGATTTTGCATATATATATTTATTTTTGCATAAATGTGTATTTATATATATTATATATATATGTATATGTATATTTGTATCTGATGGTAACTATCTTTACCACAGAGGGTTGGGGAGGGAAGAAAAAAAAGAAACTTTATGTGATGACTCTATTATATGCTTAGAAGGAAGAACAAGCACATAATAGATTAGGAGTTTTGTGTGCAGTCGTTTTTCTAAAAATTATACTGTTATAGAAATGATTATTTTAGTCTATAAATTAAAAATAAAAGAAAGAATTATGATGCCATTAGATTACATTACTTGGATATTAATGTAGAAATACATTAAATAGCTGTGTCATTGTATTGGAAATCAATCTTTGCTGAATTCTGTTGATTTCTTTTATTATTGAATTTTATAATTTTCATATTTGTATAATTTATTGTTTACTTAATCCTGCTTCTTCATGGTACAGATGAGGGAAATTACTTTCAGCAAGGTAGTATCACTTGACTGCGCTCTTAGACCCTATTGATTCTAGCCAGCCCAGTGACTTTTACTGCTTCTTGATTTGGAGACAAAGGAGAATATTGGTAGTTCTTTGAGTTTCTTTCTTCCCTCAAGCACAGGAAGAGGCAGCTGAGGCAGCTGAGGCTGACAGCTTGTGACTTGACCACAGTGCAAAGATATTAGCCAAAATTTAAAACTCTTTGTGCTCTGCAATATTCTCCTGTTTCCTCGACATTCCCTTTTGGCTCAGGAACTGGTAGTCATGGTCATATTTCTTGCTACTTTAATTTGATTCTTTTTAATAAAGTAAGAGGTCAGTGACCTATTTGATTTTTAAAGGAGAACTAAACTTTTGCCAAAAAAATGATTGACTTCCTCTTACTATTCATGTGACTAAAGTGTTTGTTTTGGAGTCAGAACTGAGTTTAAATTTGGGGTTTTATGCACCTTGTGGGGCCATTTTGACCTCTTGGAACTTCAGTTTCAACTTTAAAATGGAGCTAAGATACTTATATTACTTAGTTGTGAATAAAGTATGAATAGTGTGAATAAAATGAATTATTATCCTCTATCTTCCATATCTCACTCAGATATTAAATGATTGTTGACTAGAATATTACCCAGAAAATTTTGACTTCTCATAATTTTCGACAGGAATTTGATATCTTACAAAATTATTTTTAAAACCTTTAATTTTCACAAAGTCATCATCAAAACTGTGAAGTAGAAATTTAGCTATAGATTATCTGAATAGTACCTGTCAACCAGGAAATTGAGTAATAAAATGCCTGAATCCGCAAATAGATATCTACAGAAAACTTTTGAAAATTAACTGAAATGTTAAATTTCTTCATATTTGTAGTTTTAATGATGTATAGCATCTTTTATTGCATTGTTTACTCAACCATTAAAAACTTCTTGGGTGTTACTGAAAAGCAAAAAAAATACTTGCGGAGAGTAGTATGAAAGTAAGTAATTTAATAGGTTACCTAATCACTGAATCACTGGAAATGAATAAATACTTTGAGAAAAATCCAAGATCAAGAAGTTGATCCATTAGAGTAGAAAAGTTTTAATCCTTCCTTTAGCTGTGAAAGTACTGTGAAGAATTTTGATAAGGAAAAAATTGTAATTGTCCTTAGGAGGCAAGGTTTCAGGAGTAGGTTATGCCAGTCCATCTCTTTAAGAGCTTTTAATTTTTTTATTGGCAACTGCCACCAGGTTATGTTTTATATATACATACATATATATATATATATATATACATACACATGTATATTATATAGAATAGGACATAGAAGAGTAGACAAACTGGGGAGACTTTCCCCAGGTTGTAAAGGACATAGCACGTGATTTGGTCGGTGATGATTTTTCTAAATAAAACAATTAGTATGACTATTCTACTGATCAGTAATTATAGACAGCATCATTGAATTTGAAAGTTAGAAGGGAACTCATCCTTCATCTAATATAACTTGTACATCAAAGGAATTCTTCCTATGATTCACTTGACAATTTGTCATCTAGCATCTCCTGGAAGACAAATTTATTTATTATTAAAGGATTATACTAGAGAGCATAATTTAAAGAAATGTAACAAGGTAACCATTTATGGTGTCTCAGTAAAGTTTTTATTAATTCAACTAACATTTATTTCTTACATAAAGTATAGAGAGAACACTGTGCTGGGTGATCAGGTAGATGCAGAGTCTTATTTTTTTTATTTTAGGTGTTTTTTTTTTCTTTTTGCAAGGCAAATGGGTTTAAGTGGCTTGCTCAAGGCCACACAGCTAGGTAATTATTAAGTGTCTGAGGCTGGATTTGAACTCAGGTACTCCTGACTCCAGGGCCAGTGCTCTATCCACTGTGCCACCTAGCCGCCCCAGATGCAGTTTTGACAAGTACTTTGTTTTCATAAAACAGTTCAGCAAATTCCTAGTGGTATTTGCTTAATCTGACTCACATTCTTATTAGATATGATGTTTAAAAAGTTAGACATAATTTCTGAGTAGTCATTAAATGTTATTATTTTAATAAAAGAGGTCAGTAACTCTCTCAAATAACAAAGACCCTTATGGAAGCAGGCTTAAGGCTTATATGTTCTTGGAAAAGTGGGTGTTCCAGAGTGTGGCAATCAATTCTGATTGGTTACCAAGTAAGAGAATGATTATTATAATGAGGGACTGGATCTATTCTAATGAACTTTGATTATATTATTTACTTATAACTTGCCCCCAGATTGGGATCAACTATTCAAAGAAGTTATCACCACTAAAATCTGAGTATAACACAGTGGGATTAAAGTCCTTATAAGATTGGGTGGAGTCTGACCAAAATTGAGGAGAGTGAATTCAATCTCATGTCCTTCAGAAGATTGATCTTTGAAATGGGGACTATAGAAAAAGGGGAAACTCTTGATTTCCCCAAATCATTAGTTACTAATGATTTTGTCTTCCATTTCTCCATTTGATTCTATTGAGAGATGCAATCTCCTTAATGAATCACTAATTTATATGAAACTTCATCTAACTGTGGGGCTTTTAAGGGGAAACAATGTGAGGAGAAAAGGGAAAAAATGACCAGCATTTTGACAAAATCAAAGCAGACAATCCCCTTTGATAAACAGACCTTACAGAGAAAAGGTGCAAAGGGAAAAGCAAATGGTAAAAATGATTAAATACTAACAACAATAATTAAATAAATAGAATTAACTATTTCTTAGAAGTTTCATCTCATATAGTCATCTTGTTCTCTGGAAATATTCCAATGTTGCCCTCTGGTTGGGTGTAGTTTTTTTTAAGCAGTTTTTCAATAGACTGACTTCTGTGCTTCAAATTTTTTGTTAAAAAGTCTTCTATAGAGTTGATCTAAACACAATTTTAATTTTACTTTGCCATAACCAGATCAAATAGTGAAAGTTAGCTCATATTGATACGTATATATGTACACACATATATACTTATATATGTACATATATTCATACATGCATATGCACATATATAAACATACACATTTATATCTATTATATATGAAACTCAGATACATATAGATTCTCCCCCTTTTTTTTCATAAGCTTCCTTCCCTTTATCTTTGGTTCCTTAGGGGACAGTAAAGCTGGTGACTTTGCACAGCCCTTCCTCCTGTAAATCCAATTCAATTGCAAGTCATGGTATCAACCTTCCTGATGTCATGATACTCTTTAAGAATAGGATAAACATCAACTCATATCACAATAACAGTTTACCAGGCCTTAAAAATTTATTTAATATTTTATTCTTTCTTTTGTCTTCTTCTCAAATATAATAAATTCATCCTGGTATAAAATTTATTGTTAGAAATCAAGAAAGTAATTATATTCTGGAATCTCACAGATAGTGAAGGTGTGTGATAGTCCGTATAAAGCCCTAGAAAATCAGCACTGGCCAATTGCTGAAAACTCCAGATTAACATATATATGTATATGTGTATATATATATATATATATACATATATATATATGTATATATATACACACATATGTATGTTATATATTTATGTATATGTATGTGTATATACACACATATATGAGTGTGTGTTTGTTCTTGTCCTTATCAAAAAAGCCCAAAATGACATCACTAAGTTAAGAGACAAGTGCCGTATATCGTACTGTGACGGATCAGACTTATACTTTACCACAGTTTGGGCACAAATTGTCCTTGTGAACACCTGAGGGGTTTACTCTAAACCTGAGTATCTACTTTTATTTTGAGCTGTGCCTGTGTCTCCCATTTTGAACAATCAATTCCAAAGCTTTTTAGAGACCTTGGTGTCATCCTTAGACTATTTTTCTGTGCCCCCCCCCCCCGCCTTCTGTGGTTTCTCCATAAAACAGTCTTTTGGCAAGCAAATGTCTGGCATTCTAACAATGTGTCCAGTCCATTGAAATTGTGTTCTCTGAGGTAATGTTTGAATTCTTGGCAATTTATCTTCTGTCAAATGATCTACAGAATCTTGCTGAAACAATTTAAATGGAAATGATTCATTTTCTTGGCATGGGACTGGTAGCCTGTCCAGGTTTCACAGGTATATACCAGTGAGGTCAGCACAATGGCTCTGTAGACCTTCAATTTGGTAGTCAGTCTAATACCTCTTCTTTTTCCACACATCCTTTTGGAACTTTACAAATACTGTGCTAACTCTGGCAATGTGTATGTCAACCTTATTATCAGTGTTTACATCCCTGGAAAGGTAAGTGAACTTGTCCACAGTACTCAGAACTTCTCCATTTGTTGTTATAATGTAGTGTTGGCTATTGGAGCACCTGTGTTTTTTTTTTTTTTTTTTGTTTTTGGTATTAATTGTTAGACCAAAGTTAGCACAAAGAGCAGAGAATGGATCCATACTTTGTTGTATCTCAGCTTCAGAGGTTGCATTGAGTGCACAATCATCTGCAACAGAATATCATACACCAACACTTCTTCACTTTGGTCTTGATTGTAGCCTTTCAAATTGAAGAATTAACCATCCAGTATTCATTCACTGTCCTGAACCTGGGCAAGCATGCCATCATGACATTGATATATACAATTCTGATGAACATCTCTGGGTAACCAAATTTTGACATAGTTTTCCATAAGCCCTCACAGGACTGATGATGTGAGAGGTCTTGTGTTGTATGCTCCTGGCATTTTTCTTCCAATTGTTGGGCAGCAAACACCTTATCCACTGTTTTTCACCCTTTTCTGAAGTCACACTAGCTCTTCCAGGTGAAGGATCAGCCTATTAAGGAGGACTCTGGCAAGAATCTTACCATCCATGACTGAGAGAATTCCTCCCTTCTCCCCACACTGATTGTCACAGAACAGTCTATTTTCTTTATCTTTATAGAGATGGACAATGGTGGCATCCTTGAATTCCTGGGAGATAATCTCATGCCATATAAACTGAGAAATTTCAGTCAACTTTTATATGAGCAGTGAAACTCCCATCTTGTAAATCCAACTGGAATAGAATCAGTACCCAGGTGTTTGCCACATTAGTGGAGCCTAGTGTCATTAAAAATTTCATCTTCAGTTGGAACATCAACTAGGAAGGTATTGATTTCAACATGAGGTAAATGGTCAGTGTCATCAACATTGATTGATGACTAATGTTAGAACACTATAGAAGTGATCAGTCTACTTCTCTAGGAACATGTCTCTGCCACTCATAAATTTAACTATATCAGCACTGAGTGGTTGAGATGCACCATAGAACTTTTAACCTTCAGGCCATCATAAAAGTTCTTTGGATTTATATATGTGTATACACATATTCTTAGATGAAAGTCACTCTTCCTCATAGACAGGCTTGAAAATAACACCACCATTTTTCATAAGATTTTCTTATCATTTACTCAGAATTCCATACACAGTAAGGTCTTGCACAGGATTGATAAGAATTTACGACTAGAGTTCCAGGTATCATTGTAAATTTTTACAAAGAAAATTTTTATAGAGTCTTTTTGTACCTTTTCCCATACATTAATCAATTATCAATTTTCCTTTTCAAAAATCCTAAGCAAATATTTTATAGAATTTAACATTTTGACAATAACTTCAAATAATTTAGTTAATGATCTCAAAGTTTTCCTAAAAGATAGCCAAATAATTTTTACATGAAATTGCCTCTTAAATTAACTCCAGTATGGGCGGCTAGGTGGCACAGTGGATAGAGCACCACCCCTGGAGTCAGGAGTACCTGAGTTCAAATCTGGCCTCAGACACTTAATAATTACTTAGCTATGTGGCCTTGGGAAAGTCACTTAACCCCATTGCCTTGCCAAAAAAAAAAAAACCTGAAAAAAATAAACTTCATTACATAGTATGGTATGTGGTCAGCAGGGTGATAAAATGACTTAATAGCTTTCTAACCCATTTTTTCCTTCTTTTAGCAGTATAATTCTTAATCTAACAGCTAGATTGTAAGAGACATTGTTTTTCAAACAATATAACTGATAGTTAACCAAATTATACAATATAAAAAATTTTGAAACTTAGCAATACTATAAATAGTATCATGTATTTGAAACTTGAAACAAAACTTTGAAAAAAATATCAAATAGCCTCAATTCAGGTGAATGAGTCTCCAAATGACCTTACATAGAAAATCATTCATCTCATTACTATTGACATTGTATACAGATCACCTCTGAAAACCTTTATAAAGTTAAGTATGAAGCAATTACATTTAATTAAAGAAATAATAAAAACAGTTAATAGAAGTTTGCCCTATGTCAAGCACTATATTAATCAATTTATTATAATGTGATGCTCAACAGTAATCTGAGAGATGGGTGCTAGCATTATCCCTTCGAACAGACATTAAGTAACTTTCTTGCAGTCATACAGCTAATAAATTTCCTAATGCCAAATAACAAATGTCTTTTATATTTGGTTCTAATTTATCATAATTTTCCTAATAGGAAAACACATTTAGATCACATTCTGACTTCCTTCAGGTCAGATTTTGACTTAAATTAAATCAAATTCAGATTTATAATCTCTAGTAGTAACACTTTAATTTTCATTGCCCAGTATTCTTAGTGCTTCAAAAGAAAAAAATTATCCATAAATTCATGTGTATATATATATATATATATATAAACATTTTAATTTCCAACACCAAGTACTTCTTTAATTTATATGTAATTTTTTACATCTGCATACAATAGATGGTAGTTTTTACCAATAAATATTTTGTTTTTCATTTACATACAACAGTAGTTTTTACTAATCATTGTTTTCCCAAGATTTTGAGTTTTGCAATTTTTCTCCCTTCCCCTCCCCCTTTTCCTCTAACAGAAAGCAATCCAATATTGATTCTACATTTTGTAACCATGCTAAACATAAATAAAAATCGAGAGTGTTATGAGAGAAGAATCAGATCCAAAAGGAAGGAAGAAAATAGTAGAGATAACAAAATGACATAGTACGTAGGACAACTTTTAAAAATTGAAGATAGTAAGCTTTGGTCTTCATTTAAAGTCCATTTAAACTAGATATGGATGGTATTTTCCATCACAAGTCCCTCAAAATTGTCTTTATTATTGTACTGCTGAAATGAACAAGTCCATCATATTGAAGATCATCCTGTATTGTGTTTAGTGTGTATAATGTTATTCTGGTTCTGCTAATTTCACTCCCCATCAAAGCATGCAAGTCTTTCCAGGCTTTTCTGAAATCCTGTCTCTCCTGATTTCTTATCAAACAGTAGTATGCCATCACACACACACACACACATACACACACACACACACACACACACACACACACATATACACCATAATCTGTTCAGCCATTTTCCAATTGATGTGTATCCCCTTGATTTACAATTCTTTGCCATTACAGAGCTACTATGAATATTTTTGTACATGTAGGATTTTTACCCCTTTTCATGATCTCTTCAGGATACAGACCCAGTAGTGATATTACTGTATCAAAGAATACCCAGTACACTTAGCACTTAAAGAAAAAAAATTATTTTCCATAAATTCATACATATGTTAAGGTAGGTGGTGATAATTCCCCACTCCATCCAACCTTGCCCCCTATTTCCTTAAAGGGATGGACCAATTCTCAATCCTTTGCCTCTTTTATCCATCATTGAGACTTATCAGATAAGGGGCTGACTTAAGTAGTCAGCTCCTAATTCCTAATATAGTTATATAATTAGGAATAAATATAAAGTTTAACAAACAGTTTAAATTCACATCTGTTATCATTAAGTTATCTTAAAGTATGCTTGACTATATATATATTTATTTATAAATATATATGTATATATGTTTTATTGTTTTTCCAACTCCATACAGTGGTAGTTTTTACCAGTCATTTTTTTTTTGCTAAAATTCTTTTTGGCTAAAACATTATATGATTCTAGGCTGATTTTGATCTAGGCATATAATTTTAGGGTTTTCTGGTGGGGTGTGACTAGTTTCCTGCAAAGAAGCCTTTGAGAACTTTCATAGAGGGATGTAATTAAATAATTCTCAGTTTGGCAGTACCAAGAACACCTGAGATTCTATTTAATAATAACAAATTACAGTAACCATTTTTTTTATTATATCCAGTATCTCTGTATGTTAGATTTAATATGACCTTTCTACAGATTTGTCCTGAAGAGTGAGTAGACATGATTAACTAGATATTTATCAGACCTTAATCTTAGATTGAAGCTAGTTAAACTCTTTATTTTTTTCTTTATACCATATTTACCTTAACCTTTTAACAATTAAATACATAACTCCAAGGACTTAAATAAGAGCAAAACTTTTCTAACATTTTTAAAATGGCAAATTATCAAATTAATATTAGGCCCTTTATCTTAATACATTACAAATCACATAACTGGGGTGACTCAAGTTTGCTAATAAACTTCTTGATTCATATAAATAATAATAATGATGATAATAATATAATAATAATAAAAAATTTCATTTAAAATGAGACCAGAACAAATTCTATCACATTTGGATCTATTTTCCTAATGGTACCATATAGAATCTTTAATTTAATTGCAGTTTTTTAGTATTTTGATTTTTTTAAACAAACATTGTCTTTTTTTCTTTTTAAATTTTATTTAAGACAATAGCTAGGCAATTATTAAGTGTATGAGATAGGATTTGAATTTAGGTCCTCCTAACTCCTGAACTCGTGCTCTATCCGCTGCACTACTCAGCTGACCCCTATTTTTAATTTTTTACATTGTATTTTTCACAAGAATTTTTTTATTTCTAGCATTTTGTGGTGTGAAATTTGCTATATCCAGCTAATCTAATGCACTGTCAAAGATTTTAGAAGTGGCAGTATAGAAAACATTTTAATTTTCATTCTTTAGAACA
This sequence comes from Macrotis lagotis, assembly GCF_037893015.1. Classification (NCBI taxonomy): domain Eukaryota; kingdom Metazoa; phylum Chordata; class Mammalia; order Peramelemorphia; family Peramelidae; genus Macrotis; species Macrotis lagotis. The sequence continues at coordinate 553,110,001 of NC_133666.1, read as the reverse complement.
TGTTGATTGTTAGATTTCTTCTAATTCCCTTCAATAGTTTGTATTATTTTTATTTTTTTAATTTTTTTCCTTTTTTCTTTAATATTTATTTATTCTCATTTTGTACAAATAATGTTTTTTATACATTAATAAAATATTCTTGTTTAAGAGTAAACAAAATACCCCCTCCTCCCAAAAAATATAGACTTGCTTGAGCAATAAAGTAAAGGGGAGAGAAAAAATTAAAATTAAAAAATAATAGTAATAATTATAGGTATGGCCAGGTGGTGCAGTGGTTGGAGTACTAGCTCTGGAGCCAGGAGCACCCAAGCCTATATCCGGCCCCGTCCACCCAACAATCACCCAGCTGTGTGGCATGCACACCACCCCAACCCCACTGCCCTGCAAAAACCTATAAAAGAAAAAAAAGACCCAAAATAAAATAAAATAGTAATAATAGTAGGGGTGGCTGGGTGGTGGACAAAGCACTGGCTCTTGACCCAGGAGCACCCAGGTCCAAATCCGGCTTCAGACACCTAATGATCACCCTGCTATACAGCCCTAGGCAGGCCACTCAGCCCCATTTGCCCTGCACCCCCTCCCAAAATAATAATAATAATGATGATAATAAAAAATGTGCTTCAGTTTGTGTTCCAATACCACCAACTCTGTCGCAGGTGGATCACATTCTTTATGATAAGTCCATCGCAAAAGTTACTTCCATATTATTCCACCACTGCCATTGCTGATCGCAACTCCCTCCTTTCGTATTTCTCCACTACCATGAACTATATTTTTTCTCTCCTTTCACTCTGACTCTGCTGTAGGGTAGCTAAGTGGTGCAGCAGACAGACCCCTGGTTCTGGGGCCAAGAGGCCCTTAGGCCCCTACCACCCCCTTAGGCCCAGAATCCACCTGGCCCTATGGTCCTAGACAGGCCTTCCAATCCCAGCCCCTTGCAAGAAGTAAAAAAGAAAATGTGTTATATATGACCATTCTCCCCCATGGTCCATCCTCTCCTCCATCACTCACATCCCCCCCCCTTCCCCCATCCCCCCTTCTCTCCTTCTTATTCCACATGTCTATACCCCATTGAGTATATATGCTGTTTCCTCTCCTAGCCACCTCTCATGAGAGCAAAAATTTTCTCATTCCCCCTTGCCTTCCCCCCTTCCATATCATTGCAATAGCTCATTGTAATAAAATAAATCTTTTTATATGAAATATCTTAGCCTATTACCCCTCTCCTTTTTCTTTCTCCCATTACATTTCCCTTTTTTCTATTGACTCTATTTTTACACCATATTTTATCTTCAGATTCAGCTTTCTCCTGTGCTTCATCTATAAAATCTCCTTTTACCTGTCTGTTAATTGAGAAGGTTCATATGAGTATTATCAGTGTCATTTTTCTATACAGAAATACATGCAGTTCATCCTCATTAAGTCCCTCATATTTCCCCCCTCTCCTCTAATCTCTATGCTTCACCTGAGTCCTGTATTTGAAGATCAAACCTTCTGTTCAGCTCTGGCTATTCCAACAGGAATATTTGAAATTCCTCTGGTTCATTGAAAGTCTATCTTTTTCCCTGGAAGAGGACATTCCATTTTTTGCTGGGTAGTTGATTCTCGGTTGCATTCCAAGCTCTTTTGCCTTCTGGTATATTATATTCCAAGCCCTATGAGCTTTTAATGTTGCTACTAAGTCCTGTGAGATCCTGATTGCAGCTCCACGGTATTTGAATTGTGTCCTTCTGGCTGCTTGTAATATTTTCTCTTTGACTTGGTAGTTCTGGAACTTGGATATAATATTCCTGGGGGTTGGGTTTTTGGGATCTCTTTCTTGGGGGGATTGGTGAATTCTCTCCATTTCTATTTTGCCCTCTGCTTCTAGGATATCAGGGCAATTTTCCTGTAGTAATTCTTTGAAAATGATATCAAGGCTCTTTTCTTGATCATGACTTTCAGGTTTTCCAATAATTTTTAAATTATCTTTCCTAAATCTGTTTTCCTTATCAATGAGATGTTTCACATTTTCTTCTAATTTTTCACTGTTTTGAAGTATTGAGTCCTGATTTCTTGTAAATTTAGCAATCTCCTTGAGTTCTGTTCTTTGTCTGAAGGATTTCTTTTCCTCAGAGAACTTTCCTTCTGACCAATTCTGCTTTTTAAAGCATTCTTCTGCTTAATAACTTTTTGAACTGTTTTATCCATTTGACCTAAGCTGGTTTTTAGCATGCTATTTTTCTTCAGCATTTTTTTTTATTTCCTTGACTAGGCTGCTGACTTAATTTTCATGTTTTTCCTGCATCTCTCTCCTTTCTTTTCCCAGTTTTTCTTCTAACTCCCTCATTTGATTTTCAAAGTCTTTTTTGAGCTCTGTCATAGCCTGAGCCCAATTTTCTGTTTTTCTTGGAGTCTTTAGATGCAGGATCTTGTGCTTCCTCACTTTCAGACTGAGCATTTTGATCCTTCTTGGGCTCACAGGCAAAATATTTCTCAATGGTGTTCCTCTTTTTTCTCTGCTTGCTCATTTTCCCAGACTAAGACTGTTTTGGGCATGCTTCCTTAGCTTTTGGGACACTCTCACAAGTATCTCAGTGTGTGAGACTCTGTCCTCCCTCCTGGTCTGTGAATGACCATAAGTGCCCCCCTCTGCCACGGGGCTGAGGTAGGGGGGGCCCCTGTTGTCCTATCGGGGGGCTAGACTGCGATCAGGATCTGATTGTGGTCAGAGCCCCAGAGTCCTGTTCCAGGGGCAGAGGACAGAGCTCTGCAGTCTCTCTCTCTTCACTCCCCTCCCTAGGTTCAATGGGCTCATGCCCTGGGGGCTCCTGCTTACAGGCTCTCCCTGCTTCTGTTTCCTGGATCTGGACTTCCTTGGCCATGATGCTCACTGTGTGCTCTGAGGGCTGGGCTTTGCGTGCTTGCCCTGGCAGAGGTCCCCCACTGTTTCCCCAAGCTGTGCCCGGTGCTCCCTGTGGCATATATCAGGAACCCCCCCCACCCCCACCCCGCTCCTGTGAGCCGGCTCCCAGCACCCTGGGGCTGCCTCCAGGAGGCTGAAGTTCTTTCGATCTGGTGGGCCACCCCTCTGGCTGGCCGCCCCTCCGACCCCAGGGAGCAGAGCCTTTCTGCTCTTTTCCAGGTTACCTTGAGTAGGAGACCTCTGTGGGTTATGTCTCTCAAAAATTTAGTTAGAGAGTCCTTAGTTTATAATTTTTATGAGAGAACACCTAAGAGAGGATCCTCTCTTGTTGCCATCTTGGCTCCGCCCTATATTATCTATAAAATCAAGTTAAAAAATTTTTCATTCTGTATCTACAATATAGATTGCCTCATCAATTGACTTCCTTTTCACTTGAGTACTTAGAGGTCATTGTAGGGTTATTGATTGACAGAAAACTGAACAAAAAAGGAAGATAAGATATGCAAACTTCTGGCTTCTAATCATAGTTTCCTTTGACCCTTAATTTAGATATCATTTTATTTTCCTCACAATAGCCAATATTAAAATAAAATAGGTATCCTTACTTCCCTATGTACTTTATGCCTGGTAATGTCCCTAAAACTCTGATTTTTAACATTGGCCTTCCACTTCCTTCTCTCTCCTTCTATGCCTTCACTAACATGTGAATATATGAGTTTTTTTTAAAAAAGCATTCCATTCTTTCCTTGTTTTATTGTTCTTTGCTTTATTGTATTTTACAGATATTGCTTTATTTTAAATGGAAAGTTTGTGGTAGGTTGAGCAAATCTATTGGTAACAATAGAACATGTGTTCACATTATTACTTTGTCACTTTTTGATAATTCTTGCAATATTTCATACTTTTCATTATTATCTTCATTATTTTAACTATTTTATCTATTCTGGTGATGTGAGATCAGTGAACTTTGATGTCACTACTATAGTAACTTTGAATATGATCTTAGCAAAAGATATATCAACCCATGAGACAAAGAGCAGTACAAATTGACTCTTAGTCCTTTGTGACCTGCTGCTTCTGTAGTGATGATGGGCAGAATGGGGAAAAAAGGGACAGAGAGTGAACAAGAATGTATTATGACCATAAGTATTTATTAAGTTCTTTACTTTGCAAAGTACCCGGGGGATATGCAAAAACAAAGTACCAGGGTTATATGCAGTCCTGCCTTTAAGGATTTTACATTCTCATGGCAGAAGACAATACTGTAAGTGAACTGAAGGGGGAGTTACCTACTTGGGGACATGATGGCTTGACTGGGATCTTCCTCAAAATGGAAATTCCCAGGGAATTCACCAATTGGAGAGAATAGGGTTGAGGTGGTAGAGGAGGGAGAAGACAATTGAAGCAAAATGACAGTCTGAAGAAGGAAGCTTGACTTGATTTGGGCCCTTTCTCAAAATTGAGTTTCTTGAATGAAGTCAGTGGAAGAACCCAGTGGGGGGAAGGGGATAGCAGGAACAAAGGGGAGAAGAAGCATGAAGATATTTTATAAGAAGCTAATTTTTTTATTATTTGTAGCTTTTTTTCAAGTATAGATTTTTATTGGTATGCTTTTTTTTACATTGCATTCCTTTCCCCTGTACCTTCCACTACTCTCAGCTCTCTTTCCTGAAAGCCATTATTTATTACATAGAGTATAAAAAAAATGAAGAAAGGAAAAAATTGGATCAGCACATTAAAAACATTTGATATATTCAATTGTGGGGAGGCCCCACATATTGCAGCCCAGTTGTAATGAGAACTGTCCCTGTCATTTAATATAGAGATCTCTCTGTGTCTTGAAGGGAGGCAAAATATATCTCTAGCCTTCTTCCCCACTCCCACCCCTTCCCAAAAGGGAAACAGGAAGCCTGGGAAGTAGGCCACTTTGCTCTCTCAAAGAGATGGAGTACTGGGCTAGAATTATATCCATCTTCTCCCTTAAATTAGTTTAAGGGATATGATCGAATAACTTCTGATTATTTTTTTTTTAACATTGGGTGGTGACTTTTCTCATCAAATACTAACTAGTTCAATGAATACACAGAGTATTTAGCCAAGAAAATCCATAAATCCAAATCAGTAGCAAAATAGCAACCAGAGAAAGAATACATAAGACAACAAATAATAGAAAATACAAAGTGAAGGAACATTGGGAGGTAACTCAGTTAAGCTAAAAGAGTATTGTAGCTCTTATTGAAGGAGCTGTGCCCTGAAGTCTCTGAGTGACATTGATCTTTTCTATCTTTTGTCTTGTAAAGAGGAAGCACTGGAAAAAACTAGGCAACTTGCAGAAAGCTCAAAGAAATTTGAAAGAGTGAAGTTCTCTGACTGTCTCTGTCCCTTTCTGTCCCCCCCGCTCTGAGCTGTGCTTTGCTTCTCTTGCAGAGCAGGGCATTTCAATTCCATCAATGAAGAGAGTCCCATACCAATGAGTTATGAGACTGGAATTGCAAGTTGTTCTATTTATGCAGACCTCCTCTTTCGAGAGCAAGAGATATAGTATCTTCTTATGTCTTCCTTTGGACCAAAGTTTGCTCTCTTTAACTTAGCAACACTAATTTAGATTGTTTGGTGGATATTTTTCTTTCCATTTAAATTTTTTGTAACTATTGCTTTCCTAGCTGTACTTATTTCATTTTGTATCAGTTAATGTAAGTCTTTCCATGTCTTTTCATATTCATCATGTTTGTTGTTTCCCTCTGCTCAAGTAATACTATTTCATTACATTCTTGTATCACATGGACAGTTTTCAGTTCTTTACCACTACAAATATCACTACTATAAATATTTATATAAATATATATGTATATGTATATATGTCTAGTGATGAGGAACTCTGGTTCAAAAGATCTACAGATATTTTAGTCAAGTTATTTGCATAATTCTAAATTGCATTCCAGTAAGGTTTTTGCATTTTACAATTTCAGCTGTACATCAGTGTTTCTGTCTTTCCATTATCCTTCCAACATTGACATCTTTTATCATCTTTGCCAACTTGATAGGTGAAACCTTTTTGAAAATCAAAATAAATTACACACAAAAGCACACATTGCAAGGAGTGAGTGTGACATATACAGAGATAAATGTAGCACAAAGGAAAGAGTAATGGGATCCCATTACTTTTTTGTTATTTAACTCTTCTGATGTATACCTATCAGCTTTGTTTTATTTTTCAAAATACATCGTAAATTCTTTGAGTACAGATGATCTCATTTAATATCTCTTTATTATTAGTGATTTGGAATATTCATGTGGTTGCTAATACTTTACAATTCATTTTCAGAATTTCATATTCACAGAATTCAGCACTGTTCATAACTTTTGATCACTATTCTGTTGGATGACTTTTGAGAAAATAACATTTTTATGTACATGATTATTGGTTCTAAAAACTAACTAGTGATGCATAGTGTAGTTTTTTGAAAGTACATTTCAAATGTGATTTGAGTTCATATAGTTGAATTTACTTGTAACTCTTTTAGCTAAATTAATCTATAGGTTATTCTCAAGGAGAATGCTTAGCAGTAAGTGATTTTCTTTGGAATGGAGAAGCTTTATCTTTTTTATATATACTAACTTTAATGAATGCTAGAGTTCTAGTTAAAAATATGATTATTCTGAAATATCTAGAAGCAGTTTGATATATAATAGGGAAACTTACAGGAAAAAAGACATCACGAATAAAGTAAAATATAATTTAATTTCATTTTAGAGTTTATTGTTTTAAGAGAGAGAAAAGTACTTCACTTCTCTAATTTTAAAATTAAAAATAAAGGAAGTAATCAGTAAATAAAATAAATAGAAAATACTTGATATAGATTTTTGCCATTTAAAGGTAATGAGAGGAGGACAAATAGAAGGATGTAGACAGCACTATGTAGAGACAGATGTGGGATTGGTATGTAGACTAAGGTTCTGAGATTACTATTGTAGTTAAACAACTGTTGTTGTACCCTACCATTCACTTGGGGTGTGGGCATGAAAGTTAAGTATCATGCTGTTATTGTTCTTTGAAATGAAATCATTAACTGTATAGTAGATTGAAACAGTTCCTTCTTTATGTGTCTGCTTTTATATTTAGACTTCAAAAGTTTAGTTTTGATGTAGAGTTGTATTTTCCCATGAATCATATGATCTTATTTAGAATTTGCAGGTCACTAAGTCCCTCTTATGTTATACATGAAGAAAATGAAAAATTCAGTGATTTGCCTCATGTAACATAAGAATCAGAACCGGGATTCTAGCCTAACTTCTTTGACTCAAAATCCATTGTTCTTTCCCATTTTGTTGAAGAGAAACCAATTTTTTGTGGACCCGCTACCCCAGAAATTTTTTTTTTGTCTTGGCAATCAAATTCATAAAGCACCCTATATTTTAAATCCTTCAGTTTAGGTTTTGCTTCCTCACAAACCTTGCTTCATTTCTTCCCTCAGCTAAAATAGTTCTCATACTCTTAATATACTTTGGATCTTTCTCTATTTTCATCCCATTACTCTTTACTTTGTGTTATACTTATATCTGTACATGTCATACTCTCTCCCTGCAGGACTGTTTTATTTTGATTTTCATATTCACAGAATTCAGCACTGTTCTTTGAACATAATAGGTGCTTACTAAATGTCTGTTGAATTGGTTGGATTCTTCTACCTACCTATTTATCTTGTCTTGTTTGCTCTCTTGGAGTCTGTCACTGTTGCATATTTCCTAGGAAATTAAAAGAATTAATTAATTTTAGAAAATTAATTTAGATTTTGTGTCTCATCTTCACATTTTTCTAAGTATATAAATTCTGTTTGCCCTTCTCTTTCCTCTTGAAATCACAAATATTTATTAATTACCTGCTCTGTGTGAGAGTTACATGACAATTCTATACAACTATTCAGTAGCAAGTTTTTTAATGATAGTTCTAAATGTCTGATCTCTGTAGTGATTATTATTTATGATCCTCTTGTCTACTTAAAAGCTGCATTTGCCTTTTTGTTTACTCATGATAATGAGAATTTCTTTACACCTGTAATGTGAAGGTTTCTAATATTTCTAGATGCAATTTAAATTTTTGACTTTAATCTGCAAAGTTGTTTTGTGGTTTGGATTATAGTCATCTCTGAGCTGGTGCCTGTCACAGCAGTTGAAATCAGATGATTGGTTTTTGCTGACAGTTTCAGAGACTTAATCTCAAGAGACTGTGGGCAGACTGTTCTCAAAAGGAAAGTCTTTTGTTCTGGAGTGTGCTTCTGTTCTGCTGAGATAGTAAAAATCTGTTTATTTTTAGGTTTTTTATATTAGGCCCATATGTTATAAGTATTGGGTAGCAAAGTGACTGAATAGTCTTAAGGTACCAAAGAACAAACTTGATTCTTGGTTTTGTCTAACTTGTGTTTGTCTTTGGAAGAGAATTCTGAGAAATTATAAAATTCTAAATTCTAAAAGTAGTTTTCCCTAAAACTTGCTTCATTTTATCCCCAAATAGTTGTTTATGATTAAAAAAACCCATGCAAAAGAAATTTCTTTTTCTCTTTATATTGATATTGAATATTGAAATATTCACATTTGCTGATGTTTAAATTCACAGTAAAAAAAATCAATAAATTCAGTGACATTTTACTTGTAATCAGATTTGGAAAACTACTCACTTTGTATTCTCCCAAGCAGTTATTAATTTTGTGCTATAATGAGAATTTAGTGTCAATATTATAATTAACTGAGGTCTTTCTTAATGGCTCTTTAAGATTTTACAAAATATTTTATTATATCATTTGATTTATATTGTTATTATAGGAGAAAACTAGACTTGATATAGGTTAAGATACTTAATTATGGTCAATATAGCTATGATATCAGGCACAGAAATTGAACCCTTGTCTTTTCTGGCTCTATATTGTAGCCATTACATTGTGGTGCATAATTTAAATAGTAGAAATTAAAGGAACAACATTTCTTTATTCAGTCAATGAAGACGTGTCAGATAATGAATGTCTGTGTGTGTGTGTGTGTGTGTGTGTGTGTGTGTGTAAATCAATCAAATACTTTTTCTTTGTAAAATACAAAAAGTTCTCTCTCTTTCTCTCTCTCTCTCTCTCTCTCTCTCTCTCTCTCTCACACACACACACACACACACACACACACACTTTCCCCCATTTGCTTATACATCTTTCTATTTCCCTACATTCTTAGTTTTTATATTGTTACTATTTTGATTTTTGGGCAGGGAGTATAGAGTTAAAGAAATATGACATGAAGGTGGGAACTAAAGAATGAGAATTGATATTAGGCTTGAGGTAAGAGGTAGAATTAGTATATAAATGGGATATAAAAGTGGGTAATGTAGATACAAATAATATATATATGTTTTGGATTAAGGGTGTTCTACAGGTGAGAGGAATTAGAAGGGAAAAGGAGGATGGAAGGAAGAGACTGGAGGAGTAGTGGGAAAAGGTAGTGTGATAAAACAGTAGAAGAAGAGATATTGGGAGAGAGAAAAATGAATGGCTAAAACAAGGTTTACCCTAGACAAACCTCAGGAAAACTTATCCACCTGTTTTCTAGGCCTAATTAACTAAGAGTAATTCATTGTAGATGGCAGTACATTAGAACCAGAAGCTCTCACCATGTACTAGTGTCTTTCTTCACCCATTCCTCTATGCAGTGGGAATTTTCAAAGTTGCTATCACTGCCTTCAGGACAAACTATGCAATGGAAATGAACGCCACTTCTCTGATCAACTTTGGGCTGTGTGTCCTTGGAATGACTTTGTGCACTCAACATTTTTAGGCACTGTGGGAAATCAGTGAAGAACATTTTTATGCAGATGCTTAAGATAGTATGAATAATCTAGGGCTACCACTTGTTGATATTTATCTTTTTTATAAAGAAAGAGTAGAAAGCAGATAAGAGGATAACTGACGTTTTAAAGATATTTGACTTGGGGACAACTAGGTGGCACAGTGGATAGAGTACCGGCCCTGGAGACAGGAGGACCTGAGTTCAAATGTGGCCTCAGTAACTTAATAATTACCTAACGGTATGACCTTGGGCAAGTCACTATTATTAACCCCATTGCTTTAAATAAATAAATAAATATTAAAAAAGATTAAAAAAATTGCTTCGATCATGTAACATTGGTTTTATTGGGTATTTCTATTTATCAAAAGCCCTGTGATACTCTTCTGCTTGAAATGCTCACTTCGTCTCTTTTTGTTATTCTAATGTTTCTTAAAGACCTATTTTAAGTACCATCTCCCTTAAAAAGTCTTTCTTCTCTTTATTCCAAAATGCAGTTTTGATGTTAAATAAATATTTGTTCAATGAATCAGTGACTTTTGGGTGAGAAGATCAAAAAAGGGTGACTTGTGTTTAACTTCAGGTGAATAAGGAAATTTACTTCATTAAGAATATATACTTATAAGAAAAACTCAAGGCTAGCATTTGAATCAGGTCTCTACCAACCTGCCACATCACTTTTTTGGTCCTTAGTTCTCTCATACATCATATGGAGTTAAAATACTTGTTCTTCCTGATCCATGGAATTATTCAGAGGATAATATAAGACTATAGAAAATTTTGAATCTGAAAATCTCTGCTACTTACTTAATTAACTATGTAACATTGAGCAAGTCATTTATTTTCTGTCTCAGGTTTCTTCCTTTATAAAAGGAGCAGAATCTATGGTCCTTTGTGGAAACAGTTTGAAAATTAAAAATACTTCACAGCTATGTTATAATTCAGTAAAGCAACAAAGTCTGCTGTCCTTTGAGTTAGGAATATCTGAATTCAAATCCTGCCTTGGAATAGACTAGCTATGTGAATCTTGACAAGTCGTTTAAACCTCAGGTAGCTCTCTGTGTCTAACTGAGGCTCTCATGATCTGAGTAGGTAGTGGGAGTTCCCATATGTAATCACAGATCCTTGAAGAATTTGACATAATTTACTGTCTCCTGGGTTGTACTGATCCTGATCCTTTTATAATGTTTTCCTAGTCGATTACCAAAAGAACTATAATAAAAATGCCTTGTGCATCAGAGAGGTATAAAGTCTAATCCAAGAAGCATTTGTTATATTCCAAATAATGAGCAGCAGCACTCTATACTATACTCTCATATGTTCTTGCATTATAACAAGAAAACCAGTTAAATAACCCAAATTACAGATGAATGCATCTGACTTTGCAATATTCTTCATATATAGTCTTAGCAACTTTACTGAAAGGACTTTGTATAGGGTATTTGGGCAGGACTAGTACCTCTGTTGTTACATGAGCTGCCAAGTCTTTCTCAGGGTTGCTCATCCACCTTTGGTGTCCACCTTCAATCAACTCTCACCTGTGATTTTGAGAAACTTTAACATGGTGAACTACCTTGAGCAGACAGGCTAAATTTGATTAAGGGTCACTGTTAGATCTTGAGCCTTTTGGGGGAATGTCTTTCCTAAGCATGTGAAGATTTTCCCCAGTGGAATGGATGGATGAGAACAATTTGTTCAAGTGGTTGTGAAGATAGCTGAAGTAGGTCATGTGGAGCACTTTGAGCTTGGTAAGACCTTGAAGTTGCCAAAATGCATTCTGGCCCATCACCAGTCATCCTTACCACTGGACTTTAGTGAAACTCTGCCTCATTTAAAAATCAGTTCAAGGCATTGACCTGTGATGTCATTTGACCTTTTAGAAAATAAAGAATGAAACAACAACAGCTGGGTGGAGGGGAACTGTGTTTCAGACATCATTATTCTGGAAGCAGGAGTGAGCATTGAATTTAGTTTTAGGTGTTTTGTGTTATTTTTGTAATGGAGGTCTGGACAATAAGCCCTGTCCTTGTTAGCTTGGGCAGAATGCATTAGCCTGCTTGCTGCCTAAAAAGAGCTGAGAAGCCTGCTTCTAAGTAGAGTTGGGATGATGTGTAATGAAAGTACCTTGGAGAGACCTTGGAGCTTGCAGAGACACTGTACTGGGTTCTCGTTTAGTATTTGTAGAATTCTATTCATACTATATATTGAATACCAGTCTCATCAGAAGTAGAGCTTGAGGCTTCTTCAAAAAACCTTCATCAGCTTTTTCCCCTCTCTCTTGGTTGGACCTCTGTTTTCTTTACTCCTTTGCTGATGGTGTCCTGTGAGACAGTGTAAGATGAGACCTCTCCCTTTGAGACTAATGTGTGACTGGTAAGTTTGGGTCTTATGTTTTTGGTCATCTTGGCATTCATTCTTTTTTTTTGAATGAAAGGACTAGAGGTACAGTCTTGTGAATTTTGAAATATCTGGAGAGAACCATCTGAGACCTGAAAGTCATAATAGTGTCATAGGAGCCTGGGATTGGAATATATGCCAGGTTTTGCAGGTAATTTAGCATTGATGCCCTGATTAACAACCAGAGAGAGAGAGGGAGGGAGGAAGGGAAGGAGGGAGGGAGAGAGGGAGAGAGAGAGAGAGAGAGAGAGAGAGAGAAATCTTGAAAGCTTCCTGCGGAACGTGGGATTTGAGTGGAGTCTTGAAGAAAATTAAGGAAGTCAGGTGGTAGGAAAGACATGGGGGAGCAGCCAGTGAAGAAGGCATAAAACAAAGGATGGAGATTATATTTGGAACTAGCTTTTTGTACCTCTCTATTGTTCCTCAAAAATCCTAGTTACTGTTTTTTTAGATGATAAAATCTATATTCCTAAGCCATTCATTTAAGGCTTTTTATAGTCTGGATTTATGTGTTTCTCCTATTTCATCTCCTACAACACCCATTTCAGCTTACTAGTTTACTACATAGCTTACTACATATCTTCCAACATATTTTATCTAGCACTCCATGTTTTTCCTTGTCTGAAAAGCCTTCTAATTTTCCACATTTAGAAATCTGGCCCTTCCTTTAGTTTTGATTTGATCCTAGCTACTCCATGTAGTCTTCCTAGGCTACTTTGCTATGATCATTTTCTTCCCTGAACTACTCTATATCATTTACTGGATATGTCACTCAACATCTTGTACCTTACTTTGTAATAATTGTTTCAGGTATACACAGTTTATTTGCTTAACCCATGGCTCAGGGCTCTAAGACTTTAGGCTTACTTGAACCATATACATTTCTGGGGCTTTCTGCAAGATAGTTTTTTCCTTTGGCTTGATAACCACACCCAAGGTTGTTCTAGGAAAATCTTCTAATAAACTTTTTGGCATAGCATAACTCCTCTTTAAAAAGTGGGTAAGAGTGTCTTGAGCTCTTTAAAAGCATTCAAGGTGCTAAAAAACTTTAGGTATGAGATAATCTTTATTACAAAAAAATCAGATTCACAAGAGCTCAGACACCTAAACCAAATAAGGCATTAAAATGTCTTTCAGTTTCTGAAAAGGGACTTAAGACTGTTTTTAGGGCAGCTTTTTAATATTCCAGTGCATCCCTCTTAGCCACTTAGCTGGCTAAGAGTCCTATACAACTTTTACTTTCTTTCCCCCCAAACTCATAGTATCACCTTTGATTTCTTTGTATCTTTCCAACCTTTTTACCCCTTATTCTCTTTCATGTACTCTTTAATTCAGTGACCCTGACCTCTTAATTATTTCTTGCATAAGAAATTTTATCTTCTGACTCCCAGCATTGTTGCTGGAATTCTGTGCCTTCTAACTTCTCTGGTTTCCTTCAAGTCCCTTATATAGTCTCACTTTTTCCAAGAAGTCTTTTCCTAACTGTAATCTTACCTCTGAGACAAATTCCAATTTACCCTTTATATATCTTCTTTGTACAATTGTTTTACATGTCTTTTCCCTAAGATTTGTGATCTCCTTGAGAGCAGGTATTTTTTTAATCCATTTCTTTGTATCTTAAGCTTCATTACTTGCTTCATACTACGTTCATAATCAATGCAAGTTACGTTGACTTTTGAGTACATTAATATAACAACTTAAAACATTTTGGAAGAGTTTATAATTTTGAATTTTGTTTGGAAATGTTTAGACATTTTTTGTACTTGATAACAGTTTGTGTTCAGTGAGTCTGATCACATTCATTTTATACCCTCTCATCCTGTACCACTGTTGTTCATTTTCTACCATAAAAATTCCATAAAACATATACACAGTTCACTTGAGTTTACAGTCCTTGTGATTTTTTCCCCATCTCCAGGGTACCAGGGCATTGTCCATCTCTTGCTGAGTTTTATCCTTGAAGCCTATTTTATCTCTCTCTCTCTCTCTCTCTCTCTCTCTCTCTCTCTCTCTCTCTCTCTCTCTCTTTTATTGGTAGCACATACTGTTTGTTCCTTTCATCATTGAAGACACTTTTGGTAACTGTTATAAGCTACTTTTGCATTCTATGTGCCTTTCTTATGTCTTGGGAATTGTTTATGACTTTAATTCTTTGGAAATTGTTCTATTCCATGAAGCTCATTCATGTGGCACCACTAGGAGAATGCTGGTGTTCAAGACGGATTTTTTTCCCAGTTCAGGATTATTGAAAATACTTGAAAGTACTGTGTAATTTCCCAAAATGCATTAAGACCCAGTATTTTCAAAGGATAAACCAGGAGAGAGTATTTTTTTTTTATTGGTAGCAATCTTGAAATAGCATCTTTTTTTATTTGAATGTTAATATTTCATTGAAACCATATGGTTTGTAGAGGGCCTATACTCCAGAGGTAGTGGTTATAAAATGTGTCTTTAGGTGCTTTATGTTAAATTATGTTAAATATTATCTGGAACACTATTGTCATAATGTGTATTTGATTAGTAGAATATAGAATTTATATAAATTAAGTCTATATTATCTTGGGAATGACGTAAACAACTGGAAATTTGTTCCTATGGTTTATGATCTTATTTAATTCCATTCATGGATTAAAGCCTAACTGTGCAGAATTGATGTAATTCAGATAATGACATTCACTTGTAACATCATGATGTGTTTAAAATACCATTTATTGGGGGAAATCTCTACTTCTGGAATTTATAAAGTTTTAATCGTTTTTTTGTTTCTCTTTAGCCCCTATGTTGTAAAGTACTATGGCAGTTACTTTAAGAACACTGACCTTTGGATTGTTATGGAATACTGTGGAGCTGGTTCTGTTTCAGACATAATTCGGTTACGGAATAAGACAGTAAGTGATTTTTCAATGCTGTATTTTAATTTAAAATTAATTTCCTAATCTTTTTTTCCTACAGAGAGATTGAGAATATGGCATAATGGATAGTGGGTTGTCTGAAGTTGGTGTTCCCTCTGTGATGGTGGCTAGAGCTGGCATTTATATATCACTTTAAGGTTTATAACTCACTCAACAAATAGCTCATTTGATCCTTCATAGGAACCCTAGGAAGTGGGTTCTGGTATATCCCCATTTTTTTTAAAAGATTGAGGCAAACAGCAGATAAGTGACTTGCCCAGGGTTACACAGATAGTTCATGTTTGAGGCAGGATTTGAGTACATAGTCCAGGTCCAATGCTCTCTACTGCACCACCTAGTGGCTGTGTCTCTGGACCCTAGAGAAATCAGAGGTCCATACTTTAAAAAAGAATTTTAAAGGATCTATATTCAGAAGCATTTTTGGGAAAGAAATATTTGGTGAAAAAGAACAATTGAATAAGTCAATGAATGAGGGAAAGAATGATGTGATGGAGCTAGGTTCAAATACTGCCCCAGACTAAATCAAATGATTAACTTCACTGTATATCATTTTCCTCATTAGTTAAATGAGTGTTCCTTTTAGTTCTAAATTTATGATCCTATGACCCTTGGAGGAGCTAAGTACTAGAGATATAAATATAATCTAGACATACAATTCTTGCTATCAAGGAACTTAGTTTAAGAGAAGGTAACAACCTATTTTGGGGAGTAGTGTGGAGAAGGAAAGAAGTTATGATGCAGGAAGTCATAAAGATGGTGATTTGATTATAGTTATTAGAAAAAAAAGATGGAAATTGGCATGATATGGGTTGAGGTGAGGGTGGCAAGGGAAGATGTATGGAAAATGGCCAAGATGAAGTTGAGGACATCAAGGTTCTAGGAGGTACTGAGCTAGAATTTTCTTAGAACCAGTCTAAATTCTCACCTTACAAGATATTTGCAGGCTAATTTATTAATGTAGAATGATGTTGGATATGTCTAATTATCTCATAAAGTATAGCATTTATTCTCTCATTTTTGCACATCAATGTAGTGTGGATTAATGTGTCTTCTGAAAAACACTCAAAAATTAGAAAATACACAGTGCTTAGTTTTAAAAATATATATAGTAAATTGGTTTGGATTTTACTTAATAATTTAATGTTATTTAATGGCTGAAAGGGCTGGGGAAAAAAGGCAAGTTTATTTTATATTTGGGGTATTCTAAATACTATAGCCATCCCAGGTAAAAAAAAATGTTAAAAACCTCAGTTAATCTAATATGCTTCTGAATTTTCAGAGTCTATTGAAAAGTATATTTTTTTGTTAATCATTTCAGGATGTTTAAAAGAAATGTTGGCAGGTTGTAACTTTATGGATTTATATGATGCAATTTAGTAAAATGTAATTAACAAAGTCTTTTTATGGTTGTGTTTTAGTCCTAAGTAAAAGATTTATTTACAGAATAGCTACTTTAAACTAAAAATATATCAAGTTAGTTTTGGATATAATTTATAGTGGGGAAAAGCTGCCCTATTTATCTGTGAAATGACTGTAAAGGCTAATCAGTGGAATAATTTATAATTCTATAGAACAGTTATATAATTACTATATGACATTATTATATATTTTTAGAAGTGTTCCAGTAAAATACATTCAGAAAAATGCTTAAATACTTGAATCAATTTGTGGTTAACCAAAATCATTTCAAAGTTTGATTAAGGAAGTAACTTGAAAGTTTACTATACTGATTTTTTTTCCCCTGTTAGGAAAAGTAAAGTAAATATAATTTTTTTTAAAAAAGGAAGTGAAGCAAGAGTTAAATGTTCTCTGTTTTGACAGAATAGGTTAAATGATCTGTGACATTTTAATTATGTATTTTAAAATTTCCATAGTTCTTTACTAGAAATTATGTAAATCAAATGACCCTGGCATGGTTGGAGGAAAATTACTTTATCATAAAGAAGTTAGAAAATGTTTACAAGCCATACCAGGGATGAAACCTTTATAAATTGATGGAAAGAATCATTTTGCTAAACTCTGATCTTATATTTAAAATTTAGGATGGTGATAGTGAGATTGTATGAAACTGACAAATGTAACTTTCCTTCTTACTCCTATTTATATATTTTAATGGTACCCTTTGTGGATTAAATGTAGCATAAATTTTTTTATGCTAACAAATAAAAACCACAGACCTTAAAAGATATTTTTATTTCTATTGTTTGAGAAAATAAATAATATTCTAAAAGACTTCTTGTCTCATTTGCCCATAAACAGGAGTAATTTATTCATTCAGTATACCATAATTAAGTACCTACTATGTACCAGGCTCTATTAGATGCTGGAGATTTTTGAGTTGTTTTTTTTTTGCAAGGCAGTGGGGTTAATTGACCTGCCAAAGGTCACACAGCTAGGTAATTATTAAGTGTCTGAGGCTGGATTTGAACACAGGTCCTCCAGACTCCAGGGCTGGTGCTCTATCCACTAAGCCACCTAGCTGCCTCTTTTCTGGGGATTTTCATTCAATATTCAAATGAGTTCCATCCACTGAGGCAGATTTCAACTCATCTGTGCCTAGTCATACTGTCCATATCCTCCCACAGATTTATTTGAAGAGCAATGGAATGACAATGGGTTGATCTGTACTACAGGAATATTGGTTTGGCAAATGTGTGAAGGATGGATTAGAGAGGGAAAGAAACTTATGATAAATAGAACTTTTGAGGGGTTTTTATAGTAGTCTTGGTGGAATATACTGAGGACTTGAACTTAGAGGTATCTGACAAACTTTTAAAACATTTATTCCATGTCATAATGGAAAAAAATGTACAAAGACAGGGTGTCCCAAAGTTCTTAATATAGTTTTAAGTTT
This sequence comes from Macrotis lagotis, assembly GCF_037893015.1. NCBI lineage: Eukaryota > Metazoa > Chordata > Mammalia > Peramelemorphia > Peramelidae > Macrotis > Macrotis lagotis. The sequence continues at coordinate 553,092,111 of NC_133666.1, read as the reverse complement.
TCGAATACCCTGTATAGCAGGATAATATTTTGTCACTAAAGGACACAGGCTAGCAATTTAAAGTAAAATAAATAGAAAAATATTGTGTTTTTCAGATTGAAGCACTATATATTATTATGAGATCAATTTTTTTCTTTGAAAAATATTATTGCTTCATACTTCTTTTAAAAATAAAAGTGATACACTCATTCATTAAACAAACATTTTTTAAATGCCTGCTTTATCCAAAGTACTGTTATAAGTATTAATGGAGATACAGAATTTAAATAAAACATCATCCAAATCTATTTTTCTTGAATCTGGAAAAATCAGATAACTATAGTGTATAATGTTACAAGATGATCATGGTTGCAAAACAATGTGTCATATGAGGTTTAAGGAAAAAGAGTGTTACTAGCAGAGTATCTGAGAAGGCTTCATGTAAGACAAGACATTTGGCTTGTAATTCAGTAAACAAAAAGGGAAAGAGATGGTACTTAGGCGTAAGGAAACATTTCAGAAAAATCATGGAGGCAGGAAAATGCTCGCTTTACTTGGGGACAGAAAATAGTCCAATTTACCTTTATATGGAAGGTAGAGAATATGAAATAAGATTGGAAAGGGTGAGTCTGGGTTTTGGAGACCTTTGAAAGCCAGGCAGTAGTTTTAAGATTTGACTCAATAGGCAATTAGAAGTCAATGAACATTTTTGAACCAAGAATTGACATGATTAGATCCAAGCATGGGAAAGATTAGAATGGTAGCACTATGAACAATCAAATAGAGTGAAGAGAATGGATGCTGGAAGACTTTCTAAAATAATCTTTTTTTTTTTTTTGGACTTTTTGCAAGGCATTGGGGTTAAGTGACTTGTCCAAGGACCCACAAGTAGGTAATTATTGAGTGTCTGAGACCAAATTTAAAGGTCCTCCTAACTCTAGGGCTGATGTTCTATTCACTGTGCCACCTAGCTGCCCCCTTCTACAATAATTTCAACAGGTATTAACTAATACTTTTTGAGTACCTCAAATAATTTTTTTGTATGGGTTATTTCTACTAGTATACATACCACATTAAAAATTAAAATTACTTTGAAAATAATTTAAATTTTGAAATCCCTGAAAGGGTCACTAGACTAGTTTTAGAATCAGTGATATAGATTCAATGTTAGAACAAGGAGTATTCCATATTCTATCATTGAAGGTCAAGGGGAATGAGAGGAGTAACCTTTCAAAGAGAGAATTGCAAGGAATGTGATCTCTCAGGGAAAGGCCACGATTCAGTTAAAGGGAGGAGGAGGGAGGAATGTTGGTTCAAAAGTTTGAGGATGTGAGAGAGTTTGTTTAGAACAGAGTGGGTGCTCCAAGGAGTGTAGTCATGATTTCAGTGGCAGGCTTAATTGAAGTAGTGCTAATCAGAAGAGGATTAAAAGTTTGTGAGAAGTATTATGGCTATGCAGTTTGCCACTAAGGATGAATTAATGGAATTGGGAAAACAATTTAATGGAATGTAGCTTGATATGACAATTTAAATGATAAAGGATTTTGAGATTTAATCTATTTCAGTTGGAAAATTTGCTTTTTAAAATTACTTTCTGAAAAATTAACAGATGTTTAGCATTTATATTCTCTTCCTCTATTCTCATCCCAAACTCCCATGGTTGGAATGAAGAAAAAAGAAAAGAAAACTAAATCCTTTATAAGCAATATGCATAATTAAGCAAAGCAAATTCTCATATTAATCATGTCTAAAAATGTATCTGTCTACAAATTTTGTCTGTCATCTCTCAGAAGTTGGGTAGCATACTTCATCAGCAATCCTTTGGCATTATTATTGATCATTGATTGATTACAGTTTTTATGCCTTTCATAATTATTCATTTTTACAATGTTGATGTATAAATTATTTTTCTAATTCTGTTCATTTCACTTTGCATTGAGGTCTTTCCATCTTTTGAACTATCAATTTTTCCTTTCTTATAGTTTAATAGTATTCTAATACATTCATATACCATAATTTGTTCAAACATTCCTCAGTTGAGGACATCCCCTTTATTTGAATTCTTTGTCACCACAAAAAAACTGCTATAAATATTTTTCTACATTTAAAACATTTTCTTCTTTCTTTGTTCTTTTTCAAAAGCCCTTGTTATGGTATCCCTGAGACAGAGATACAAATTTGTAACCTTTGGAGTTTACAGCCAAATTTCTTTCCAGAGACCTAAATAGTTCACATCTCCACCAATGGTTCATTGATGTGGAACTTTGGTGTTTTAGAATGTGCTAGTGTGAATTAACACCACTAAGCTGTTTCCCAATAGTGACAATAGGACTAATGGCAGTGGTGGATAGAATAGTAAGACTTTTATGAAGTCTTGTCCCTAGAGAGTATTCTGACCTTTAAAGATGATTATACAACTTCTAGACCTATTGAAAAAAACATTGATGGGATATAATAAGGATAGTGAAAAGATTACTTGATTAAAAATTAAGAGATCAAGATTCTGTTCCTAACTTTGTCACCAGCTTCAGGGCCATAACCATCTTATTTAAATCCTTTAGATCCTATTTCTTTATCTGTAAAATGAGTGGATGGGGCTAGATAATTTTTAGAACTCAAAGTTCATGATTCTAAGATAAACTTTGAATGAACACAGGAAATAAATAGATAAATAATACAGAGCTAAATTTTTCTTGGATATATAAAAATGATGAAGATTTGGTTATCAGTTTTTAGGTTTATAAAAAGTCAGAGGGAAGCAAAAATTGTTCTTGTACATTATGGGGAATTCATGACCTTTTTTAAAGATGAATGTCATGGTTATGATAAAGCAGGATCTGGATCATTTACCATCATAATCTGTCCAAAAATTAGAAAACATTGTGTAGTCTAGCTATTCAGGGAGCCAGCTTGAATTGATAGTAAAAATAGCAAAAAAAAATAGTAAATAGAAAATAGTAAAAATAGTAAATAGTAAAAAATTCTTTGATTTAGAGATCACATGTCTAAGCTTGCTTGTTTATATTACTTGTACCACTTTATTTGCTAATGAAAAGTAAGACTTTTAACTATTCTTGATTTCCTAGAAAATGCCATTTGTTCAAAGGCAATATTATCTCATCAGTTTCCAAACTACACTTAAAAATACTAGACAGAGTAAAGAATATAGTAGGAAAAAAATGCAGGACTTGTAGTCATAGAACCAGGGTTAAAAGCTCTCTTTCCTTCTTAGCATCTTATGCCTTAGGCAAGTCACTGAATTTCTCATCTGTAAAATGAGGAGGCTGGATTAGATGACCTCTCAAGACACTACTAGTTCTAAATCTCTGATTACTTCTGATTAATTTAGAAACTATCATGGTAAACTCTTCCTCCTTTCCTCAAATCAGACAATTGTTTTTGTTAAAATTTTTCTTGTAACAGATACTTTCTAAAGTGAAAGTTGACTTATTTTAACTTAATTTTTTCTTCATTTAAATTATCCTCTGAAGTTATGAACACATTTTTCAAAAGAAAAATTGTAAAGTATTTACAAGCACATGAAAAGTTGCTCCAAATTACTACTAATAAGAAAATCAAATCAAAACAGCCTTGAGATTTTATCTCACACCCTATAAATGTGCAAAAAATGATAAAAATGGCAATAATACATTGTTGCATCTATGAAGTGGTACAACTGTTTTGGAAAGCAATTGGAATTATGCAAATAAAGTGACTAAAATGTTCATCCTTTTGAATGAGAGACTATTTCTGGGCTTTTACTCCAAGGAAACCATCAGTAAGAAAAAAGTCCCCACATACTCCAAAAATGTGTATTGAAGCACTTTTTTTGTGTTAGCTAAGAATTGGAAATAAAATAATTTGCCATCATTTGGAGAAAGGATAAGCAAGTTTTCTGTATGAATTTATCACTACTGTATTATATGAAATGATGTGTGAGGAGATGAATACATAAAAAAGCAAGGTAAAGATCTATATATACTGATGCAGATTGAAGATAGAAAGATAGCACTATACACAGGGACTACAGCAATGTAAATGGAAAGAATGCCCACACACTCAAAAAAAATAGTAAATGTAACAAATTTAGAAAGATCAAGTGACACTCAAATTAAGAGATAGAACATTGTACATGTTACATTTTCCATGTTTTGATCAGTTGTATTGATTTTTGATTTTTTTCTTACCTAAAAAGTTAGTATTTGTCATAGGTGATTGCTTTGGGCTGGGAATAGATACTTGCAACACAGTAATTGAGGAAACAGAAAACATCAATAAAAACTTTTAAAAAATGATATCCTTTGAGACCATAGCTTTTTTTTTTCAACCTTTGTTTTACTTCATAGACCTTAGATTTTTCTGTATTTTTGCTTTTGCTTATGCCATTCAGGATCTTCACCTTCCCATCTATCAAAATCATATCTATTTTTCAAATTCCAGTTGAACTGATCAGTCAACAAACATTCAGTGACAAGCTGTTTTATGCCAATGAAGAGTGCTAGTCATACAAAGAAAGACAAAGCAACAGCTATCTTCAAGGAGCTTAAATCCTATGGAGGAGTCAATGTACCTAAATAAATAGGTATATACAGGAAACATACAGAGTAGTTGGAAGATGACCTTATAGGGAAAGGCTCTACTAACTGAGGACACTGGGAAAATATTCTGTGGAAGTTGCCATGTGAGCTGAGTACTGAAAGAAGCCAGGGGCTGTAAGAGACAGAAATGAGGAGGAGTGCATTCCAGGTGTGGGCCCCAAACAGTGCTGAAGGGAGCTGAATTTTAAATGTTTCTTTCATGAAACTCTCTTTGGCTGCCTCAGACAGAAGTATTTTCTCTCAAGTAAGGGATTATGATTCTATTATCCTTGGATATTATTATTTACATTTTAAGATTGAAATCCTAAGGCCATTAATACTGCCATTTTTCTTTTTTAAGAGCATGACGATTTGAAAAGTTGTAAGAAGTTGAAAAAATTTTCATATACAGTATGTATCAGCTTAAATGGTAATTATTGAAAATAGAGAATCCTAGAAAATAGCAAGTCATCTAAATACTTGTTGGCATTTTCTATGTAAAAAAACCAGAAAATGATACAAATATTTCCTTTTTGGTTTTTTGGATTAAGATCTCTTTAACTATATCACTAGTTATGATCAATATTTAGATCCACAGCGATTATTAAGCCCTAATCATGGTCAAAGTAGCTATTTACCATTCATGCATAGGTATGTGCCAACAAGATAAGATGAAGTTTAATTAAGGTATTCTATAAGCTTTTGGAAACAAATCCAGTATTAAGGGTTATAAGTGATTATACTGACTTCAGATCCATTAACAGAATAAATGAGCATGATTAGGAGAAGAATGCACTGTACTGAGGAATATATCACACAACATGCTCTGTTCCAGGTGCTGTGTTAAGTAATACACACACACACACACACACACACACACACACACACACATATACAAAGAGAGAAGTAAAACAAAGCATTCTCTTAAGGTGCTTATGTTCTATTGTGGAGAACTTAGGTCCATATATAGGTATACATGAAAATAAGTAGGAGATAATTAATTGTTTTGGGCGGGGACAAAGTATTAACAGTTAAATGGTGGAGAATCACAGAAGGCATCACAAGTTCTTCATAGTTTACTTGGCTTGTATCTGCCTAGGTTCATTTATTCTCCATAGTACTACTATGTTGGACTTTTGCATCTGAGGCCCTTCAAAATATGGGCTTTTGGAGTTGGAATTGGTGGTGGAAGACTCAAATATAATGACTGAGAAAACTACAAATTACCATTATTCTTGTTGAATATTTATTTATTTTGTTAAACAAATTATAGTTTTGGCCACATTGGGAATTTTTGCAGGCTGAGATAACCTCTGCTCTGGGACATGTCTACATATGATATATGTATAATAATGTACAAACAGCAATTTGAAACTTCCATTCAGGATGGGTGTAGTAGGTTGGTCATGTGCCTAACAAGCTATTTTTTTTTCTGTTTCTCCTTAACTTATAAAACTCATTTTTCCACTCTTGTGACATTTTTCTCATACTGACTTGTATTATATGCCTAATCCTTTTTCTTATATTGTAAGTTCTTATGAACTTTGTGTTAATGTATCTGAATCTCTGAGCTGTCTTCCACATGAAAATTACCCAATATGTATGATGAATAAACTTTAATATATGAATGGGTTCCCTTCATAAGGAATTGCAAAAAAAAATACAGTTCTATACTTAAATTCTTTTGCAGATTCCTGCTTTTAAATGCAATATAAAGAAATGCATGAAGGAGAATCATACACAACTTAAAAAATTATCTGTAGGAAAAACTTCCAAATCTTCAATCTCATTACTTCTGTTTTCAATGAGGAAATCTTTATCAAATATTTCTTTCAAAATTTATCTCTGTCAATTATGGATTCTGTTTTAGCATTTTATAAACATATTATCAATAACTGTTTAGATAAGTCAGATGTTTTTCCTTGTCATAGTTTTAACTTCACAATTGTTTGTAACTTGGAGGGAGGTAGAAACATAACGTTTTGTTTGTGGTAGTCTATATAATCCCAGTATTATATTGTTACTGTGTACATACTTTTCTGAGTACAGTTTAATGTAAACTCCACGTTGCCATTTTTATATTTAAAGTTCCCAAACGGCTTCAGTCCACATATGGTCTGTATTTTATTACCAACAATTCTTTTGAAGTAAGTTTTTTGTGCTGATGGAACTTCTTGTTTTAATTTTTCTGAGTAGAGTTTGACATTGGTATATAAAGTAATTGTAATTCTATTTAAAAAATAAATTTCATTTGAGTAACTAACTCAAGTTAGTTTCTGAAGTTATCTGTCCTGAATCCTTCTTTTATTTTCCCCAAAATTCAAGGAATCTTTTATTGGTTATTTTTTAAGTTATTTAAGCCATGAATTCATAGGGAATTGGTTCCAACAGCTCAGGTTCGTTGCCATTGGTTCTCACAAAGTGTGCTTCTCTGGGTGGAGCAGGCTGATGTTTTAGTTGAACCCAAGTGCCTTTTTCTTTGGCTTCTTTCTTCTTCTGATAATTTTCCTTTACCTGCTTCAGGAAGCTATCTCTGCTCTTAGAGTGCTTAATATGCTCAATACGCACATTAATTCTCTTGGCTAGAATCTTGCCCTTAACCTGTTTGTTTACAACACTGCCTACAGCATGCTGTGTAACATTATAGACTCGTCCAGTTTTGCCATGGTAGCATATGTGGGGCATTCCTTGCTGAACTGTGCCCATACCCTTGATATCTACATTATCACCTTTCTTGTATATGCGCGTATATGTAGCTAGAGGGATGATGCCATGTTTCCGAAAGGGCCTAGAAAACATGTATTGAGTCTCTCTCCTTTTTCCTTTTGTGTTTGTCATTTTGGCAGCTCACTGGAATATGGCGGAGCCGACGGAAAGGCCTTCTTTCTTTTTTGATGTCACTTAACACCCACCTGAAGTTTTAACTTTACCTCAGACTCTGAGATTGCTCTCTTGCCTATGTTAGTAGTTTAGTGACTTTACAGACAGAATGACATAGTGGGTAGTGTGCTGGACTTGTAGTTGGGAAGAAGTAGACTTAAGTTTCTATTTCAGAAACTTAGTTCTTAATGTATGTGATCTAGCCTATCAGTTTCAGCTTCTTCATCTATAAAATGAGAATAAGAAGCCTACCTGGGAGGATTGTTGTCAAATATCTATAAAATGTTGTACCAAACTACAAGTATATTATTAGTATCATATCTTATTATCATTGTTCTTATATTTGAAGTTCAAATAAAAACAATTTTGGATCAACTTTTGTTTTCTATTTAATGTCTTCTGGATTATTACACAAGTAGATGAAGTGAATGATTGCCTTTTATAATTCAGTAAAAGTGTTGGAATGTAAGCTCCTCTTTTTTAGATATGCTGACAGCATCTTTGGGATAATTTCAGTAGCAAACAGGATGGAAGACTAGAATATGTTTTTCATCTTATTCTCATATGGTTTTGACTTATTTCACTGTCTATAATTAGAGAGTTTATTAGTCAGTTGACAAGTTGAGAGATATAAAAGTAAAAGTGAAACATTTCTTGCCTTCAGTGAACTTATATCTTAAAGGATGAAATGATAGGCTTGTATGTCCACATATATTTATGTTGTATATATATATATCTGTATATATATATATATATATATATATATATATATAAGCATATTCATAATATATATGAAATGAATATAATGTGGTTTTGGGAAAGGAGTGTGCTAACAGTTGGAAGAATCAAGAAAAATTTGAAGTAAAAGATGTTTTAGCTTAACTTTGAAGTAAACCAGAAATTTCAAGAGGTGGAAGTGAGGAAGAGATTTTAGGAAAGGGGGATAACTAGTGGAAAGATGGAGTTTCTTTTCTTTGGACTTTGGACTAGGAAGTAGACAGCATACCTTGGTTGCAGGGTAACTGCAAGGAAACAAAGTATTAGAAGACTGGAAAGATAGGAGATGCTCTGGTTATGAAGAAATTTATATGCCTTTGGAACTTATATTTGATAACAAAAGTAATAAGGAATCACTTAGATTTATTGGATAAAAGAGTAATGTGACATTTTTTATGAAGATCACTTTGGTGGTTATATAGAGAATGGAATGGGATAGGAAGAGGCTTGAGGTAGAGATATCAAATAGGAGACCATTACAGTAGTCCAGGTAAGAGATAATGAAGGCTGAAACTAGTTAATAGTTCTTGTAGCCCTGAATTACTGTGGAAGAAGAGTGAAGGGGATGTATGTGAAAGATTTTGTACAGATAAAAATGAAAAGATTAAGCAGCAGATTGGGTATATAGATTGAGAGAGTGAAGAGCTTGAGGACAGCACTGAGTTGGGGAATCTGAGAAGACTTTGTGATACACTTGTTGATAACAGAAAAGTATAGAAGAGAAGTAGACTTTTGGGGAAAGCTAATGAATTCTGTTTGAGTTATGTTGAGTGCACATTCCATTTAGTTTGGAAGTTATGAGGAATATACTGAAGCCAGCTTGTATAGGTTTATTTGTTAAATTTTCAGTGTTGACACCTTGAAATTGGTAAGCATTACAAATCCACGCTTGATTTATTGTTTGTTGATTTTCTAGATTACATTGATGGAGAAAATGATAAAAATACAGATTAAACTTAAAAAATACTATACTTTTCATATTACTGGTTGTTAAGCATTACTAGTTATACTCCCCTGGTTATACATTGTCGATATAGCAATATTTATGAAAGTATTCTTAAAAGTTTGTGAATTGGTGTTTATGTCCAGGTATATTGTGAGCAATAATTGTGTTTGTGATGATGTTCCATTTCCAGCACAACTTATTTGTCAATTTTTTAATATTTTTTTCTTGCTTTTTTTTATCCTTTCTCTTTGATTGCTGTTTCTCTGATATTGGACTTCAAAGTCATCTCAAATTATTTCTGTGCTGACCAATTCATATTTCATCGACTTTAGCCTCTGTCCTAAGTGACTTCTGTGGCACATGACTGTCCCCAGCTGGATGTGGTCCTCTTTCCACAGAGTTCTGCATAGGTGCCTCCCACCCCCACCCTGGAATTTTCCCCATTTTTCAGTTCTCTGGCTGATATCTGGGGCAGTAGAAAGTGTTATTATACTGGTCTCCCAGTCAGAGTAAGTTTTTGCATTTTAATTTTAACTACACTGGAAAGAGGAGTGTTGAGTTGACTGTTAACTGAAGTCTCTTGAATATAGTGGGGAGGGGATGGAGGGAGATGCTAAGTGAATTTATTAAAAGTTAAGGGATTAGCCTTCTCTGCTTTGGTTCATGAGGTGTTTCTTTTAAATGCCTCATTTTAGGGTTCTTGGTGCCTGTCTTTTCTATATAATCCTCATGGGACGTTTGTAAGAATCAGAGAAAATATCTAGTCTTCCATCTTGTTGGTCATATGACCTGGAACAAATTGTGGAATTCTCAAGGATATTTTGAGGGAATTGAATCTGTAGTATGGGTATTTGACTATTTTTAATTTATTTAAAATGTTATGAACTTAACAAACATGAACATTTTAATAAAGAAAGAAGGTAACTAGGTAACATGGTGAGTAGATGCTGGACCTATAATCAGAAAGACTTAATTCGGTTGTGGCATTAAATTTCATCTTTTCCTGCTTCAAGTTTAATCAATTGTAAAATGATAGCACCTATTTTATGGGGTTGTTGTGAGGTTCAATTGAAATAATATTTGTAAAGCACAGTGCCTGGCACAGAGAAGACATTTCATAAATGCTTGCTCCCTAATTTTCTCTTTCCTTTCCTCTTACCATGAAAAACAGAAAAGAGGATTATATAGGAAATTTAGTATTTCACTAACATAGTTTCAAAATGTTGATTAAATTTAATATGATCTGTCAAAAATGTTCTGCTTATCTCTGTCCCCTTACGAACTTCCTTTTATTCTTTTCTCTGTATTTTAAAAAATATTTCATTAACTTTTCCCCCATCGTCATCATTATCCCCTTCCCAAAGAGTAAATCTAAACCTTTCCTATAAATATACTGTGGTAAAAAGAAATTGACACATTTTCTGGGTCTATAAATTTTTATTTTTCTTTACTTCCCTTTCACGGTTTCTCTGTTAAGATGTGGTAAACATATTTCTATATGTTATAGAGGATAGTGGACTGCTTATTATTCTGGTTACTTTTTCTAAGTAGTTAATTGGATAGGTGCTAATTTTTTTTTTTTGCAAGGCAATGGGGTTAAGTGGCTTGCCAAAGGCCACACAGCTAGCTAAGTATTACGTGTCTGAGACCGGATTTGAACCCAGGTACTCCCGACTCCAGGGCTGGTGCTCTATCCACTGTGCAACCTAGCCTCCCCAGTGCTAATTTTTTTAACCTGCAGTTAGATGTTGCATAGTTTTTCTGTTTCCTTGAAAAATCTGTATCAATCAATTATTTGAACTTCTTAAGAATAATCTTTGTGTAATTTAGTATATATCTATGATATATGGTTAACATATAGTCAATAGCAATATTTGGTCTTATTTGATAAAATCCTCCCTTTCTGTTGAACAGTTCCTAGTAAACCAAGCTTATTGTTTCCTTCTTGTTCTAATATTGTTGCTTTAGTTTATGCCAGCTATAGTTCTTGGAGAGACATTTGATTTAGTTCTTGGATTTTAGCTATTTCATTGACTTTGGTTAGTTAAATAGTTTTGTTCTCATTTGTGTTATCCAGTGGTATATAATAATTTACAATCCTTTAGTTTTATGTTTATAATCATAATAGTTAGCCTTTATGTACTACAAATGTTATCTCACTTTATCCTTATAATGTTGGGGTGTTGGTGCTATTATCACCATGTTTTTTTACAGTTGAGGGAATTGAGGCAGAGGTTAACTGACTTGTAAAAGAACATATAGCTAGTAAGAACCTGAGGCTGTAGTTGCATTCAGGTTTTTCTGACTCTAATTCCATCAGTCTATCCACAAACCTGTTTAATTGCTTTTGAGGTCCCATCTGTTTTTTTTCCTGCAATTTTTAATCTGTTCAGCAAGTGCTCTAAGAATATCAATCAATTTTCTTTCTTTTTGATGAAAAAGTGTTCCAGTAGTGACTGATTGTTAAGAATTGTATTGTAGGGGCAGCTTGGTGGCACAGTGGATAGAGCACCGGCCCTGGAGTCAGGAGTACCTGGGTTCAAATCCAGCTTCAGACACTTAATAATAACTAGCTGTGTGGCCTTGGGCAAGCCACTTAACTCCGTCTGCCTTGCAAAAAAAAAAACTCTAAAAAAAAAAAAAGAATTGTATTGTATAGTTGCTCTCTCTCTCTCTCTCTCTCTCTCTCTCTCTCTGTATATATATATATATATATATATATGTATATATATATATATATATATATATATATATATATATATATATACCATTCAGCTTAGTCTCAGGCTGTTTTAACTATTTTTTTTAGCTTCAACCATGTCAATGATAACTTTTTGCTTGATATGTCTTATCTGAAGGAAATCAATGTATTTGTAGATGTTGCCTTCTTCCATTGGTTTATTGTGATCTTCAAATTCAGGCTTGAAGCTTTCAGCCTCTATACTTGGCATACATTAAGAATTTTACACTTATAAAAACTAAATGACATATCAACATTCCTGAAGAAGATTCCATTAGAAGGAGTTAAATGTTGTGGGATTTTTTTTTTTTAGGTTTTTGCAAGGCAAACGGGGTTAAGTGGCTTGCCCAAGGCCACACAACTAGGCAATCATTAAGTGTCCGAGACCAGATTTAAACCCAGGTACTCCTGACTCCAGCACCGTTGCTCTATCCACTGTGCCACCTAGCCGCCCCAGGAGTTAAATGTTTTTTATGGAGTCAGATAGCATGATAAATTCCAGATATATTAAATGATCTATGAAAATGTTTTGATTTTACTCCTTTAATTTTGAAGCCATATTTAATTCTGATTATGCTTGATAATAGATTTAAGTCTAGACAGAACTATAATGGGCTTAAACTGTCTCTCTGAACAATGCTATATTTGATATCAGTTTTTCATGACATTATTGTTTTGGTAATATGTTCCAATGGACAGTTTTCTATGTGAACATTAAGTAATCTATCATTCTTGTGATTTCTTGGGTTAATTTTATTTATGTAAATAAGCCATAGCTATGGAATTGAACCAAAGATATTGCTGAAATCAATAAAGGCAGTATAAATGTTTGTACCAGCATTTCAATTATTGTCCAGTTGATAGTAAGTTGTTCTTTATACCCTTGGGACCTTCTGATTTATCCTTCTTGTCTCTCAGCCTATGTCTTTTAGCTGATTGTAAATTCTTTTTGTTGATTATTCATGCTTTGTTTTTAGAATATACATATATATATATATATATATATATATATATATATACACACACACACACACACACACACACACAGTATTTGGAAGGAACATCAGTGTTCTCATCTTGTGGTAATATCTTAGGATCTTTCATTAAAAAAGATGGAATTCATCAGGCTTAGATATGAGATAACTGGTAAGGCCCTTGCTACAAATTCATCCTTTACTGTCATGCTTTTAGCCAATAATCATAGTTTCTTTCACCTACCATGTCATTTTGCTGTCATTCATTATATTAAGAGTATGCAGGTTATTTGATCCAATTTGCCTTTTTATTATATTAGAATTTTTAGATGAATTTTTCATTGCCTTTTAAATTAAAACTTCTCTTGTCCTCTTGGATTTCTTTACTTTGCAAGCTTCTATATTAGTTTTTGATTGATGTTGAATTGCTTATTTTTTCCATTGTGCTACTTTTATTCCTAGTATATAACCTTAAATTTTTGACTTTGACTTAATCACTGATTAAAGGTATCTCTGTAATTTCAGAATCATTTATTTTATTGATTTGTTTTTGCATTTTTAAAAAATAAGCTTTTAATTTGATCAAATGGGTTTAAGTTTCCTACCATGCGTACACACTAGATATTCTAATTTCCTTTCTGAAGATCTTTAATATCTCTATCAAATTGCTTCTGTTATGATAGTGTTTGATTCTTGTCTTTAGTTATTTACTGATAGTTTCACCTTTCCTCTTATGGTTCTTATCATGCAGTGACCACTATATATATACTTCTGAGAACAGGACATGAAATATTGTTTTTACTATTCTGTCAAATATTGTGGGAGAAGACTTTGGTTTTATGGTAGCTATATCATATAACAACTTATAAAGATTACTCTCTTTTGGTATAATTGATCTCTGACCTGGATTACTGCAATAATTTTACAACTGGTCACCTTGTCTTAAAGCTCTTCTCATTCCAATCCATGCTCTGCTCAGCTGAAAAGATGATTTCTTTAAAGTGTACATTGGTCTAAGATGTCCTTATTTCTCTCACCCCTCAAGGGGCTCTTTATGACTTCTAGGATCAATTTTAGAGTCCTCTGGCATTTAATTTTTTTTATAACCTGACTTCTTCCTACCTTCCAGCTTTCTTACAAGAGCTAACATATATAAAATCCCTCTACAAACCTTAAAGATCTGTATTTGTTGTTGTTTATCATGTTTGACTCTTCGTCTTATTGGCAAGGATGTTAGATTGGTTTGCCATTTCCTTTAGCTCATTTTACAGATGAGGAAAACAAGGCAAACAGGGTTAAATGACTTGCCCAGGATCACACAGCTAGTAAGTGTCTGAGGCCAAATTTGAACTTGTGAAGATGAGTCTTGCTTGATTACAAGCCTATTGCTCTTTCCGCTGTTTCACCTAGATGCCCAGCTAACTGTTACGATTACCCTATTCCTACATATTCTGTGATTGGGAAGATTTGCCTTTTAGTTTCCCTGTCTTCCTTTAAGATTCAGCTCAAATTTGACTTTCTGCAGGAAACCTTTCTCAGTCTTTCCAGCTGTGCTAATATTTTCATTTTTCAGATTACTTGCATCTCTCTCTCTCTCTCTCTCTCTCTCTCTCTCTATATATATATATATATATATATATATGTATATATATATATATAATTTGTATTATGTAATGATTTGCATGCTGCTTCTCCATTAAAAAGGAACTGATCTTTTGTCTTTTTGTTTTTTCCCCTTACTTTGTATCCACAATACTTATTACAGTATCTGTATTTGTTGATTGCTAATGACCCCTACTGTCAAATTTAAAAAGACTTTTGGGTTTTCAGTTTGATTTTCCCCATCTCCCTTTTTCTTTGAGATATTTGTTATTTTTGCCATACATTTCATTATTAAGTATTATTTCAGGAAAACACCACAGGTTAGAATTTTCAGTGATCCTGGGTTCTTCAGCTTCCCCCCTTTTTAATTTATAGTGACTCCTTGTTTTCAACTTTTATTTCATCTAATCTAGGCTTAGGGATGAAGCTACAATTTTTTAAAATGATGGCCTCAGGGCTAGTCAGTACCATTGAAAAAGCAATTTTATTATGATATAATAATTTTTTCATGTAGAAAGGAAATTAATTTTCCAGTGCAGTTCATTCATACTTATAGTTACTTGCTTTAGTTGTCATTGCCATTTGCCCTGGAGGATTTTCATTAGGTAGGATATTTCTAATTTCTTCCAATATATTTTTGATTTTTGCACCAGCACATGAAGGGAGTGACATTTGCTCCTGTACTCCTTGTCAAGATGGTCATTATGATTTTGAGTTGGGCTGGCCTGCAACTTTATGTTGCCTTGTCTGTTTTTTGGGGGTTTTAGGACCAGTTACACCAGACTGATCCAGTTGTCCCAGACAGTGGGTATTCAGAACCCACTGGCCATTGTTTCCTAGTTCCCGCCAATCTTAATAGCTTTGTAAGTAGTTTCAAAGTGTACTAGAGTCCTGGCTATGTGTCATTCTGGCTGTATGTCATCCTGGCTGTCATTCTTCTCCTTTTCTTTCAATGCCTTCCCCTTCTTCCTCCATGACATGGATGATACGTTGGACTTTGAGGGGTTTGCTGTTAATAGTAAACTTCTGCTTCTAGTCCTTGTGATGTGGACCTCAACCGTATTCCCTGTGTTTAATCCCTTGTTCCAGTAATTAAGTGATTATTTTCAATTTAATTTAATAAACTTAACTGTCTTTTATGGGTTCAGTTGTGCTGAACAGCTAGGTTCGGTGGCTAGAGTGCCTGGACTCGGAGTCATGAAAACCTGGATTCAGATCCAGCTTCAGACACTATCTGTGTGGGTCACTCAGCCTCTGCTTCATTTTCCTCAGCTGTAAAATGAGGATAATTATAGCACCTATTTCACAAGCTTGTTTTGAGGATAAAATGAGACATTTTAAAAAAACTCAAGACAGTTTACTTAAGACAGTAGGTACTTAATAAATGTTTCCTTCCTTTCTGAGCACTGGGAATGGAATTCTTTGGTCCTTGAGTATGGGTTTTAGTCAGTTATTGCTGGGAAACTTTTTAGGTTAGGTTCTACTGACAGTAGTAGCATAGTGGATAGAGTGCCAGAACTGGAGTTTGGAAGACCTATGTTCAAATTTGACCTAAATAGTTGTGTGACCCTGGGAAAGTCACTTTATCTCTGTCAGTTTTCTTAAAATGAAGATAATAATAGCATTTACCTCTCAGGGTTGTGGTGACTATTCAGTGAGATATTTGTAAAGTGCTTAGGACAATGACTAGGATATAGTAAGTGCTATATAAGTATTAGTTATTATTATTATTATTATTATTATTATTAATTTATTTTCCCAATTTTCCAGATTAGGAACCTGAGGTTGGGAGATAAAGTGCTTTGCCTACTGTCACCTGGTTAGTAAGTTCAGGAAGTGGGTTTGAATCTTAGGTCTTTTTCTGTCTTCAAATCTAGCAGTCTTTCAACTGTGCTGCACTACCTCTCAAGTGTATCTACATCTAGTTTGCCAAAAAAAGAAAAGAAAAACAGAAAGAAAAATGACCTAAATGCTCATATAACTAATAATTTGGAGGTGGTTTTGGAAAGCTAAAATTCAAGCAAAAATTATTCTATTCCATGCTGTAAGTGCAAAAACTTATGGGCATACATGTGTAATGTGATGTTAGAAATGATGTTTGGGCTTGAACTGTCCTCAGTGTATTTCTCTGTGCTATTGAATTTCCCTAAGGCTTAATTCCCAGCGTTTTGAACCTAACCTATTAATTGCCTGCTATGACAATCTTGATTGGTATCATCCTGTCTTTTAGTAATATCTTTTAGTAAGATCAAATCTTTGTTTATTGATGGCTTTCACTTTTCCCTAAACAGTCTAACTGACCCTCTTCTTCACTACTATTTGTAGTTCTCCTGGCTTTCTGTTCTCTCCTTGTCCCTGTGGTTCTATTAATCTCTTAAACCATTAACTATGCTCCAGTTTTGACAGGTCCTGGGATTTTTACCCGAAATAAATCCAGGAACCACATAAAATGTGGTTAAGCATATATTTAACTGTGGTAAACCAATGTAATATTGTAAAAATAATCAATAAAAGCCTTTTTCTTTAAGGTTATATTTAATTTGATGATTAATACAAGCTATGAAAACCCTACATAAAGAAACTTGTTTGAAAAATGTTGTAGAAGGTAGAATCAATGGATGAGCCCTGGGTTTTTAAGTCTGTGGACCTGGATTCAAGTCTCATATTTTCTGCTTACAACCTTTGGAATC
This sequence comes from Macrotis lagotis, assembly GCF_037893015.1. NCBI lineage: Eukaryota > Metazoa > Chordata > Mammalia > Peramelemorphia > Peramelidae > Macrotis > Macrotis lagotis. Next base: position 553,074,946 of record NC_133666.1, on the reverse strand, counting down.
TTTGTCAAGACTCTTAATAAGGCACTACTTTTTTCATTTTTAAAATGATGGATTTGGCTAAGTAATTTCTCACATTCCTTACAGCTCTTAATTCTGATATCTTTCAGAATAGTCTTCCAGCATATGATAACCCCATAGGACTTAGGAATTCATATTACTGGTTTTTACATTTACATTGATCTGTACTTACGTACATTCCTTTTTTTTAATTAATGGATACAGATTGGACAAATCAGAATTATCTTATTACAAGCACTAAGTAGGTATTGATTATCTAGTTTATATAATATTTTATTCTCTATGAAAATTCATCCCTTTTTTAGTGATGTGTCTTAAAGGAAAGCATTATGTCAGAAAATCATATAAACAGCAGTTCTTTCTCAAGAATATCTTCCTGTTTGAAAACATGCCAACTATTGTCACGTTGTCTGGTCAATCATATGTTTCCTATGACATTCCTTTGTTGATGGCATAGGATATACTGTAATTTTAAAGTAACCATTCAAAAAAAATCACAGTTTTGAATGCTTGTTCAAGGATAATAGGACTATTAAGAGCACTAAATATTATGTTTTAATTTTTTTAATTCATAAAAGGGAAAAATGGGAGGTACTATATTTTTTGAGCATTTGTATAAATGTAGTCTGAGAAATATAAGATGCATTTCTTTATAGAGAAAGCATTAATTACATTAAACAAACACATTATTGATGATATCTTATTGTTGATTAAGAACCCATGATAGTCAACTTTGATTGCGAGTTCCTTGAGGACTGGAACCATGAATTATTTTACCTTTTTTTTTTTTTTAACTCTTTGAGCAGATGTTTGATACATGTTGATTGAATTGAACTTTTAAATTGAGTTCCTTCACAGAAACAGATAATGGGGGTCATTGCTTTCCAACTTCCTTTAAGTTTTCACTTTTGCTGTAACTAATAAGCACTAATAAGACTGAGAGAATGAAGTATATATATATATATATATATATATATATATATATATATATTAATAACTGAATTTTGAATAAGGCCAATTTATCTCTACTATTTTTTGCTATGATTTGTTTTTTTCAAGGCAAAGGGGTTAAGTGACTTTCCTAAAGTCACAAAGTTAGGTACTTTAAGTGTCTGAGGTTGAATTTGAACTCAGGTCCCACTGAACTCCAGGGCCAGATTTCTATCCACTGTGCCACCTAACTGCCCCCTAGCTGTATGATTTTGTCCATATCATTTAATCTCTGTGATCCTCATTTTTCTTATCTAAAATTTGAGAGTAAGGTATTTGAAAGTACTACCTACCTGCTAAAATTCTTGTGCCCATTCATTGAGGCATAAGGCATGTTAAGTACTTTTAAACTGAGCATTTTTATTAGTGATAACTTTTACTATAGTAAACAACATCCATTAAAGTATTCCACTGATTTCTCTTTCTAGAATGGACTTTGGAGGTTTACAATACCCAAGTCTGGTATAGGTAAAGGTATTATCTCCTTTATCTTTCAATTTTATTGCTGGGGGGAGGGGAGGAACAAGGAGACTTAGGGATTGAATCAGATTGCCCTAGTATAGACAAACCAACTTCAACCCTTTTTTGTCTACATTTCATAAGTCGAAGACTTAGAAATTAAGTAAGACTGAATTGTTAGTCATATCTTGTAGACAACTTATTCTTCTAAGATGAGAATTGACCAGCACCTGGGTCAAACTCAAAATGTAGCAAGTGAAGGGAATGGTCACAAAGTGTAACAAATCCATTTTATGAAGGAAGATACACAGTGCATGGGTGGTCATGGAGAATGAGTACACAAAGGCAACATCTAGGGTCTTAGAGTGTTATTAGGTGCCTGTTGTAGGGGAAATGAGGTGGGTTTTTATAGGGTTCTTATCTGGATCAAGCAGAACCCAGATTAAGGGCTGGGGTCAAGGGAGCTTGTACTTAGTCTGGAGGTCAAGGTTTAGCACTGGCCTTGACTCATGTTAGTGGCAAATTCCATGGGGAAAGTGGTGGTTCAAATTCTGCTCTCCCTGCTCCCCTTACTGCTGCTAGTTTCATTTTTGACATGACAGCAAGCCATGGAGGCCTTTTTTTTTTTTATCTTGTTAGGGAGGCTATTGTATTCCTTACAGAAAGAACTCTCTGCTAACCTGGAAAGTTTTGAATATGGATTTGGTAAAAGATTGTTTGTAGGGGCAGCTAGGTGGTGCAGTGGATAGAGCATCTGGCCCTGGAGTCAGGAGTACCTGAGTTCAAATCTGGCCTCAGACACTTAATAATTACCTAGCCACTTAATGCCATTTGCCTTGCAAAAGCTTAAAAAAAAGATTGTTTCTATTATCTGAAGACCATTCTAGCTAAGTTCAGAAAATTTGCTACTGAATTGGCTACAGGATAATACATTTTCCACAATTCAAAATCCATAAATTCACACAATTGTGTGACAATTTATGGAAACCAGTTCCTGAAGCATCGTGTTCTCTGTGTAGTTGGATAAAGGATCCACACCAATGAAATCTGAGATCCTTCAAATATAGAAGTGATGTACAGAGCCTAGAAAGAAAAGTCCTATTTCTGTTGACTATTTGCTTCAATCAGTTGATTCCCAGAAGAAATATGAGAAGGATGTAGGTGACATAATTTCTTTTTTTTAATCTTAATAGTAATTTATTTTTTTAATTACAGGTAATGATAATTTTCTACATTCATTGTAAAATTTTTGAGTTCCAAATTTTTCTCCCTCTTTTCTTTCCCTCCTCTCTCCCCAAGACAGTAGGCAATATGATATAGGTCATATGTGTACAATCATTGAACGCATTTCCACATTAGTCATATTGTGAAAGAAGAATCAGAACAGAGGAGGAAAACGAGAAAGAAAAAGTAAACTTAAAGAAGTGAAAATTGTGTGCTTTGATCTGCATTCAGACCCCATGGTTCTTTCTCTGGAGATGGATCGTATTTTCCATCACAAGTCTTTTAGAATTATCTTTGATCATGGTACTGTTGATAAGAGCTAAGCCTATTGTAGTTGATCATCACGTAATATTGCTGTTACTGTATACAATGTACTCTGATTCTGTTCACTTCATTCAGCATCAGTTCATGTGAGTCCAGGTTTTTCTGAAATCCATCAGCTCATCATTTCTGATGGAACAATACCATTACATTCATATGCTACAACTTGGTCATTCCTAATTGAAGGTCAACCCCTCAGTTTCCAATTCTTTGTATGACATGGACATGGGTTCATGAGGTTGTGAATGGGAGAGCATAAACTTTGGATTTGGTAAGAGAGAATACTACGATTTATAGAGCACCTATTTTATGCTAGGCACAGTTCTAAGTACTTTGAAAATACTCCATTTGATCCTCAGAACAATCCTGGAAGATAGGTACTATTATTACCCTCATTTTACAGGTAAGGAAACTGAGGCCTAGAGAGATGAAATGACCTGCCCAGAGTCAAAAGCTATTAAGTGTCTGAGGCCAAATTTGAACTATGATCTTCATGACTCCGGAGCACCTATTTTATGCTAGGCACAGTTCTAAGTACTTTGAAAATACTCCATTTGATCCTCAGAACAATCCTGGAAGATAGGTACTATTATTACCCTCATTTTACAGGTAAGGAAACTGAGGCCTAGAGAGATGAAATGACCTGCCCAGAGTCAACAGCTATTAAGTGTCTGAGGCCAAATTTGAACTATGATCTTCATGACTCCAGGCCCGGATTCCATCTGCTTTGCCACCTATTTGCCCTTGAATGTGTTTGTCTTTTTGAGAATCAGCCTAACCATGTTTGGAGACATTTCTCTCAAAAGCATGAGCCACCAGGCATGTTTTTCCTTTTCCTTTTTTTTTTCTAAATCACAGCAACTAATGGAGACCATTGTTTGAGATTACCTGCATTGGTGAAGTGTACTGATAAAATCAGTGATGCTTGAATTAGGTATTGAAGTATTCCTTGACATAGGAAATGTTAACAAAAATTGTCAAAAGAATGAAATTCTGTTTCTAAAAGTCTATTCAGGATTGGGGTCGTAGGTTTAGAGCTGCCATTTCCTATTATTTTCATTAAATATATGGTATAAGTGTTTTGTTTTGTTTTTGGCAAACTGGATTTGGACTACCTAGAATTAATTCTTTTCTCATTTTTTCTGTCCACTGATTTTTTTGACTATTTGCTTCAATCAGTTGATTTCAGAAGAAATATGAGAAGGCTGTGTTATGATTCTTTGGATTAAGTCTCATTTGGGAACTGAATATTTGGGAATATACATGGTACATTGTACATTCCTTCTCATTGAAAGTTGGAACATAAGAATTTCATGGAAGATTAGAGATTGAAAGGGACTTTGAGAGATCATCTGGTCTTAGATCTTTTTTTACACATGATAAAACTCTGAGGATTCCAGTGGTAGAGGGACTGATCAAGATTACACAGCAAATAAATGGAAGAGGTAGAAGGCTTTAGAAGCTGTTGATCATTTGTCCTTCCTTGTCTTTTATGTTGTTCCCTTCCAAGTATCAGGTCTTGTCACTTCTCTCATAGCAGCGCCTCTTATCTTCTTTTTGTTCACACTATCACTATCCTAATTCAGACCCCTCATTACCATATTGTTAGGTTACTATACATTTTTATAGCTTCCTACTGCACTTCCCACTTTTCTCCATTTTATACTTCATATCACTGACAGAATAATCTCTCTCTCTCTCTCTCTCTCTCTCTCTCTCTCTTAACATAGATCTGGTTATGTCAGTCTTCTGCTCAGAAATTTTCTGTAGTTCCCTCATGTACTCTTAGTAAAGTTTAAGCTCTTTTGCATAGATTGCAAGAGATCTTCATAGTCTGCCACCCTCTTACCTTTCCAATCCCATCTCATATTTCCTTTTGGATCCTCAATACTTGAACCAACCTGGGTGTTTTTTCTGCCCTGTGAACAGGCATTGAAATATAATGCTTCTGTGCCTTCAATGTGGAGGTTTCCTTGTTTTCCTTATGAACTCTTGTCTTTAAAGTCCAATGTGAATGCATCTTACTCTTAGAAATGTATTTCCTACTAATTTGAATGTATTTCCTAATAATTTTTTCCTACTAATTATTAGTGACCTTCCCCTTTAGACCAAATATAATAGTTTAGTTGGGAACTCCTTAATGGACTTATAATTATTGGTATTTTTTGTTAGTGTCTTATCCATGTACTTAATTTTAAGCTCTGTGAGGATAGGAAACTGTTGATTGGTTGAAATTTTGTATCTCCTAAATTCTATTAAAGAGTACTTTCCAAAGTATGGTCTGTGGACTCCTGGGAATCCTTAAGACCCTTTCTGGGAATCTGTAAAGTCCCAGCTAGTTTTCATAATTCTAAGATGTTTGGCTATTAAATCAACTACATATCTGTACAAGGCCAGATTTTTCCAATCACAGTGGATTTAATGCAGAAGCAAAAGTGAAAGAATTCAGCTATCTTCTCTTAAGCCACATTTACTTAAATATATAAGAGATATTTAATATATCTGTATAAAAATGTAAAACAATGCCATTCTCATTAAATTTTTTTTTTGGAAAAATGATGTTATTTTTAATAAAAGATATTATATGTAATGAGTTTACTATTTTTAAATTAGTACAAATTTAAAATTTGTTTTAACTTCTAATAGAGTAGATGTAGATAGATATAACCCACATAAATTCTTTTGGAGGTTTTCAATAACTTTTATTTGTTAGTGAAATTGTTAGGTTTAATCCATCCCTATGTATATTTGAGTTTGCAGCATAGAGGAATTGTTGCTTTTATTGTACTGATCTATGGATTCTTTTGGTTGGCATTTTGTTTTTTTATGTTCAGATGTCATCTGTTATTTCTTACATTATGGTGGCTAGATTTATTTTTTTTTGCCTTGTGTACCTTCTGAGAGACCTGTGATCCTTATAGTGTCTCTCTGTATTCTGTCTTCAAGATCAATATTTTCATTTAATGTTATTTCTATTTTGATTCTCTTCTTCCAAATTGTACTCCATTTGTATGTATTAATATACCTCAAAAGGTTCTTCTTTCTTTTGTTTCTTTGGTGAGACTTGACAGCATTCAAGTTTTTCTATTTTGCTAGTTATTTGTGCTATACAAGCCCTAAATTCTATTTTCTCAAATCTTAATTCTCTTTTAAACAATTCAAGAACATTCTGTTGTGGTTCCATGCCCTTCTGGGAAAACACAGGGTCCTCTAAACTCATCAGGTGTTGACTCATTTTCCTTTGTCTTTCAATATTTATTCAGATTTCTGTACTGACTGATCTGGAGGCCATATTTTTTGCTATTAATAACAAATGTTGGCTTAACTATGTGTGCTCAAGTTCTTTTAGAGTTTTTTTCTTATTGAGACCTTTGGTAATTTCAGTCTTTCTCCCCTCTTTATTTTTCCCTAGTGTCCACCTTCTTATTTCCTTCCTTTGGTGGTTTCCTTGAGGGCTGGATTTCAAAGCCTTCTCAGCTTCCTCTCATGATGGGTAATACATGGTTTAGCAGACTTAATATCTGCCCCAGATGACTTTTGTAGGGGCAGAATTGCTTCTGCCTGGAGGCTGAACTTTTCCTCTCAGGCTTAGTAGAGCACCCCATTATTTGCAGTTCTTTGGTAAGCTGTCTTGTAGCCAAGAGCATGGTGTGTTGTTTTTAAAGCCTGAGCAAGTTTCTACCCTGTGTTTCTACAACATTTGGGGGTATTTTATCCCCAATCTTGTGGGTTGTCTTGTGCAGTCCTACTGCAGTAGCAGTGTAGGCAATGGAGAGGGAAATGTAAAGTGAGTATATAAGGTTAGAGATAATTAGCTTTTTTATTGTTTGTTCATTGAATTTTTAACCTTCTTTGGGGTTTTTGGAGCCCTAGATCATGAAGATAGCTAAAATTACTCTATCTCTAGTACTGTGTTCCTATTTTGAAGAGTTTTTAGAGGTCAGTAGGATCAGATACAATGTCTAGTGCTCTTTCTTCTGGTCTCACCAAACTGAATGCATTCCTCAGTAATTTTTTTGGGGGGGGGGGATGGTGTTGTTTGTGAGGCAATGGAGTCAAGTGACTTGCCCAGGGTCACATAGCTAGTAAGTATCAAATGTTTAATGTCAAATTTGAACTCAGGTCTTGACTCCAGGGCCAGTGCTCTATCTACTGCACCACCTAGCTGCCAGTCTCCCAGTAATTTTTAAGAGTATAAGAGGTCCCTGAAACCAAGAAGTTTGAGAACCATTGCTCTAAAGCAAGACTGTCTCCAAAATAAATAGTGATATTTGTTGAAATGTTCATGGTTTCAACAAAAGGGATTTAGTTTTCTGGTCTGTGACTTGAGATGAGCTTCTGCCCAGGAATGATTTAGATCTCATGAATACTGACATATTTCTCCAGAGATGTATCAGTTTGATCAGGAGAAATTTTAACTTAAAACAGAGGAGAAAAAATATATCTATAACTTAAAATTTGGGTACTAAATGCTATATTAAAAAGAGAGAAACATTAGAAGAGGTGCACATTAATTCACAGGAGGAAATAACTGAGGAAAGAGTCAGGAATACTCCCCTATGTTAGGATGAACTTTGCTGTTTAACCTATAAAATATTCCTTACTCTTTCACCCTATCACCCCAGTCTTTTCTTCATCACAGTAAATGACCCAGTTCCTTCAACCTTTCTTCATATGACGTGATTTCAAGTCTTTTCCCCATACTCTTGACTTTCTTGGTTATGATCCAACTTGTCATTAACCCTTTTAAAATGTGGTGTCTTGACATGAACAAAGTACTCCAGATGTGCTCTGACCAGCCCAGAGCACCCTGGGACTATTACTTCTCTATTCTAGATAGTATACTTATCTAAATGCAGTTTAAGATCCAATTACCTTTTTTTGGCAGCCACATCACAGTATGGGCTCATATTGGATTTGTTACCAATGAAAAAAATCTGTAGAAATGATGGAAAGAAAACTTCCTTGCTGATGTAGAGCCAGTAAGGGTAAGAAATAATAGGACTTAGTCAGTACATGAAGACATGAGAGCTGTCTTTGAATATTTGAAGGGCTGTGTTATGCCAAAAAGTAAGAAAAATTAGTTTTTATTCTATGTGAATCCTGAGGGCAAAGCTAGGAGACTGAATTTAAAGAGAGACATATTTTAATTCAGCATAAGGAAGAACTTCCTAACAATTAGAGATATTTGATAATACTTTCCTTGTGAGCTAGTTCCCTGCCATGTGAGTGTTCATATAGAAGTTGGGTGATCACTTATTGGGAATGTTGAGAAAATTCTTCCATTGAAAAAGATGATTTTAAGGCCTGTTCACTCATAGATTATGATGTGATTCACTGATGTATGTGGAGATAACCACTCAAGAGGGACTCATATACCTTGATGACTTGCCTTTAATATAGTTTTATTTTCTCTCCTGTCTCTTCAGGATTGGAAAATAATTAAGATATCACTGTGAAGTTTCACAGATTTAGTCTGTGTATTGTTTGCAAGGAAATTTATAAAAATTTTCTCCTTTGAGTATTTACTGTTAATCACTAAACTGACTATTTTATGCACATTAATACCCGTTTGCTAGTAACTTACATGTAATATACAGATTCATTTGTAGGAACATTTATGTAATCTTCTACTGGCAACCTGTATAAATTGCATTACATGTGATCTAAATTTCTGAAAGATAACTCCTTTTGAAAATTTGAAGTGTACTTTAAAAACAATATAGTGACCCTACTCAGGTAGACTTATTACTGCTAATTGACTTTAATTGTAAACTCTTATATTATTGATAACCTCAGAGCTAATGTATATTTGATATAATATAACCCCTTGTTTGTAAACTTTGAATAAAAATTTGTGGATTTGTTTTGTCATGATATTTTAATAATAATATCTAGTATGTATGAGGGTTTGCAAAATGTTTTTTACCTGTGCTATCTCATTTAATCCCCACAACAATTGCATGAAGTAGATGCTGTTTTTCTCATTTTACAGATGAAGAAATTGAGATTCAGAGATTAAGTAACTTGTCCAGAATCATGTAGCTATTAAATATTTGAGATAAGATTTAAATTCAGTTCTTCATAATTCCAACTCCAGCACTTCTATACTTCTAGTTGCCTTAGACAGATAGAAGGAATCATAGACCTAGAATGGATTTGAGAGCTTATCTAGTTGCCTTTATTTTGCCAATTGTTCAATTGAGGCCAACATAGGAACACACAACACAGGTCTCTTGACAACAGCCAGTAAACTTTATCTGATAACCCCACAGTAATTACCTTTTACAGTAAAGATAAACCTTTTTTTCTTGTGCTCTACCTGAAGATTCCATTGGGATTTGTAAGTTTGGTATATATTTATTGTTTCTTTGATACTATGATACCTCTTTTGGTATGGGTGGATTCATAACTTCTATTTTAAGTACAGGAATTTTCAGGGTCTGTATTTTTTCTACATTTTTAGTCTAATTCACATTTGATTTTACCAATCACTGCATCGCATGTTTCTCCTTTGTGTAATGGATACTGGTTCATACAGAAGATTTTATGACTCCATATATATATTGAGTGTTTTTCTGTTGCCTTCTGATCTTTTGTAGAAATCTTTTAATGTGGGCAAAGATTTTAGATGTCGATCCATTGACCATTTTCACAGTATAGTATCAGTTCCCTTTCTTTTCAGATCAAGGGATTATAGTTAGTGTGTGTGTATATATTTCTCTTTCTCTATATTTACATATGGTTTAAGCAGTGGAAGCTTTCATTTTAAATCACTGAGTTGAGGGATTTTGTGATAGATTATTAATCTTATTTTTTTTTTTTTTAGCCAGACATGTGCAATCCAGATTTCACAAAACAGAACCTTCTTCTGCTGTCTTTCATATTATGGTGGTTAGACTACTCTGGTCAAGTTTCCTAATGTATGTACATTCTGTTGAAAAGAGGATTTGCATTTTTATGGAAAGTTCCCATAACTTTTTAAAAAAATTTGTTTGAAAAATTGTAAAACTCAAAACTCAAATAAAATCTTAAAAAAATTGTTTGAAAGCTAGAATATTTTCTAATTAATTTGGTTTTATGGGACAGAATGAAGTTTTTTCCACTTACAGAAAACATAACTAACTTCTTACACCCCAAATAATTGTGTGACTAGTTTTCTTAGGACAGTTTTTAAAGAGACAGCAAAACAAGCAAGCAAACCAAAAAAAAGCCCCACTGTACTTTAGCTTTTAAAATAAATGTAAAGGATAGCTGTTCAGTATTTCACTAATGTTTTTATTCAGTAAATGGAAATAGCACTTTCAGATACTTAATATTTCTTAATCTTACTCTTTGGGTCAGGTTTCCCTAGGTTGGGGATTCACAACAGACTTTTGGTCACCAAGGTACATATTTTTCCTAACTGAAGCTGCTCTCTTCCAAATTACCTGTGTCTTCATTTTGAAAAAAATATTTTTTCTTATTTTTAACATTCTTTTCTTTTTAAATTTTGAGTTCCAAAATTTCTCTCTCCCTTCCATCCTTTACTGCCCCTCCCCCATCTGAGAAGGCAAGCAGGATATTAGTTATGCATGTGAAATCCTGCAAAAGCTATTTCCATATTATATGTGTGTATACACACACACACACACACATATATTAAACAAAAAAAATAAAGTGAGAAAACTATACTTCAATTTTCATTCAGAGTTTATTAGGTGTTTCTCTGGAAGTGAATAGCATTTTTTTCTTCCTTAGTTCTTTAGAATTTTCTTAGATCATAATATTGATCACAGCTGCAAATCTTTCACAGTTGATTATCATTACAACATTGCTGCTAAGTGTACAGTGATACTCCAGTTCTTCTCATTCACTTTATTTCAGTTCTTATAATTTGCCACCCCCCTTCTCATGTCCCACAGCAAAATAGTTTTGCATCACCAATCATAAGCTACAACTTCTTCAACTATTTCCTAATTGATGAGTACCCCCTGATTTCCAATTCTTTGCTACTATAAAAAAGTGTCTCTCTGTGTGTGTATGTATATGGTCTTTTCTTTTTTTCTTTAATCTATTTGTGATAAGACCTACTAGGAGTATGCTTGGTCAGAGGGCCAGTACAATTTTAAAGCTCTTTAGGCCTACTTCCAAATTCCAGAATGTTTGGATAAATTCACTTCTTCAACAGACGCTCATTGGGTACCTATTTGTCCTTCATCTACTTCAGCAGTTGTCATTTCTAATGGATCGTACTCAGAGTTGTTTTAGTTTGTTTTACTCTAATCAGTAGTGATTTAGAGCATTTTTTTACATATGACTAGAGATAAATTTGATTTCTTCTTCTGTAAACTGCCCATTTATCTTTTGATCATTTATCAACTGGGGAATGGCTCTTATTTTTATAAATTTAACTCAGTTCTATTCTCATATATTTGAGAAATGAGGTCTTTAGCAGCAGGTTTAAAAATTTTTGATATTATTTCATTGTCTATGGTACCTTTTAGCAAAATGTTTTCCCCTAATTTTTCCTTTTAATTAGTTCTGTTTTTGATTTTGCTTGTGTAAGATCATGATTATTTCCCCATATTAGATTGTGCTCAAGCCCTTTATTTTAACTTTACTTTTCTGTTTCAAATGCATCTGCTGTGAATAACATGTTGTTGGATTGTGATTTCTAATCCATTCTGCTCTCTGCTTCCATTTTATGGTTTATCTCTTCATATTCATATTAACAGTTATGATTACTGTATTTTTCCCCATCCCATTTTCTTCTGTTTCTTTTTACTTGCTCTCTCTTTATCCTATCCCTCTTCAAAAGTCTGTTTTGACTTCTTACCATTGCCTCCTTTAATCTTTCTTCCCTTTTATCATCCCTAATCCTTTCTCTTAGCCCCCTTTCCTTCTATTTTCCTTATTGCACAAGTTATATTTCAGTAGCCAACTCTGTATGTATTTATTTCTCTGTCTGTTTCTCTTTTTCTCCTTCCTTGTATCCCTCCCTGCCTATCTATACATTCCCCTGTTTGAGGCAGTTCCAATGAAAGTAGTGTTCAAACCTTGCCCTTGCGTTCCCCTCTACTGCAAAAACCCTTCCTTGTATGCCTCTCTTTGGTGAGAAAATTTTCCTTATTCTATCTCTCTCTTCCTTTTTCATCTATTGCATTCCTCATGGCTATCCCTTCATATTTTTTAGTGTCCATTTTAGCATTATAGACTCACATCCATATCCTCTGTCTATGTAAATTTTAACTGTTCTAATAATGATAAAATTATTAGATATTAAATATTCCAATTTAGGAATAAGACAATTTAACTTTATCGAGACCCTTGATTACTTTCTCATGTTTACTTTTTTATAATTCTCTTGAGTCTTATGTTTGAATGTCAGATTTTTTTTTGTTCAGCTAATGTTCTTTTAATAACTAATGCCTAAAAGACTTCTACTTAATTATATATCAATTTCCCCCCTGAAGGATTATATACTTAGTATTGTTATTCTTGGTTGTAGTCCTAATTCCTTTGCCTTCTGGAAAATCATATTTTAAGTTCTCTGCTTCTTTAACATGGAAGCCACTAAATCTTGGGTGATACTGACTGGTTTTATAATATTTGAATCCTTTTTTCCTGGCCACTTGAAGGATTTACTCACTGACCTGGGAGTTTTGAAATTTGACTGTAATATTCCTTGTTGTTTTCATTTTTGGAATCTCTTTCAGGAGGTGATCAGTATATTTTTTTCAATTTCTATTTTATCCTCTGACTCTAGACTAGAAGAACAGTTTTTCTTGATAATATCTTGAAAGATAATGTCTAGACTTTTTCTTTGATCATGGATTTCACAGTGTTCCCATAATTCTTAAATTATCTTTCCAAGGTTTTGCCTTAGAATCTCTCCTTGTAGAATCATCAAATCCCATGGATTTAACTATCACCTTCCTGCAGATGACTCACATTTCTCTGTCTCCATCACATGTATATACATATACACACAACACATTTATACATAAATAAATACACACATACACATATGTGTACATGTATGTGGCAAATGGATAGAAAAACTTGGGAGACTAATAGAAGACTTCAATAGAAGTAGTGAGGTTTAGAAGAGGGAAGAGTTTGAAGGGAAAGATAAAAGTGGATTTATATTTTATGTCAGGATGAATTTGAGATGTCTAATATCTAATTTGAAATGTACAATAGACAATTGGTGACTAAGGACCAAAGCTTGTGGATAGATTTCTTTGTCTCTGTCATACACATATACTTATGTACACTTATATGTATATTCCTGTATATAAAACTTATCTTTCCCCTCAAATCTTCCTTTCTTCTTCACATCTACTTCTGTTGAAGGAACTACCATCCTTTCAGACTCTCAGGTTTGTATTTTCCTTGATTTCCTCACTCTTCTTAACCCTACATAGCTAATCAGATTGCTTGTTGTTTTTTCTTTTTTTAAAAAACAAAGCACTTTTGAATAAGGCCTATATTTATATGTGTAGAGTCAACTCTCCTTATTCTTAAGTCATCTTTTTTTTATTCCAGGTCTCTGGCTTCTATACTTCTGTAAGAATAAGACATGAAGAGTCATTTTCTGCCCCCTCAAGGGTCCTCTCTCCCCTCCACAATCTCTCCCCCACCCTCCAAGCTCATGAGGTTATTTGGAATTAATGATTCCCTCAGTCACTGTTGATGCTTTTATCTTCTTCCCACATAGAATAGACTTGATACAATTCTTCAACAAGGTTGGCAACATACACTCTTACATTGATTACTTTGTTTTTCAAAGAATGCACACAAGCTCTACTCAAAGAATTGCAATGTGCTACTTACATTATAGTTCAGGCTGATTGTGAGGAGTTTTAAATGCTGAACAGAGTTTATATTTGATTCTTGAAGTAATAAATAGTTTTTGAACTTTATTGAGTAAAAGGATGATATCTATCTATAAAGTCAGACATTTAACTTCAATTTCCTTGATTCATGGGATTCAGATAATATTAAAACTGTAGTAAGTGTCTTTATAATAATTTTCCATGAAGGCCTTAACAGAAGAAATTGAAAAGAGAAATATTATTTTTAAAGGTACTTATTATTCTGCCATAGTGGTATGGTAGAGAGCTAGACAGAATGTCAGGAAGATCTGGGTTTAGTTCCCATCTCTGAATCATGCTGACTCTGTGACTGGGGAAGTCATAAGACCTCATCAGCATTCTAGGCATCTCTCTGACTTTAAGGTGCAGATAGGTTGCTGACCTGCATTGTTAGAGGGAGTTTCTTTGGCCTCTGTATTACTTTTCCCTGTTCTGTTGAAATCACAAATATAGTCCCTAGTCTTATTTTTGTTCTCATTCAGTTGTTTTCAGTTGTATATGACTCTTTGTAACCCCCTTTGGGGTTTTCTTGGTGGAAATACTAGAGGGGTTTGCCATTTTCTTTTCTAGCTTATTTTACAGATGAGGAAACTAAGGCAAACAGGGTTAGCAACTTGCCCGGGTCATATAGCTAGTAAGTGTTTGAGGCCAGATTTGAACTCAGGAAGATGAACTTTCTGACTCCAGACCTAGCACTCTTATCTACTGGTGCTACCTAATTGTATGTAGGGTCAATTCTCCCTACTGAAGTTCTTTTCTTGTGGTATTCATTATTTTTATTAGGTTAGCTATGTAGTTTTCTTTAGATCTTCTTATATTTCTTTGAAACTGTTTAACACTTGGGCACAGTTGCATACATCCTTGACTAGTTTTTAGAGCCTGAATGTATGTTATAGGTAATCCATTGTATTCCTCTCCTTTTGTAGATGAGGAAATTAGAGGCAGGGATTGAATTTAAGTTATTCCCGTTATCTGTGTTCTTTCCATTATATTATGAGTTGGGATGTATGTATGTTTTTTTAATTGACAATTTAAAATGATTGTAAGTTTTCATTCTTTTTGACCTTGTTTAATTGGATTTTGTTTTTAAAGTAGATTTTTAAATGATAAGGTTTAAAATCATTTTTACATGAAATGGGGAAAGTATAAAGGTAATTTAGAATTTTAAATGGTTTTTATATTATCTTTGTAAATAGAACAACTTACTCCAGATACACTGAAATATTAATCAGTTGATTGCATCAAATTGGTGTGGTTTATTTAAACTGATCAAAGATTCATTTATAGAAAATTTTAAAATTTTAATGTTATGTGAATAAAAAGAACTGCATTTGAGCTCATTTTCTCTGACATTTTAAGTAATAAAAACATTAAAGTAGTATATGTATTTACAAAAACATTTTATACATGTGCCCCTGAGACAAGTTGGTGGGTGTGTTTTTATCAAAACCATGCATGCAGTGACATATTAAATGTATCATATTATTACAATAATCATATGACTCTAGAAACAAAAGTAACCAAAAGACCAAATCCTATCAAAACCATCTTTTTGTTTTTGAACAATGAGATCCTTTTTAAATTTGCCAATGCCTTCATACCAATATTGAAACCAGATGTAGACTTCCGTCTTTTAATATATCTTGCTTAGCTACAAGTCATTTCCATTCCTGATAGCTGTAGTATTTCATTCATAGTTCATTCTACTTTTTATAGACTATCAAATGTGATTCAAATGATTTTTAAAAGACATTGCCCTCCATATGTAATTATAGAAATAAAATTGAGTCTATTATAAAAATGAGAGTCTGAATTAAATCTATAGAGTATGAACATATTCATTACATTTTTGATTTGAAGGGATTCTTAAGTTCTTTACAAATATCTCTAAAAGAGCATTGTGGTTTGAGGAAAAAAGTAACAATCTGCTTCTTAAATTCTAAGTCATATGTGAATTCTTTCTTGGTTCTCTGTAAATACATAACTTGGCTTTTTACATTTTCCTTCTTAAAAAAATTGTAGTAAAGACAGAAAAATTTCAGAAAGTTGGTAGGGGAAGCCAATGTAAATTAGTGCAAAATCCAAAAGATAGAGGAAAACCAAAATAAAATAAAACAGTATATTTGTTAACTCATTTGATCCTCACAACAAACGTGTGAGATAGGGGCTATAATTATCTTCAGTTTATAGTTAAGGAAACTGAATCTGAGAGAGACTGACTTGCCCAGGATTACACAATTACTAATTGTCTGAGGCAGGATTCAAACTCAGGTTTTCTTGATTCCAAGGTGTTAAACTACAACTCCTAGAATATAATTACATTCTAATGACTTGATGTTAAAGTTTTTAAAAAGAGCTTATAATAAATAATTTTCTTTTTATTTTACATGTAAGTTGGTTTAAATTTTTTTCTTCAATTTTTAATCATGTTTCTCTTCACTTGAAACAAGAAAAATCTCATAGGACAAAAAAAGTCAGATTCCCACATTAGCCATATCTAAAAATTCATGTCTCATTTTGCCTCTTGTTTAAAATCATCTCTCCAATGGGAGTGGAGCATATTTGTAATATGTTGCTCTTTGTTAATATTTTGTTTACTGTTCTTATATATTTATTTGGGACTTTGTATTGTAGTTTTCCTCCCTCTGTTTTGATTTTCCTTGGTTGAGAGAACAAAATCTTATTTTATATTTGAAGGAATTTGGTAGGAAACCTTTTGTTACTTTTGCTAACAAGCTTGATTTTTCTGTGATTGATAAAATTTACTTGTAAGTCCATTTTGTTTCAGGATGTTTTGAAGGGGGCTGGTTTAAATTATGGTTTGTTCAGTTTCCTTTTTCTGAGAGTGGGTTGTTTAACATTTTTATTACTTATATTAATATGATATTTTATATTTTATGAAATTATTTTGTTTAAATTATTGAGTTTATTGCCATTTAGTTGGACAGCACAGTTGCAAATGATAATATAGCTTCATTTGATGTGAATCCTCAATTTTTTTTGTTTTTTAATGTCAGTAATTTAGTTTTCCAGTTTCTTCTTTTGAAATAAATTAGTGGTTTATCTTTTATGTATTTAAAAAAACTCCTAGTTTCCTTAATTCCATTTGTTGAAGTTAATTTCTGCCTTGATTTTCAGGATTTTCATCTTGGTGTTCAGTTTTCTTGGATTCCAAGTTAGGTAATCTCTCTCTCTCTCTCTCTCTCTCTCTCTCTCTCTCTCTCTCATAAAAGAGTTTAGTGTTAGACATCATTGCTTAGGGACTCCATTTCCACATCCCTCAAATTTTGGTTTGTTGTTTTTTTTCATTATTTTGAATGAAATTAGCTGTCATTTCTATATTTTAATATAGAATTTTTAAGACTTACTGTTTAATTTCTAATTAATTTCCTAATTTTTCATGGTCCTTTATCAAATAATTTTATTGCGTAGTAGAAAGTATTTAATATTGTTACTTTTTATATTTGTTTGTAAATTTTTATGCCCTATTGTGTCACCAGCTTTTGTAAATGTCATTCACAGCTAAGAAATAATTTGTATTTCTTTTTATTCCAATTCAGTCATTACCAGTGATCTGTTATATCTAACTTTTTTCTAAAATTCTTCTTTCTTGTTTACTTTTTGTTAGATTTGTCTTTTTTTGAAAGGAGTACATTGGGATCCTCCACTATTGCAATTTTATTATATTTCTCCCCATAACTCATTTAGCTTTTCTTTTAGATATTTAGATTCTATGCTATTCAATATATATATATATATATATATATATATAAAGTATAGAAATTAATTATTGTCTATAATTTTCAGCAAAATAGTTTCCTTATTTATTTCAGGTAAGTTTATTTTTGCCTTTCCCTTATCTGAATGATTGCTACCTTTTTTTTGTTTTCCTTAATTCTTCTGGGACAGGATAGATTTTGTTTTAATCCCTTCTTTAACTCTGTGAATTCTTTCAAGTGTGCTTCTTGTAAACAGCTTATTCTTGGATAGAACAATCCATTAGGCTTTGCTCTTTATTTATTGGTGACTTCATCTCATTCACCTTCCATTCTGTTTTTTTTTTTTTTTATCTTTTTGTTTCTTTGCTCCCTGCTTCCTAATAGATTCTTTCTTTTTCTTTCTTTCCTTTTAAACCCCTACTGGTTGATTATTTCTTTGAGCATAGGGTTTTTGTTTGTTTTTTTGTTTTTGCTTTTGATGACTTTCTCTGAATCTATCCTTCATATTCCCCTTTCTCCTCTCACTGTTCATTTCTGTGTTTCTCTGTTGAGTTTCCTTACCAAATTCTACTCTCCTTTTTCCTTTATCTCTCAATACTTTCTTTGTATGGGCTTCTACTAGTACACATTATTTTTTATTTTATTTTTTTTAGGATTTTCAAGGCAAATGGGGTTAAGTGACTTGCCCAAGGCCACACAGCTATGTAATTATTAAATGTCTGAGGTTGTATTTGAACTCAGGTACTCCTGACTCCACTGCTGCCACGTAGCCTTCCCCACACTATTATTTCCAACATCCTCTTTTGTTGTTTAGAGACCTTGTGGATCTTTTTTTTCTCCTGGGGGACTGGCTCAGAGATTCTGAGTCACTTCTATCCCACAGTTCCTGCTTTGGTCATTTGGTTGAATTTGAAATCTTGTGATGAAAAAAGACAGCCCACTGTGATTTCTTTTTTTATTTCTGTTGACTATTTGGTATGGCACTATGAGTTGTTGAGGGGTCAGAGTAGAGAAGGTGGGCTTCAAGGCATCTTTCTATTCTGCCATTTTAGCTTGTCTGTCCATTTTTTTGTTTTGTTTTGCTTTTTGCAAGGCAGTGGGGTTAAGTGACTTGCCCCCAAGGTCACATAGCTAGGCAATTATTAAGTGTCTGAGTCTAGATTTGAACTCAGGTACTCCTGACTCCAGGACCAGTGCTTTATCCACCATACCACTTAGCCACTCCCTATCTGTTTTCTTAAATAGGTCAAATATTACTAAAGGAAATCTTTTAAAATATTATTGGGCACCTATAGGTGTTTTCATCAAATCTTATTTTTATATAAATAAAAGTCATAAGGCAACTGCTTGCTCAGCCCTTGTGTACTTTTCTAAACCTTAATTTTTGTTGTTGTTGGTTAATTATATGGCATCTTTTCTATTTTGTGCCTTAAGTTGAGTGATTTAGAGAATTGGGAAGTTTAGCTTGTGGCAGGGAAGATTTGTGGTGATAAGTGTTGGAGAAGAGCAATTTGATAGTCATTTTTAAGCATTTGGAAGGTTGTCTCCTGGAAGAAGGATCAGCATTGTTCTGCAGGATGTTTCTCTCACTAGTTCTAGTTAAGTCACATTTCTATAAAGTTGTCCAGAAATGAACTGGGATCCTTTAGGAAGTAGTGAGTTTCCGTTATTAGAGGTATTCAAGCTTGATGGACATTTGTTTTGAGTGTTTTGTACAGGAAATTCTTTGAGGGAGGATTTATATTGGAGGGTGGCTGGTTCCCTTTAAATGATGAAATTGTGTGATTCCAGGACACAATACCTTGCACATTCTAAAAATTATTAACAAATATAGCCTCTCTGAGAAAATAAAGAAGCTAAAAAAGATATTTTGTTTTCCTTATTCTGATGTCTTTTAAAAGCTATTTTTAAAAATGGCCTTTATAAAGATTGTTTTGTATTAAAGGTGACTAATGCCTATTCATCTGGTGTAGGACCTCATAGCCTCATGCCTGGACTATCACGAAGCCTACTAGTTGATCTCCCTCCTTCAGATCTCTCTGTACTCCAATTCATCCTCCATTTAATTCCTAGTGTAGTCTCCCAGCACTAGTCTGCTTATGTCATGCTTGCTGCTTATTTAATCAACTTCTTATAACTGTTATGATCAAATATAAAATCTTTCAGTGGCTTTTGCAACTTGACATTTGTTGCATGGTCCTTTCCTGCCTTTCCAGTTGTCTTCTACTTTACTCTCCTCCATGTACTTTAGGATTCAGCTACCTACCCTACTCTTTGCACATGCTTCTCTCTCTTCTTATTCCTTGCCTTTTTTTTGTGGCTTCTCTGCTAGGAATATTCTCCCTCCTACCCTCTGCCCAATTGCTTCCTTTATTTTCTTTAAGAAGTGCATTACCTCAGAAATTAGCTTTCAGTTGCTATGTATATATATTTTGTATGGATATGATTGTTTACATGCCACCTTCTGCATTGGTAAGTGAGTTCATTGTTTGTGGGAATCGTATTTTTGCTTTTCTTTGTATCACCTAGCACTCAGCACAGGAACTCAATGCTTCTTGATTGTTGTTAGCTTTTTGTGTCTGTCCAACTTTGAGGATGACTTTCTCAATGAAAGTGCAGATTCAATTTGATCAGAACAGGACTAAGAGTGAATATGCCTGCCTCTCCCTTTACTTTTTTTTTTTTTGTCCTTATCACTTGTCAATTAACTGACCCTAAGAAGACTTCTTTGCGCCTATTGTGCATATTGTGTTCTCAGGTCATCTTTTATGGAAGTTGCAATTCCTTTTATTTCTTCTGGACTATTTCATCATTTTGAGATTGCTTGCTTTCTCTCTATATGGAATGTGCACAACTGTGAAGAAGATTGGAGGAGTATGTGAAAGGCACAGAAAAATATTGTAATCCTAAGAGATTAGTAACCGCAGAATGAGGGCAAGTTATCAGATAACTAGGGCTAGTATCAGAGTTCAAGATCAGTGAACTGAGTTTAATTGTTGCAATGAATCCAGTTGTCAGTAATAAGGCAGATATAAAAGCCAATATTAAAAGACAGAGTTAGGACTAAACAAGTAATCTGTGATGCTGGGGCAGCAGAGTAGAAAGGTGGTCAAGATGGGTAAAATCCAGAATTTAGGAAGTTTATTTATATCAACATAATTGATATAAATTGATAAGGGCATGAAAGCAAGCTATTTATAAAGCATCTATTTATAAACAGATGATCATTTATTTGATTTGTTGTAGGGAGTATTATTAATTTGGACATTGGTTTGGTTAGATAATAATAAGATGGCTAGCATTTCTATAGTGCTTACTTTGTGCTAAACTCTTTACACTTGAGCCTCATAACAATCCTGGTGAAGCAGGCGCTGTTACTTTCAAGCTTGATCTTTCAAGCTGAGTCAAGTTGCAGTTAAATGCCTTTCCTAAGGTCATATAGCTAGGAAGTAGATCCAGTGCTCTATCCATTATGTCACCTAGCTACCCTGTAGACAAACACATATAGTTGACTTTGTGTATGTAACTGTACAAGTTAATAATGGATTTTGGTTGTGAATTTTTCCTATTTTATTTATCTAGTGTTAAAGTACAACTTCAAATTGGCATGGTGGAGGGAAAACTATTAATTTTTGAATTGTCATCTTGTTTCTTTCCCTAAACTTGGTACAATAATTTTAAACTGACTACTTGCTGATTTGTTTTTTATTTGCCTTCATGTCATCACTCACTAAATCTTATTGCTTCTTTCTTCAAATTATCAGATGGGTTTATTGGCTCTCTCTGTTTTTCTCAGCAAATCCTTAATTCAAATATTGTCCATTTAGCAAACAAACTAGTTTTCTTTCTTAGCTTTTTTTTGTACTGAGCTACTTTGAATAAAGGAATGAATAAAAATTGCTTATTACATATGACATTGAATCTTTCTACACTTAATATCTCTTGTAGGATGATTCATAGTAGTTCTCTAAATATCAAAGAAAAAAACCCTAAAAAGCCATCTTCTACCAAATTATCTGCTTTTCTTTCTTTTTATTATCCATGCTTTCCATTTGAATTAACAAACATTTTATCCTATGAGGTCTCCTGAATTTCAAAGGTTTTGTTCCAGACATCTTATTTCATCTCTATTTTGTAGCTAGGGACAGAAGAAGCATAAAGTGGCATGCCTGCCTTCAAGGAGATTATAATCTCAGAGAAAAATTATACAAACATTAAATATTTAATCACTTACTACTATAAAAATAACAAATGATAAGACAACTGCTCTGAAGAGAAGTCTCCACAACTGTTTTGCTTTGAATGGAGCACCATGACTTGACCTCAAGAACTGGTGTGATTGAAAGATGGCAAGATAGAATAAATCCTACTACATTTGTGTGAGCCAGTCATAAGGACTTGTTTCCAACACAATTCCAAATACCTTTATCTTCTAGTATTCTCTCACCCTTTCTGCTTCCTTTGTGCAGATTCCCACTGTTTTGCTTCAGGTGGGCTAGGAAACACAGTACACTTGTTTGTGGAAATTTGTTGGGAGTGTTCAAAAATGTCTCAAAGTTCTGAGAATATGGGTGGGAAATCCAAGAGACATCTTTGGGAACCAGAAGGTCATAGTATTCTTATCAGAGATGTTCTAGAAAGACCTGAATATTGTAGTACTAGGTTAAAAAAAGAGTCGAGGTATTTTTTAAAAATTTTTAAAAATTTATTTAAGGCAATGGGGTTAACTTGCCCAAAGTCACACAGCTAGGCAAATATTAAGTGTCTGAGGTTGAATTTGAACTCTGGTCCTCCTGACTTCAGGGCTGGTACTCTATCTACTGTACCAGCTAGATGTTCCAGGAGTTGAAGTATTAAAGAATAAGAGACAACCAGATCATAAGACTTTGGCAGTAACTAACTACTTAATAGGGAAAAAATCTTAGAATATGATAAACCTAAAAGGTTACCCTTTAAGACTGAGTGTAATCTTACAGGGAAATAATAGTATTGAGGTATCTCTGATGAAAAGATTGGAGCAAGTAGAATTTTGAAATGCAAGTGTGATAGGAGGAAAAGAAAAATTAAGGAAACAGCTAAACAATGATAGTGTTAATATTTTAATGGGGGAGAAGAAACATATGTTTCTTTAGATTATACTATTTCCAAAGGTCATAGGGAAAGGTAAATAAGATAAAGAGGGACCCTTTATCTTTTGTTCTTTTTGATGATCTTGAGAGAAAAAAACCCACTAAGAAGAAAAGAGGAGAGTATAAAACTTCCTACTTCTAATAATGGATTGTAAAGAACTATATATATATATATATATATATATATATATATATAGAGAGAGAGAGAGAGAGAGAGAGCGAGAGAGAGAGAGAGAGAGCGAGAGAGAGAGAGAGAGAGAGAGAGAAGAATGAAGGGCACAGGAATCACATGAAACAATATCTAAACCAAAAAAGAGGGTTGAAAATATAAACATGTGAACACATGGAAATACACTCATTTTGTATGTTATCATTTCATGTTACATTCAAAGGCCCTGAACAGAATTTTAGAGTAGTTAGGTACCATAGATCACTGGTGATTTCTGAGTGGAATATCTTTATTTCCCAACTGTTCCTTTATAAAAAATTGATTCTCAACTAGGGCATAATGTTTGGCCTTCATTTTCTTTTTTTTTTTAAATTTTTTTTTTTTTTTGCAAGGCAAGGGGGTTAAGTGGCTTGCCCAAGGCCACACAGCTAGGTAATTATTAAGTGTCTGAGGCCGGATTTGAACTCAGGTACTCCTGACTCCAGGGCTGGTGCTCTATCCACTGCACCACCTAGCCTCCCTTTTTAAAAATTTTTGCAAGGCAATGGGGTTAAGTGACTTGCCCAAGGTCACACAGCTAGGTAATTGTTAAGTGTCTGAGGTCAGATTTGAATGCAAATCTTCCTGACCCCAGGGCCAGTGCTCCACTGTGCCACCTAGCTGCCCTCTTGTCCTTCATTTTCAAAGAAGACCACAACATCATGGAGGTGATGCTATGACTAGCACGTGAATTGAATTTGAGTGAGGGGAGGCTGTGCCAAATCACCAGGCTCACTTTCTCCTCCAGAATCACCTGGATCCAGTGGCCAGATATGAATCAGGACAACTGGAGATGATCTTGTATGTGAGACAATCAGGGTTAAGTGACTTGTCCAAAGTCACACACAACTAGTATGGGTCAAGTATCTGAGGCTGGATTTGAACCTCTGTCCTCCTGGGCCAAGAGAACAGCATATTGATCCCTTTGTATGAAAACTCACTTCTGCTTAGCTCCTCAGTTATGAACTTCTCTGGCCCCACAGCCAACCAGAAGGCTCCCTAAAATCAGAAAGCAGCAGTCTCCTAGTCACTCTTACCCAGAAGTAGGCTCACTAAGCCTCTCTATTTCATTAGAAGGGAAGCAGGTTGAGAATTAATTTCACATAAAAGATGAAATCTGACCATCTTGTAAGTATTAGACTTTCATTGGGCAAAGAGGAAGAATCACTCTTTGGATTGTGGAATTGCACATAGAAATTAAAAACTTCACACTCATACTAAAACTTAAAAAATGCACCAAGCTAAGCCTATATATATATATATATATATATATATATATATATATATACATATATATATATATATATATATGACCCCTACCCAAAGCAAGACTTTTTAGTCTTTCCCTTTTATCCCCATCAGCTTCTTGGAATAGAATATAGGAATTTTTTAAGTTATAGTTCACAGGTAGCAAGATCAACAGTTTCTGGATGAAATCTTCATTCTTCTTTCAGGAGTACAGTAATCTGATAATTCTGATTTGCTCCTTTTTATCAAAACTTAATTTTTTGCCCTTCCATTATGGCCTGCTGTCTACAGATAAGGAAGATGACAGATAGCAAAGGAAATAAAGAATATAAGTTCATTAAAAGCTATACTGTAAAATGAGGAAAGTTGCACTACAGCTACCTTTTGTATTTGATAACAGGTGAACAGTCTAAGAGAAATTTTGTAACTTATTAATATAATTGATAAGGCAAGTATTTGTTGTGCTTACTTTTCAAAACAAGGCAGATTAATCCATCTATTTGATGGAAAATTATGTTTTGATAATGGTGAAGAATAAGAGAATAGTGAGGGAAAGGGAAAGATTTGGGGATTATTTTTTTTCCTATAATCTTCATGATTAAAAGAAAAAAATTATAAATCAAGTTCTCTAATTAGAGTTTATCTGACTTTGTGGTTATATTAAAATTTTTCCAGCATTAAAAATTTAACCTATTTTTACTGCTTTCCAGTTAACTGAAGATGAAATTGCAACTATTCTTAAATCCACTTTGAAAGGACTTGAATATTTGCACTTCATGAGAAAAATACATCGAGATATAAAGGCAGGAAACATTCTCCTCAACACAGAAGGGCATGCAAAATTAGCAGATTTTGGAGTTGCTGGGCAATTAACAGTAAGTATAATAGGAACTGTTTGGGAGAAGGCATTTTATACTGCTATTATGACAATAACTCATTTCTTTAACTTTTTGAAGAGGAAAATGTAAGTATTGTCTCCATTTTATGGAGGAAGAAACAGTCTCAGCAAGACTAAGTCTTGGTCAGGCCAGTAGTAAATACCATAACTGAGATTTAAATCCAGGGTTTTTTGATCCCCAATTCAGCCTTCTTTTCATTATATCACTCACCCCTTAGTTTTTTTTCTTAAAGGATAAAAGAAAGTGTATCTTAGGAAGGGCTTGATATTTTTTTTTAAATTTTCAAAAACTACCATGTTAAAGAGTGATTAAACTTGATTTTGGAGACACCATGAAGCCATTTTACTTATAGGAGGAAGGCAGATGGAGATAGTTTTCAACTTAATTAAAAGAATAATTGCCTGAATTACCTACTACCTGAAGTTAGTTTGTTGTTCTTACAAATGTTCAAGGAGAGGCTTTCCTGACCAGTTATTGAGACTATTCTAGACATGATTCATGAATTGGATAGAGGTTTAAGTTAAATAACCTCTGAGTTTACTTGTAACTCTCTTTTTCATCCTGTTAATACAGGATTTTAGAATTTCTTAAATTAAACATTTTGTTTTAAATAGATATAAAATGATATTTACAGGAGTTAGAAACTAAAGTAATGATGACTTGCTTCAGTGCCTATAAATCTCAGGCAAAGAAATATTGACAAAGATTTATCATAACTTTTTATGAAACAAATGGACACTAAGTTTAATGTTTTCAAAGGGAAAAAACCCAGAATCTTGGTGTTGCTGCTGCTTTTATTTTGCTCTTTTTACTTTTTTCTTTCTTTTTCTTTTTTTCATGTATTTTTTTCCATATACTCCTCGATATGATATCATTATTTTGTCATTCAGATGCTAAATTGTCCAGAAAATAGACACATATAGTTATCATTTCCTTAGTCTTTATTACTGTTATATTATAATCATGTAGGGTTATAATGTAGCTTAACTTCTAAAACAATCACATGTATGGAGAGGTGCTTTATTTCAGGATTAACATTTTAGGTTATCATTAGAAGATGTGGAAGGAACACTGGCTTTAGAGTAGTGTTTGAATTCTGATTTTTACTCTAGTTATTTATTTGTCCTTGGGCAAGTGATTTTATCTCTGTAGGTCTTCATTTTTATTCATCAATAAATTGAGGGCTTGGCGAAGATGACTTCAGAAGTCTCTTCTAGCTCTAAATCTTATGTTTTGAAATAGTTGTAAAAATCAGTATGGTGATGTTTAACTTCAGGCATAAGCTATGGCACTTAAATGAATGTTCTCAGATCCTTATTGAAATGCTCCACTGTATAATTTCGAATTATTTTTATGTAATGCTCTTATAGGATACAATGGCAAAACGCAATACTGTTATTGGAACTCCATTTTGGATGGCTCCTGAAGTAATTCAAGAAATTGGTTATAATTGTGTAGCAGACATCTGGTCCCTTGGTATCACATCTATAGAAATGGCTGAAGGAAAACCACCTTATGCTGATATACATCCAATGAGGGTAAGATAATGGTTTGCTTCGTAAAATGTTAATGTTATGTGTTATCATTTTGTAATGTCTCTCTAAATATGTTTCAGAGAAGAAGAAGCTATAAATTACTCTTAAGTAGTTTGGGAAGAATTTTTAGGGGATTTTGATTCTAGTCAATTAAACTTATGTGTCTAAATTGCTATGATTATTCTTTAATCAGTGGTGAGCTTGATCATGGAGGGAGTAAGACTCTGCATATGCATAGGAGTTAATGTGAATAGTGGATCCAGGTCCTTGATAATTCTAGTAGATACTTCCAAAGTAAGGTAAGATTTTAAAGTGGAGAAAAAAAATGCTAAAATATTTTAAGTTTTTGATTTCTTCTTCTTTTAACCTGGGAAGCTTATATTTTTGTAAATTTTTATCCATTTCATGTAGATTGTAAAATTTATTTGTTTGCAAGTTGAGCAGAATAGTTCTGAAGTATTACTTTAATTTCCTCCTCATTTGTAGAGAATTTACCTTTGTGAATTTTTGAAACTGGTAATTTGGTTTTTTTTTTTTTAAGATCAAATTAACCAAAAGTTTATCTATTTTTTCATAAAACCAATTCTTATTTTTTATTTATTACTAAAATAGTTTTCTTATTTTTGATTTTATTAATTTCTCCTTTGATTTTCAGACTTTCTAATTTTGTATTTAATTGGGAGTTTATAATTTGTTCTGTCTCTAGTTTTTTTAGTTGCATGCTCAATTCCTTGATCTCCCCTTTCTCTTATTTTATTCTTGTAAGCATTGAGAGACATGAAATTTCCCCTAATAATTGCTTTTGCTGTATCCCACAAATTTTAGTGTGTTGTCTCCTTATTGTCATTGGCTTGGATGAAATTAATTATTTTTATGATTTGTGGTTTGATCCACTTGTTCTTTTAAATTATTTAGTTTCCAATTAATTTTAGATATCTTTCTCTAGGGCCCTTTATTTCATGTGATTTTTATTGCATCTTAATCTGAAAAGGATGCATTTAATATTTCTGCCTTTCTGTATTTTTATGCCCTAATACATAGTCAGTTTTTATGTAGGTGTCATGTACCATAGGAAAAATGTACGTTCCTTTCTGTCCCCATTCAGTTTTATCCAGAGGTCTATCATTTTTTCTAACATTCTATTCACTTTTAAATTTTCTTCTGGTTTATTTTATGGTTAGATTTATCTAATTCTGAGAAAGGGAGATTGAGGTCCCTTATCACTATAGTTTTGCTTTCTGTGTCTTCCTGTAACTCATTTAACTTCTCCAAGAATTTGGATACTCTGCTACTTGGTGCATACATGTTTAGTATTGAAATTACTTCATTGTCCTTGGTACCTTTTAAAAGAAAGTAGTTTTCTTGCTTATCCTTTTTAATGAGATCTATTTTTGCAATTACTTTGAGATGAAGATTGCTAAAGATTGCTATTTTTCACTGCAGCTGAAGTATAATATATTCTGCTCTAGTCTTTTATTTTTACTCTCTATATCTCTTAGCTTCAAAAGTGTTTCTTGTAAATAGCATATTGTAGGATTCTGGTTTTTAATTTATTCTGTTATCCACTTTCATTTTATGGGAGAATTTTTCCCATTCACACCTAACTTTATAATTACTCTCTGTTGCCCTTCATACTGTTTCCCTTCTGTTTACTTTTTTCTCTCTTTTACCCTATACCCTATTCAACAGTGTTTTGCTTCTGAATATTGTCTCCCTAATCTGTTCCTCCACTTCTATCAGCCCTCACTCCATTTTCTTTTCCATTTCCTTTTTCCCCTTTCTTTCCCTCCCTTCTATCAGTTCCTCCTCCTCCCTCCCCCCTTCTTTTCCCTCCCAATATCTAAAAGGGTAAGATAAGTTTTTAAACCCAATTAAGTCTATGTATTATTCTCTCTTTGAGCCAAATACGATGAGAGTAAGATTCAAGCAGTTCTCGCCACAAAATAGTTAAAAAAAAAAACCCTATCATAACTAAGCTACTACTAGTCTATGGCTACTGCTTATCAAGAAAACAAGAATTACTTTCTTTATTCTATAAGAAAGTTATATACCCTATTGTCTGAGATTAATTGTAGTATATATATGCCTTGTATTTTTAAGTATGATGAGTGTTACGAAAGTACTAAAACATAAGTGTTGAAATATTTCTTTCATGTATCTGGATATCTTAATTTATATTGAGAACATTTATCCTTGTGAGCTTGTTGCCCTCTAGTGGCTCTAGTTGCTTTAAAAAAAAAGAAAATAGGAAGAAGTTTATATGCTTGGGGTGGGGAGGGTGGCATCAGTTAAGAGGATTATAAGAGATTGGATGGATTAGAAGGAACTCTATGGGAATAGAACAGATAAATGGAATAAAAAAGGACAGAAAATTGTAGAAAAAAGACATGACAAATAGATTGACTTAACAAGAAATGGTTTTATGTGTTTAAATTCTTTCAAAAGTTAGATTTCATTGACTGTAGCCAAGAAAATAGCATAATACAAATCTCCAAGCCCTAGAACAGATGGCTTTATTATGGTCCTTTCATAATTTTACTGGAAATTTCATTTCTACTAATTACTTGGAACTAATTAAGTAACTACCTCAGCTGAGTTTTTTTTTTCAATGAGGTATAATGATGAAATTGTGAGTAGAGATTCTATCTTCTCTTTCCTCCTTCTCCTTCCAAATTCAATGCTACTTGAAGTCTTTCCTGTCTGGCAATCCCTGCAAGATATTTTCAGAAACTCAGAATTAGAAAGGACTATACAGACCATCTCATCCAACATTTTCTTGTTGGGTACGGGGAGAGGGAAACTAGACCTGTGACTTCATTGATGTAAGAAATACCCTGTTATTATAAGGAAACCTACATTTAGCAGATCAGATTGGTAGTCACTCTATGATTTGAAATTTTGGGGAATTGCCTGTGAGAAGCAGTGAGAAGCTCAGTCATATGCCTAGGGTCAGTCAGCTAGCATATATTGGAAATGGTACTTAAGCTCAGATCTTCCTAACTTTAAGACCACCTTTCTGTCTTTCTGTCTGCTATGCTATGATATATCTCAGTTCAACAAATCCCTTAATAAAATTGTCTACAAGTGGACAACTAGTCTCCACCTGACAGTTTAAAAATACTTAAGGTAGTATATTCTACTCTTGGATAGTTTTGATTTTTTTAGGAAATTGTAACTTACAAGTAGAAATCTACCTTTTGCAGCCTTTATCCTTTACTCTAGTTCTGTCTTCAGCAGAAGCAGCCAGTTCAATAAATATTTATTTAGGTACAAGGATACTGTGCTATATAATGGAGACATAAAAGTAAATACAAAATAGTTCCTGCCCTCAGGGAGCTTCTATTCTATTTAGGGATAATATAACATATACACAGATAAATAGAGCACCAGCCCTGGAGTCAGGAGGACCTGAGTTCAAATCTAGCCTCAAACATTTGAACACTTACTAGCTCTATGAGCCCCATCTTCAGTTGTCCTGATTCATATCTGGTCACTGGACTCAGATGGCTCTGGAGAAGAATGGGAGACTGGTAGCATAGCATACCATCCTCTCACTCAAGTCCAATTCATGTGCTTATCTTGGCAACACCTTCCTGATGTCATAGTCTTCTTCAAGAATGAAGGACAAAGATCATCATCATAATAATAAATATAAGACAATCTGAAGAAAAAGAGAGAGAGTAAAATTAACAGTAATAGCCGGAAAGACTGATCAGCAGGTGATATCTGAACTCCCCTGAAGCTAAGGACCTTCTAAGAAAGAGTTGGAAGTGAGAAGATAATATGTTGCAAGGCCTTTTACATATGTTAATAATAACTAGCATTTATATATGGTTTTGAGCATTTTGTAAAATGCTTTATCTCATTGATCCTCATAGCCAACCTGTGAGATAGAGCTTCTTATCATTCCCATTTTACAGGTAATGAACTGAACTTGAGAAAGGGTAAATGACTTGCCCAAGGTTACACTGCTAGGAAGAATCTGAGGTGTGGTTTAAAGTCAGGCCTTCCTGATTCCAAGCTCAGCACTTGAACTACTGTACCATTAGACTCTACCCATTAGACCAAGCTGCTTCATCTGATAGCTAACCTGCCAAATGTGAGAGATGAGTAATAGGCTAGATTGGCTAGAATGATTAAAGAGAGAATAATGTCAATTAAGTCTTGAAAGAAAGGTGTGAAAATAATTTAAAATGGTTTCTGGTAGGTAATTAGATGGTTGACTTAAGAGTTTCTATTTTATTCCAGAAGAAGTAGCAGGCTTTAAAGATTTTTTGAGCAGTGAAATAGTCAGACTTGAACCTTAATAGTGCTAATTTGACAACTCTGAAGACTTGATGGGAGATGAGAGACTAAAAACAGGGAGACTGATTAGAAGCTTATTGAAATAGTCTGCATAAGAGGTGATAATGGTCTCAGCCCTGATAACATTGTGAGTGAAAAGAATCTGAATGAATGGGGAATGTTTGTGGAAGGAGGATCTAATAAACTTTGGACTCTGATTGGGTGAGGGTGTAGAGGCAGGGATAACCAAGGATGCAAATTTGCCAATGAAGAGATGCTTGTACCCTCAACAGAAATAGGTAAGCTTGGAGAAAGAGGGAAGATTTGTGGGAGAAATGTGAAATGAAGCTGGAAGTAAATGGAAGTTGGAATCTGGTAATACTCATTTTCGATATGAACTTGAAAAATAGAATAATTAAACAAAAGTGGTTACATACAAAGCTGTTTGTAGTTCTTATAATATTGTCAGATGGTGACTTTTGGAAAGATCATTCATGCGGGAAGCAACCTTCCCCTGGTAAGTGTGTGCCACTTCCCTCCCCTGTCACATTTTCATGAGGAATTAATCATCAAATCATTTTACCATTGCTACTCTAAAAGGTATGCTGCTTATTGTTCAGTATCTTTACTCAGAATACCTGGTGGTATTTTGAGTATTGACTGCCTAAGCAAGCAGAAAGGTCTTCCCTTTGCCTCCCTATCCTCCTCCTACCCTCTTGTCTTTCCTGTCAACTCTGTCCCTCTCTCCTGCACTTTGCCTCATGAAGTCATACCTCTCTTTTTGTTGTGATCACTTTAAGCCCTATTCTGCTGTCAGCAAATTGCCCTCTGTATGAAACCTGAACCTTTCCTTCAGAAATAATTTTGTATATATTTGTATTTAATTTTATCTTGATATGTTATTTCCCCCAAATAGAATGTGATTTGAGGGCAGGAAGTGTTTCATTTATGATTTATATCCCCATCACATGTGCCTGGCACATAGTAGATACTTAATAAATATTTACTAAATAAATAAAGTAGATACTTAATAAATATTTATTGAAAATGGGACTTGCCTAACCTGGCTTCCCTGCAGTGAATAATTACATATTTTTTGTTCATCTTGGAGGGGTTTTGGGAATATCCAGAATCCTTCAAAACCTTTGACTCTAAAATATATTCAGTATTACATGATTTAGCCCTTAATTTCATGTATAATTTCACATTGTATACTTTGTATATTTTCAATTACTTTGTGAACATGTTTTCTCTGAATTAGAACAATAGTTAACTTTTTAGGACAGAGAAAATTTTTTTTTACTTTTATACTCCAAATATTTAAATGGCATCTTGTACATGATAATCAATAAATGATTGTTGAATGAGTCTGTCTAAAATGATCATCTAAAAGAGAGAAGAGAAAGGTCCTAGGACAGAATTTTAGAGAATATTCTTTGTGAGCAGAAGATAAAGATCCAGGAAAGGAGATTGAGAAGAAACAATCAGATGTGTGGATATACCATGGGAGCTGAGAAAGGGGATGGCCAACAGTATCAAAAGTTTTAAGGATGAACCTAGTAATTTTAACTTTTGAGATTAATTAGAAAGAATTAGAAAGAACAATTTCAGGTGACATAAGTGAGAAAGAATGTTTCAAGAGTTTGAGAACCCAGAAGGATGTGGAAAAATGGAGACAGTTTAAATGATTGTCTAGGTTGGCTGTGAAAGGAAGAAGGGATATATTTTGATGACTTGAGCCAGGATTCCCATGGTAATTACTTATTTGCGAGAAATCAATCAACAAGTATTTATTAAATACTTATTTTGTGCTACTATGCTGTTTGCTGGGGGAAAAGGTAATTTCTGCTCTCACAGAGTTCCCATTCTAATGGAAGAGAAAAAATGCAAACAACTGTGCAGAAATAATAATTTCAGAAGGAAATAACAGAACCTGTTACATATTTTTCTGATTTTAGAATAAGCCTCTTCAGTTCCTTTTAAGTTCCTTGTATGACATTATCTTTAAACTCTTCTCCATTCTAATTTTCTTGTTTTTAATGAGCTCCAGTTTGTCATTCTCTAACTAGAATATGATACCAATAATTGAGTAGAATTGTCAACTTTTAGAAACTTTTTGGGGCTCCTAGCTTTGTCATCCACCTTTATAGTTAACCCTTTTTTTACTTTGTTTTGTTTGCAGACTTGATGCACATTTATTTATGCCTTATGTCAATAATAATTTTGAACACTACCTTTATAAGGATAGATCCCTGAACCAGTTTACTAGACTTCTTTCTAAGGTGACATTGACTTACAAGTTATTACTTTTCAGTTTAGATCTTCCACCAATCCTGAATCCACATAACTGCTGTGACTTATTATACATCATTCTGACCTAACCATAAGGATGGTAGGAGGCACTTTATCAAATACTTTGCTCAAATATATTTGTGTTAATATTACAACATTCTCATGGCTTTACCTGCCAAGCAACTGTTAAAAAAGGAAGTGAAATTAATCTGATAAGATCAGCAATTATGACTCTTAGTGATGACCATTTACCTTTTTATAAACTTAAATATCATTCCTTTAATAATAACACATTCTAGAACTTTCCTAGAAACCAGTACAAGTATGTATTTATCTCTTATTGTTTGCCATGCACTGTGCTAAAGCAAAGTCAGGCATCTTGGTTTAATGATTTTGGATAGTATTTTTTCCCCATTTAAAAAAAAGGGAAACATTTGCATTCTCCATTCTTTTATCATCTCCATCTCTACCATTTTTCCAAATAAGGACTCAACAATCAACCTTGCAACACCCCCCCAGTATTTCAGTATGTAGTTCATTAAGTCATTATGCTCATTAAGTTTCATAGTTAATTAAGTCATAGCTAGGTGCTTTCTTACTATCTCCTTATTTATTTAGACTTTGTTAATCATTTCTAATCCAAAAAAGCATTTTTTTAAAGAAAATAAACAGAAACAGATATAACAATTGATTAGTTGTGCCTTCTGACATCCATTATTATTGTATTACCCATCATGATTAATAGGCTTCTCTTTTTTTGAAATTTGGTTTGCTACCAATAGCTAACACCTCCCCAACCTTCTCCCAGTTTGGTTATCTTTATCATTCATGACTTGCCTTAGCCTCTTCTAAACTAGTGTTTGGAGAATTCTTTTGTATTTGTCCTTGGTTACCTGTCCTAATTTGCTTTATCTTCTTTAATTGTATTTACAATTTGAATTCATTTTTTTTTCAATTTCCTATGGAGTCATATTTGTATACTGCTTTTATTTTCATATTGGAATGATTTTTTTTTCTTTTTCGGGATATTGTCCTTGGAATCTTTCAGCTTCTCTTGGGTCAAATTTCCATGTAGACTTTGGTTTCCCTGAAACCTTTGAAATTTGCTGTTCCCCAAATCAGGATTGTGCTAAGATAAAGTGATTTCTTGCCCCACAGAATTTTTACTTTATTTCAATAAATACTTGCTGCTTTCTCCACTCTTGTAAAAAATGAAATTTTACTCTATTGGACCAGCCTTTGAAAAGCAGCAGTCATGTCTACTTTTCAGTAGTTATCTTTGTTAATAATGTGATAATTATTCTGACACTTCTCAAAAATAGAATGGAAACCAATGATGTCATTCTATACTTTCTCTTAATTATCCATCATGGTTGGTTGGTTGGTAGGTTGACTCTTGTCCCTTCATTATAGAAGACAACCAAAATAACATCACTATGATTGAGACAAATTACATACAGTGTGTCCCATTATGGCTGATCAGATCAATATGAGCAAGCCCAAATAGTTCATGTGAACACCTGAGCTGCTTCAATCCTGCCTTCCTCATAGAGTGCAACACCCTCACTGATGAAAGCACACCATGCTCAGCAGTCATGTGCCAGTGTCTCTCATGCTGTACAATCAATTCTTTTTTAAAAAAAATTATTTAAGGCAATGGGGTTAAGTGACTTGCCCATGGTCACACAGTTAGGCAATTATTAAGTATCTGAGGTCAGATTTGAATTCAGGTCCTCCTGACTCCAGAATCAGTGCTCTATTCACCTGGCTTCCCCTTTACAATCAGTTCTAAAGTTCTTCATTGAGACCTTCAGGGTGTCTTGGTATTGCTTCTTCTGATCCCCTTGAAGTACTCGTCCTGTGTGAGTTCTCCAAAAAACTAGTGTTTTTTGGCATTTAACAAGTGTTCAGCCCATCATTGTTGCACTCTCTGGTAGTTAAGTTGAAATACTAGGCAGTTTTACTTGAGAAAAGGACCTCAGTAGCTGTTATCTTCTTTTGCTAGGTGATCTTCAGAATTATCTAGAATTATCCATAAAAATGAAGCATAGAATGGTAGCAAGTGTAGAGGAAATGTACAGAACCTCAGAATCTTAGAAAGATCAATAATTATCCTTAAGTACAGGTCTGACTCTATGGAACTTCCCTACTTTCCAAACTGAAAAAAACTCCAGTGACTCCCTATTATCTTTAGAATCAAATGCAATTTCCTTTTTGGAATGAAAAATCCTTTACAACCAGATCACAATTAATCTTTTCAGCCTTATTACATATTTAGTTTCCTTTAAACATACTGTGTTCAGACAAGTTAGCTTTCTTAATATTCCTCATTCATGGAACTCTTCTGTCATTGTACATTTATATTCTCTATCTTCCCTGTCTGTAGTATACTTCCTATGTGCCTCTCCTTCTGCCTCATAGATTTCTTGGTTTCCTTCAAGGTTCATCTCTCTTTTTTTTTTTAGGTCTTTTTGCAAGGCAGTGGGGTTAAGTGGCTTGCCCAAGGCCACACAAGTAGGTAATTATTATGTATCTGAGGCTGGATTTGAACTGGGTACTCCTGACTCCAGGGCCGGTGCTCTATCCATTGTGCCACCTAGCCACCCCTTATGAATCACTTTCTATGTGAAACTTTTCTTTATTCCTTCCTTACCCTCTTTCTCCCTTAAGCTAACTTGTATCTTCTCTCCCACTTCCCAAATTGTCTTATATGAACTTTGGATATATACCTATATGTGTATGTTTTGTGTTCTTGACAGTTTTGTAGAACTCCAGGACTTGGACTATTTCAGTTTCTTCTTTTGTTTTCCCTGAACTCACTACATGCTAGGCACATAGCAGATACTTAATAAAGATTGAAGATCTCCAGTTCAAGGAAACCTGTTACCTTGCCAAGGTTGCCCATTCCATTTTGAGAAAGGTGTAGTTGTTGGGAAATTTTTTTCTTTTTCTGTGCAACTTATGCGCATTGGTGCTAATTTTAATCTGTGGGTCAAATGTAAATCTATTCCTTTTTTCCATTTGACAAGTGTTTCAAAATCTTAGAAAGGACAGATTTGCCCTTCTATATCATCTTTTCTTATAAAATTAAAAAAAACTTAATATGTTGTAGGAATTTATTTTTAAAATTCTCTAATTTTACTATGAACTTTACAAAAGTCTACAGGCATGAACTTCTTCATATCCAAAGGAAAAAAAAGGATTACATATGAGTGTTTGAGATTCTCTTTTATAATTTTATTTTTAAGCATGCTATATTTATGTGATAATAACTGCCCTACTTTTTTCTTCTTTGTAAATTAGCTTATGTTCTCTTTTATGTACTTTGAAAGTAATTCATTGGCATTCTTTATATTTTCTTCCTTTGTTCTTGCACCATTCTCACAGCCTACCAATTCATCTTTAATTTACTCCTGTCAAAATTTTTTATCCACAAATATAAGCCTTCCCTATCAAATAAATATAGTAAACAACTAGTCCATCACACCTCTACCTTGAGATGGTGAATAAGTCTCCTGAAGTCATTACTATTGATTGCATTGATAAAAAGTTCTTGCCTTTTAAAGTTTTTTCAATTATTGTAGTCATTGAGTAAGTTCTCCTTGTTTTGCTCTCTTCACTCTGTATTAGTTTATACAAGTCTTTCTGTGTTTCTATGCATTTCTTCCTTTTGCCTTTTCTTAAGGTATGTAATATCTTCTATACTAACTTCCAATTATCCCAGCAGTTTTTATCAAAGAGGGAGTTTTTATCCCAATGGCTGGACTCTTTGGGTTTATCAAACAGCAGATAACTATAATCATCTCCTACTTTTACACCTAGTCTATTCCACTGGTCAACCACTCTATTTCTTAGCCAATACCAAATAGTTTTGATGACTGATGCTTTATAATATAATTTTAGATCAGGTAGGATTAAGCCACCTTCTTTGGCACTTTTTTTCATTAAGCTCCTGGCAATTCTTGACTTTTTATTTCTCCATATGCATTTACTTACAATTTTTTCTAACTCATTAAAGTAATTTTTTGGAATTTTGATTGGTAGGGCACTAAACAGATAGTTTAGTTTTGGTAGAATTGTCATTTTTATTGTTAGCTGTACCTATCCATGAGCAGTTGATATTTGCCCAGTTATTTAAATCTGATTTAATTTGTTTGAGAATTGTTTTATAATTATTTTCAAAAAGATTCTGAGCTGTCTTGGCAAATGGACTCCCAAGTATTTTATATTGTCCGAGGTTAATTTGAATAGGATTTCTCTTTCTAGCTCTTCCTGCTGTATCTTGCTAGATATATATAGAAAAGTTGAGGATTTATGAGGGTTTATTTTATAACCTGCAACTTTGCTAAAATTGCTAATTGTTTGCAGTAGTTTTTTGGATGATTTCTTGGGGTTCTGCAGGTAAACCATCATGTCATCTGCAAAGAGTGAGAGTTTTGTCTCTTCCTTCCCAATTCTAATTCCTTCAATTTATTTTTCTTCTCTAATTGCTGAAGCTAATGTTTCTAATACAATATTGAATAGTAGTGGTGATAAATGGGCACCCTTGTTTCACCCCTGATCTTATTGGGAATGCCTCTAGCCTCTCCCCATTGAATATAATGCTTGTTGATGGTTTCAGATAGATACTGCTAATTATTTTAAGGAACAGTCCATTTATTCCTACATTCTCTAGTGTTTTTAATAGGAATGGATGCTGTATTTTGTCAAAAGCTTTTTCAGCATCTATTAATATGATCATATGATTTCTGATAGGTTTGTTGTTGATATAATTGAGTATACTAACAGTTTTCCTAATATTCCTAATATTGAGCCAACCCTTCATTCCTGGAATAAATCCGACTTGGTCATAATGTATTATCCTGGTGATAACTTGTTGTAATCGTTTTGCTAAGATTTTATTTAAGATTTTTGCATCTATATTCATTAGGGAAATAGGTCTATAATTTTCTTTCTCTGTTTTAACTCTTCCTGGTTTAGGTAACAGCACCATATTGGTTTCATAGAAAGAGTTAGGCAGAGTTCCATCTTTCCCTATTTTTCCAAAGAATTTATATAGAATTGGAACCAATTGTTCCTTAAATGTTTGGTAGAATTCACTTGTGAATCCATCAGGCCCTGGAGATTTTTCTTTTAGGGAGTTCAATGATTGCTTGTTGAATTTATTTTTCTGAAATAGGGTTGTTTAGGTATTTAATCTCTTCTTCATTTAACCTGGGCAACTTATATTTTTGTAAATATTCATCCATTTCACTTAGATTATTAAATTTATTGGCATAGAGTTGGGCAAAATAATTTTGAATTATTACTTTAATTTCCTCCTCATTGGTGGTGAGTTCACCTTTTTCATTTATGATACTAGCAATTAGGTTTTCTTTATTTTTTTAATCAAATTGACCAGAGGTTTATCAATTTTATTAGTTTTTTCATAATACCAACTTTTTTGGTTTTATTTAACTAATCCAATATTTTTTTTTTGCTTTCAATTTGATTAATTTGTCCTTTAACTTTTAGTATTTCTAATTTGGTATTTAATTGGGGATTTTTAATTGTTATTTCTCTAATTTTTTTAGTTACATGTTTAGTTCAATGATTTCCTCTTTCTCCAATTTATTCATGTGAGCATTTAGAGCTATAATATATCCCCTGAGAGTCACTTTGAATGAATCCCATTAGGTTTTGGTATGTTGTTTCATTATTATCATTATCTAGGATAAAATGGTTAATTCTTTCTATAATTTGTTTTTTGGTCCACTCATTTTCAAAAATGAGGTTATTCAGTTTCCAATTTGTTCTGGGTCTATATCTCCTTGGCCCAATATTGCATATGACTTTTATTGCATTGTGATCTGAGAAAGATGCATTCACTATTTCTGCCTTTCTGCGGTTGATCATTAGGTTTTTATGTCCTAGTACACGGTCAATTTTTGTATAAGTTCCACGTACTGCAGAGAAAAAGGTATATTCCTTTCTATCCCCATTCATTTTCCTCCATAAGTTTACCATATCTAATTTTTCTAACAATCTATTTACCTTCTTAACTTCTTTCTTGTTTATTTTATGATTCGATTTATCTAGATCTGATAGCGGGATGTTGAGGTCTCCCACTAGTAGATTTTTGCTGTCTATGTCTTCCTGTAGTTCTTTCAGCTTCTCCTCTAAGAATTTGGGTGCTGTCCCACTGGGTGCATATATATTCAGTATTGAAATGACTTTATTGTCTATGGTACCTTTTAGTAGGATAAAGTTTCCTTCCTTATCTCTTTTAACACTATTTTTGCTGTTGCTTTGTCTGAGATAAGGATTGCTACCCCTACTTTTTTTTACTTCAGCTGAAGCAAAATATATTTTGCTCCAACCTTTTACCTTTACTCTATATGTATCTTTCTCTGCTTCAAATGAGTTTCTTGTAAGCAGCATATTGTAGGATTCTGGTTTTTAATCCACTTTGCTATTTGCTTACATTTTAAGGGAGAGCTCATCCCCTTTACATTCAAAGTTATGATTACTAATTCTTTATTGCCCTCTGTGCTATCTTCCCTCCGTTGGTATTTTTCCCCTTCCCCCCCTTATCTATATTTCCGAGTATTTTGTTTCTGAATACTACCCCCTTCAGTGTGTTTGCCCTCCTATATCACACCCTCCCCTTTCCCTTTTTCCCTTTTCCCTTCCCTTCCTTTTGTTATTTCCCCCCTTTTCCCCCCCACTCCCCTTCCCTTTCTCTGTCCCTCCCCTTTTCCCCTTTTAATACTTGAAAGGTTAGATGTTTTAAAAGTTAACTGAGTATGTGTAGGTTGACTTTAAGCCAAGTCTGTTGAGAAGAAAATTCAGGTGTTTCTCTTCTGCTCCCTTCATCCCCTGTATAACCATAGGGTTTTTGTACCTCTTAGTGTAATGATATTTACCCCATTCAATTCCCCTCCCTCCTCCTGTCTCTTTCCTGCCCCCCCCCTTTTTAAGGAGGTAGTGTTTTTTAGATCATTCTAAGTCATAGAAAATTCTAAATGTGTGTCCCTTCTAGTTCAGTTTATTCTATTGAATAGAGTCAAAATTCCTGAGAGTTATTAGAGTCTTTCTCCCAAGTGGGGTTAAGGCCAGTTACATCTCTTTAGATAACAGTCTAATGGATAGGTCATAAATGTCCATCATTTCTGGCTACGTATATTCTCTCTGGTAGAGTTACAATTCTCAAGATTTATGAGAATCTTTTCCCCCATGCTGGGGTATAGCCAGTTTCAACTTACTGGACAGCATTTTTTTTCCTTTTACCACCCCCCCCCATTTTTTTTAACCTTTTCATGTGTCCCTTGAACCTCCTGTTTGATGTCGAAATTTCTGTTTAGCTCTGGTCTTTTCATCAGAAATTTTTTGAATTCTTCCATTTCATTAAATGTCCATCTTCTTCCCTGGAAAAGAAAGCTTAGCTTTGCAGGAAGGTAGATTCTTGGCTGCATTTCAAGCTCCCCTGCTCTTCGAAATATCTCGTTCCAGGCCCTTCGATCCCTTAATGTTGATGCAGCCAGGTCCTGCGTGATCCTTACTGTGGCTCCTTAATATTTAAATTGTTTCTTTCTGGCTGCTTGCAGAATTTTCTCTTTTATCTGATAGTTCTGGAATTTGTCCACAACATTCCTTGATGTTTTCACTTTAGGATCTTTTTCTGGTGGGGATTGATGTACTCTTTCAATAACTACTTTGCCCTCCAATTCCATGATATCAGGGCAGTTTTCCATCACTAGATCCTGTAATATTAAGTCCAGGCTTTTTTCTCTTTGATATTTTCAGGAAGTCCTATAA
This sequence comes from Macrotis lagotis, assembly GCF_037893015.1. Taxonomy (NCBI): domain Eukaryota; kingdom Metazoa; phylum Chordata; class Mammalia; order Peramelemorphia; family Peramelidae; genus Macrotis; species Macrotis lagotis. The sequence continues at coordinate 553,033,964 of NC_133666.1, read as the reverse complement.
TTTTCAGGTTGCCCCTCCTCGATCTATTTTCAAGGTCAGTGGTTTTTTTGATGAAGTATTTTACATTTGCTTCTATTTTTTCTATTTTTTTGATTTTGTTTAACTGACTCTTGCTGTCTCATGGAGTCATAGTTTCTGTGGACTCTATTCTTTTTTTGGGGGGGAGGAGTTTTCTTCATTAACCTTTTGCAACTACTTTTCCAGTTGGTCAATTCTACTTTTGAAAGAGCTTTCCATTTGAACAATTGAGGTTTTGAGAGAATTATTTTCTTTTTTGCATTTGCCCATTTGAGGATCTGAGAGAATTACTCTCATTTTGTATTTGTCCAATTGATGATGTGAGAGATTTATTCTCCTTTTGTATTTGTCCAATTGTACTTTCTAAGGTTTTGTTTTCTTGTTGCAAGGTATTAATTGTCTATCCCAGATTTTTAAGCTCCATCCTTATTTCTTCAAGGAAGTCTTTCTGTGCTGAAGACCAGATTGTATTTTCCTCAGTGGTTCCAGGTCTCTCTGAGTTAGGGTCTTTCCCTTCCAAGAATTTTTCTGTGGATCCACCTGGATCCACCCTTCTTCATTTTGCTAAGATCTTGAGTTGGGGAGGGGCTGGTTCACAGGGGCTTGGGATTGCTAGAGGCTTTACTCACTGAGTGCAATTTCACTGGTTGGCCAGTAGGAGGTGTTGGTTGTTTTCTTTGGAATGTTTGTGACCTTGATTGAGGCCTTCTCCCTTTGCTTGAAGGGAGGAGTTGGAGCTATTCTTTTGCCTTCAATCAATGCTGGGCTTTACCCTGGCCTGAGGTTCTTCTGCTCACACACCTGGGCCTGAGGCAGAAGTAGTTTGCATTTGTTTGTTCTGGAAGAGGTCTGAGCTGTAATGGGACTCTGAGTTCCTCAGACCAGAGGAACCCAGGGATGGTGTCCACAGCTCTCCTGCTCCGGAACTCTCCCCCCAGCCCTATCCGCAAGCTCCCCGGGGGACAGCACCAACACCAGTGCCTCTACTCCCTAGTTGACTCAAGCCCCTGCTGTCTAGCCCCACTGCTGATCCAGCAGATCCAGCTCTCAGGCCCTCAGACTCCCAGCTCCAATTCAGTTGTTAATCTGGTTGATCTGGGGCTGATCCTCCCTCTGAGCCCAGACTCACCTGCCCGAATTCGGCCAATGCTGCTGACTGAGACAAATCCTAAGGTAGATGTTCTTTCTCCTGGCTTTTCTTTCTGGGTTTTGTGGATTGGATTTCTTTTAAGAGGTTTGTTTCATGTGATAGATGGGGAAAGATCAGGAGACTTTAGAACTGTGCCTGTCTTCTCTCCGCCATCTTGGCCGGAAGTCTGTAGGATTTCTTTAAAAATGAGGTCAAGGCTCTTTTCCTGATCATGACTTTCAGGTATCCTAATAATTTTAAAATTATCTTTCCTGAATCTGTTTTCCAGATCAGCTTTTTTCTTTTTTTTTAAAAATTTAAGGCAATGGGGTTAAATGGCTTGCCCAAGGTCATACAACTAGGCAATTATTAAGTGTCTGATTTTGGATTTGAACTCAGGTCCCCCTGACTCCAGGGGCAGTGTTCTTTCCACTGCACACCACCCAGCTGCCCCTTGATCAGTTGTCTTTTCAAAGAGATGTTTCACATTTTCTTCTAATTTTTCCTTCTTTTGGTGTTGAAGTATTGTATCTTGACTTCTCGTAAAATCATCAGTTTCCTTTAGCTCCATTCTACATCTGAAGGATGTGTTTTCCTCAAAGAGCTTTCTTATCTCCTTTTCTAGCTGGCCAATTCTGCTTTTTAAAGCATTCTTCTCAAACTTTTTAAACTGTTTTATCCTTTTGATCTATGGTAGTTTTTAACATGTTATTTTCTTCAGCATTTTTTTGGATCTCCTTGATTAAACTGCTGACTTCTTTTCATGTTTTTCCTTCATATCATTCATTTCTTTTCCCAATTTTTCTTCTATCTCCCTTACTTGATTTTCAAAATCTTTTTGAGTTCTGTTAATAGCCTGAGCTCAGCTTCTGTTTTTCATGGAGTCTTTAGATGCAGGAGCTTATACTTCCTCATCTTCAGATCTTAAGCTCATAGACAATGTATTTGTCAATGGTGTTCCTCTTTTTTTTCTCTTTTTTTTCTAATTTCTCCAACCTGTGTCTGGTTTTGGGGTGCTTCCTGAGCTTTTGAGTTTTATTGGAACACCAGTTTTGGGTTTTTTTTTTGTCTATCCCATTACAACCTTTATTCCTCCAAGGGCATATGCTCTCTTGCCTGTGCTTTGATATGTGGATGACCACAGGCACTCCCCTCTGCCCTGGAACTGTGAGGAGGATCCCTGCTATCTTAGCATGGAAGATCAAAGTGCAACCTGGATCTGAGTGTGGGCAAACAGCAGAGTCCTGCCCCAGGGAGAGCAGAGAGATTTCTGCAGTCTCTGGGCTGTGCTCTGGAGGTGCAGGCTGGTTTCCCCCAATTCTCACTCTAGGTTCTTCAGCTGGTGCTCCTCACTCCACACTCATCCTGATGCAGCAGAGTTCTCTCACAGCCCCTTCAAGCTGTTTCTAGTGACCCCTGGGCTGGACTGGGCTGCACTGTGGCCATGACTTTTCTCCAACCCCTGGTCCTGATGAAACACACCCTTCCCACAGAAACTTATAAGTTATCTTGGATTGGGAAAATGTATCACTCAGTCTTTCTGTTGATTTTGCCCCTCTAAATTTTGGCTAGAGTCATAATTTGTTGGCTTTTGGAATTTTGGGTAGAAGGAGTTTCAGGGAAATGCTGCCTTCATATTGCCATCTTGGTTCTGCCCCACCAGTTCCATTTTTAAAAAAAAATTTTTTGGAAAACCAAAATGGAAATCTTATTAGAAGATATGACAAGGAAGTTAAAGCATTTCATGATTACCAAAATGAATCGTACCCACTATATGTAAGTGTATAGAAATGGTCTGTTTTTAAACCTGAAAAATATTTCTAAAACTACACCACCACCACTAACTTTAATTTTTTTTTTTTTTTTTTGCTTAACGAAATTAGTTCTAAAAGTATTTCTTCTAGAAAAAGAAGAGCTTCAAGGGATGCCTGTATACTTCATATAAACACACAATTAACAATAAGGAAGCTGTTTTAATAAGAGTGAAAATCAATATGTCTTATGTTGGTATAGGTATCAATATAATTTTCAAAGCATTTTCAGGTTCTAGATCCCTCCAATATTTTGTCAGGTGGCAGAATAGATGATATAATCTTCTTTTCATGAATGAGCAAAGTATGATTGTAAGAGTTCTGAGAAATTGCCTTTAGAAGAGAGCCTTGGTAATAAAAGGAGTTTTTCTAAGAAGCCCATAACTAAGTAGCAATTAGTACCACAAGAAATTTTTATTCAATGCTGGTCTGAACCCCAGAGCTTCTGAGAAACCTGACAGGGATCTGCAATGGAATTTGCATGAAAATTAGCTTATGGGGATTTTGATGAAATTATTGCATATTTTTGTTTCCTCTGTTTCTTCCAAATGATAGTTCCGAAAAAGGTTTAAGTTTTTATAGAAGAAGTTTAAAAGGAAGAAGCCTGGTAACAATATTTTTTAGTACTAAGTATATAAAATTTAAGCTTTTAAGAGCCATGAGAGATGGAGTAGAATGGAAACAGTTCATATACTGCAGACAGCTTGAACTTTATCTTTTTTTATTCTTTTTTCTACTTTTGATATAAGAAAAGGAAGTATTTAATCAAGAAAAGAGGACAGTTGCTTCATTTGAATCTTTGCCTATGCATATATAGTGATCCTAATCATTTGAGGGAACATCCACATTGATAAAATCACAGTCCAGTGGAATGTTTCAGTATTTTGCATCTATCCTGGTCTCATGGTAGAAATCATCACTAAATTTGGTTTTTCTCTAGAGTTTTCTCTCTTGGGCTCCTTCTGGCTGTTCCATATTTGGGGTTATTCTGCAGTTCATTACTTTGTTTATTTTTGATATTAGAGTCCATTATTATCATTTGAATCTGAGTCCAGGTGTTGTGCATGAATACCTGACATTTATGATACTGCCTTTATTTTGATACTGATAAATTGCATTATTTTTGGAAATTCTTTATCTTTTTTAAAAAAGATTTGCCTTTCCCAAAGACACACTCTTGTATTCCCAGTACTAAATTCTGACAGTTCTTGGTTTCTTGATTAAAAGAAATGGCAAAAGGGAACATTGGGTGGTCAGCTAGTAATGATGATTTTTCTGCAGTAACTATAAATGGTGAAATATGGGAATCTTGGTTTTCAGTGAGTTTCATTGAAATGAAATGACTAAAAAGTTAAAAGTAATTCAGTGCTAATAGTGTATTGTGTTTAGATAATGAATATAATTATTACCTATAACATCTATCATTCCTTACAACCCTGTCTTTTACCCTTCTAGTTAGCATAATGTTTACTTAAATAGAAGCATATAATTTCTTCTCTATTGCCTCAGTCTATTCTCTAATTTAGTGGTCAGAAAGAAGATCAACAAGCATCTTTAGTTTTGACGTCTTAGTAGCAGCTTCAGTCTGCTAGTGGATTTCAAATATAATTTTAAATTCCTGTTGAGATTTATGTCTTTAAAACAAATTCAGAGATTAGCTGTCGATTGCAGTATGTTTTTTACTACCTATGATCACAAAATTAGAAATTAAATAAAATATCTAAATAAATATACTTGTGATTTCAATTACTAGAACATTAAAAGATTTTTTAACTTTTTTTTACCTTTGGACTTTAAAAATGAATGCTGGGCATAAATATTTAAAAAATGAAAATAGACATGACAGATCATGTTTCCCCCCCAAAAAAATAGTTTAATTTGTGCAGCTGTTCTGAAAGACCAAATTGATTAAAGATTAATTATCTTTGATTGTGTTGACTTAGTTTTCTATATAATTTTTTTCAACATCAATAGAATCATCTTCATTACATCTGGGATCATTTAAATAGTATAATTATATATAGTTGTACTAGGTAATTAAAGGTAAGGGATAAATGATCAGAAATGACTTTATAAGCATTGCAGTAACTGCTTATAAACCAAAGGTCACAGTTTTAATTTGAAGGCTTGTGAATCTTTTTAATTCTTGTAATCAAATGAATGATATCAAAGGGAAAAGTAATTTAACATAACAATTCTGGATTACACTGAACATATGTTCTTGTTACTAGGTTGCATTATGGTCTTTAAGGACTTGTATGTAGTTAGTAAATTTTTGTACATTTGATACCTACAGTTTTTCTTAATTTTTATTAGTGAGTTGTTACAGTGGTTAACAAGAAATACACAGATTTAAGTTGCAATAGTTTTCCCAGTGTTATATGATCTAACTTCACAAGGTTCTTGGACATATGTAGATGCTTTTCTATTTTGTTTTAGTTATGACATACAATTGATATAGGCAAGCATGAAAGCTTGGGCAAATTTTCATTGCTTTTTCTGGATCTTGCTCAGGTTCTGTGGTATTTATGTAAAGCACAATTTTGTTACTTGGGAATGCATGTTGAAATTATCATGTGCACTGTTTTGCTGTAGGCCGGTTGGCACTGCCACAAAGGTAATAGGCTGCCAGTAGGCCATTTCCTTGTCGGCTGCATTTACAATTTAATAGAAATATTACATGACTTTTTAAACAAGTGTTTTGGCAGGGAGGAAATGGCAGATTCCATACAAACAAGCATAGCTTCCTGTTCTTCACCGCACTCCAGCTACTCGCAGGATTGTGCTCAGTTTCAGTTTCAGGAGGTTAAGAGGGTGGAATGGAAAAGGCAGGTTGAAACATGAGTGGCATCAACATTTGCTATAGAAGACCTAAAAGTTCTTAAAACACTAACTTTTAGTCCTCTTGTAGCTGTACTGCATGATATTTCACCTACTCCTGTTGTGGATAGACTTAATTTGATACAAGTAATGCATTATTTTTGAAAGTGTCTGCCTTTGTTGATTATAAATGCCCATGCCTACCAGCTAAGACCAAGAAATCTACTTGTGATATTATTTTATAGGAACATGATATTATAGGTTATCATATCTTTTTGTCTTGCCTGCCATTTGATAAACACATCTTATTTGAGCAAGACCATTTCTTTTCAGAGAAGATGGTCCTTTTTCAGCTGACATGTAGTGCCTCCAAAATGAGATTGCAGAATTCATGGGGAGGAAATTTGGTAAGTTTTATTAGCAGTAACATAAAGCATTCAAGATACCCTTTGTATGATTATGTCCAAGCGCTTGAGACATGGGTCATGATATACTAACTTGAACTATTACTTCAATTCACTTTGGGGCATTTATCCAGCCTTCTTTGAAATAAACTGTTGTTTCAGTTAATCTCATGTGGTCCTAAAACTTTCTTAGTTGTCTGTGTTCTATTTTGACTTATCTTAGGAACTTTAGGTATTATTTTCAGAAAAATTTGGGCTTTTAATTAAATGGACTTTTTTAGCCTGAATTTTGTTCAGGTTATATTCACATATAAGAAGGCAGAACTTACTCTTTTCCAAGGAAAGAACATATTTTATGGTTACATTTTCCCCTTTTTTCCTTATTTTCTCTGGCATCTTAGCTCACTTACCTGGAATGTGCACTGAGTTATCCTCCTGTGATGTGGCAGAGACTGGCATGGGGTGTGTTCTTATAGCTAACACAGCAATGACTTTTGTTATTTTCCATGTTGTAGTTTGTTGGTAATGGACATATGGACATCATATGTTCCACAAAGTAATGTATGAAGCCAAATTGAACTGTTTCCATTTGCCTCAAGTCCAATCATGGTATTTATTTTTCCATGGCACTTACCCAGATTATCCATACCTCCTGTTGTACTTGTGTCATTGCCACCATCATCTATACTTCTTCTGATTGCCGTCTTTTTTCACAGTATCTTGTAATTGCCTTCCTCTTTTAGCTATATATAATGATACATGTTATATATATATAAAATCGATTGATATAAAGTCATGAGATTTCTAGATAGCAAACATGTTCATAATTGTATTTAAATCTGGTATGTTTTTGTTTATAAAGAAAGTTATTACATTTTTAGACTGAAGGTAAGAATTCATGTGGAAATTACTTTTGTCAGTGCTAGAAAAATGACAGTATAGTTTTGGGCATAATTACTTGGAGTAGGGAGTTCATTTTTTCAACATGATTAATCAAAGTTTCTTCTACAAACTGAAAGCAAGACTAAAGCTAGTTTCTTCTTCATATTATTTTATTTCACATGTTGAACAATCCTTACTTATATGATTTCATATTTTATCTTATAATAGTACCTGTAATAACCAGTAGATAGCATGTAGTACCATATATGCATAGCCTATATAACTCAGATTTTAAGTATTAATTGATATTGTTTCTTTTAAAAGTAACAGCTGTTAAATAATTATCTCAAGGTGCTTTACAAATAATACATTAAACAACTTTTGAAAAGTAGAATATAATAAACGTTATCCTTAAGGCATAATTTTTTAGGGTGTTTTTTTTTTTTTTTTTTTTTTTTTTTGCGAGGCAGATGGAGTTAAGTGGCTTGCCGAAGGCCACACAGCTAGGCAATTAGTAAGTGTCTGAGACAGGGTTTGAACCCAGGTACTTCTGACTCCAAGGCCCGTGCTTTATCCACTATGCCACCTAGCTGCCCCTGGTGTAATTTTTTAGATAGTTATTTAGGTTTTCAATTTTGTTGGCACATGGTTGAATAGAATAATTACTAACCATTTACTTTACTAGTTCTTTGTTACGATTTTTTCTTTCATTTTAGTTATTAATGCTTAATTTCTTCTTTCAAAAGTCAGTTAACTATTTATTAGTTTAAAGAAATCCCATTTTTATTCACTAGTTCAATTTGGGTTTTTTTTTCTTTTTCAATTTTGTCAATCTCTTCTTTGATTTTTAGAATTTCTTTTTTGTATTTAGTTGGGCTTTTGATTTGTTGCTTTTCACATTTTTAAAGTTTCATGTCCATTTTAGTGATCTGTTCTTTCTTTTGTTGAAGACTACCTTTTAGTGATATAAATTTTTCCAAGTTTGCTTTGGTATACTTTATCTACATAGCAAAAATTTTGGCATATTGTTTCCTTGTTGTCTTTTCTTTGATTAAACTATTTGTTTCTTTAATTTGTTTATTGGACTGTCAATTTTGTAGGATTATTTTATTTAGATTCCATTGAAGTTTGAATACTTTCTATAAAGTATATTTATTTCCTGTAATTTTTATTGTGATAGTGTTGGTAAAGGATGTATTTAATATTTTGCTTTTCTGAATTATGACATTTTAATACTCTAGCATATGATCAATTTTTGTAAAGATGCCATACAAAATTAAATTATATTTTGCTTTCTATTCCTATTAGCTAATTACCAGAAGTCTCTCTTAGCTAGCTTTTCTAAAGTTCTAGTCAGATCCCTATCCTTAATATAATTTTTTTGGTTTATTTTTTGATTAGATTTATCTAGGTCTGAAAGGATACATTGAAGCCCCCAGATAGTATAATTTTGAAATAGTTTGTCCATTTTCTTCTGTATTTCCATGAAATATTCCCTTAATTACTTACCATTTGGGTATGATATTAAATATTGTTATTGTTTCAATATTTATCACACCTTTAAGGGTAATGCAATTTCCCTATATATCTCTTTTAATCAAGAATATTGGTGTTTCAAGTTCATTTGAATGATAATGTTTTCTTTCAGCCACTCTTTATGTGTGTTTTTATGCTTCAAAAATGTCCTAACAAACAACATTTTATTGGATTCTAGTTTCTAATCCAATCTGTTAATTTCTTTCGTTTAATGTGAGATTTCATCTTTGATGTGTTTGTGACTATGATGATGAATTTTGTATTTACTTTCATATTTCTTATGCATTTTAATTTTTTGGATTTTTTTAATAATAAAATAAAGTGAAAAATATTTATTCTGCTCTTAGAGTTCATAAGTTTTCTCTGTCTTTAGAGACTGATATCACTTTTCATCATGAGTCCTTTCGAATTGTTGTAGATCATTGTATTGATCTGAATACTTTAGTCTTTTACAATTGATTATTGTTAAAATATTGCTGTTAACTGTCTATAATGTTCTCTTGACTCTGTTTACTTCACTTTGCATCAGTTCATATATGTCTTCCCTGTTTTTTCTAAAACCATCATCTTCATCATTTCTTATAGCATAATGACATTCCATTCCAATCATATTTTCATGATTTGTTTAGGCATTCCCCTATGAATATCCTTCAATTTTCAGATCTTTCCCACTACAAAAAAAGAATTTCTATAAATATTTTTGTATATCTGAGTCCTTTTCTGCCTTTTTTTTAATTCTCTTTGGGATACAGACCTAGTATGACTGGGTTAAATGGTAGCATAGTTTTATAATCCCTTTAGTGGTGGTGGTGGTGGTTTGGTCATTTTTCATGTCCTATTCTTCCTGATCCCATTTGTAGTTTTCTTGACAAAGATACTGAAGTGGTTTGCTATACTGAGGCAAAGTTTAGTGTTTTGCCCAGGGTCACATAGCTTGTAAATGTTTGAGACTAGAGTTGAACTCAGGAAGATGAATCTTCCTGATGCCAGACCTGATTCTCTATCCACTGTACCAACTATATGCCCTTTGGGAATCCTTCCAAGTTTTTCTTTGGATTAGTTTGACCACTTACCAGCTTCACCAACAGTGCATATTAGAGTATCTGTATTTCTCTATCCCTTCCAGCATTTTTTTATTTTCTTTTTTTTGTCATTTTAACCCATCTGATAGATATGAGGTGCTACCTCAGAATTGTTTTAATTTATATTTATCTGATTACTAATGATCTTTTTAAAGCTTAGATTTTTAAAAAATTCACATTACTGGGGGTGGCTAGGTGGCATAGTAGATAAAGCACCGGCCTTGGAGTCAGGAGTACCTGGGTTCAAATCCGGTCTCAGACACTTACTAATTACCTAGCTGTGTGGCCTTGGGCAAGCCACTTAACCCCATTTGCCTTGCAAAAAAAAAAAAAAAAACCTAAAAAAAATTCACATTACTGAAACGTTCATTACAGGCCTGCATAGCACAAGTAATTCTCAGATCAAACATTTCTGGAGAGACAGTGAGTAGGTTACCTGAAGACAGACTGAATAACAAAGATCTAGGTGAGAATGCTTTGAATGAGTGAGTCCAGCTCTGGGGCTAGGTGAGAAAGAAGTAGTTTCATGGGGGGGGGGGGGGGTGAGAGGGAGGGAGGGAGAGAGAGAGAGAGAGAGAGAGAGAGAGAGAGAGAGAGAGAGAGAGAGAGAGATTGATTAGAAGGTCCAGTAAAGAACTTAGTTGCAAGGTATATTGCTCCAGCAGCATAGGCCAAAGTATGTGGTTCTAGCTTAGAGAGGGAGAAAAATGTGGCCACCCTGCTGGAAATACCAAAAAAAAAACCTGATTATTAATGATTTAAACTTTTTTTTTTAACATTACTATCAATAACTTTGATTTCTTCTTAAAAAGTGCCTGTTCATATCCTTTTGCCATATATCAGTTGGGAAATGGCTCTCATATCTTACAAATGTGGTTCATTTCCCTGTATATTTGAGAAATGAAACTTTTTTCAGAGATACTTACAAGCTCTCACCTTTCTTCCTCCCCCCCCAGTTTCTTTCTTTCCTTCTAATTTTGGCCACATGTTTTTGTTTGTACAAAAGCTTTTAATTTTATGTAATCAAAATTAACCATTTTTGCCTCCTATGATCTTTATCTCTTGTTTGGCCATAACCTCTTCCCTTATCCATAGATCTGACAATAGTTTTTTCCCCATACTCCCCAATTTGCTTATGGCATCATCTTTTATATCTAAATTATGAATCCATTTTGAACTTACCTTGCTATTAATGTGAGTTGTTGATCTGTATCTCATTTTGTTTGGATTACTTTTCAGTTTTCTGTGCAGTTTTTGTCAAATACTGAGTTCTTGCACCAAAAACTTGGATCTTTGAATTTATCCAATGTTAGATTACTGTAGTCATTTACAGCTGTGTTTTGCATAACATATCTATTCTATTGATTCACCACTCTTATTTCTTAGTACCAGATTGTTCTGATGATTGCTACTTCATAGGTCGGTTTGCAATTTGGTGCTACTGATAGGCTTTCTTCCTTCACTTTTTCTGTTTCACTAATATGCTTCATAATCTTGACCTTTTGTTTATCCAGGTGAATTTTAATTTTTTTTCCTAGCTCAAAATAATTCTTTGGAATTTTGATTGGTAATGGCACCGAATAAGTAAATTAACTTGCTTCCCCCCCCCCCATGTATTTTAAACCTTTGTGGTCAAGTCATCCCCAATCTCAACAGTCCCTCCCCTTGGAGCCTCTTTGTAGTGTTGTTAAATTGCATTCTTTGTTTTGGTTTCCTTTTGAACTTTTCTTAATTCCTAATATTTTTATCTTGTTTATTGTCTTTGATATATTAATAATCATAGCTTCAGTTCTTGATATGACACCTAACTTTGTCTGAGAAACAGGTTCCCTTCACTTCTTTGCTATTTAATGGGCTGGTTAGACCTGTGTTGGACCTAATTCTGTTTTCCTGGGTTCTTGACATCAGCTTTATTTCATTAAATAATTAAATAATTAATTAAGGTTTTTGCAAAGCAATGGGGTTAAGTGGCTTACCCAAGGCCACACAGCTAGGTAATTATTAAGTGTCTGAGACCAAATTTGAACTCAGGTCCTCCTGACTCCAGGGCCGGTACTCTATCCACGGTGCCACCTAGCCATCCTTTATTTTATTTTTTTTTAAACTGTCTCTAGAAAGCTTTCAGTATTCCTGGTCAGAGTTCTGCTGTTAGCTGTTTCCATTTATGGAGCTACTGTGGTCTTCTGTCACCACCTAGAACTTTCCTGAATACTGTTGTGTTCTTCTGTCCTTTTATGACCTTTCATATCAAAACTGCTTTGTTCTTCCTTCCCTTAAGAAATATCTTGATTGGAGAACTGCTACAGTTTTCTTTTCTTGAGCTCATTCTGACTACTAACAGGACCTATTTTATAGTGTTAAGCCTTCAAGCTGTCTTTTGCATCGTCTGGGCTATATGAAGGAGCTTCATGCAGGAGTGATAAATTCCTTTGGATCCTTTCATGCTGTAATCTTACCTAGAATCACCCCATTTAACCTTTGGAAGGGCATAACTACGTAGTAATTAAAACCTTAAATATTAATTAAATTGAATTTAAATAATTAATCGATAGTATTTCTTTAAAATATATTCATATTAGGGAAAGCTAGGTGGCACCGTGGATAGAGTACCGGTTCTGGAGTCAGGAGGACCTGAGTTCAAATCCAACCTCAGTCACTTAATAATTGCCTAGATGTGTGACCTTGGGCAAGTTACTTAACCCCATTGTCTTGCAAAAAACACATGCAAAAAATAATCATATTAATTGATTAAAATCTTATATTTTATGACCTAGAAGTACCATATTTCAAACTAAATAACAAAGGAGTATTCATGAAAACAATTTGTACTGGCTAAGAAATAGAATGGTGGACCAGTGGAATAGATTAAATACATGATTGGTTAGTTCTTTTCCTTCATTATCGAAGAGGATCAAAATGATATCACTATGTTTGAGACAAATTACAATGTGTCTGACTATGGCTGATCAGACCAATATGAATTTGGAATTCTCTACCTCAGGTAGATGTCATGTTTCCTTTGAGCTGCTTCAATTCTGCCTTTCTCATATACAGCAGCCCCCTCACTGATGAGAGCACACCATGCTGGGTGGTCCTGTGCCAGTGTCTCCCATATTATACAGTCAGTTTTAAAGTTCTTCAGTGAGACCTTCAGGGTGTCCTGGTATGGCTTCTTCTGACCCCTTGTGAACTCTTGCCCTGTGTGAATTTTCCATAAAATAGTTTTTTTGGCAAGTGTATGTTTGGCATTCTAACAATGTGTCTAGCCCATCATAGTTGCGCTCTCTATAGTAATGTTGGAATGCTGGACAGTTTAGTTTGATAAAGGATCTCAGTGTCTGGTATCTTCTCTTTGTGATCTTCAGAATCTTCCTAAAACAGTTTAAATGGAAGTGATTCAGATTCCTGACATGGTGCTGATTAAGACTGTCCAGGTTTTACAGGCATGTAGCAATGAGGTCAGCATAATGGCTCTGTAGACTTTTAGTTGATGACCATAGCAATTTAGTGTTAAGTAAACCCAAGAATCCAAGCTGTTCAAACAAGTGCTCACTATTTAACAGAAATTGCTGGGAAAACTGGGAAGCAGTTTGACAGAAATCAGGTATAGACCAGCATCTCATATCGTGTACCAAGTAATGTCAAAAATGGGTACATGATTTAGACATAAAGGGAGATAATCACAAGCAAATTTGGGGAGCATGGGAAAAAAACAACTATTTGTCAGATCTCTGGCTAAGGGAAGACTTTATGACAAATAAAAGAGGGTATTATAATTATAGAAAATAAAGTGAATAATTTTGATTACATTAAATTAATTTTTTTTTGCATAAACAAAACCAGTGTGGTCAAGATTAGAAGGAAAGTGGACAAAAATGTTTGTAGCAGGTTTCTCTGATAAAGGTCTCAAATCTATCAAGTGTGTAGAGGACTGAGCCAAATCTATAGAATTAGTCATTCTCTATTTGATAAAGTGAAAGGTTTTGGACAGGAAAAGAAAAATGACAAATGTTGGAGATGTGCAAAAATAGGGATTCAAAGGAATTGTTAATGGGGTTGTGAACTGATCCAAGCATTATGCAGAGCAATTTGAAACTAAGTCCTATATCAGCCTATATCAAATTGCCTGCTTTTTACAGAGGGTTTGAGGAAGGAAGAGGAGAATTTAAATTTTTTTTTGGAAGTCTATTGGAATTAACTAACTTGCCCACTTTACACTGGTGCTCCATCCACTGCACCACGTAGTTGCTCTGGAATTTAAAAAATTTTAAAAAATGAATGTAATCCAGTCTCAGACACTTAATAATTACCTAGCTGTGTGGCCTTGGGCAAGCCACTTAACCCCATTTGCCTTGCAAAAATCCTAAAAAATCCTAAAAAAAAAGTATGTAAAATTATTTTTACATGTCATTGGGAGAAATATATTTAAAAAACCTTTCATCTTAAATTCATGCTCTTTAAGCATTAACTTTTTTAAAAAAAATTAAGATAAGTCAACTCAACATATGAAAAGATGACTTCCATGCCATGTACTAAATAACTAATTTCAGGCTTATCAACTTTGTATCTTTTGTTATGTTGTTTTGGCTTCAGTTATTTTTGATATCTTTGGTTATATGAAAATGTGTGTGTGTTTTTTTTTTTTTAGGTTTTGCAAGGCAAATGGAGTTAAGTGGCTTGCCCAAGGCCACACAGCTAGGTAAATTATTAAGCGTTTGAGACTGGATTTGAACCCAGGTACTCCTGACTGCAGGGTCAGTGCTTTATCCACTGCACCACCTAGCCTCCCCTATTTGAAAATGTTGAAAATAGTAGTTTTGCAAAGAAAAATTGAGAATAAATTAAGGAGATTACCTTTTTTCCACCACAAAGGACATGGTGGACTTAAAAGAGACAAAGTTTAATATGTCACTTTGTCTTTTAAGGAAAATAAATCATTTTCAAGAATTTGAACTTGTCTTAGAATACTGATTGTGAATCAGAATAAGCTTCTAATTCTTTCTCGTTTTATCACTAATTATTTGTCTGACCTCCAAAAATCTCTTAGTACTTTCAGACCTAAGTTTTTTAAAGGGGGGGGTGAGGAAGGAAGAATGGAATTTGAATTTTTTTTTTGCAAGACAATCAGAATTAACTAACTTGCACAGGTTTACACAGTTAATAAGTGTCAAGTGTCTGAGGCTGGAATTGAAATTGGATTCCTGTGATTCCAGGAGACTGGTGCTCTATTTACCGCATTTGTAAAATGAGAAATCTAGTTAATAAACTTTTAAAGTCATTTTGATTCAAAAGTTTGTGATTTTATTATTATACATAATTTCAAATGGGACTAAATTTTTTTCCTATCTTAGAAAAGGCCATACCCCCAAATTACAACCCTTGCCACCTTATTTATAATTGCATGAAGTCTCATTAATTAACACATTACTAATTTGGGAAATGTCAGCTCTATAACCAGCTTGGCCTGTAGTTAACTTTTGTTAATGCTATCATGAAAGATTTGTGAAACAAATGAATTGTCCAAACTTACATAGTTCAAACATAAACATGTAAAGATGCTTAATATCCTTTAAAGAAAATTTTTAAGACCTTTAGTATTTTTTTTTGGCAAGTCAATTTTGACAAGGGGTAAAGTGATTTGTCCAGGGTCACAGAGCTAGTTAGAGAATTAATTATAAAAAAAAGTTTGTTTATTAAGTATATTCAGTTTGAAAATACTTGGTTAGCAATTGTTAAAAAAAAAAAAAAAAGAAGCCAACAACTTATTACTTGTTTGGCTTATTAACTAGAGCTCGCCTTGTAATCAGGAGGACCTGAGTTCAAGTTCTACATCTACATTTAGATGGTATGACTCTTGAGTAAATCACTTAATTTCTCATCTTTTCAGGTAACTCTAAAATTATTAGTTCTAGAACAGGTACTTCTTGTATTTGTCAGAAACAGTTTCATTGTTGAGAATTTATGATATCAATGAAATACAAGTCTGATCCAAAATCCAAAACAAAATTGATATTTATAGTTGATTTTTTTGTACTTTGCATTTCTATTAGTATTCTCAAATCCAGATTACTGCCAGATAATGATGGCTATAAATAGCTTTATTAAATGTTATCATTTCCCTAAGTGTTAATTTGGAACTTTTTAATTTGAGATAATATATGATGACATTTTAAAGAAATTATTCTACTCGTCAGTAAATCAAATATGTATATACAATTTAGAAAAGAAAAAAGAGTTATATGGGAGACCATTAATCTGTTATATTTAGCCAACCTATTCTTTGATGTATATAATAAATTTAACTGTCCTTGTTTATATTTCTTTCTGATTTTCCTTCTGTCCATTTTCACAAAAGAAATGTCTTTAGCAATTCTCCTCCCTCTCTTCCCCTCTTCTTCCCGAATCTTTCTTTTGACAACCTGACTGCTAATCTCCTTTTTTCCCTTATTACTTACTCTTCCCAGTTGAAAAAATAATAATAAAACTTTGTATTTTATATACATATATATATATATATAAAATCAAGCACAAAACAAAATTCCCACAATTCTTTATATTGACTATCTACCTCTGTCAAGAGATGTGTAGTCTTTCATTATTAGTCTTCTTATATCCTGATTGTTCATTACATTGAACAAAGTCAAAAGCAAATTTTTATAGCATCATTGTTATTGTATAAAACTCTATATCAGTTTATACAAATCTCCTCAAGCTTCTCTGAAAGTTTCCCTTTTGTCATTTCATATTATGCAATAATATTCCATTATAGTCAATATTAACCATTTTCCAATAATGGGCACTTCTTTTATTTGCAATTCTTTGCTGTAACAAAAAAATGTACTCTAAGAATTCTTGTATATATGAGTCCCTTTCCCTTCATTTGTTATATTTTGGATATGTGCATAGTAGTGGTATTGTTGGAATAAATGGTATTAGCAATTTATTGATTTTTTGGGGAGGAGCACAGTTATTACTTTATGAAATACTATGCCCTAAAGAAATATTATTTTTTACCATCTTTGTCTATCTAATGGGTATGATGCCTTAAAATTATTTTCCTTTTCTCTAATTTTTAGTCATTTGAAGCATTTGTTTTTCTATGTGGTAACTGATAGTTTGGATATTTTCCCTTGAAATTTTCCTACTCACGTGCTTTGACCATTTATCTATTTAGGAATGACTTTTAATTTTGCATATTTGAATCAGTTCTTTATCCAGTGTGATTCTTAGACCTTTATCAGGGAAATTTGCCAATTTTTTCCTTTAGTTAGCACTCTCCTCCTCCTGTTTTTGCTTCATTGATTTAATTTGTGAAAGGTTTTAAAAAACTTTTATACAATTAAAAAAATTGGCCATTTTATCTCTGCTAGTCTTTTTCCAGCTTTGCATGTTGGTCTTTTGTCTTTTTATCTTTAAATATTTTTATTTAAAGTTTTAAGTTCTAAATTCTATCCTTTCCTCACTCCTTTCTTTCCTGAGATGATGAGCAATCAGATATAGGTTATGCATATTCAATTATATATGAAATTTCCATATTAGTTATTTTGTGTAAGACAACTCAAATAAAAAAAAGAAAGTGAAAAATAGCATTCTTTATTTTGTATTCAGGCAATATCAGTTCTTTTTCTAGAGGCAGGCAGTAAGCTTCATTATTAGTCCTTTGGGATTGTCTTGAATCTTATCTTGCTGAGAATAGCTAAGTCATTTCACAGTTTTTCATTGAACAATATTGATGTTACTGTGTACAACGTTCTCCTGGTTCTGTTCATTTCATCTAGCATCAGTCCATCTAAGTCTTTCTATGTTTCTATATTTTAAAAATCATCCTGCTTCTTATTTCTTGCGGCACAATAATATTCAATTTTAATCATATACTACAGTTTGTTTAGACATTCTCCAATTGATGGACATCACTTTAATTTCTTAGTTGAGTCTTTTCTGTCCCTTTTTTCATCTTCCCCTTTCCATAGTTGTGAAAAGTATTTCCTTCCTTACTCCCTTCTCAAATGTCTGTGATATGATCATTTAGGTTTATGTATCCATTTGGTGCCTATTTTGATATATAGTGTGAGATGTTCTAATTTTGTGCAGATTAATTTTCTCTTTTTCCAGATAATAAGTCATTGCCTCTTTAGTTGAAGCTTTGGTGTTTATTAAATACAGTTTTACTGTATTCATTTATGCTATATATCCAATCTACTCCACTCATTAAATTTTCTGGTTTTTTTAATTGGTCCCAAATAAATTTGATGAATATGTGAGATCCACTACTATTATGCTCTCTTCTTTTTTCAAAAAATTATCTTTCTGGAGATACTCTACTTTTTTTTGTATATCCATCTGATTAGAAAAAAATTAGCTCTTTAAAATGAGGTCATTTTAATAATCTTTTTAACTTTTTTAAAAAATTATTTATTTATTTACTTTGAATTTTATAATTTTTCTCCTAATCACACTTCTCTCCCTCACCCCCCACAGACAGCAGTCTGTTAGTCTTTACACTGATCTAAATTGAATGTAATGAGAGAGAAATAATATCCTTAAGGAAAAAAAATAAATTTATAATCTTCATTATATAATAATTAGTGAATATTTTAAATTGCAGTTTAATCTTTCATCACCATTAACATTCATTCAATATCTGTCACTAAAGTATGTTTTTTAATTTTTATTATAAATTATTTTCTTTGCTTAAAATATCTTAAGCTTCAGTCTCAAATAATTGATCAAATAATTTTGATCCCAGTTGCTAATCTCAAATAGCTAAAAGTATTCTGATGGAAAATTATAAGAATAAAATTAAACTATTGCTTTGATATGCCTACCAACAATTAATATAGAGCAGCATAAAATATTTTTGGAGGGAGAGGGAAATTTTTTAGTTTTAAAAATTTTATAATCCATATGTAGATTTCACAATAACTATATATATATTTTAAACTTTAGATTTCTAAAATATATGTCTATTGTTACATTACTGTTCATCAGATAGATTAGTAGTAGTCTTTTGTTTTATGATGAATTTCTGCAATGGTTTTTGTTATTTTTTTAATAGTTGTAAAAAAGTTTTTCTTGTATAGTAGTAGTAGAAACACTTTGAACTTAGACTCAGGAAATATTTCTCAGTCATTTATTTACCTTGTGATCTGAACATCAGGCATTTTGTTTTTTCTGAAATTTGGTTTCTTCATCTGTAAAATGGGATACTTCTTTTTTTCTACTGATCTCACAGAGTTATATAGATTGCACTTTGGAAATCTTAAAGTCTTTTGACAATAGCTTTGGAAAATTTAGTACCTTTCAATGATTCCAATTCACTTCCTAACAAAAAAGTCATCTTTAAAAAAGTTGTAAATACATAAATAGAGGAAACTATTATCATTTATTCATGACAAAGGAACACAATTATGAGGAGGAAATAATTGCTACTTAAAGTTAATAAAATTTCCATTTTTCTTAAACTAGCAGTCATTATCCACATAAATGTGAGCAGAAATATATTAGTTTTTAAAGAATTAAAATAATTCTGATAATTTTTTTAAACTATTCAATAAAGATAGATATTTATTCTCTGTGGAATTTTTAAATGTTATTTTGTGACAAAAATCATTTCTACACATGTAGCTACTTAGCTCTCTTTCTGAGGAAATGATGGAATTTTTTCTGAGACTTTATATTGTAATTTATATACTTTAGCTATAAGTTTGTATCAGCAAGCAGCCTAACCAGCTGAAAGATTTTATCAAAACTTGAATAATTAGCCATATCAGAAAACATACAATTAATAATGAACAGATTGTTAGGTACTTCCTTCTAGCAGTACAATCATTAAAAAAAGAAAACATTCCAAATGTTTTTTTCATTTAAAATGCATTGCACCTGCCAAGATACACAAATGTGGTTTTCTTAACCTTGAGCACTGATCTATACATGTGCAAGTAAAGGACCTCTTTGCCTGACTGCCTGCTACTTAGTTACTGAGAGAAGTGGAATTGCCTCTAGAGAAGTGAGATGATATATAGTCATGCTGCTTGTGTTCTTGGCTTTCCTCATTTATAAAAACTTCAGAAAAGTTGTTTAAGAGGACCTTCCTATTTAATGTAAAATTAACAGTTTTTCAGTGACGATGGTAGTAATTTCGAAGTAGGTACACGTAATGAGACAAATACGTAGTAAATATTTTCAAAATTAATACCCATGCAATAGACCTTTGTAAAATGACCTCTTAATAGAAACAAAGTTTTTGCCTGCTACTTCACAGTTGTAGTCCTTGGGGATCCATTTATTATTCTCAGGAATGAAATTTGTGTTTGTGATAATTGGATTTTCTTTATTTCTAATTTATTCTTGTTCTTATTGCAATATGAATATACTAGGAATGTCATATTCTAAAATATATGGTTTTCCATTACAAATTATGAAGTTAAGTGTGTTAGGAGGATCTGTGTGATAAGAATGGTTTTAAATCAGTTGTCTGTATTTATTGAGCTTCTCTTGTATACATAGCATTGTATAGGTGCTTGTAGGGAGATATGAGCAAAGTGTTCCTATTTTTATGGAATTTACAGTCTTATTGAGACTATATTGAGAGACTACACACATGATTTTACAAACTAAATATAAATTATGATGAGATAATAATTGGGTTAGATATAGGTGATCAGATAAGACTTCTTGGGGAAAATCAGTTTGGGGGACTTTTAGTTGGTGAGGGCCTTCACAGATTTTATGGCATTGGTGTGAAAATAACTTCACAACTTGAAAATATAACCCGTTTTAATATGTTCGGAAACTAAACATGAAGGACTGTCAGGAAGGATCTAAGAATACAGGACCAAGGGTAGCACAATGGAGTCAGTGAACAGAGATGTGTTTTCACTTGTCAGTGAATGGAGAAACACTTGCACTCAGTATAACCAGGAAGGTGCCTGATATAGAAAAGATGCTTAGTTTATGGAAACTGGATTGGCTTTACAAATAAAAATTACAACTTATTTTCCTGGAAATACAAAATCAGAGTAAAATGACTAAGTAAAAAAAATAGAGATTATGTATAAAAGATAAGCATTTACTTAATTCCTTTGAACCTTAGTTTTCACATCTATAAAAATGGAAATAATATTTCTTTCATTACCCACTTCAAAGGATTGTTGTGAGGAAAGCACTTATAAGTCTCAAAGTACTTTTGTTCAATTCATAATATTTTAATTTATGGCATCAAAAAAAAACATGGGACAAATGGGACCTTGTGATCTCATCTTTTTGTCTCTGGAGGGAATTGTAACTAGAGAGTGTGATGATGATAATGACTGAAGGAGAAGGAGGAGAAGGATGAGGATGAAGGAGGAGGAAGAAGAGGAAGAGAAGTGGGGGAAGAGAAAATAGTAATCATAGTAATCATAGCTAACATTTATATACCACCTGTTATGTGCCAGATACTGTGTTAAATACTTTACACTTGTTATCTCATTTGATCCACACAACAACCTGGAGAGGTAGATGCTAAATCCCCATTTTAAAGATGAGCAAACTGAGTCAAACAGCAGTTGTGCCTTGCCTAGGGCCACACAACTAGTAGGTATCTGAGGCCATATTTGAACTTAGGAAGATGAGTCTTCCTAACTCTAGACCAGATGTTCTATCTCCAGTACCACCTCACTGTCTACATTTACCTTCCATTTAATAGCAAGGACAGCTATTGTGAGACTCTTCAAAACCATAATTTCTTTTTGCTTGTTTTTCTCATTCCCTTCTACTTCCCTATTTTTGTTAGTGATAAAAACTCCTTAGGACATGTAAAGAAAAAAAGAATACTTTCAGAATGGAGACATATAACTAGGTCATGATTAATGCAAAATGAATGAATGTGCATTAATAATGTGAAATTCAAATGAATGAAAATTATAAAATTATAAAAAATACCAAAAATTAACTCAAACCAAAATCAAATTAATGTAACATATGTAAGCTAGTCGAGGGTTTTAACCTGCAATGTCATTAGGCTGCACTTTCTGTTCCTTTTCAAGTTGATGAAAGAATACTTCAAAGAGATACTACCACTGCAAAAAAGTAGAGTCTTGTTATTACATTAGAATGAAAATTTGATCATATTGTTTGTGATATTCAGCACAAACATGGTTGTAATAAAATAGGAGGACGTGTCAGAATATTGATATCTTTATTATGGAATATTATAAAACATGCAGGTGAAATAAGACAGTTGTAGTAACTTTTTGTAGTTTTCAAACAACTGTTAGAAATAGAAATAGAGATAGTGGCAATCAAAAGTGTATTTCTTTTAGAGCGGTCATTCACACAAAAACTTATAGTTTAAAGCAATGAAAAAAAGTGAAAATAAAATGGATTTTGAGGAAATTTTTACTGTAAGCATTGCTTGGTTGGTTTCATCATCAAGTTCAGTTACACAGAACTTCAATTATATTAAAAAACAACCATAGAGGTGGCCAGGGCACATTATGATATGTCAGGTAATGTCATGATATTATGAAGAAAATAATTGAATAATGTGATCTACCAAGTGGCAATTTTTAATGTGGATGAAACTGACTTTTTTTCTGGAAAAGAATGGCATCCAAAACTTATTTTTCTAAGAAAGAAAAAGGTAGACCCAGATTTAAAGCATGGCACTGCAGAAGGGAATTTTAAATTAAAACCAGTGCCCATTTATTGGTGTGGAAATCTTCCAACAATAGTTTGTTGTGAAATTAGAAAGCATGGGTCACTGAAACTAGTCACAAAGACTAGTTTTCAAATTATTTTAGTCTAGTTGCTGAAAAATGTTCCAAGGGCAAAAAAATTATATTTAAAGCATTACTGATTTTAGATAATGTCTATATCATAAAGCAATACTTAGTTTATTATAAGAATGTGAGCATGAAAATTAGCTGAGATATGAATAAAACTTTGAACAAAAACTATATCTCTGAAAATTAAATGAAAGAGAAGATAGTTCAGTTTGCTCTGCTAGGATATTTTAAACTTTCATGATATTTTTACTCTATTAATCAATATAGGTTTATTTTTTAACATGATATTTATTTATTTGTTCATTTATTCATTACTGTCTATTTATTTATATTCATTCATTCATTCATTTATTTATTTGTTTGTTGGTTGGTTGGTTTGGTTTTTGCAAGGATATAGGGTTAAGTGACTTGCCCAAAGTTAAACAGTTAGATAATTATTAAGTGTCTGAGGCTGGATTTGAACTCAGGTTCTACTGACTCCAGGACCAGTGCACTAACCATTGTACAACCTGGCTATTCCTTAGTTAGTAATTGAGTAAGTCAATTTCTCCTTTTAAAATTTTGCAGTCTGTATTATATGTTAAATAAACTTGAATTAGAAATACTTCTTATACTTCACTATCATATTAGTAAGCATTAAAATTCACTTAAAAATTTTTCATTACCTATTTCTGTTGGGCTAGAATAAGTTATCATATTTTATATATAATTATAACTTAAACTCAAAACAACTCCACTTCATGGAATTCAGTGGTGCCTAGTTGTATTCCTAAGGACATAATCACTCAGTTCCTTAACATTTTCACCTCTAGCTATCTAGTTTTATCCTACCTTCATTCACCCTTTGGCATGGTCCTCCTGTTACCAGTCTCATCCTGGCCTTTAGACTTTACCTTCTCAAAGAACTTTGTCACCTTTGAGATTTTTGAATGCCATCATTCCACTTTCGGACCAGAACCTTTTACTTCTCCCCTTTGCTTATCCTAAAAATTATTACTTTTTCTTATTGTTACTTTGAGCCCTTTGTATTCCCGTTATCTATCTTTCCCTCTCAGGCCCCACTTGCCTCTATGACCTTCCACTTGAATCTTTAACCCTAGATAAATCTCATTATTTTATTTTATAGTCTTACTGTGAGAATACTGAATCAGTTGGAGATGTTAATAAAATACAAGTGATTTAATTCATTGTTAATTTTTGGTATCATACTTCATCTGAAACCATATGGCTTCTCCATGATCTTTCCATATCTGTTCTTATTGCCTCCTTGTTTCAGCAGTCACATAGATAATTCTGAACTTTTTAAAAACTCCTCAGATTTTCATTACCTCCTTCTGGTTTGCAATAAATGCCTTAGCCCCCCTTTCAAGGCTATATAATGAGTTTTTTCAGTTCTCTTATTTCCCTTAAAATTGTTTCAGCATTATTACTCATTTTCTTCACCTTTACTCTTGCATCAAGGAAACTGGTATCCTTTTTCCTTGTTGAAGTTAAACTTTTTCTACATATGCTATGCTAAAACTTGAGGATAAAAAAAAAAATTTAAAAAAAAGTTATTTTCTTACTTCAGGTGGTATACAGTGGAAAAACATTACAATAGAAGTCTTAGAGTGGAACAAGTCCTTTATTTAGAGTTAGAGGATGTGGGTCCTAGTCCAATTTTTTTGGGCAAGTCACTTTACCTCTCTGCATCTCAGTTTTCTTCATTGGTCAAATGAGAGTTGAATTTAATGACTTCTAGAGTTTCTTCTAATTATAAGTCCATGATTCTACTATTTCTTGACTTTCTTAGATCCATTGTACACATGCAGTACAGGAGTTATGTTAATTGATTCACAAATTAGTTTTTTTATTCTCAATTTTTCATAAACATTTTGCATTTCTTCTACTATCTTCAGTTCCTATTACAAATTCTATAATATTATATTGGTTTTTAAATGGAAGAAAATGCTAAGTTTAAGATAAATTATATCAATGCTTTATATATTATTTAAAGCCTTAGTTTCACATTAATGCTTATATTTTATTTAATTTTTCCTAGTAAATATAGTTAGAGATTGAGGACATGTCACAGTGGAATAACAAATAGAGAACTGGCCTCAGAACTAGGAAGACTTGGGTTCAAGTTCTACTTCTGACTGTCTATTTAACCCTGGCCAAGTCATAAAACTTCTCAGTGCCATAGGCAAGCTAAGACTATAAGTTGCAGAGAATGAACTGCCCTGAGGGCATTTCTTCAAACCTATCCTAATGAAATTGCTGATCTCTTATTAATTTCTCCAGTTGAAAAAATTTATAGATTATGGGTTGAAAAAGAAAAGAGCTCTTCTTCTTCCCCAAAGTAATGAGAATTGTGCCCATTGTAGCAAATGTTACAGAAGCAAGCAAGTATGGAAAGATCAATATAGTAAGTATTCAACATGTTTTGGAATTTGATTTTTTTTGGTAGAAAAACATAAATTGCAAAATGTTGGTGTTTTTGCTTTCAAAATTTTTAGTAAGAATTATCTTCTCTCATTTATTGTAAAGTACTATAATGCTCTTTAAAGTTAGTCTTCATCAAGAAACTGTGATTCAATTCATTGTAAATCTATACGTATGTATATGTATAAAACTCTTGCTAGACACCTGTAAAGATAAACAAAATGGTTCCTGCTTTTAAAGTACAGCGTAAAGGTACAATGTGATAGTAAAAAAAAGAAAGAATCAGTATAAACTGCCATAGGGAAATCTGAGTAGGGAGAGATCACTTTCAATTAAGGATGATTAGGGCAAGCTTTATGGAAAAGGCAGTACCTGAAATGAACTTTGAAAGAAGAGGAGAATTTTAATAGATGGAGATCAGAAAGGGAATGTATTTCAGCCAGATATGATGGTCATAAAAGGAGAATGTCAAATGAGATGGGGAAATAGGCAGGAATCCTAAAATACAAATATGGCAAGGTCTTAGTAATCTGATATGCTAAAAATTGGCAATATCTCAAGATTCTGAGATGCCTGGACTTTATATTGCTTTCAGAGAAGACAGTCAACATATTTTGAAATTTGTTGATTTTTTTTTTTAGAAAAATAGTAAATTGTAAAAGTGGGTATCTATAAAGTGTTTCTTATGATTTATTAGGTATGTGATAGGTAAAATGCAAAAAATGTGCACCTTTGTCAAGGAGCTTGCACACTAAAAGAAAAGACAAAGCAGAACATAACATCTTAGAGAGCAAGGCTGAAGTGAATGAATAGTGTAGGGAGGAGATTGGGTCAGGCCTCCTGCAGTCCTGAAAGAAGCCAGGGATGCCAAGAATGAGGGAAAGAGTGACCCTTCCAGCCCTGGTGGGCAGGAAGGGCAAAAACATTCTTTTTTTTTTAATTAATTTTTTATTCTCATTTTGTACAAATGTTTTTCTTTACATTAATAAAATATACTTGTTTACAAGTAAACAAAATACCCCTCCCCCCATTGAATATAGATAGACTTGCTTGGGCAAAAAAGTAAAGTGGGAGAAAAAAATTAAAATTAAAAAATAATAGTAATAATTGTAGGTATGGCCAGGTGGTGCAATGGACGAAGCATCAGCCCTGGAGCCACGAGCACCCGAGTCCATATCCAGCCTCGTAAACCCAATAATCACCCAACCATGTGACATGCAAGCCACCCGATCCCCACTGCCCTGCAAAAATCAAAAAGAAGGAAAAAAAAGACCCAAAATAAAATAAAATAGTAATAATAGTACGGGTGGCTGGGTGGCAGACAGAGCATTGGCCCTTGAGCCAGGAGCACCTGGGTCTGAATCCATCCCCAGACACCCAATGATCACCCTGCTATGTGGACCCAGGCAGGCCACCCAGCCCCACTTGCCCTGTACCCTCCCCCAAATAATAATAACAAAAAATGTGTTTCAGTCTTTGTTCCCACACCATCAACTCTGTCGTGAGTGGATCTCATTCTTTATGATAAGTCCATCACAAAAGTTACTTCCATATTTTTCCAACGTTGCCATTGCTGATCGCAACTCCCTCCTTTCTTATTTTTCCACTACCATGTACTATATTTTCTCTCTCCTTTCACTCTGACTCTGTTGTAGGGTCGCTGAGTGGCACAGCAGACAGATCCCTGGCCCTGGGGCCAAGAAGCCCTGAGCCCCCATACCACCCCTTAGGCCCAGAATCCACCTGGCCCTATGGTCCTGGGCAGGCCTTCCAATCCCAGCCCCTTGCAAGAAGTAAAAAAAGAAAATGTTTTATATCTGACCACTGTCCCCCCATGGTCCATCCTCTCCTCCTTTATTCACATCCCCACCCCTTCCCCCTGCTCCCCCCCTCCTTCTTACTCCAGTTGTCTATACCCCATTGAGTATATTTGCCGTTTCCTCTCCTAGCCATCTCTGATGAGAGCAAAGGTTCCCTCATTCCCCTTTGCCTCCCCCCTTCCATATCATTGCAATAGCTCATTGTAATAAAAAAAAAAAATCTTATTATGTGAAATAGCTTGGACTATTCCCCCTCTCCTTTTTCTTTCTCCCATTCCATTTCCCTTTTTTTCTTATTGACTCCATTTTTACATCATATTTTATCTTCGAATTCAGCTTTCTCCTGTGCTTCAACTATAAAAGCTCCCTCTACTTGCTCTATTAACTGAGATGGTTCATATGAATATTATCAGTATCATTTTTCTATACATGCAGTTCATCCTCATTAAGTCCCTCATATTTTCCCCCCTCTCCTCCAATCTCCATGCTTCACCTGAGTCCTGTATCTGAAGATCAAACCTTCTGTTCAGCTCTGGCCATTCCAAAAGGAACATTTGAAATTCCCCTGTTTCATTGAAAGTCCTTCTTTTTCCCTGGAAGAGGACATTCAGCCTTGCTGGGTAGTTCATTCTTGGCTGCATTCTAAGCTCTTTTGCCTTCCGGTATATTGTATTCCAAGCCCTACAAGCTTCCAATGTAGCTGCTGCTAAGTTCTGTGTGATCCTGACTGCAGCTCCACGATATTTGAACTGTGTCCTTCTGGCTGCTTGTAATATTTTCTCTTTGACTTGGGAGTTCTGGAACTTGGCTATAATATTCCTGGGGGTTAGTTTTTTGGGATCTCTTTCTCGGGGGGGATCGGTGGATTCTCTCCATTTCTATTTTGCCCTCTGCTTCTAGAATATCAGGGCAATTTTCCTGTAGTAATTCTTTGAAAATGATGTCAAGGCTCTTCTCCTGATCATGACTTTGAGGTATTCCAATAATTTTTAAATTATCTTTCCTAAGTCTGTTTTCCATATCAGTTGTTTTTTCAATGAGATATTTCACATTTTCTTCTAATTTTTCATTTTTTTTTGGTTTTTAAGTATTGATTCCTGATTTCTGGTAAATTCATCAATCTCCCTGAATTCTATTCTTTGTCTGAAGGATTTATTCTCCTCAGAGTTTTCTTATCTCTTTTTCCATCTAGCCAATTTTGCTTTTTAAAGCATTCTTCTCCTCAATAACTTTTTGAACTGTTTTATCCATTTGACCTAAGCTGGTTTTTTGCATGCTATTTTCTTCAGCATTTTTTTGGATTTCCTTGACTAAGCTGCTGACTTCATTTTCATGTTTTTCCTGCATCTCTCTCCTTTCTTTTCCCAGTTTTTCTTCCAACTCCCTCATTTGATTTTCAAAATCTTTTTTGAGCTCTGTCATAGCCTGAGCCCAATTTCTGTTTTTCTTGGAGTCTTTAGATGCAGGAGCTTGTGCTTCCTCATCTTCAGACTGAGTATTTTGATCCTTCTTGGGCTCATTTGCAAAATATTTCTCAATGGTCTTCCTCTTGTTTCTTTGTTTGTTCATTTTCCCAGCCTAAGCCTGTTTTTGGGGGGTGCTTCCTGAGCTTTTGGGACACTCCCACAAGGGTCTCAGTGTGTGAGGTTCTGTCCTCCCTCCTGGTCTGTGAATGACCATAAGCGCCCCCCTCTGCCACGGGGCTGAGGTGGGCGGGGGCCCTGCTGTTCTATGGGGGGCCTAGACTGCGATCAGGATCTGAATGTGGTCAGAGCCCCAGAGTCCTGTTTCAGGGGCAGAGGACAGAGCTCTGCAGTCTCTCTCTTCACTCTCCTACCTCAGCTCCATGGGCTCATGCCCTGGGGGCTCCTGCTTACAGGCTCCACCTGCTTCTGTTTCCCGGTCTAGGCTGCTGAAAGACCAGGCTGCTGGCTGTGTGCCCTGAGGGCTGGGCTCCACATGTTTGCTCTGGCAGAGGTCCCCCCCCCCCCCCCCCGCTGTTCCCTCACTTTGTGCCGGTGCTCCCCAGGGTGCAGCTCAGGAGACTCCCCCGCTGCTGTGAGCTGAGGCTCCCAGCACCCTGGGGCTGCCTCTGGGAGGCTGAGGTTCTTTGGCTCTGGCGGGCCACCCCTCTGGTGGGCCGCCCCTCCGGCAGAGCCTTTCTGTTCTTTTCCAGGTTACCTTGAGTAGGAGAACTGCCTCACTGGGTCCCTTTGTGGGTTCTGTCTCTCGAAAGTTTAGTTAGAGTCCTTAGCTTATGAGTTTTTATCAGAGAGCTCCTAAGACTTGATCCCTTCATGTCGCCATCTTGACTCCGCCCCTTGGGCAAAAACATTCTTAAAAATGACTTAGATAGTCTTCTTTTTTTTTTTAAGGTTTTTGTAAGGCAAATGGGGTTAAGTGGCTTGCCCAAGGCCACACAGCTAGGTAATTATTAAGTGTCTGAGACCAGATTTGAACCCAGGTACTCCTGACTCCAGGGCCAGTGCTTTATCCACTGCACCACCTAGCGGCCCCTGACTTAGATAGTCTTACTTAGCCCTTCAATTTCAAATTGATTTAGTTAATAGAGAAAACAACCTGTATGTATTGCTTTGAAATTGCTGAGAATCTTTCAGGAATAAATTAAGATTGTAAAAAGCCTTTAACAAAGCCTAAGAGTAAGGAGGTACCCTCCAACCTTTTTCCTTTCTAACTTTTGCTGGGCTGCTATTTGATAAGATTAAAAAGTATGTGTTATGCTGTCGCCTAAGCCTTATGTTACTATAGATGTGTTCCTGAAGTTTTATAAAGAAAATATTTTGATATATTCCTTTTTATTTACTTTATAATTTCATTGATATGCTACTACAGGGGAAAAAAAAGTGTTTTTTACCAAAGTTATTTTTTAAAAATCATGCTTTGGAATTGCAGCATTAACTTTTAGTTGCTTTGGTATTGTCAATATGTGGTGCTACTTGAAAGAATCTAATCAAATAGATAATCAGTTCCCATGAATTTTGTACATTCATTTAAAAAATATGAAGATATAAATATGGAAAACATATAATTCCCTTCTCACATGTAATCTTCATTTATAGCATTTTGATTTTTAAGGATTTATATTAATTATCTCACTGTTTCAGGTATTTTAGTGGAATTTCATATCTTCAAGAGTTTTATATTGATATTTTCGTTTTTGTTTTTGTTTTTTTACAAGGCAGTGGGGTTAAGTGGCTTGCCCAAGGTCACACAGCTAGGTAATTATTAAGTGTCTGAGGTCAGATTTGAACTCAGGTACTCCTGATTCGAGGGCTGGTGCTCTGTCCACTATGCCACCTAGCTGTCCCATATTTTAATGCTATTTAAGACATGGTTCCAACCAGTGAGATTAATTAACCCTTCTTTCAATAAATGCTTTAATTTAATGACTAAATTGTCAACAGATATCTAGTATCTACTACAGAATCTAGTATCTACCTTGAAGAATATAATGTTAACTAAATTTGTTGAAGACTTCTGGAAATTGTTGTCATTTGCCCTTTTTTTTAAGTCGGACCAAAAGGACCTTGTCTAGCCTATTTAATTCAGTATTGTGATTTCTTTGAAAACTTTTATTTACTTGTTGATGTGGAATCTTAATAAAATATATTAAATATACATAATGCATAAATACTCTGAACAAAAAGTATGTTATTTGAGAAGCCCAGTCAAGTATCTATGCATATATATCTTTGCATTTTCACATAGATTTTTTTTTTTAGGTTTTTGCAAGGCAAATGGGGTTAAGTGGCTTGCCCAAGGCCACATAGCTAGGTAATTGTTAAGTGTCTGAGACCGGATTTGAACCCAGGTACTCCTGACTCCAAGGCCAGTGCTTTATCCACTGCACCACCTAGCCTCCCTGCACATAGATTTTTTGGGGGAGTGTAATTACAAATAAAAATTACTAAAATTAATATATTTAATTACATTTTTGAATCTCTTGAACAGCCTTTCTGGTATAGCCTGTGTGCAATTGATTATTGAGACATATAGATTTGGGATGAACTCACTTCTCTGTGGTTGCCTATTATTTTTTTGAATAGTTCTATTAAAAGGGTTTTTTTTTGTCTTTTACATTGAACCTGTATCTAATGCCCTGCAGCCTCCACTTGTTTGTTTTACTTCTGCCTCAAAAAGCTGAATATGAAATTCTGATTTTGTTGTTCAATCATGTACAACTCTTTGTGCCTCCATTTTGAGTTTTCTTGGCAAAGATAATGGAATGGTTTGCCAAATAGGGTAGTGACTTGCCCAGGGTTACACATCTTTGTAAGTGTCTGAGACTAGATTTGAACTCCAGAAGATAAGCCTTCATAACTCCAAGCCTAGTACTCTAACCATATCACCATCTAACAGTTCTACTCATGGGGATATTTTGATTAGGATTCCTATATGGTACTTTAAAAAAGCTGGTTAGATATCCTCTAAGGTCCTCTCCAATCATGAGATTTTGTGAAAACAAGGGGTTCATAAGAAGTTCCCTCAAGGGCTACAGGATATAAAGAATAAACCACAAAGCTAAATTGTCCAGTGGAATTTTACTGTCTCCTAACCATCCTTATAAAAGTGAGCTACCAAGAATTGAAGTCAATTATTTTTGTAATTTAATTCATATACTACATGTTAATAATTTAGACAAAGATCTAAAAAGTCAAGTCTTTTGGAGAGTTGCAGTTGGGGATTACTTCAAGTACAATGAATAGGTACTTATGAGTTGGCTATGTCACTTTACAGGTTAGTTATTCAAAAAAACTAGTTTAAAGGGATGTTATCAGAGAAATGTATAAATGGAAATAATGATTGGGTTGATTGTGTAGTAAGAGTAAGGGATAACCAATGGAAAACTCACTGTTCAATGGATAACCTGCAAGACTAACATAGTGATATTTTTTTGGTCCTTTTCAAGAATGAAGGACAGGAATCACCACCACTGGTAAGCACAGAATATGAAGAAGGTCGTAGTGCATTGAGTATACCCCTAGGATGAATTTTTGGGAGGACATGAAGAAAAGTCACTCATAAGAGAAAGCTGGTAGCTTAGTGAATAGAAGAGTTTGGAGTCAGGAAGACTAGTTTTCAAATCTGTCAGCATTCCACTTTCTTTCTGGCCTTTCTCACTTTCACTGGCCTCTAACACTTTATAGCTGGGATACTGAGCAAGTCACTTTACTTTTGTTTGCCTCATTTTCCTCATCTGCAAAATAGAGACAATAGCACTTACCTTGTAAGGTCCTTGTAAGAATCAAATGAGATAATTTTTGTAAATGTGCTTAACAGTGCCGGACACATATACTATATAGATGCATATTCCTTCCCTTCACACAGGATGGATAGATACACATACATTGTGTACTCACATGTTGAGTACTCACATTGATTAGATCACTGATCCTTTGGATTATTGGTGTAGGATGCAAAGTATTTTTATACCTACTAGAATAGAAAAGCATTTGACAGTCATTGGCTTTTAAGTTTGTTTATGTGAATCAGAAAGAAAGACCATGTATGTGTAATCAAGTAGCAGAAGTAGTGGATACTTGAAATTTGAAAGCTGGACACAATTGAAATGTAATTGGAATTAAATGGAAAACATTTACTTCATACTTCTAAATGAGGTTTTAATTAAAATAAAATTAGCTCATCTTTTTTTTTTAACCTCTCCCTGAGTAGGAAATTTGAAACACACTTCAGTTGATGGTTGGCTTTCTCTGACTTTGATTAATCACTTTCAAAGTAAGCAGAGGATCAGTACAGTAATTTCATAATTATTCACAAGTGAGTTAACTTGAAACTTTACAGTTATTTTAGTTAAAGGAGATTTTACATTGGTCTGTCTTATATAATGCTGTATTTTTTTTTTTTTGTTGTGTGATTCAAATACTTAAAAGTGCTAATCTGAAAAAAAATTACCTGGAGACATTTAAGTTGGAAATAGTTTCTATATATACATATACACATACATTTATTTAAAATCTTTAAGCATTGTTGAAGACTAACTGATGAAACTTTCATTGTGGTTAGCAATTGGAAACTATTCGATAAATGTAACTTTATGTAAATTATGATTCCATACTAATGAACCAGCCTGCCTGTCACAAGGGAAATGTTAAAAATAAAACTTTGAACTGCCTGAAAGAATCAAAAGGGCAACAGGACTTGATTATTTATGATGAAAATAAAAGAAATGTAGATTAAAAAACAAGCAAGCCTAGGTGCCTCTGCAATTTAAAAAAATCTTCCAAGTACCATTTAAAAATGAAATAAGATAAACAAAATGCTGTAGATGTACATCTTTTGATCTGCATAATAAAAATCCTCCATGGAAATGAGCTACATAACATATCCTGAAAAGGAATAAAGAAAGCGTGATATATATATATTATAATATAAAAGTCCTTATCATTTGAGATCTTTAAGCAGAGACCTGAGGACCTTTTTGTCATGAATGTTAAAAAAGAAGCTCTATCCCTTAAGTAGAGTTTGTATAAGATTACACTTTTAAGATCTTCCCTAGCTTTTAAGTTCTTGCTTCTATGAAGTACTTAATGTAGTGTAGTGACACAGTTCTTAGGATTTAAGTTCTAATATAAGTAGAGTTTTTTTATTTCCATTTTATGAAATAAAAGAAACATTTCCATAAGATGGTACAATAAAAAGATGATTTCACGTGAAACCACAAATCTACTATTTTTTAATTGATACTCGAGCAAGTAAAGGGCATTGTAATTTAGATAATGACACAAGATGGTTCAGTAATACTGAAGAACTGAGGTTGAATATTATCTAAAGGACAATGAAGTGGTCTTTTTAAGCAGCCTTTGATGTAATATAAAAAGGTTTTTTAAATTTTTAGATGAAATGACCCCTCTTTGTGTGTCTCTCTTTTTTTGGTAAGAAAATTGTTATTTGCTAATAGAAGTGGCGTACTTAGGTATTTGTATTACTATATTCATTGCTACAACCATTCTTTGTTATATTATTTGCCAACTGACAAAACTTTGTCTTACATGCATATTTCAGTTTTTTCTCACAAAATCAAGATTCTTTAATTGAGGACCTTTCTTCCATTTGAAAATATTTATTTGGGAAAATCTTATAAATACACACTATCCAGAAAATGAGATACATTTAGTAGATTTTGGTTTGAGGGAACATTATTCAATTTTTAATGATAGAAGAGAATACCACAAGGAAATTAATAAGGCAAAGTTAAGGTTTCATTATTATACTATATATATATATATATATTTTCTTTAAAGGTTCACACTAACCATATTTTTTGTTTTGTAATTAAAAATTGCATAAGCTTTTAAAAGGAAGATGAAATTCTTCAGAAAATTCTCTGTGTGCTCAAGTTTTCTAACTTTCAATTACCTTTTAACATACTTTCATTTCATTTTTAAAGATATGCTGCATATATAATATAAGAAATTTATTTTAAAAGGAAGTATTGCCAATCAGTCTAAATTTGTTACACTTAAAATTTGATGGTCTACAGACAATTTATAATCCTTTTCTTGTTATAAAATATTGTCAAATTTGTAGTAGTATCAGTTAGAAAGTTTATGGAAACATTGTTTAAGGTGGTTTAAAATAGAACTAAATCTTTAATTTGAATTTGATGGCACCTGTTTTCATTTTGTTCCCCCGGCAACACCACTGGTACCAAAATTGCCCATAGACCACCCTGGTTTTTGAGAAGAATGAAATCATTCTGGCTTTTACATTTCATCCTTTTACTGACTAAATATTTAAACAGAGTTATAAAACATCTGTCAGAGCTTGTGAACTCTCTGTAGAGTAAAAGAGTTTAGGACACACAATTTGAAGTTTTGCATAAAAAAAATCCCTGACTAATTTTAGTTTGTCTTGTTTACTTATGCTAAATTTTTTTAAAAGTAGAATAGAAAAATTACCAATGGTGACAAGAAATAAAAAAAAATCTGGGCCTTGAAAATTGTGGTTTGGAAAGCTTTGGCTTCTCTTAGTTCACTTACTGACAAGTTCAGTTGAAAGTTGACTTTTTCTTTTCTTTTTTCTTTCTTTTTTAAAAAGGCAGCATGATCTATTTTTTAAGGTCTGAGAAGCCAAGGTTAGTTCCAGATGTGAATTAAAGTTTACACTCTTGGGGCTCCTGTGGGAAAAGGGTAAAGCCAACACAAATGTTACCTTCAGATGTATGCCCTTAATGCCTTTCTAAAAAGATCTGCATGTTTTCACTGCCTGCATGTTGGTTGTTGTGTTTGAGAGTCTGAAACATGTTAAAGCATCATGATTCTATCTATTTTTGGAATGGGGGTAGTTAAGGATTAGAAGGTGTAGAATAAAATTTCTGGAAAATATTATGTTCATATCCAGAAATCAAAATAACACTTTCTAGTATCTCCTAATATGCAAACTGAGTCAGCCATGCTAGATTAAAAAATATTTTTAGTGGTTATTGCTTTCATAAGGAGAGATTTACTCCGGTCTTTTCTAAAAGAATATTCAGATTACAGAATTTTATTTTATGTTCAAAGATTGGGATTGTAGACAGGAAAAATCTTTGTCTTTTGTTTGTATCTAACTCTTTATGGCATTTTTTAGGTTTATATTCTTTTCACTATTTGTATTTGTAGGAGGGTGGGGTTCCTCAACTAGATTTGAATCAATGCAAACCTTTTTGGCTAGCAATAAATGTAACTCATATTTGATATCTGTTAAAAACAACCATTTGTTCTTTACTAAGATTAATTTTTTGTAGTAGATAATTTATATAATTTCCATATTGAGCATTTTCCCAAGTAAATTTGACATTTTCTCAAATAAATTTTTCTTTTTTATGGCCTTATTCTTTATATATTATACATTCACAGAAATAAAATCATAGCCTGAATAAGAATTTGTACCCATTTCATGAAATCCATTCATTACAGGAGAGGTAAATATTTATGTAAATAGTACTATTATTTGTATTTATTAGTTCTAATTATTTGTAAATAGTATAAATAAATAGGGGTGCTATATTATTAGACTTAATAGACTGCTAATCTATGGAAGGAGTCCCTCAGAACAAGAAAATTATAGATCTAAGAACTCTCTATTTTCTTTCTTAAAAAAGAGAGGATTTAAGTTTTTCATATTTCTTCTTCATAGGCTATTATTTTCTCAGGAGCTGTATTAACTATAAGAATCTGAGAATGCTTGCTTCTCTCCTGTGTCCTCTTCTTTTTTCATGAAACTAGGGTAAATGCTTTGTGAATGCCTCTGACTTTGCTGCCCCACAAATGTAGATATCTTTGTGAACTAGTAAACTTTGTAGTAAACAGAGTGTTACAAGTGTTAGTTATGATTCTTAGTTCTGAATTTTCATTATCCCATTTCTACCTATTTACATCTTCTTAGATATGATGCTCCCTTTCTTCTCTGAAGCCCTTATTCCTGCCTCTAGAATTTTGGAGCAGGGAAGAGAATAATAGGGAAAAAGGTAATTGTAAATTCTAGATTTCCACAAACTTTATTGATGTATTTTGATTTTGGTCTATTTGGACTATCGCACTATCACTCATACTTTGAAATTCCTAAGCCAGGAAATTATCTATTATTTATTCTCCTTTATTAATTTTATATGTCAGTAGTTCAAATTATATTTTTCTGTTTTTTTTTCCAGTGGAGTTAGAATGAATCTTCTTGATGGTTCTTTATATCATGAAAGATAAAACCTGTTCAAATATTGCATTTGACCAACTTCTTCAACTAGGCATTGATTCTAAATGAGATAAAGTAATTCCCCTCAAAGATTATAATGTGTCTTTCTGATTTTTTTTTCAGGGAAATTTAAGATATGCCCCTAGGGGAAAGATAAGTAGCATAATTTTAGTCTTTTATATGAAAAGTCATGGAAGAAAGTTAGTATATATAGTTAATAGGTGAAATGGGTGCATTAATAAATTTGTGTTGGACTTTTTCTCTTTGTGGATATCATATAGAGAGTATTGGCATTTTTTTTCTTGAACATTTGCAAAATCCAGTTAAAATCCCTTTGGAGAAGTTTGGGTGGGGAGAGGAAGAAGGGTTCTAAAAAATTCTGCTACCATTTTTTCCTAAGGAAAAAAATTAAATGAACAGAGCCACTGTAGTTATA
This sequence comes from Macrotis lagotis, assembly GCF_037893015.1. NCBI lineage: Eukaryota > Metazoa > Chordata > Mammalia > Peramelemorphia > Peramelidae > Macrotis > Macrotis lagotis. Next base: position 552,997,124 of record NC_133666.1, on the reverse strand, counting down.
TTGGAAATTTTTTGTGGTTCTAAATGATTTTTGAACACCTTTACCAGTCTGTTGAAGATTAAGTGATGTCTGAACCTTTGCTTTTCAGACTAAGGTAATATCAGTTTCTTTCCTTAATATCCTTAATATTTTATTCAAGATTTTCTCTCTTATTCTATGAAGTGGGTAAGTGATAAGTGATACCAGAAGGTAAAGTAAACTTTATCATTCTTATTTCATACATTCAAGAAAATGATTTACAGACAGATTGTTTTTATATTCTCAAGGTCTCTGGCATTCTGAAGCAGAATGGAAAAGATGCCTCATCTTTTGACTTGTAGATCTTAGAGTCTCTAGTTTTTCACTGGATTATATTCTTTAGGAATCATAGAGAGAAACTTAAAATATGAATTAAGAAAAATAATAACCATACATAATTAAATGTTTTCAATACGCAGGAATTTCAGAGTTTTCATTTTTCATCTGTGAATATCTAATCCAAATTTAACAATAAAAGGCTGGAAAGGTATTGGTTAATGAAGAGTATTATGAAAAGTGAAATATTCCATCATATTGAAGCTAAGTTTAGAGACAGGAACAAGTGTCTGCGTCTGTTATTTTTCTTAATATAAGGAGCTCCCAGATGAAGAATATCCCTCCATCAATGAAGTTGATTTGTTATTTATAGTCTTAGAATTTAAATTAGTTGCCCTTGATCACATGACAAGTATGTGTCAGAAATGAGACTTGAACCCAAATTTTCTTGGCTTCAAGGCCATCTGTTGATCTACTCTTCAAAGAACATAGCTCATAGATAGAATATTTGACTCCAGTTCAGTTTGTTACTATTTTTTTTTTTTAGGTTTTTGCAAGGCAGTGGGGTTAAGTGGCTTGCCCAAGGCCACACAACTAGGTAATTATTAAGTGTCTGAGGCCGGATTTGAAATCAGGTACTCCTGACTCCAGGACCAGTGCTCTACCAGTTTGTTACTTTAAAAAATTTAAATATATATATTCATGGTTTCTCCTCTCCGAAGTTACAGATGATCAATTTCAGGTTATTCTTTAGCATTTTTTATGACTTTCAGAGGCGTATCTGCATTTATTTCATTTTCACTTGCCATTTGACATCTAGGATGGAGACATAGTAAACCTATAAGCCCATTTGTAAGCATTTGCAGTGATTAGATCAGTTTTTTTGATTTAAACTTTGTCCCCAAGGTGATGATATCCAAAATCATGATGTAGGCTGTCAAGCTGCCGAGGTCTTTGTTTGGGTCCACTTAAAAATGAGCATTAAAGCCATCAAAACCTTAATCATTAAATATTCTATGCTCAGTTCTATTTTAGTTGTTGTAAAATTATCTTTTCCCCTTAATTTTTCTTTTTTCAAATTCTGTCTTTTTTTTGAGGGAAACTATTTCTCTCAGTCCGGAAGTACAATGGCCCTCACTGTGCCAGATACCACTACTAATTGACTTGGGAGATTTGACTACTTCAATTTAGATGTAGGCTATTTTTGCCTTTCCTTAGGTATTTCTTGAGTATTTACCATATTTGGGCCAGACTTACTGTAGGTACCTGATCCAGCTTAATCAATTTTATCTCAGGACTCTAGAGTTCAAACAATGAATCCATCAGCCTCCCATCCCTTACCCTTACCCCCAGAGCAGGAATTAATGTTTGTTCCCAATGTGATTGGCATCTCTTAATTTTTCAAAAATGGAAAAAAAGTCTGGCCAAGAAGGCAGAGAGAAGACAGGCCCTGTGCTAAAGTCTCTTGATCTTCCCTCATATATAATATGAAACAAACCTCTTAACAGAAATCCAATTGACAAAACCCAGAAAGAAAAGCTAGGAGAACATCTACCTCAGGGTTTGTCTTCCTGGATCATGGGTGAGCTGAGCACAGAGGGCAGACTCTTCCAGGAACACAGGATGGGGTGAGAGCTTGGTAGTGGGACTGGGCTGATCGGCGGCAGTGGCATGGGCCGACTGGAGAGCAGAGGCATTGGCTGTGACCTGAGTCTGGAGCTTACTGATTGTGCTGAAGGGGAAGTTCCAGCATGGGAGAGATACAGATATTGATCCCTGGGCTCCTCTGGTCTGGAGGAACTCAGAATCCATACCTTCATTTCAGTTGAAGCCTCTTCCCAGGACAAACACAATTACAGGTCATCTCTGCCCCAGGCTCAGTTGTGAGCAGCAGAGATCCCTCAGCTGTGAATAGGGAGAGTGATTACCTTGCCCTAGGGCAAAGCCCACCATTGTTCAAAGATAAAAGTATTCAACAGCTTCAACAACTCCCTCCAGGCCAAGGGATAGGACCTCAAATTAAGGTCACAGAGACATCAATCAACACAGCCTACTGGCCAGCCCACTTGGAGTTACTAAACCCAGTGAGTAAAGCTTCTAGGGATCTCAATACCAAACCACTGTGAACCAGCCCCTCCCCAACACAATGTCTTAGAATAAAGAAGAAAGGCCAGCAGAAAGGAGGGTCCATAGAAAAATTCCTAGATGGAAAAGGCCCTAACTCAGACCTAGAAGCCCTTAGGACAATAGGATCTGGTCTCCAGCACAGAAAGAATTCCTTGAAGAAATCAAGAAGGAGTTTAAAAATCAATTGGAACATTTGGGAGAGAAAATGAACACCTTGCAACAAGAAAAAAATCCTTGGAACATAAAATTGGACAAATGCGAAAAGAAAATAATTCTCTCAAAACCTCAATTGGTCAAATAGATAACTCTTTCAAAAATTGAATTGACCAATTGGAAAAGGAGTTGCAAATGGTAAATGAAGAAAATTCTTCTCTAAAGAAAAATGGTGTCTGTGGAAATTAATGACTTCATGAGACAGCAAGAATCTGTTAAACAAAACCAAAAACATTAAAATAAAATAGAAGAAAATGTAAAATACCTCATCAGGAAAACCACTGACCCTGAGAATAGATTGAGAAGGGACAACTTGAGAATTATAAGCTTTCCTGAAAACATTGATGCGAAAAAAAGGCCTGGACTTAATATTGCAGGATTTAGTGATGGAAAACTGCTCTGATATCATGGAGCCAGAGGGCAAAGTAGTTATTGAAAGAAAACATTAATCCCCTCTGGTAAGAGATCCTAAAATGAAAACAACCAAGGAATGTCATGGCCAAATTCCAGAACGATCAAATAAAAGAGAAAATCCTGCAAGCAGCCAGAAAGAAAACTTTAGATGCCAAGGAGCCACAGTAAGGATTATACAGGACCTGGCTGCATCAACATCAAAGGATTGAAGGGTCTGGAATGAGATATTCCAAAGGGCAAGGGAGCTTGGAATATAGCCAAGAATCCCCTATCAAGCAAAGCTGAGCCTTCTCTTCTGGGGAAAAGATGGACATTTAATGAGATGGGAGACTTCAAACATTTCCTGATGAAAAGACCAGAGCTAAATAGAAAATCTGGACATCAAACAGGAGGCAAAAGAGATGCATGAAAAGGTTAAAAAAAGGGTAAAGAAAAAATAATTGCTATTCAATAAGATGAAACTGTCTATATCCCCACCTGGGAGAAAGATTCTCATAACTCTTGAGAAATGTAAATCTATTAGAGAGAATATATTTAGCCAGAAGTGATGGACACTCATGACTTATCTGTGAGACTGCTATCCAAGAAGATGAAACTGGCTATATCCCTACCTGGGAGAAAGACTCTAATAAATCTTGAGAATTGTAACCATTAGAGAGAATATACTTAGCCAGAAGTGATGGATACTCATGACTTTTCCGTGACTCATATAGAAAGATTTAAAAACAATACCTCTTTAAAAAGGGGGACAGCAAGGAGATGGAGGATGGTGGAGATTGAATGGGGTAAATCTCATTACATTATGAGTTACAAAAGACCTATTGTAATAGAGGGGAAGAAGGGAGGAGGTGAGAATCACCTGAATCTTCATGTCATTAGACTTGGCTTAAAGTTAATTTATACAAACTCAGTTAAGAAATTTATCTTACCTTTCAAATATTAAAAAGGGATAAGGGAAGGGAGATGGGGAGGGGGAGAAAAAGGGGAACTAAGAGAAGGATGGGAAGGAAGAAAGGGAAAAGGGAAAGGGAAAAGAAAGGGGAAGGGAGTTGATATAGGAGAGCAAACACACTAAAGGTGGTGGTATTCAGAAACAAAAGACTGGGGAATATAGATAAAGTGGAAAGGGGAAAATACAAACAGAGGGAAGATAGCATCTAGGGCAATAAAGAGTTAGTAATTATCACTTTGAATGTGAATGGGTTGAACTCTCCTTTAAAACATAGGTGAATACCAGAGTGGATTATAAACCAGAATACTACAATATCCTGCTTAAAAGAAACTCATTTGAAGTAGAGAGATACATATAGAGTAAAGGTAAAAGGTTGGAGCAAAGTATATTTTGCTTTGGTGAAGTCAAAAAAGCAGAGTATCAATCCTTATCTTAGACAAAGCAGCTGCAAAAATAGTGTTAAAAAAGTTACCATAGACAATAAAGAAGTTTCAATACTAAATATGTGTGCATCCAGTGGTTTAGTATCCAGATTCTTAGAGGAGAAGCTGAAAGAGCTACAGGAAGACATAGATAGCAAAACTCTACTAGTGGGAGACCTGAACCTCCCACTCTCAGATTTTAGATAAATCTAATCATAAAATAAACAAGAAAGAAGTTAAGGAGGTAAATAGATTGTTAGAAAACTGATATGATAGACTTATGGAGAAAATTGAATGGGGATAGAAAGGAATATACTTTTTTTTCGCTGTAGTACATGGCACTTACACAAAAATTGACCATGTACTAGGCCATAAAAACCTAATAATAAATTACAGAAAAGCAGAAATAGTGAGTACATCTTTCTCAGATCATAATGCAATAAAAATCATATACAATATTGGGCCAGGGAGATATAGACCTAAAACTAATTGGAAACTAAATAACCTCATTTTAAAGAATGAGTGCATCAAACAACAAATTATAGAAAGAATTATTTATTTCATCCTAGATAATGACAAACCTGTGGGATTCACTCAAAGTGGCTATCAGGGTATATATTTAAGTGCTGATATGAATAGATTAGAGAAAGAGGAAATCAGTGAACTAAATATGCAACTAAAAAATTAGAACAAATTAAAAAACCAATTAAATACCAAATTATAAATTATAAAATTAAAGGAGAAATCAATAGAAAAGCAAGAAAACTATTGAAGTAATAAGTAAAACTAAGAGTTTATTTTATGAAAAGCCAGCAAAATTGATAAACCTCTGGTCAATTTGATTAAAAAAAAGAAAGAAGAATACCAAATTGCTAGTATCATAAATGAAAAAAGTGAACTACAACCAATGAGGAAGGAATTAAGTAATAATTTGGGATTATTTTGCCCAACTCTGTGCCAATAAATTTGACATTCTAAGTGAAATGGACAAATATTTACAAAAATTTAAGTTCTCTAGGTTAAGTGGAGAGGAAATTAAATTCCTAAACAACCCTATCAGAAAAAGAAATTCCACAAGCCATTATTGAATGCCCTAAGAAAAAATCTCCAGGGCCTGATGGATTCACAAGTCAATTCTGTCAAACATTTAAGGAACAATTCTATATAAGCTCATTGGAAAAATAGATGAAGACAATTCTGCCTAAGTGTTTCTATGACATCAATATGGTGCTGATATCTAAACCAGGAAGAGTGAAAACAGAGAAAGAAAATTATAGACCTATGTCCCTGATGAACATAGATGCAAAAATCTTAAATAAAAATCTTAGCAAAATGACTATAACAAGTTATCACTAAGATAATACACTATGACCAAGTAGGATTTATCCCAGGAATGCAGGGTTGGTTCAATATTAGGAAAACTGTTAGGTTTGTTATTGATATAATTAATTATGCTATTAGAAATCATGATTATGTCAATAGATGCTGAAAAAGCTTTTGACAAAATAACAGCACCCATTCCTACTAAAAACCCTAGTGAGTGTAGGAATAAATTATTATTAGATTAATAAGCAGTATCTATCTGAAACCATCAACAAGCATTATAAGCAATGGTTATTGGCTAGAGGTATTCCTAATAAGATTGGGGTGCAACAAAGATGCCCATTATCATCACTACTGTTCAATATTGTATTAGAAATGTTAGCTTCAGTAATAAGAGATGAAAAATAATTGAAGGAATTAGAATTGGGAAGAAAGAGACAAAACTTTCACTCTTTGCAGATGACATAATGGTATACCTAGAGAATCCCCAAAAATCATCTAAAAAACTACTAGAAATAATTAGCAACTTTAGCCAAGTCGCAGGATATAAAATAAATTCTCATAAATCCTCAACATTTCTATTTATGACTAGCAAGGTACAGCAGAAAGAGTTAGAAAGAGCAATCCCATTCAAAGTAACCTCAGACAATATAAAATACCTGGGAATCTACTTGCCAAGGCCGACTCAGAAACTTTTTGAAAACAATTATAAAACACTTCTCACACAAATAAAATCATATTTAAATAACTGGGCAAACATCAACTGTTCATGGATAGGTTGAGCTAATAAAATGACAATTCTCCCAAAACTAAACTATCTGTTTAGTGCCCTTCCAATCAAAATTCCAAAAAATTACTGCTAGTTCATTCCCCCTTTATACTATATTATCTATGAATATAGCTGAAGCTGAAGTCAGATTTTTTATGTGTGTATAAATATATATATGAAAACTTGTGTATACACACACACTATATATATATATATATATATGTGTATATATATATATATACACATATATATATATATATAGTTATTTCTTCCATAGGACTGTTAGGTCCTTGAAAACAGGGACCATTTTGTTATTTTTAATTTCTTTTTTACCTAGTATTTATCACAATGTTTTGCACATAGTATGCATTTAATGCTTACTGATTACACTTTTCTTATCTCAATTATTAGATTGTAAGTTCTTTAAAAAAAGGTTGATGATTGTTTTGTTTTTTTATTCTTTGAATTTTGAACATTTTGTATACAGTGGGAGCTTATTTAATATTTATGGAATTAATGTATAGATAGACATCTTTACTGAGCATAATTACTGGGCATAAAAATTCTCCCATTGAACAAATTATTACCGAAGCAGATAAAACCTAATTTATTTTGACAAGTTTATCAAGATTAGTGTCTAAAAGAAATTCATTTACTACTTTAATGAGTATTTTATCCAGATTATATATACATATTACATATATATGTCTCTCAAAGAAAGTAAAAACTGTCTATGTCAACTACCATTGAAATAATCATTTGAAACCTGTAATCACACACAGTTCTTTCAAATTCTTATCATATTACCAAAATTTCATTAGAAACAGATGTCAGCTGCACAATTTCATTAGAATTATTGAACATTTCTTTCACTTTCATAACAAATTAAAGATTGCTTAGTTGATGTATCTGATAAAGGTTATAATGTCACAGGTCTTTAGGCAAAGTTGTAAGGCACTGTAATTTAAACCATCACAGGGTACAAATCAAATATTTTGGAAAACCAAATTATTATTCTCATTTATTTTGATCATCTTTATCTTCTATGTCAAGGTTATTTTAAAATTTTAAAACACCTAAATATCTAGTGAATCTGATTTAAGATTAGTTTAAAAGAATATTAAAAAAGCTGAGAAAATTTTAAAAAGGCCTTTAATAACATGTAAATGAATAATTATCAGATGCTTGTTTGATACATTTTTTTGAAAGTGCCTAACTCAGAAGACTCATAAATAAGAGAATGATTAAGCGTTAAGTGAACTTTAAAATAGTATCTTACTTTGGAATAAAAAAATCTGACCTTTCTCCTTGCTAAATCTTTGAATATAGGCAAACTACTTTATAATAATGAGCTTTCCCAGAATCACTCATTTATTAAATGTAGTATCTGGGATAGGATCTGAACTCAAAATTTCCAGATTCTAAACACCTAATATTTAATTTGCTGCACTACCTAGTTAACTTCTACTTTATATAGGATACACAAAAAGAGATGCACATCTAGTTGGAGACTTAATGATGACATCTTGATTAATAAATGGATTCTTTTTTTGTCCTTTGTTCTCAAAGAAGACTATGACAACAGGAAGGTGATGCTATGACATACACATGAATTGAATTTGAGTGAGGGGGTTGCTATGCTAAGTCACCAGTCTTTTTCCTCTGGAGCCATTTGGGTCCAGTGGCCAAATATGGATCAGACATGGAATGACCCTGGAAGGGAGGCAATTGGGGTTAAGTGACTTCCTGAGGATCACGTAACTAGTAAATGTATGAGTCTGGATTTGAACTCAGGTCCTCCTGTTTCTCAGAACTAGTGCTCTATCCACCGTACGACCCAGTTGCCCTGTAATAAATGGATTAAATAAAAGTTCATAGAACAATGAATTACTGTGAAAGAGAAACATAATTATTTATCATTTTTTGGGATGCCATGTGAAGCATTACTCAGAGGATAAATCCTATCTCGGAGAATATACATTAATAATAGGAAGAGATTACTTAATATTCAGTTAAAAACTAGAAAATCTATGAATAAACAAGACCAAAATAAGCAAAAAGACCATATAAATAAGAATCAGGGATAGCTAGGTGTCAGTGGCTAGAGCACCATTCCTGGAGTCAGGAGGATCCAACCTCAGACTCACAATATTTACTTAACCATATGACCTTGGGGAAATCACTTAATCCTTAACTTTGCCAAAAGAAAGAAATAAGAAATAAAACTAAAAGTTTGTTATTTGAAGAGTCTAGAACAATCAATAAACTCTTAGCCAATCTGATTCAGGGAAGAAAATCAGATGAAGAAGGTGAAATCACAACAGTTAAATAAGAAATAATAAAGATTATACAAAGGATAGGCCAGCAGAATGGAATATTTAAAAGAAATGGAGTTAGCACCATGAAAACATTCAATTTCCATATTAACAGAGCATTAAGATTGTTTGCCCAGGTATAAGAAATTCACCAAAAGAAAAAGGCCTGCTTCAGATGAACGTACAACTGAATCTTTTCAAATCGTTTTTTGTATTTTATTTTTTTCCAATTACATGTAAAGGTAGTTTTCGGCATTCAACTTTTGTTAGATTTTCTTCTATCTCTTCCTTTCCTCTTCCCTCCTTAAGAGAGCAAGTAATCTGATTTAGGTTGTACATGAGCAATTATGTTTAAAATATTTCCTTTTAAGTCAAGTTGTAAAGAAGAATCAGAGGACAATCAAGAAAACTCTTAAGAAAGAAGAAACAAAAGCAATTTTAAAAAGTGAAAAGAAGGGGCGGCTAGGTGGTGCAGTGGATAAAGCACCAGCCCTGGAGTCAGTAGTACCTGGGTTCAAATCCGGTCTCAGACACTTAATAATTACCTAGCTGTGTGGCCTTGGGCAAGCCACTTAACCCCATTTGCCTTGCAAAAAAAAAAACAACCTTAAAAAAAGTGAAAAGAAAAGTCTGCATCCATACTCCATAATTCTTTCTATATGTGGATGACATTTTTCATCACAAGTTTTTTGGAACTGTATTTGGCCGCTGTATTGTTGAGAAGAGGTAATCTGTTTTAGTTGATCAGCACATAGTGTTGCTCTTCTGGTTCTTCTCATTTCATTCAGCACTTCACTCAGAATCAGTTCATGGAAATTTTTCCAAGTTTTTCTGAAATCCACCTGCTTGTGATTGGTTATAGAACAGTAGAATTTCATTGCATTAATGTACCATGACTTGTTCAATCATTTCCTAGTTGATGGGCAAGGTCTGGTAGTGGTGTTGCTTCATCAAAGGGATCACAATTTTATAGCCCTTTGGGCATAATTTCAAATTGCTCTTCAAAATGACCAATTCACAACTCCATCAAAAATGCATTAGTGTCCCAGTTTTCCCATTTTCCCTCTAATTTTTATCATTTTTCCTAGTATATTAGTCACTCTGATAGGTGTGATGTGGTACCTCACGAGTTGTTTTAATTTGCATTTGTCTAATCAATATTGATTTAAAGTATTTTTTCATATTAATTCTTCCTCTGAAAACTACCTGTTCATGTTCTGTATCCTTTTTTTTTCTTCAGTTCACTCCAACAACTATATCCTGTAGCCATGATCTTAACACCCTTTCAAATTACAGTTGAATTTATTGAGTTAAAGATGGCAGCCTGGTTGTTTTTTATTATTAAATTAGGAGTCAAATATGAGTTCTAGAACTGGCTATACCATTGACTTTTGGAGTGACTTTGGACAAATTGATTCATCTCTTTAGACCTCAGTTTTTCTATCTATAAAAAGAGCAGATTGGACTTAATAACACTTAAAACTTCCAAATCCTATGCTTTTTGTCCAAAGGTGAATAATTTTTACAAGTAATTTACATACAAATTAAAGGTATGGGGCTTCAGCTGGGTATTTTTACAGTTATGATAATTGGGATTTGTATTGAAACAACATCTTAGATTAAATTGAAATCAAAGTGACTGAAAGTGAGTTGTACTCTGTCCTGTGGTAGGTCACCCTTTTATCCCACAGAGCAACTGATTCTCAGTCTTGTTCCCATTATTGTTATATTACTATAACCTTGTCAAAGAGATCCATGACCTGGTAGAATTGGAATCTTAGCTCTTAAATGCAACATAATAGATACACTGCCAGCTTCTATAGGTCAGGAATATTAATCCTAGAGTTCAGGTGTGATTGTAATACAGGCAGCTGCATTTCTGTTTGCTTGCTTTGATTTCTTATTCCCTTTCTTTTTAATAATTTTTTTATTTTTTAAATTTATTTCTTTTACAGTTATAGTAAGCTTGTTTTATATATAACATTATATATTATATTATGTATAAGATAATGTAATATTGTATATTTATGTTTATTTTACATGCAAAAACAAGTTTTCAATGTTCACTTTTAAAACTTTGAGTTCTGAATTTTCTCCCCTCCTCCCACTTCAGTCTGCCTCATTGAGAAATCAAGTTATTTGATGTAGGTTAGAAATGTGTAGAAATAACTTGTATTCTTATAAATTTGGCTCAGTTCTCTATATATTTTAGAAATGAGACCTTTAGTAGAAAAAGTGATAAAATTGTTTCTCAGGTTTTTGCTTTCCTTCTAATCTGGGTTGCATTGGTTTTGTTTGTGCAAAACCTTTTTAATTTAATCTATTAAGAATTATCCATTTTGCATTTTATAAAGTTCTCTACCTCTTGTTTGGTTATAACTATCAAATTCTTAAAGAGGAATAAATATTTAAGCTGAAGTGAGCTCTATATAGGATAAAAAGGAAATATTTAAGAGTGAAGACACTAGAATTAAGAAGGATTTGGAAGGTTTCCAGTAAAAAGAATTATTGTAATAGTTCAGTTTAGGTGATGAGTTGTTTGCATTAAAGTGGTAGCAGTGTCAGAGGAAAAGGGGGCTTATTTGAAAGACTGCAAATATGACATTGGTAGGCCTTAGTAACAGATTGACTATGGTGGGGTGAGAGATAGTGAGGAGTCAAGGATAACACCCAGATTATAAAACTGAAGGACTAGAAGGAGAGTATATAGCCCTTTACAATGATAAGAAAGGCAGGATTTTGGGGAGGGTTTATCCATGGGCAAAGGCAGTGAGTTCCATTCTAAACACAATGAGTTTAAGGATGTCTCCTGGATATCAAAATTTGAGATGTCCGAAAGGCAATTGAAGATACAGGATTAGAGATTAGCAGAGAATTTGGGGCAGGATAGATAGATTTGAGAATCATCAACATAAAGATCTCATTAAATGTAATAGAACTGATTAGATCACCAGTAAAATTGTATAGAGGGAGAAGAGGGTCCATGGTCCCTGAGGGACATCTAGAATTAGAAGGCATATTGTTGCTTAGTGTCCAGCAAAGGAGATAGAAAAGGAACAGTCAGGTGGGGGGAGGAAAACCAGGAAAGATTATTTCCCAAAAATCAAGAGAGAGGAATGTATCAAGGAAGAAAGTGATCAGTAGTGTCAAAGGCTGTAGAGAGATCAAGGAGATTGAGAATTGAGAAAATGCCATTGGAATTGACAGTTGAGAGACCATTAGTAATTTTGGAGAGAGTTGTTATTTTGGTGTAATGATAAAGGTTGGAAACAGATTGTAAGGAGCTAAGAAGATTGAGAGGAGAGCATATGGAAGACTTATTATAGAGGATATTTTTGAGACATTTAGTTACAGAAGAGAGATAAGATGTTAGTGAGGATGATGAGAAGGATCAAGTTGGTGTATGTAGGCAGCACGGAATTAGTTAGTAGACATATGAGATTCCTAAAAAGTGAGAGTGAGCATGACTGGGGAAAATTTCTTGGAGGAGATAGAATGGAATTGAACTTGAATAAATAGATGTTTTAGTCTTGGCAAGGAGTAAGCCCAGTTTCCTTAAGTCAGAATGAATTATTTCTTAACACAATAAGCACTATATTTTAAGTGCTTTATAAATGCTTGTGGATTGATTCCTGTCCTTCTTGAAAAGCCTTATGTATGTGTGAAAAGCCTTTATGTTTGTACTTCTTTACTCTTTTCTCCTTATTTCTGGTCCTATCTTCTGAAACTGGTCTTTTGAAGTTTAATAATAATCTTTTAATAATTAAACCCAGGGATCTTTTCCCCAACTTTATTATCCTTGACCTATGTTTAGTGGTTGTCACTGTTGACCAACCTTTCCTGAATATTCTTTTGATATTGAACTTTGGTCCTGGATACAAGGAGTGTTAGTCTCAAGCTCTTTGTGATGGGATCTGATTCCTGGCTTAATTGCTTGCCTAAGGTGTTGCCTATGTGATTCCAGGAATCCTTTGTCTGGGGTTGGGACCCTCCCCACTGACCTCTTGTCTTTCTGAGCCAGAAGTTGGGCTGCTAGCTGTATCCAGATCTGGGTTGCTATCTATCTGAGCTTGGACCTGGGCTGAACTGTGACTAAGAGCATCCCATTGGCTTTTTCACTCTCCCACCTTTGCTGGGCTAAACTTCCCCTTTATACTCTGGAAGAGACAGATGTTTACTGAAGATCCTCCATGATATCTTGAGTTGAGAACTTGTGTTGCTCTTTTTTTTGGTGGGATTTATAGCTTTTAGGTCTGTGTAGAGACTTCATTTAAAGTTGTGTAGGGAAAAGCTCTGGGAGCATCCTAGCTTCAAGCTGCCATCTTGGCTCTGCCCTGGAAGTCCACTCAGCAAAAATATTAAGCCAGTACAAAATTTAAGCTGGAAAGTGAGATTTATATATTATGTTTACATTAATGGTAGATTAAAAAAAAATTGAGACTGAAAAGAAGCCAGCTTTTTATCTTGTTAATCCCTGAAGAATGAAATAGGTGAGACAATTTGGGCCACCTAATGAAGAGGTCATAATAGAGAATGTCACTATTCCTGGAATTAAAAATTAAATCTATAGTTTAGCTTTTAATAGTTTAAGGTGAAGAAAAACATTAGAGGAAGTGAGGGAATAAAATTGTCTTTTTCTTCAAAGGCCTGTCTTTTTTTTAGTTGGCATATCATAGTACTGTCAGTAAAAGTTGTGGGATGGTTAAAATACTGCTAGAAAATCTGGAATCCTAATACAACATTGGGGGACCCTGAGACATTTAATTTGAAAGGAAAGAATTCATTTTTAATCATACAGAAAACTAGTTAAATGTTAACTCTTCCTAACAAACTTCTGTTGTGTTGAAAATTTATCAGTGCATTAGGTAAATTTTGTCCCTCTTTTGCTATGTAGTATGTGTTCTTTATTGTGTATTTAGAATTAGTACTATTTGGGTGAAAGAAAACTGCTTTTACCTTTTAGAAATCTTGTAAAAACTTTCAGCTTCCACCTTGTCATTTGTCTTTGTATGGAGTGAACACTCTTTTACTATGTATGCCATGAACAAATCAGAGATGGAAGTAAGATTTGGATTAAGTTGTTTTTACTTTATTATGTAAAACTGAATTGTCTGCATTCTAAACTTTGTTGCTATGCTTCATATAGATGGAATCCCTTTCCTTTTTCTTAAATAATTGCTGAGATTGATTGAAGTATTGTATTTACTTATTTTCCATCATAAAGACTTAATCAGGAGAAGTGATCTCATTTCCAAATTTATTGCTATTCTATATTTCATCTAGAAATTAAGAAGCCCTCACATAATTGGTAAATGTTTTAATAAGTGTCAAAAGACAGACTTTTTTGCTACTGAATCTTTAATGCATTAAAATTATTATTGATGGCTTCTAAGAATGTTGACAGGTCTTTGACATAGTAGTAAATCTTATTTAGGATTTAAATTCTTGGGCTAAGAAGTTTTCCCTGACACATTAAATTTTGTAGATTAAGACCCCATTGGGAACATGGTTGTCAAAACCAAGACAAGTTTTGCACTCACCAACTTGTTGGCCTTTGTTACTGTAAAATGACTCCTATCTCTTACATCTAACCACAAAGGAAATTCAGCAAAGTCCCCAAAGGTTTTTAAGAGTGTAATGAAAGATTTCAAGATGAAGTTATTCATTTTTCCAGAATTATTTTTTAAGAATTTTTTTAATAGAAGTTTCCTGTATAGTTGTGAACTTCCTCCAGTCATTCTAAAATGTCAACTTCAGAACTGGCAGTCTATGCCTACAACTGCAGCTTTATAAAATTCTTTTACTTTGTTTCTTATTTTCTATTTTTCTTTATCTTTCCTTGGTTGTTTCTAGTTCTGTTTCCTTTCTTAATGCCCAGTATTTATTTTCTGTTTTAATTCTTTTTCTCCCTGAGTTATTTTGCTTGTATTTCTTTTTTCTGAAACCTTTCCAGGTTCCTAGTTTTTAGTACTCTTTATTGCTCTAAATTTTCAGGATAAATATTTGTGTTCCTGTTATTTCTTTTCAGTAAATGTAAGTTCTTTCAGGGCATTAATTGTTTTGTTGTTGGTGTTTAAAAACTAAACTAAATTATCTTTTTTATTTGTTTGATTTGAGAGACATCAGTCTCTTGAGACTTCTGAGTAGTCTTTTGTTTAGGTTTTTTTTTTTTTTTTTTTTTTTTGGCAAGGCAATGGGGTTAAGTGGCTTGCCCAAGGCCAAACAGCTAGGTAATTAGAAAGCGTCTGAGGTCAGATTTGAACTCAGGTACTCCTGACTCCTAGCTGCTTTGACTTCTGAGTAGTCTTAAGGGATAAGACAATATGTTGGATCTTTGTGTGGATACAAAAAAAGCAGTAAGGTGGTATTAGCCCTCTAGCAACTTATTGTCCAAGAAAGGAAATTAGATAAATTAGCCTAATAGAAGGTATAAGGGTAGATTGTGATAAATGTGTAATCACACACTTATCATGTTAGAATAATTAGTTCATTTTGAGCCATTTGACTCTGCAGGGTCATTTGATTCTCTCCTCTGCTGCTTTAGAGTGTTTATATTAAATAAAAAGTTAGGAGTATTGTCAGGATCACTCTGAATATTCATTTAGGAAAATTCCTAACATTTAGGCAGAGGTTTAACTCTCTTACTTAATTTATATTTATATTTATCTCTACCTAGCTAACCCCTACCTTCTTTACGGTTAAAACAAAATTTAGGTTGCCAGAAATGTTTGGGTAAGCAGCAGAACACATTCTAGCTTTAGCTAGTGTACAGGCACTGGCAGGGGCGGTTGGGGAAAGAGTAGTCCTTTTTATGGAACTTCCCTTAGTCCTTGAAGAGATGGGATGATGATTCTTGGTATCAGTCTTCTGCTCAGAAATTCTTTTTCTTTTAAGTTTTTGCAAGGCAATGGGGTTAAGTGGCTTGCCCAAGGCCACACAGCTAGGTAATTTTTAAGTGTCTGAGGTCGGATTTGAACTCAGGTACTCTTGACTCCAGGACTGGTGCTCTATCCACTGCGCCACCTAGCTCTGCTCTGAAATTCTTAAAGGGCCAATCATAGCTTTTTGTCTCTTCCTTATTTGTATCATCTCAATCTTCTTCTTTGTCCTTTTAAATGTCACTTCTTTCCAGTTCTTTGGGACTCATATTTTGATGTATCTTTCCTTCCCAAAAGCTTGGGATCTAAACTAGGTCCTTCCTGGTTTTAACCAGATTGATTAGGGCATGACCAAGTCCCTTACCCAATAGGGTCAGACTTCCTGTCTCATTGAATTGAAATGTCTTTGTTTCCAGGAGATGTATACCTATTTAGGACTGATTAATTCACTCATATAGTTTTCTTATGCAACAAGTCAGGAAGATTCATCAGTGCGCACCTACTCTTACAAAGAGAAAGTGTGAGTAAAACATTGTTAAGAATTTGAGGATAGGGATTATGTTTGAAAGAATATTGGAAACCTTAATGGAATGCCATTTAAATTGGCTCCTCAAGAGTCAATGGGATTTTGAAGAGAATAAGGGAGGAACATTTATAGATGAAAAGAATAGTGTGAGCAAAAATTATTTAAGTGGGAAAGCATAGGCTGTATTTAGATGATAAATAGCAGCATTCATTCACTGGGAGAGAATGACCATTGAAGGGAAAGAATTGAGTTAAAAGATATTTGGTTCTGGATATTTGAAAGTCTTATTTAGTTTAGAAGGAGGAACTGCATTAATCATAGCTCAAAATAATAAGAGCTCACGTTTTTATAATACTATACTGTGAATTTTGCTTACAACCACCTTGTGTAATAGATAATGTAAGAATTATTTCCATTTTATAATTGTGGAAACTGAGGCTTATCCAGCTAGTATTTAGCAGAGTCATGATTTGTACCTGGTTCATTCTCTCTCAGTTCAAGGCTCTAGCCACTGCATGTCTCTGGATGTTTTATTCCAACCCTCTCATTTTATTGCTCCAGAGAAGCCAAATGATGGTGACCAAGAAGGTAGTATTTGGAAGTAGAATTTTAACTAGAACCAACTCTTATGATTTTTCATTCATGCCCTTTCCATGAACACATTTTGCTTTACAATTAAAGGTTGATTATTCTTGTCATTAAACTTGAATATTAAGAATCATGTAGTCCCATTATGTAAGAGACTGATCTAATTCAACTCCTCTCTGAAATATGAATAGCATCTATGACAAATGATTGAAAATTTCTAGTTCTTTGACATTAATAATCCATGAAACAGTGCATTCTGTTTCTGGAAAGAGGTAATTTTTTAGGAAGTTATTCTTTTTATTGAGCCAAAATATTCTTCTCTATAGCTTCCAGATCCTATTTTTGTTCTTTGGGGCCAGGAAAAATAGGTGAATATTTGCTAAACAGTTCACCCTTCAGATGTTTGGAAACAGTGATCCTATATCCTCCTTCATCCCCTAGTCTTCCTTCTCCTAGCTCAAGATTTTTATTCCTTTAGCTTATCCTTATGTGCATGGCTTAGGGAGTACTCAGTACTTTGGTTCCACTTTTGTGGTGTTTTGTAACTTAATCAATATGATGCCACCACATATGATCTGATTAATACAGAGGTGTCTGCAATGACAGTATTATCACCTCCTACTTTCTCAACCTCTCTACTGTATTAATGTAGCCTAAGAAGTCTTTAGCTCCCAAACCAAAGCATCACTTCACAGGGCTATTTGGAGGATCAAATGAAATCTAATTTTAAAGTCCTCACCACCTTGTAGGCACTTATTATCTAAATGTTTATTAGGTTTTGTTAATGAGCTGACTCTAAAAATTCTTTGTCTTATTACAGTGAACTTCTCACCTTCTACTCTGCTATTAATTCCTAGGTTGTCTCTTGAATTTTTCAGTGACGTAATCTATTTCTCTAATGATGACAGCATCTATAGATCTTTCTGTTGTGTTTCTTTTTTTTTCATTTTTAGTTTTTTTATTCCTTGTTAGGCATTAAACATGTATTGAGTGTCTCCTATATTCAGAACCTATATTCATTGTTTCCCATACTCAGAAAAAACTGCTTTTTCATGTTGCCATAAATGAAATTCAATGTAAACCCTTTGTATTTTCTAAATTAATCTTTCTAATAATTCCATCCTCCTTTCATGTTAGAAAACTCAAGAGTCTTCTTTTACACTCTTCTTTCATTTCACGTTTTGATCTCTCACCATGTTCTATCCTCATTTTCTTATTCAGCATTTGGACTACATTTTTTCTATTGCCTATATCCCTAGTAATTATGCCAGCCTAATTTAATTCAAAGAAACATTTATTAAGTGCTAGAAACACCAGGATATCACAAATAGACCTCACCATTAAGGAGCTTATATTCTAATTAGGTCATAAAATTTACATAAATAAATTTTATCAAAACAGGTGATAGACAAGTGAAAGGAGAGGTCCAAAGTGTCATTAGAAATTTGAGACAGAAAGACCCCAGGCAGAGCTAAATATGTCCTAAGTCCTTGACAGGATCCCAGCATGAAAGAGAAAAAAACTTAAGATGGAGACTAACACAGTGAAAATTCCCAGATACCTGTGGCAATATCAAGGATCCAAGACAGAATTCAAAAGTGGAACTATTATTCTTTTCAGGAGGGTCCTAATCTTGACCATCATACTCAGGATTAGACTTTTCCAGACCACTCAATTGAAGAACCTGGCCCAGTCATATTCAGCCCTCTAGAATTTATTAAGTTCTAGCTATGTGCCTGGTTAGTACTAAGTTTTGCTATTCAGTAAAAGGAAAAATAAAGCAGTTCACTCTCTGAGATCCTGGTCCAATGGGGAGATTACTTAAGACAACTATATACAAAACAAAATTTAAGTTGCTTACTTTGGGAAGGCACTAAGATTAAGGAAGGTTGGGAAAAGCTCTTGAAGAAAGTTTGTGTGTGTGTATGTATGTATATTATGTGTGTATATGTATATGGAAAAGAGAAGAGACCTAGTGTAGCACATTGGCCACTACTTTTAACAGTATGATCTGGATGAAGTTACAGCAAAGGAAAGAGAGAAAGAGTAATCAGATAAGGAAGAGAAGAACCTTTCCCAAGCATAGGTCTTTAAATCAGATACTGAGGTTGTTAGAGGAACAAATGAAAGAAAGTTCCAAATATCTCCCCTAGAATTGTCTTTTATCACAAATTCAGCTGAAGTCTCAAAGGAAAAAAAATGACTTGATTATAGGGATTACAAGCTTATCTGAAAAAAATGAAATCAGATGCAAAATGGAATAGCCTTGGAGGAAAGAATAGTTAAGAGAACTGATGATAGGAAAAATGGTAGAAAATCTCACTCATTCACTAAATGCCCTAAAAATTATAGTGGACCAAACAAAAAAATAATGATTCAAGACCACAAGAGATGCTAAAAGAAAGTCAAAAGATTGACAACGCAAACTGAAGGAAGTCTAAGAAATATATTAAAAAAGAAAATGCTTTGGAAAATAGGTCTAGGAGACATAATCTAAGAATTATTGGGTTATTTGAAAACTGGTCAAAACAGTCAGAATTCCATATTACAAGAAATTATGATTGAAACTGCACAGCACTTTCAGAACCAGAAGGCAAGGTAAAAAACAGAATCTATCAGTAATTTCCTGAAAAGTAAGAAAAAAAAATCAAAACCAAAAACTCCAGAATGTCATAGCCCAAATTCAGAGCTTTGATGTCTTAATCAAAGTAATAATGATAATAATAAAGGTAGTAATATTACTGAGATAATGATAACTAAAATGAAAGAATTCAAGCACTAAAAAGTAGGGATCAAACAAAAGCTGTCAGCTGTTATCAGAAGGATGGGGAGATCTTTTAGTAAAATATCTTAAAAGGCAAAAGATAAAGGCTTAAAAACAGGAATAACCTTTTAGGAAAGTATAATTCTTTTGGGAATACAAAAACCTTTAATATTTTCAAAGATTTCTAAGCATTCCTGTTGAAAAGACCAGAACTGAGTAGACATTTTGAAGTGGAAATACATTCCTGGCATAAGCTTAAACTTGAAATGATTGATAATCTTTTCAATATGTTTTTGTAACTTGCTAATACTTTATTAAAAATGTTACATGAGTGATCTTTTGGATATTGGTTTCTTGCAATAATAAAAAGATAACTTTTCTAATTGTTACTAAAGTTGATGTAATATTGTAATTGATCTTTGAATATTTGAGAGAATTCAGTGGTAATTCCATCTGTCATAGATTTTTTTTTTCCTTTGAGAGTTCGTTTATAATCTATTCATTTTTTTCTTTGGTCAGTCTATTTTTGTTTATGTTAATTTAGATTTTAATATTTTTGTAAATATCCATTTCCTTTTAATTTGTCTGTTTTGTAGTATATAACTAGGCAAAATAGTTTCTGATAATTTTTTCTTTCACCTTCAGTTATGAATTTTCTGCTTTTGTTTTTAGGTTGGAACAATTTGATTTTCCTCTCTCTTTTTAAAAGTTAGATTAGCTATTTATTAGTTTAAGAAAAACCCCTAACTCTCCAGCCTTATGAAAGCCTCTTTAAATCTTACCATTTTTGTAATATTTCTTATGCAAAAACTATCTACCTTTCTTCCCTTCACTTCTTTTCTTCCTCTTTTCTTAATCCTTTAGCTTCTGATTCTGATTTTATCATTTCAACTCTTTATCCAAAGTCATCCATGATCTTTTCATTGCCAATTTAATTTCTGCTCTGTGCTCATTCTACTTGATCTCTTTTTAGCAGGTCTTGAAGAAAGGTTAAAGGATTTATGTGTTAGCTACTAAGAAGGCACAGAAAGTTTCTGAGGAGAAAAAGCAATGTGCCCTGGGCAGTACATATGGAAAATTACTTTCGTGTGAAAGATGAATGAAATATAGAAATACTAATTTTTAGAAATCAATTCTAATAGTTTGACATTGGGGTCAGTTTAAACCAGAGAGATGTTAAGGAAGTAGAATGGACACAGTTTTGCCATTGGAAAAATTAAGAATTCTGTTTTTCCTATTAAAAATGGATGAAATACAGATATATTCATATGCACATGTGCTTTGCATTTGGAATCCGTATTTTCCTCTCTGTATATGAAACGCTCATTAAAAGATCTCTCAGGGTTGTCCTTGATCACAGCCTAAGAGGAGTTGCATGTATCATAGTTGATCATTACACAATGTTGACTTTAATGTATGTAAGTCTCTCCTCATTCTGTTTGCTTCATTCAGCATTAGTTCATGCAAATCTTTACTGAAGTAAGGCTGCTCATGATTTCTTACAGAAAACTAGAATTCTGTAACATTCCTATACTGTATAGCTTGTTCACCCATTCCTCAATTGATGGGCATTATAAGGAGTATTTGACAAAATTTCACAAATACACCTATATTAGTTAGACTTGGCTTTATAATGTCTTTCTCCTTGCTTATGCTTTTGTTTTATCTGAGATCAGAATTGCTGCTCCTGCTTTCTTTTATTTAAGCTGAAGTGTAATATATTCTACTACAGCCTTTTACCTTTATTCTGTGTATGTATGTCTCTACTTCAAATGTGTTTCTTGTTAACAACATATGGTAGGAATCTGGTTTTTAATCCACTCTGCTATCCACTTCTGTTTTATGGGAGAGTTCATCCCATTCACATTCACAGTTAAGGTGATTAATTCTGTATTTCTGTCCATTCTATCTTCTCCTCTTTGTACTTTTCTTTCTCCTTTCCCTTTATCCTTCTTTACCAGTGTTTTGTTTCTAATTGCTGCAGCCCTCAATCTTCCTTCCCTTCTATTAATACTCTGCCCTGTTCTTTCCCTTCCCCATTCTACTTACCTTACTTTAACTTTACCTTTGCCCTTCCCTTTTATTAGCCTCACCTTCTCCTTTTCCTTTCCCCTCATTTTCTTGTAGGGTAGGATTAACTTTTAAACCCATTTGGGGATTATTCCCTCTTTGAGCCAAATCTGTTGAGAGTAAGATTTGCTCAGTGCTCACACCTCCCTTCTTTCCTTTTACTATAATAGGTCCTTTGTGCCTCTTCAAGTGGTGCTATCCTCTCATGCCTCCTTTTCTCAATATAATCTTCTTTTTCATGTCTTCATTGTTTTATTACCTATCTTGTACCTACACCCTCTATCAAAGTATACACCTTTTATTTGTCCTGATAGAAGTACCATTCTCAAGGGTTGATCTTTTTTCTAGAGAAAATCATTGGATTCTTTCAAGGACTTTATCTTCTTATTATAGGATATTAGAGAAATTTTCCATGATAATTTCCTGCAAGATATTGTCCAAGCTCTTTTTATGATCGTGGCTTTTAAGAAGACCAATAATATGCAAATAGATCCAGTAGAGAAAATTTGTAAATTATTGGTCTGCCGAAAAGCCAGATCATTTTTCCTCAGAGGTACTTTATATTTTCTTCTATTTTTTCTAGTCTTTTTATTTTGTTTGATGGAATCTTGATGTCTCCCAGAGTCATTCGTTTCACTTTGTCCAGTTCTAGTTTTTAAGGTTTAATTTTCTTCAGTTAGCTTTTTTGTTTCCTTTTCCAGTTGGTTAATTTTATTTTCTGGCTGATCAGTTTTACTTTTAAAATTGTTTTCTTCAGTTAAGTTTTCATAATTCTCCTGCCTGTGATTCATTTATTTTCCCCATTTTTCTTCTTCCTCTCTTTTTTTGGTTTTTAAAATCCTTTTTGAGCTCTTCCAAGAGGTCTTTTTGGAATTAAGTCCAATTCATCAACCCCTTAAAGGCTTCATTTTTTTTTTAATCACCCTTTTCAGAATAGTTGCTGTCATTGGTTGGCATAACAATCATTTGCCACAATTTTCCTTTCAATTAGCCCATACAAAAAGAACTGCTATAAATATTTTTTTTTTACAAATAGATCTTGGACGGCTAGGTGGTGTAGTGGATAGAGCACTAGCCCTGGAATCAAGAGTACCTGAGTTCAAATCTGGCCTCAGACACTTAATAATTACCTAGCTGTGTGGCCTTGGGCAAGCCACTTAATCCCATTGCCTTGCAAACAAACAAACAAATAGATCTCTTTCCCTTTTTCTAAGATGTTTCTGGGACATAGACCTATTAGTGGTATTGCTGGATCAAGCATTGTTCCAAATTGTGCTCCAGATTGGTTGGATCAGTTCACAACTCCACAAACCATGCATTAATATCCCATTTTCCCACATCTCCAACATCCACCATTTTCCTTTTTTGTCATGTTAGCCAATTTGATAGGTATGGAGTGGTATGGTACCTCAGGGTTATTTTAATTTCCATTTCTCTGATCAGTAATGATTTAGAACATTTTCCCATGTGACTATAGATCCTTTGTTTTCTTTGTCTGAAAACTGCCTGTTTATATCTTTTGATTATTTATCAATTGGGGAATGACTTGTATTTTTATAGATTTGACTCACTTGTATATTTATTTGAGAAATGTCAGAGATATTTGTTGCAATCCCCACCCCACCCCACCCTGCTTTCCTTATTGGTTCCATTGGTTTTGTTTGTGCAAAATATTTTTAATTTTATATCATCAATATTATCTCTTTTTACATTTTTGTAATTCTCTCTATATTTTCTTTGGACTTACATCCTTATCCATAAATCTGACAGATAAACTTTTCTATGTTTTCCTAATTTTCTTATTACCCTTTATGTATAAATAATAAATAATTGATTGCATCTTGGTATTTGTTGTGGGGTGTTGATCTATACCTAGTTTCTACTATACTGTTTTCCAGTTTTCCCAGCAGTTTTTTTTGCCAGATAATGAGTTTATTCTAAATTGAATCTTTGGGTTTATCATATTCTAGATTACTGTGGTCATTTCCTATAATGTAAAGTAAACCTGGGGTAGCTAAGTGGAACAGTGGATAGAACACTGGCCTTGGAATCAGGAGGACAGTAATTCAAATCCACCCTCAGACACTTGACACTTAATTAACTGTGTGACCTTGGGCAAGTCACTTAACCTTGATTACCTCACATCCAGGGCCATCTCCAGTCATCCTGATTCATATCTGGTCACCAAACCCAGATGACTCTGGAGGAGAAAGGAAGACTGATGACTTAGTACAGCACCCCCCTCACTCAAATCCAATTCAAAGACTTGTCATGGCATCACCTCCCTGATGTCACAGTCTTCGAAAATGAAGAACAAAACATTAAGTAAATCTAACAGTACCTAATCTATTTCAGTGATCCACCAATCTTATTTTCTTGGCCAGTATCCAATTGTTTTGATTATTATCACTTCAGCTACAGCACTGATGGCAAATTCTTCAACTTGAAAAGAATAGAAGCCAAGACCAAAGTAGGAGTGATGATTTTCTTGTAGGTGATTGTGCACTTAGTACAGCTTCTGAAGCTGCAATGCAACACTGTATAGATCCATTCTCTGTTGTTGTGCTAATTTTGGCCTAATGTTAACACAAAAAAAGCACAGGCATTCCATCAACCAGCATCACATACTGTATATTCTGCATTTCCCCATGTATAAGACTCACCCTTTTTTGACAAATTTGGGGTCTAAAAACTGAGAGCATCTTATACAGTGGTTTTAGATTTTTTTTACTTGCATTTCCTGCTTTTTCGTGCTTGTCTTTGCACTCATTTTTTCGCATTTGTTACCAGTATATTAGGTTATGTTTTGCCACATTCTGCCGAGAAATGGCTCAGAAAAGATTTTTGTACAGTGTGGAATTCAAGTTCAAAGTGATCTAGTTTGCAAAAGTGAATGGAATGTGTACAACTGAACTTAGGTTTGGTCCTCTTCCAACTGAAAAAGCAATCTGAGACTGGCTACAGGAAGAAGAAACCCAACTGAAAATGCCACAGCAGAAGAAGGTCATGAGAGGCAAGTCAGCCAAATGGCCTGATTTAGAGAGGGAATTGAAGAGATGGATTGAAGAGCAAAGAGCAAGTGGAATTCCTGTGTCCACAAAGATGGTTCAGCGTGAGGTAAGAACTGCTGATGAAAAAGAAGCTCCTTATTTCAAAGGAGGACACATGTCATGCTTTAGGTTAATGAAATGGGGTGGACTGAGCATGCATCCACACACTAGACTTGCCCAGGGAGGCCTTGTGGTCAACCTGAGACCAGAGCACAGGCAGGAGAGCTTTCAGAGCCTCTCCTCAGACAGTGATTCATCATCCATATACAGATGAAGAAAAGCTAATGGATGGGAGTTTTGACAGTGATGAGGAGTTGTATGAATTTTATATTGGATAAAACTTGAGTTCATTAACTTTAATACATTTTTTTTCAAATTTCAGGCCCCCAGATTATGTGCGTTTTATACATGGGGATGTCTTAAACATGGGGAAATACTGTAGGTGGCACCATTGAGTACAGCAGTGTACTTTCCAGAAATATACGCATTGTAAATGAGGCTGACACAAGCATTGCCAGAGCTAGCTCTTTTTGAGAGGCTCCAAAGGAAAGTGTGGGAGAGAAGAGGTATTTGTGTTGACTTCATTGCTGTATGCCTGTGAAACCTGGACAGTCGACCAGTCCCATGCCAGGTAACCAAATTGCTTCCATTTGAACTTTCTTAGAAAGATGATTCTGAAGATCACCTGCAAAGTAAGATACCAGACTCTGAGATCCTTTCTTGAATGATACTGTCAAAAATTCAAACTCTACTACAGAGTTCAACTCTGATGACTGGTCACATTGTTCAAATGCCAAACGTCCACTTGCCAAAAAGATTATTTTATGAAGAACCTACTTGGGACAAGCCACTTACAAGGTGGTTGGAAAATGTGATACAAATATATTCTCAAGATCTCTCTTAAGAACTTTGGAATTGGTTGTAAGACAAGGGAGACCCTGGCACAGGACCACCCAGCATAGCATGCCCTCATCAAGGAAGATGCTATGCTCCGGAAGCAAAGCAGGGTTGTAATAGCTGAAAAGAAATATGAGATGTGCAAATTTAGAGAATTTACCCCAAATGTTCACATTGCTTATTTGTACCTGACCTGTGGTAGGGCATTCTGAGATCATATTGATCTGATCAGTCACCCTCTGACACACTATATCCTGACTGTAACATAGTAATGTCATTTTGGTCCTCTTCGAGAACAAAGGACAACTTTACCGAACCATCCACACTACACTCTACACTACACCACACCATACTGTTTTGAGAATTGTTTCACAATCCAGTTTGAGATCTGGTTCAGCCAAGCCACCTTTCATCACAATTTTTTCACTTGATTCCCTTGCTCTCCTTCACTTTTTGTTCTTCCAGATGAACTTTGTTAGCATTTTTTCCAGCTCTGTAAATTTTTTTTTGATAATTTGAGTGATAAGGCACTGAAGGAATTGATTAATTTAGATAGAATTGTCATTTTATTATCTTGGCTCATCTACCCATGAGTAATTAAATTTTTTCCAATTGTTTAGATTTCATTTTATTTGTGTGTGTTTTCTATTTGTGTTTATATAGTTCCTGGGTTTGTCTTGGCAGGTAGACTCTCTAGTATTTTATATTGTTTACCATCATTTCTATCTCTTGCTGCTGGACTTTGATAATATATAGAAATGCTAATGGTCATTTTTTTGTATCATGCAACTTTGGTAAAGTTATGAATTATTTCAAGTAGTTTTTTTAGTTGATTCCCTAGAATTCTCTAAATCCAAGATCATATCTGCAAAGAGAGATAATTTTATTTCCTTATTGCTTATTCTAATTCCTTTAATTTCTTTTTTCTTAATGCTATTCTATTTGCCTTATATTAAATGAATGCTTATATAACATTGAAGTTTTGACTTATTTCCCCTTCCTTATTATAAGAACTCAGATCCTTTTAAATGTAAGCTCTTTTAATTCACATATTTGACTAAATTTTTTTCTCCTACCCAACTCTTGCCCTATATTGAGGAACTTCAGTTTCTATATCTATTGATCTATAGATCTAGAAACTTTCTTAAATTCACTTCCTCAGTCCACTAATTTCACATGAATTACTCCTCCACTCTACCTCAGCTACATTCAGAAATGGTTATACTTTTGATCTTGCCATCATTCCAAAATGAACAACTTTCATGTTCAAGAACTCTGAAATTTCCTTACCTAATTACACCTATTGGATTTCTCCCTCCCTCTCTGTCTTCCAATACCAATACTTCTTTATCTATATTGTGGCCTCAAATCTGTTGACTTCATTTCTCTCCTATACCTCCAACCCTTCACTGACCATACTCTTCTCCTTTCCTCATTTTGACCCATTGATGAATCTGTCCAACTCTTCACTGAAGCTACACTCTCTTCCCTTGAGCTGTCCTAGGTAATCATTTAAAAAGTGAGGTACTCTCTTGATCCATAGAACCCCACAAAATTATGCAAGTCTCTGGATCGACTTCAAGAAATCTGTGAAGCAGCCCAAGCCATCTATGACATGCATATCTGAAAAGCTACCAAGTATTTGAAAGCTGTCATGTTGAACAAACAATGTGTTCCATTCCATCAATATAATGATGGCATTGGCAGGTATGCACAGGCTGAGCAGTGGGGTGAGACATAGGATGGTTGGCCCCAAAAGAATGCTGAATTTTTTTCTGCATATGCTTAAAAATGCAGAGAGTAATGCTGAACTGAAGGGTATAGATATGGATTCTCTTGTCATTGAGTATATCCAGGTTAACAAGGCTTCCAAAATGAGATGGCATATTTACAGGGCTCATGGTCGAAACAACCCATACGTGAGTTGTTCTTGCCATATTGGAATGATACTTGCTGAAAAGGAGCAAATTGTTCCTAATCCAGAAAAGCAAGTTTCTCAAAAGAAAATGTTATACCAGAAGAAACTGAAGAATCAAAAGTTTATGGTACAGGAGTAAATATGATATGAGAATGCAAATAAAAGTGAAACGAAAATACACAACTCTTCTCTTTAATTCTGTCTGTAATTCACATCACTGATTTTGCCTTGCCACGCCCCAACCTCGGATTACTCTTACTGCTGCCTTTGCTCCTACACATGGACTACTGAATAAAGGTAGATAAAATCATGAGTCATTCTGAATGGATCTGCTACAGATTTATGCTTCAATATATGCTTCAATGGGGTCCTCACTGCTGCTAAGCAATCA
This sequence comes from Macrotis lagotis, assembly GCF_037893015.1. Classification (NCBI taxonomy): domain Eukaryota; kingdom Metazoa; phylum Chordata; class Mammalia; order Peramelemorphia; family Peramelidae; genus Macrotis; species Macrotis lagotis. The sequence continues at coordinate 552,969,213 of NC_133666.1, read as the reverse complement.
TTTTATACCTTCCTGATTAACTCACCATTTCACTTATCATACTGTTCTAAACCTTGTCATCTCTTCTCAAACTTCTCATGGGTCTCCCTCCCCCATCTTCTCAAATGAGAAGCTTGGCATTCACTAAAACTTTCTTTTTCTCTTTTTCTTCTTGTGTTATTCAAATACCTTTTGCCACCATATTTTCCTTCACCTCCTTAATCACATAATAAGATAGTCCTTCTTCTTGTCAACACCATTCCCTCTACCAGCACAAGTAATTCCATTCCATCTTGTCTTTTCTAACAGATTGATCCATCTCTGTCATCCCCACTAACTTAGCTTCCATCCCTCTTAACTACTATCTGCTTTCCTACTGCCTACAAACATGATCATATGCCTTATTCCTCAAAAGCTCTTCAACGTGTTTCTTCTATCCCTACTAAATGTCATTCCATATCTCTTCTTCCTTTCATGATCTGCCTCCTAGAGAAGGTCATTTACAATAATTGTTTCCCCTTCCTGTCCTCGCACTATCTTCTAAACTTTCTATAGCCTGTTTTCTGAATTCCTCATTCAATCAAAGCTGCTCTTTCCAAAGTTACCAGTGATCTCTTAATGGCTGAATTCAGTGATCTTTTCTCTTCTTTTAGATATCTCTGAAGTTTTTGACATAGTTAATCACCCTCTCCTCCTTGATGAACTCATTTCTTGCAGGTGTATTATGAGGTTCTCCTTTTTTCCTAGTTCTCCTGACAGTCCTCAGTCTCTTCTGCTAGATCTTTATCCATGTCACCCCAAGTTAATTGTGGATGTCCCATAAGCCACTCTTCTGACTTGGTAATCTCATCATCTGATTTATTGATCATTTCTTTGCTTATGAATTTCAATCTGCTTATTCATCCCTACCCTCTCTGCTCACCTCCATTTCTCTTTTCCATCTGCCTGCTAGGCAACTGATAAGTCCCATTTTGTACAGGAAACTGTTTTAATCTCTCCTGACTCTAATGTATTTCCTCTGTTTATATTTCCTGTTTATCTTGTTTGTAACTTATTTATATGCAGCTGTTTGCATGTTGTTTCCCTTCTTAGTGTCCTTAGTACTTAGCTGAGGGTTTGGCAAATAGTACATGTGCTAATAGAATCCTTGATTTAAGCAATAAAGTTGATAATTTCATCTTTCTGGTAGTTTCTTTCAGCCAAAAGATCTGAGGCACTTGTCAAAACATGCAAATATGACAAAAATTAGAAATAGAAATTTGACATTGACATTAAATATGAATTTAAATTGCACACAAACATGTGTGTGTATGTGTCTCTCATGAGGAAGTTGTATATAATGGAGCCTTATACTTGTTTCTAGCTCATAATATCAAGTACACATTTATATAATTTTCATATTTATATAGAAAGAGCAAATTACTTTCATATCTTTATAAGCCTGCAAAGATAGAACTCTTCCCTAGTCTTGCTACAATCTAACCTACAAAAAACACAGATGCATATGCCTAAACCACAAACAAACAAAAAAGAACTTTTGTAATCAATTTTATGTGACTCAGCACCATTTAGATAGATGATGCATTTAAATTCAACATAGCTTGGTAAATAAATCCAATTTTCATTCTTTATAAAAGTAAAATTAAATTATGCCAAATTAACATAAGTCTCTCACCTATATATTCTGGTCTCAAAAAAAAAAAAAAGCCCTCCAGAAAGCATCAAAAGATGTGGTTGAATTCAAATAGAAATTTCCTCATAGAAGCCTGATAAACATTCTTTTGCCTATGATTTTGATTACATAAATAACCCAGTGCATTAGAGGTCCAACTTTTTTCTGGAAACCATATTTCGATTCTATAAACATGTATTTAGTGTGCTATGTGCTTGGGATTCACAGATAAAATAAAGCCTCTTTCCTTGAAGTTTAAAACCCTCTAAAAGAGGAGCTTGCTGACTAGTGAAGTCCATACATCCTTTCTCATAATAATGTTTTTAAAGCATAAAATAAAATGCTCAAGATTGTAAGGGGAACCAGTTATATTGAATTAAAGTTGTGATTCTTTCCCTCTCTCTCCCTTCCCCACTCATGAAAAAAAAAATGTGTCTTTGTTCATCCTAATTAAAAAAAAACCTTGTTCTAAAATGTATAACTGTGTTTGGATTTTTTTAAAGTCTTAATCTTTTGCCTTATGTTTGCAGCCAAAGATAATTGTAATTTTATTAGTTTTCTTCATTTTAACCTATAGAAGGCCCTACTTTGAGATAGGACAATGAAGGATCTTATTTGATATTGAAGTAATTTGCTTTTTTGTGGGAAAGGATCATCATTTTGTATTTTTTAGTATTTTGCTCTTACAGAGCTGTGTTGCATTTTTGCCCCTAAAAGCCAAAATGTTGTGGTGAACAATAATTTTTTTCTAATGCATATTTGACAAGCTGTTTTTCCTTATTCTTTACTCAGTTTAAGCTAAATATTTTATAAATTTCATTTCTAAAGACATAGTACCTCTCTCTCTCTCTCTCTCTCTCTCTCTCTCTCTCTCTATATATATATATATATATATATATAAAGAAAACTAGTATTTTAATGATAAATTAAGTATGAGATCAATCTTTCTAGGTTCTTCCTGATAGCTCTAGTTATAATGCTTTTTATATATTTAGGAAATATTCTCTATTACAAATATTTTGGTATAGCAGCTTTTTTTTAACTCCTCCCATAATGTTATTCTTGATAAAATATCTGGTACAATCTTATTCATCCAATATTCTTAATTATTTTTCCTGAAATGAATTCCATTTTGAAGTCTCTTTACTATGCACATCCACTACTATGATTTTGTTTTTCTGTCTCTGTGCTTTTTACTTTTGCTTTTATCCTTTCCTCAACTTATCTAGAATACCTTTGCTCTTTTTACTGTTTAGACAAATATTACCTATCTTTTCTCAATTCCTACCTCCTCCATTTATCTTTTTAAAATTAATTATTATTATTTTTTTTACTCTTGCAAGGAAATGGGATTAAGTGACTTGCCCAAGGTCATACAGCTAAGTATTAAGTGTCTGAGGTCAAATTTGGACTCAGGTCCTCTTGACTCCAGGACCAGTGCTCTATCCACTGTGTGACCTAGCCCCTCCTCATTTATCTTAACCATTTGTTTCATCCCAATGGTAATCTTTTCTATTTCTAAATTTTCATAGCATTTGATTTTACTGTAACATAATTTAGCACATTCAGTTTAAAATTTAGTACTTAAAATTTAAAAATAACAAATCCAGTCCCTTCTGCAGACTAGATTTGTTATTAAAAAAAATTAAATACTAAATTTTGTGCAGGATTATAAACTCCTTCAGATGTACTTTGCCAGATAACTTCTGTATCTGTCAAAGAGTCCAAGAAGGTAGTGTATACGCAAATACTTCTTAAACTAAAATATACTGTACTTAAATATATATTATAAATTATTTATCTCCTGACTGTAGAGTTGAAAATTCACCTCTTTTCCAATAATACCTAGTCTTTTAGTTAAAGGAGTTCATCATTTTTAGTGCAAATATGTAAATACTCTACCCAGATTAGTATGAGGGTGAGAACTGTTGAAAGCAGTGATATATAAACAGTGCCAGACCATTGACCCATTCACTTCAACAGTTTCTTTTTGAAAGTGATACCAGTTCATGGAAGGACTAGCATACTTGTCTCCAGGGAATACAGAAACTTTTACATATACATATATATATATATATATATATATATATATATATATATACACACACACACACAGATATAATGCATGTATGTATATATACACACATTATATATGTGTGTATGTATATATGTGTGTATTTGTATTTGTGTATACACACACACACACATATATTTATGAGCTTGTGCAAGTCAGTGTAATAAGAATCAAAGGGAATGCAAAATTGAAGGGGATTTGGCACTTGACCTCAAGGGGCTTATAATGTAGATGGTAGATGGAGAGCTATATACAATACACTGATTAACAATAATAATAATTTGAGATATATGACATATAAATAATATAAAAATTAGCATTATGAGGATTCAGTGATGTGATCACTGAACCGAATTTTGTCAAAGAAGAAAGATGAGAGTGAATTTTGAGCTGCATCTTGAAGGGTTGGTGAGTCAGAATAATAGTAACTATATGAAGTCAACTTTTAAGATTGTTGGGGAGAAGTACATGATATCAATAAGGAGATAGGGAAGTGTAAGACATGTTCCAGGAAAGTAAGGCATGTCCTCAGTAAGAAGAGGTCCAGAATGCCAGAGGGGTCAATGAGACTAAAAAAAAAAATTATACAATCCCACTCTTAAGAAATTTTGCCATGCTTAAAAAGTATACATCATAGTCCCGAAACAAATAAACATTTGTTCAGCCTAATTTTTTTTCCTTTTGTGATTTTATGGATTTCATATTATGTACACTATATTATTTTGACTTTTCAGACCAAAGAGCCCAATTTCTGCTTTGAACTCATTGTGTGACCCTGACAAATTCACTTTCCTTTTAATAGACTTCAATTTCCTCAACCCTGACAATGGGGTTGGATTAGATTCTTTAACCTCTGCAGTGGTAACTCATTGCAGCTTGATGGTATAGTGAATAGAGCATTCTATCTCGAGTCAAAAAGGCCTGAATTAAAATTTGGCCTTAGATACATAATAGCTTCCTCTGTTTCCTCTGTTTTTCTCTGCCTGTTTTCTCATCTATTAAGTGGTGATAATAGTAACACTTCCTTCTCAGGGTTGTTTTGAGGATCAAATGGGATAATATCTATAGATTACTTTGCAAACTTTGTCAAAAATTCTGGCTGTTAAGAAGGACATTTCACTGCCACATATTCCCTCTTTGCATATTGATACAGTATATTTCTGTAGAAGCATGTACAAGCAGTAAACAACCTTAGCAGCATCTATGCATATAAGCAAAAAGACAACATGGTCTTCAGGGTTTTTTTGACATAATTATTAGCATTCTAGAGTCTTATTTACCAATAATAGATTCTTAGAATTCTAATATATATAAAACTTGGATGAATTCCTTCTATAAGTATTTAAAATATAACCAGTCATTTCTTGATTACTTCCCATGATATGGATTTCATCATCTTATGAGACAATCTGTTCAATTTTTTTAAAAATAGTTCTTATTGTACAAATTTTATTTCTTTTGTTGAGTTGAAACCTGACTCTGTTTATTGGGCCCTTTAGTGTTCAGGCACAATCTTAGCCATTCATTAAAATGAATCCCTTAATCAGCAGTTCAAAGGAATATACTATTGGAACATTTTCAGTTGTAATAAAGACTTCATATTAATAAAATTATATTTAAAATATAGCAATATCTACTTTATGTTGGGAATGTTTTAATGATCAACATTATTGTCAGAAACTTTGGTACAAATTAAAAATAATGTTACTTCAGAGTTTTTCTTCCCTCCCTAGCTGTTCCCATCTCTTTTTTCTTGTCTTCTTCACTCCTTGATCTTCATACTCTTTGTGATGTGTTTTCCTGTCTTTATTTATTTATTGATTGACTGATTGCAAGGCAAATGGTGTTAAGTGGCTTGCCCAAGGCCACACAGCTAGGTAATTATTAAGTGTCTGTGGTTGGATTTGAACTCAGGTATTCCTAACTCCAGGATCAGTTCTCTATCCACTGTACCACCTAGCCGTCCTTCCTGTCTTTCTAAAGATAATCACTACCTAGTGTGGAGAGGTTGTGAGAAAGATTGAACCTCTGAAGTATCCAGATCATTTCCTCTGCCTATCAGTCATGGTAATGTGAATCTTCTCTCTGTCAAACTTGAGCTTTGGCCCAACTCTTTGAGTACTGTAACTCAGGCCTGTATCTTTGACTTCTCTTCCACCTCCTTTTTTGTGTTCAAGTTAAATTTGTTAAAAGAGACTTTATACTCAGATTTATCTAGATAATGAATTCTGTATTTCAGTGATCTTTGTCAAAATTAGTGCATAAAGAATTAATGCAGACATAAAAATTAAATTAAAAAGGTTAACATTTTCATTTTAATTGCACATCATTTTTAATAATAAGGTGATAATAATCTCTTGTTTTATGAAATAAGAAGTCACCTCTATTGACCAAATGCTTTCTAGTTCTATTCTGAGTAATGATTTGATTGTTATTGTCACCTCTGTAGTAGTTTACACAACTTCAGAACTTCTCTGCTTCCTTAGGATACAGATCATTTAACAGTGATTTAACAATGATGCAATCAGAGTTCCCAGAGTGAATGATTTCCATTTTCATTACTGTATTTTTTTTTCATAAACACTTCTTTCAGAAATTTTACTGTGGGCAAGACTTTAGGAAGTTTTTTTTTTTTGGTTGTTTTAATTATCAGTCTAGACTAAACATTTTGTGACTACACGTTATGTCTTAATATACTTAAAAGAAATCATCATTCTGGTTTCTTCTTAGATTTCATGTATCTTTCACCTTAGTTTTTAAAAAGTAGTTGTTTACTATCCTAACCATGAATTTAAAAATATAACATATATATATATATATACATTTTAAAATATGATTCTTTTATAATTTGATATGACTTAAAGAAAATGGCTATATCTTTTTTTTGATGATTGAATGTTGATAAAAGTATTGCTTCTTCGATTATGGCTATTTTTTCACTATGTACCTAGTCAGTTCTATGTTATCAGGAAAGCTTATTGTATGCATAATTACATGGTAGTTCAGGTTGATTTATGAGTACAAATGTTATTGTAGAAACTATAGAGGCTTAGATCATTATTATTTTTGGTGTTCACTAAATCACCAGTGTTGTGTTTTTCCTTTGCAAAGCAGTAAGTTCAAATCAACAAATTTTAAAAGGCTAGTTAGCCACTAGGGACATTTTTTTTAAATAGAGATTTCATCTTAGTAGCTTCAGATAATGTATTTGAGTCGAATAAGGAATAAACCAATACTTTACAGAGGTGCTGTCCACATCTATCATCAGAAAAAAAAAGGCATTTAAATTTGAATTTTCAAATGTGAGAAACCTAAAAGGAATGCAGCAGTACTCGTTATTAAATTCAGCCGTATGGTTGGTGTTAGCCAAAATGAAGTTCAGGCAATGATGTCCTGTAGCCACTGTATGACCTACCCAAAGGCAATCAGCTCTTTCTCTCTCTCTTTTTTTTAAAACTAATTGGCCCATGTTTAGTTTACTAAATGTCATCTGGACTCAGTAAAAAGCAAGTGACCTGCATTGAATTAGTGTAATTGTAATACAAACAGAACATCACATAGTTTTGGTCTTATACAGGAAAGGAGAAAGTTGGAAAGATTTTTCTGTTTGATAAATAGAAACTGAAGATATGGGGATCCAGACCTGGTTCATACTTCATTTTACCTTTTATGTCTGAAAAAAAAAATCAATACTTAGATTTTTAGGTATTTTTCTTTTGTAAAAAAAAATTGGTTTTACTCTGTTAAAAAGAAGCTTCTTTATCTTACAAAATGAGGTATACTAAATCATTGTTCTAATTCCTCTTTAATCACAAGAAAAGTTTTTGGGGTCCAAAACGGAAGTATTTTTCTGCAATACTAAAGTTGTCAGGAACTTGGCATATTATTTTACCTTTATCATGACTCTTAATTTTGCAAGGACATTTTTTAAAAGGCCATTATATTAGTTTTGGATGGTTTATATTTATTACATTCTGTTTCAGAGAGGTAATAACTATGTTTGCCAAGAGAACAAAGAGGTTGAAGAATTTAAGTGTCAGTTCCAATAATATGTTTGAATTCAAACCCTAGGACTTTGATCTTGTAATTAGATCATCTGATTTGACTTTGAAAGGGCATTGTTTTAAAATGGAGATTTTATTTGCCATTGTGTATGTAAGTCATACTTCAATTTATATCCTTCTTATTAGGTCGTTTAAAGTGCAGTGACTACATAGGAAAGAAATTATTTGAACTACCATTTAACTTCACCTAGTAACTAAACCTGAGACTAGTTTTAAGTCTTGTAAATGACTGCTAGGATAAAAGTTTCTTGAATACTATTTTTTTATTGTGTTGTTTCTATTCAAGAATTTGAAGTGGGTAGTTATTACCTTTTTTTCTTTTTCTTTTTTTTTTTTGAAACTGTACTTCCTTGTTTTGCCTACACTGGAAGTGCAAAGCCTTTCATGGGTCCATGCCCAGCACTGATTAAGTGAAAGCTTTAACTTGTTCTGTTTTTCTGATCTGGGCCCCTTCACCTTTTTGTAGGCCCTTTTGCCCTCAGGGCTCATTATACTGATATCAGTAATTACTAGACACATTTAATTGTTTTCAATCCCACTACAACTCTAAATTCTCAAATTCAAGTAATCTACCAGTTAGAAGTGGATATTAGAGACTTTTGTCATCTTGCTTGGCACTATTATCTGCTGAATCTAACTTCACTTTCTTAGTCTGACATAGAATGTCCAACGTCTTTGGACAGTATCAGTGACTCAAGATCAGAAATGGATATGTTGATGTGTAGAAATGAAATTAAACAAAAATGCTTTTTTCTTCCACTCTCCTACTATATATATACTCTGAGAACCACAGGACCTATCCATTCCACTTACTGCTGAAAACTGTACATTGTATCTTCCTTTAGACTTGAGTTTCTAGAGGGCCTGGACTGGCTGTCTTTATATTTTTATGCTCCATGATTAGCATAGTGTTTTGCTCATAATAAGTACTTGTAAATATTTTAATTTATTCATTCTCCTATGCATTTATCCAGTGGGTTATCTCAGTATTCTCTCCTGGTCCTGTGGCTCTAGGCAGAGCAGTTCTCTTGTAGCTCTTTTCATGACTTGTTCATTCCTTCTTTTATGATTTCTTGTCCAGGGCTAGAATGTTGTCCTGTCTTTTCTCATGCAATCTATGCATGACCTTGTTCAATACCTCCATGCTATGTTCTACAGCAGTCATTACTTGATTTTGTGCTGGAAGAATTGCAGCAAGTCAGAGTAGATGGAATCATGGAGAACCTCACCAGACTTCCTTACATGATGCCTGGATAAATAAATGAATTATTTGTAAAGTATTTTCAATGTTCACATAAGTACTCTCTGAAGTGTTGAGTGTCTGAATGTCAGCAAGTCTTGTAACCCCTTTTGACCTCAAAACAATGATATTTTAATGGAGGAGACAAACACAAAGGAGAATGCAGAGAGGTCATAGAGTATAGTAGTTGAACTTAGAATTCAAATTTCCTACTCTTACTACTAATTCACCTCCCTTTGGCATGCCCAAACATACACACATACATGCTCTCCCATACTCATTAGTTGGCTATTTCTTTGGGGATCAAGATATATTTTATTTTGTTTGTATTACCTTTAGTGTATTGCTCAATGTAATTAATATTCCTTGAAAGCACAATGTTTCATGGGATAGTATATTTTTTTAACCTTAGAAATAAATGTAATAAATGGGCAGTGAGTCTTAGTGGCCCAGAGGAGATTCATGACTTTACAATGGACATTAGTTATTATGTAATAATAATGTTATTCCATGCTTAAGTTACTGGGCCTATACTGTGCTTTGCACTCTGACTTCTAACTTCATCACTCAGTTGAAACTATTCTCTACAAAAAAAATTTAACTAATTCATTATTGCCAAATCTGATAGTATTCTTTGGGCTTCAGGCTTTGTTCTCTTAGACTTAGCTGCAGAATTTGAAATGATTGACTATTCTCTCTTCCTGGATATACCTTTTTCTCTGGGCTTTCGTGACATTACTCTGTTTTGCTTCCTGTCTGCTTCTTTTCAGTCTCTTTGGCTTATTCATCATCCAGCTTATTTCTTAGAACCGTAACCTCTCTCTCTCTCTCTCTCTCTCTCAGTTCCCATATAATCTCTATATTAATGACTCCTTTGCCTATATATCCATTCCCAATTTATCCCTAGAACTTCAGTCTACATTGCCAGTAGAATTTTGGACATTTCAAACTTGATCTTTTGGAGACATCTCAAATGTAGAATGTCATTAGTAGAACTCATTATCTTTCCCTCCAAATTCCTCTATTTCTTTGAAGGCACAGACTTTTGCTCAGTCTCCTAGTTTTATATCTTTGGCATTGTCTTCAACTTTTCCCTGTCATCCCACTTGTCTAACAATTTGCTTAATCTTGCCATTTATTTATATTTTTAGGTTTTTTGTTTGTTTGTTTTTTGTTTTTGCAAGGCAGTGGGGTTAAGTAGCTTGCCTAAGGCCACAAAGGTAATTATTAAGTGTCTGAGGCCAGATTTGAACTCAGGTACTCCTGACTCCAGGGCTGGTGCTCTATCCACTGTGCCACCTAGCTGCTCTTTGACATTTATTCTTCCAAAACATCTCTTCACTTGACATCTTTTCTTTACTCACAAAGCTGCTTTTCTATTCTTGCAATCCTGAATCAGACCCTCATCACCTCTTGTCTAGATTATTACAATAGCCTCCTAATTATTCTCCTTCCTTAAGTCTGTATCCTCTTCAATTATTCTCCATACTAGAATGCATTTTCTTTAACCTCAGATTTGATTCTCATTTCCCTACTCTGTCAAATTCAGTGGCTTCTTTATACGGCCTCTGGGGTCAAATCTAAACTCCTCTATTTAACTTTTAAAGCCCACTATCATCTAGCCCTAAAGTAAGTATCTTCATTGAACCATTACTCTTTCTTACACACTGAGACTAAATGTCTCCTTGTTTCTCATGTGTAACATTTCACCTCTCATCTCTGTGCTTTTGTATTAACTGTCCCTCATGTTTGCAATGTTTTCCTTCCTTACTTGATCTTATATGATACCTTTCTTCCTTCAAGATGGTGAGCCACACTTTATATTAATCTTTTCCTGATACCCTCAACAACTAGTTCCTTTCCTCTCATACTACCTTGTTTATGGTTGAATTCATTTTTTATATTTATTCCATATGTCCTTGTTTTTTCCTCTATTAGAATGCAAGCTCTAAATAAAACTAGTTATTTCACCTACTGTCTTTTTGTAGTGCTAACCATATCTAGCCCAGTGCCTGACATTCATAACAAGCTTTCAGTAAATACTTGTTAATTGATTTATGTGGATTGGAAACTCAGCAAGTGCTCAGTGAATTAATTAATTGAGTCCAATTGAAGGGGAGCTGAACTGACAGTTTTTGGAAGTCATTTCTTCAAGATGATGGAAATCATTTCTTGAAGTTGATAGAAACAAAAATTTAAACAGACAAGTTTTCAATTTAGAATGCAGCCATTTTCTCTTTATTATAAACAGAATTACTAGCTACTGGAGAAATATAATATTTATCTAGGAAACTTAAATAGTTTTTTATTTCACAATTTAGAAAAGGTCTTTTCCATGAAGTATGGAGGAAGCATTGTGTTACCTGGTAAGGACTAATGGGAGGACATGGATAAGAAATGCATATATTAAAAAGGTTTGAAATGATCAGTACCACACTAATTACATCATAGATCTATTGATAACCTTAACTGTACTCTTACTGCTACATGATAGTCCTTTTATTCATTTCTTATTCTGACATTTTAGTTCAGTCATCGTTTATTAAATGCTTATTTGTGTTCCACTCTCAGTGCTAACTACGTGGTACAAAATTGAAAATGAAACAGTCTCTGACCTAGAGAAACTTAATTTCTTTATGGGATAATCAAAATCTCCTCAAAATAAGATGGGGGAGTAGGGAGGGGGATGCCCTAGAAAGAGAGGAATTGGAAATCACCCTTGGATAGGCCTTATGTTGGAGAAAGCACAAGATATTTTGAGGAATGTCTTGAAGTAAGCTCAAAATTCTACTAGGTGGGGTAAAAATGTAATTCATTCTAGGTATGTGGAATAGCTTGTACAAAGATACTGGGTACAGGAAGTGTAGTGTCATATCCTGAGAATAGCAAGTGGACTGGATTGACGAGGAAGTAGAGTGGATAAAAGGAATTAGTGTGTAGTAAATCTAGAAAATAGTTGTGAACAACATTGACAGATGAGATTCTGTTTTATCCTAGACATAATCAAGAACCACCAGAGCTCCTGTAAGTAATCTATGCTTTAGGAATATTAATTTGGCAACTATGTAGAGAATGGGTTATAGGGGAAGAGACATGATACAAAGGTCAATTATGAATTTTTAACAATACAGGGGAATCACATTTTACACAAGAATTGAATTCAGCACCTAAGTCAAAATTCTCTTCTTTCACTATTCCCTAAAATTATCCATAAAGTGTTTGATCAAAGAGTATGTTTCAGATTTTTAATATAGAGTACTAGAGATGGGAACCATGAGACTTGCAGTGAATTGGGATAAAACAAGTTATTCTGTAGAAGTTATTGGAAGTTGAGGAAAATCTTTTCATTTCTTCCCCTTCTCCTTCCCCTTCTCCTTCCCCTTCCCTCCTTCCCTGACATGGCCTCTGTGGGATTGGTTTGCACCAATAGAATGAGAACCTTCTATTGTAAAAGCAGCATTTTTAAAATGAATAGCCTCTGGCATCTTGAAACAAAGTAGATAAGGAAAGTTTGCTAATTGGTAAGCTGGATCTGTAATTTAGGGATAAAGATTAGTAATATATATATATATGCACAAATGTATTTATGTGCTACATTAGGGAAACATAGTCTTTCCGAAATCCAACAGCTAAATTTTCTTCCAGGGTTAGGTTAGATTGTCTTTTCTTCATTGAGCAACAGGTAAGTAAGTAAGTAGTTGCCCTCTTAAGTTGGATAAAAGATACAAGAGAATTTTTGTCAGTAAGAGAAATTGCTCATTCTAAAAGAAACTCCAAGCGACTGAGGAAATATCTCCAATCTCATTCTTACCTTGAATATACTTATTCAAAGCTACACTATTTTAATGACTTCTTCTCTATTGAGAATGAAATATTTATGGAAACTGATTAGCTCTCCAAGAAGGAGCTAAGAAAAAAGAGAAGAGCCCAGTAGAACCTTGAGGGATATTTCTATGGTTATGGGGTAGAATGGAGCCACCATGATATCTGTGTTTAAGTATCTGGAGGACTGTTGAAGATGGATTAGATTTGTTTGATTTTTCTCTAGAAGGCAAGAATCCTGAGTGGAAGGTCCAAAGAGGCCAATTTAAGTTTGATGTCAGGGAAAAAATTCCCAATAATTTGTCTAATATTTAAATAGCTTTCATAGCTCTTCAAGTAGAGACTGAACAGTCATTTGTTGACCATGTTTTAGTGAGGATTCCTTTGTTGGGTCAAAATAAATGATTGGTGAGATCCCTTCCACTTCTCCCATTCTAATGCTGTTGGAGTCATATGCATAGAAATGATTATTAAATCCAGGGTAGCTGATTTTATCCCAAAGTGAGAGACTGTTATATAAATCTCTTCTTTGACATTCTTGATAATTGGTCATCCAGCCACTGCTCTAAGACCACCAGAGACAGAAACTCACTACTCTTGAGACAGCTCATTAGAACATTAGACAGCTGTAATAGTTTGAAGTTTTTTCTCATATTGAGCTAAGTTCCATTTGTTAGTACTAGTTTTCCCCTCTGGAGTTACACTTAAAAAATTTAATCTCTTTTCTGTGAGATATTCTAAATATTTGAAGACAATGATTACATTTCCCCCTAAGTCTTCACTTATCCAAAATAAACATATTTAATTCCTTCATCCAATTTTCAAATTAGGTGGTTTCAGTTCTCTTTATTATCTTGTAGTACCATCCTCTTGACTGATTTTAGCTTGTCCCAAATATAGTAATCCTGGAATACTTCAGATTTGATCTGATGAGAGGATGAACCTTGTCTAATGTATTAATATAGCTTAAGAATATATGATGTCATAAAAATGAGGTGTCATATTGGGACATGTTGATTAACTTAGCTTCTTAGAGGAAATACTTTGAAAGTTGTAAACTCTTTTTTACAGGGCCTACCTAGTAAGTTGAAAGAAAGATACAGACCTATTGATGGACCATTTGCTGTCCAAATCTCATCTGGTTATCTGAAGGGAGAGAGATTTTTTTTCTTTTGGTCAAAATAACTCTCAAAGACCATCTGCAAAGTTATAGAAGGGTTGTAGTATTTACATTGGTGAAGGTTGTACTGACATCAATGAAATCATAGATCCATAAAATTTTTTTAAAAACTTTTGAAAGGTTGTCAGAGGGAAAGAGATTGGAATCTAGTGTTTAACTTAGTGACAGGACTGGGTTGGAAGCAAAGCAAAAGAGTTTGTTTCTCAGATGGTAGTGGGTTTGAGGAAGAGTAAAATCTGTATTGTGGGGTTCTGAAAGATAGTATAGATATACGAGAACAATATAGAATGTTCAGCCTCTGCAAATTGAAGAATTTGGTCTAGATTTCTAACATCTTTTTTAGCTCCATATCCTAATTGTTCTGTGTTTGCAATCAGTAATTATATGGGACTTTAAAATTTGCAATATGCTATATCATGTAATCCATACAACTACGCTTTGTGGTAAGTGTAAAAACATTATTTTGTAAATGAGGGAACTATATATTACCCAGGGAGTTTAAAGGATTTATCCAGTAATTACACAATTAGTAAGTATTAGAATCAGAATTTATTTCATCTTTGTAACATCTTTTGTGTACATCTCTTTTTCTTTTCTGACCTAAACAGGTACTTAAAGACTGGACCTTTAGGAAACCTTTCCCTCAGAATTAATGGGCGTTTACTCTGTTGTACTTGCTAATTAGCTGTATGGCTCTCCTTTGTCCAGGTGTTTAGATTAGATTAGATTAGAAGTTTCTCAAGGGCTAGGACTCTTTTACCTCTTTTTGTATCCCCAGTGCTTAGCAAAATGCTTGGCATATAGTAGATGCATATTGAATCCTATTGGAATAATTTTTAGGAAATCTTAGAAGAAGGGGTTAGGTGCACCTGCATCTTTCCCATTCTTGGCTGCTTTGTGACTGTCTGGGGACAGGTGGTGCGACAATACAAGAGAGAAAATTCAGACAGGTTACCTTGTATTTTCTTGGGGCTTGTCTCTGCAACAACTCTGCAACACTTGGGACCTGTACTTACAGGAGATTGGCCAGCAGGTGTCACTTTTATAGTCCAGTGAGTATTTGGGTAGGGAGGAAAATGAGGCTCAACTGTCCCCCATTCTTCTTGTTCCTGTCTATGGAAATGCTCTCAAAGGGAGATGTCATTACGAATTGTATTATTCATATTCTTAAGTCTCTATAATACATTGTATTGGATTTGGTAGATCTGGGTTCAAATTTGGACTTAAATTTTGAGAAATCGTCAGGGAAGGAGTCAGGATATGCATAGTGTATAGAAAACAGACTTGTTCAAGAGTCTGTGGAAGTTTAGAGGTCTTGTGATGGAAGTGAGCTCCTAGTAGGCGTAGTAAGCCAGAAGCCATGGAGAATGCTGCTGACTTGGGGTGGGGGAGGGCAGCCCCTGGAAGTGGTAGAGGTGTGATTCTATTTAGCAGACTAGGCTTGAATTTGGAAGTACATCAGAGTTCCAATTGACTGATAGCAGACACTTTTTAGTAGAGTTCTAGGAATTGTTTTTAAATCTGTTTCGGGAGGCAGCCCCAGGGGCCGGGCCGGGCGCTATGGACCGGGCAGCAGTGGCGTGGGTAGATGCCATGACCGGCGCCAGCCTCTGCTCCCTGGTGGCCGGCCTGGTGCTGGCGCAGTACCTGCTCACGGCCAAGGGCCAGAAGACCAGGATCATCTAGATGATGCTGGAATTCCAGAAGAGCACTGTTCACATCAAGAACCCAGCCTAAGTGCAGGAGATTCTCTGTGGCCTGATTAAGGGAGGAGCCACCAAACTGCAGATATTTACAGACTTTGATATGAAATTAGGCAGATTTTCCTACAATGGAAAAAGGTGTCCAACATGCCATAATGTCATTGACAACTGTAAGCTGGTTTCAGATGAATGTCGACAAAAGTTATTCCAACTAAAGGAAAAATACTGTGCCATTGAAATCGATCCAGACCTCACCATAGAAGAGAAATTCCCTTACATGGTAGAATGGTATACAAAATCGCACACTTTGCTGGTGGAACAGGGGTTGCCAAAGAACAAGATTGGAGAAGTCATGGAAGAATCTGATGTGATGCTTAAGGAAGGCTATGAGCACTTTTTTGACAAGCTCAAGGAACACAGCATTCCCGTGTTCATATTTTCCGCTGGTATAGGAGATGTCCTGGAAGAGGTGATCCACCAGGCTGGGGTCTATCATAACAATGTCAAAGTCTTGTCCAACTAAATGGATTTTGATGAAAACGGGGTGAATAAAGGGTTCAAAGGGGAGCTCATCCACGTGTTCAACAAACACGATGCCGCCTTGAAGAGCACCCAGTACTTCAGGCAGCTGAAAGACAACAGCAACATCCTCCTCCTGGGAGACTCCCAGGGAGACTTGAGGATGGCGGACCGCGTGGCCGACATGGACACGTTCTGAAGATTGGCTACCTCAGTGACCTCGTGGAAGAAATCCTAGAAAAATACATGGACTCTTAAGACATTGTTCTGGTCAAAGAGGAGTCCCTGGAACTAGTCAGTTCCATCCTCCAAAAAATCCTCTGAGTGAGGGCTGGGGCGGACCCCCAGGACCCCGGGACTGGCCCTGGGCCCTCTCCCCCAGCGGGGAGGTGCGGGGCTGCCTCCCCTTGCAGGACTGGCTTCTGATCATATTCCAGATAAGAGAGTGACTCCATCAAGTGGATACTTTTTTTCCTACACTCCCCTGCCACAAAATAAAATAATGCCCCAAACCAAAAACCTGGCCCGGCTCAACTCCCAACCCTAACCTGACCCCACCCAGCCGGACTCAACCCGACCCAACCCGACCCAGCCCGCTCCATAGCCAGATGGTGGAAACGTGGCCTCCTCCCCTCCCCCTCCAGAAGCAGATTATATTTTTGTTTTATCATGAATATTTTAAGGAAAAAAATAAATCTGTTTCGATCATTGTATTTATGTATTATTCTTTTTCATAATGCAGTATATATAGTCACTAGGCTTCAGTAGATTGTTATAGAGAGGAGTCCAAAGCCACTTTTCTTTGATCTAGCAGACTTTGGCACCAAGGACAAGCATCTGAATTCACAAACTACATTCTATTCAAAATTTTAATCCTTAATTCCTTCATTAAAATTTGTTGGACAAATGGTTGTGCTGTTCATCTTTTTATTCCTGGACATGGAATCTGCCCTTGCTAGCAGACTGGCCACAAAAGATAAAATCAAAGTTGGAAATTACTACTACAAATTACTTCTAATAGTTTGGACTCACAGATTTGCTTTGGGAATCAGCAGTCTCTAGAGCTTTTCCTCTTGTTTTAAGAAAGCCCTTTCATTTGTCTCCATTCCTCTTCCTCTTTCCAAAATTGCCTTCTTGTCCTATCTGACCAGGTAGTGCAATGCTATGAGATTCTTTATGTACCCATGGGGAAAAGGAGAGAAATATCCAAGACTTGCATGATGTGTTAGAAACAAACAAAAAAAAAAAACAGGAAGTAGATGGTGGTAGAAGGGAGATGTACTTGGGAAAAGCATCTTGTTTTCTAATATGCTGTGAGTTCTGAGGAAAAGAACATAGCTTAATGCCTCCCGAGATGCTTTTGGGCCTTATTACAGATAAAGCTTGGGTCTTAGGTTTTTTTGTTCTGCTACCGTTTCACCCTCATTGTAGAAAAATAATAATAACAAGGGGGGGGGGTTAGAATTGACTGAAACTTTGTTTAAAGTTTATGGGGGGTAGCTAGGTGGCACAGTGGATGGAGCACTGGTCCTGGAGTTAGGAGGACCTGAGTTCAAATTCAACCTCAGATACTTAATGGCCTGTGTGACCTTGGGCAAATCACTTAACCCCATTGCCTTAATTTTTTAAAATGTTAATAGAATATGGATAACCAGATAAAACATCTTGGTAAAAAGATATATGACTTTTTGTTTTTAAGCAATTGGTTAGAGCCTTATGGGAAAATTTTTAGATATTGAAAAGATGTATTGTGTTTTGGGGGAGTTGTTTTGGTTTTGGTTTTTCCAAGGTAATAGAGTTAAGTGACTTGCCCTTGGTCACTCAGCTAGCAAGTATCAAGTATCTGAATCTATATTTGAACTTGGGTCCTCCTCTGTCTACCTGCCCTGATGCATTGTTTTTCAGGTAACTTTTGTAAAACTATTTTGAAGAAGTATCATTATTAGTTCTTGGATATTTTGTTTGTGTCTGATCAAATAAAATCAGTTCTATTGTTTTTTAGATAAGATATGAACATTTCTCAATGCTAAGTATATTCTAGTTCTTCAGTTATTCTTTTACAAACTTAAAAGAGAAATATGTGAAGTAGTTTTTTAAGGGAAAGTTCCTTAAGTTTGCTATTTTAAATTTATACCCATGAGAACATAACTATATTTTAAATAAATTTAGTTTAGCATACTTAGATAAATGAAAGATTGAAAAATGAAAGAACATTCAAGATTACAGTAAAAGACAGATAAATAGCAAGACCATATCTGATGCTGTCAAGAATGTTTTAAGAAAATTTAGAAAAATGCTAAGAAGAATCAGTCACCTTGGTTCCAGCTGCAGACTCATCATCTCAGTCCTGAATATTACCAAGGTTAACTGTGGTGTTAAGAAGAATGATTGGTGGCTAGGTGGCACAGTGGATAGAGCACCAGCCCTGGAGTCAGGAGTACCTGAGTTCAAATGCGTCCTCAGATGCCTAATAATTACCTTTCTGTGTGGCCTTGGGCAAGTCACTTAACCCTATTGCCTTGCAAAAAAAAAATGATTGGTACAGGTGAAAATGATAATACTGTTACTTAGTTTATAGAGTCCTAAAGAGAATGTTACTTTTTAAAAGTCTTTTTTCCCCATTCTATAAATAGTTTAATATTATTTCTTTTTGAATCAAGAAAGACTTAGTAGATAAATCCTAGGGAGGACCTATGGGCCCTAAGTTCAACCCAAGTAAGTGATTTGTTTAGGTCACATAGTTAATAAGTATTAAAAAGTGGATATTAATCCAGGTATTTCAGCATTCTATTTATTAGCTATCTTGCCTCCATTCAAAGTGACAGGAGGAATAAAATAGAGGTATGAGATTGTGTCCTCCCTCAAGAAAATGATTGATTATATAATATTCTTGTTCTGGTTAATACTTTAAAGAATCAGTTTCATATACTTAACCCAATATCTTTTACTCTTAGTCAAGCTTAGTGTTATGAAAAATTTATATAAATTTTTAGTGCATCATCCAAAATTCTGATACTGAACTCTGTCTGATGAGTAGAGTATGGCATGGGTCCAACAGAATCTGTTCAGAATTTTCCTTTGTGTTAAACTTCAGTTGGGGAAGATGAGGTAACTTTAATGTGGAGCCAGATTGTTTTTTAGCCTTTTTCTCCAAAGACTTGCCAGATTCAGAATTCTCTTTGTATTCTGGAATTGGGAAATTGCATTTAATATGGAGAAATGCCAATGAAAGCAATTCTTGGCAAAGTAATCTTGTTCCCTGTGCTTAATTATAAAGCTTTATTATAAACTTTTGTATATGTGCTGTATAGGTTCTTATTACTCTTTTAAGGTGAGTTTCACTTGCCACTCAGTATTTGACTTGAGCTGAAATTTTTCTTTGACAGTTATTGGAAACTCAAATATCTTTTATCAGTTCAGTTTTTAAGACCAACTTTTATATTTTTGTATCCCCCTAAGCAGTTGTCTCATTGCTATCTCTGTAGTTGACCTTAACTAAATATTTACAATGACAGAATTTTAGAGATGGAAAAGAACTAAAATATGGTGTGGCATAGTTGCCTCATTTTACAGATGAGGCCCAGAGAAGTAAGCTATTTTTCCAAGATCATGCTTAATAAATGAATGACTGTTTATCGTCATTGATCATAGATTAATCCTATCAGTAGCAATAGTTGACATTTACAAATACTTTTCAAAGTACTTTATTTTAGCCCTCACAACAATCTGAGGAGGAAAGCATTTACAAGATAAGTTATAACTTCTTTATACATGAGTAAAACCAGGACTCAGAAATTAAGTGATCTGTTCATATTCGAACAAACAATAAATGTTCTAGGTGGGATTTGAATCCATTTTCTTTAACCTCCAAGTCTAGAATTCTTTCAACCACAAAATGTATCTTAATAGTTGAGAAACACTATTATGAGATTAATGTTTAATAATTCCCCTTAAAATCATGAATAAATATTAACACTAGAGCACTTCACATTTTTCATCTATGTTTGTAGATACCTATTTACTTTCTTGTTTAATGCTCTCCCTTCAACCTGTCCTCATACTGAGTGACTCTTTCTGACCCAGTTAACTCAACTCTTTGTGATCTCATTTGGGGTTTTCTTGGCAAAGATACTGAAGCACTTTTTCATTCCCTTACAGTTCATTTTACAAATGAGACCACTAAGGCAAGCAATGTTAAGTGACTTGCCCAGGATCACACAGCTGTGGTCTGAGGTCAGACTTGAATTCCTGACTTCAGGCTATATACTCTATTTTCTGTACCATCCAGCTGCCCCTTTGTATTCATATTCATATTTTTTTTAAAAATGTATTTTTTCATGGGAACATTTGCATGTCATCCTAATTATATAGTCAGAGGAATCATTCAGACTCTTAATTTACAATCTATGGTACTGAGATTCTAACAGTTTTCTTTCTTAAATATTCTGTTATTAATGGGGATTCAGGAGATCTAGAGTTAACCATGAGTTACTCAAATTAGTGCAGGTTTGCTAGGAAGGGATTGCTTAGTCAACAGAGGGAACAAAGTGGTACAGTTGATATAGAACAAGGTCTGAGCTCAAATTTGGCTTCAGTCATTTGATTTGTGTGTCCCTGGGCAAGTCACCTAATCTCTTTTTGCCTCATTGTGTTCAGCTATAAAATGAGTTCAATAATAGCACCTACCTTGGGGGGGGATTGTTGAGATATTTGTGAAGGACTTAGCACAGTGCCTGGCATGAGTGGATGCTACATAAGTGCTAACTACTATAACCATTAATTGTTATAATTTAATTATTATTGTTATAGTTCTTTTTATTATCATCATGGACCTGGTTTATATTTACTTTCAAGGAAATCTAAACTACAGGCTTATTTATATGAGACTTGGATGGGAATGGGAGAAATGGAATTTGCAGGACTCTGGAAAAGAGAAGTTACTAGAATATTAAAACAAAGTCACTGATATGTAAATAGCAGCCACCCCAATGGTCTAATTGAGAGCTCATTGGATATGGGAACCGTGATGCTTTCCAATTGGGGAGGATGCATTCAAATGTGACCATGCCATTTTACAATGAAAAGAGACAGGTTGGCTTTACTCTAATGTCTAAAGTTGTCACCATAAATTAGACATTGTGAGACAGTTTAGCTTTAGCTTACTGTTGAAAGGGGATTGCCATAAAATTACCTTATTGATGATTAGAACTTTGAGAGATGATGCTGTATTGCTGGAGAGCCTTGGTGATATGGAAAAGTCTTGACTCTGAAAGGTCAAGGTTTCTCATTGACCACTAATCATCGTGATTTAACTATGTTAGGCCACTAGGCTTGCATAGGAGAAACATCCCCTCAGTAATAAATATTATCTGTGAGTCATGGCATCACTTCCCTGATATCATGGCCTTCTTGGATACTGAAAGACAGCTACTACTAGTAGTTTGCTAATTTAGTTACTTTTAAAGGAGAGACAATGGACTATTTGAGCACTTTTTTTTGTTTTCTCTATTTGTATATGGCTTCCTGTAAGTTCTTTGAATTTTCTGTAGAGTAAAATAAAGATGTCCCATACTTACATAACCATACTTTTAAGTTTATTTTATTATTATATGCAAGACCCTTCCTGTTATACTTTTCTAATTGTTTCATCAGATATGCTCTCAGTTAATTCTTTGACATTTTATGTAGATGAGAAAGTATTCATATGAGTTGATAGTTACTGATTTTCTTTCATTTGCCTTTTAATGACAAAAATAAGAATAAAATGATCTGCTTATCAATCAATCAACTTTCTGAGAATAGTATTTCTATCAGGTCAGATAAAAGAAGTATATTTTGACAAAGGGGATGTAAGTACATGACAGGGTTAAAACAATAAAAACTAAAAAGGACTATATTAGGAGAAGACTGGGGATAAATAACAACATGTATAATGGCATAAAAGACCTATTATAATAGAGAAAAATAAGGGAGTGTATGAACACTGAGTACAGAGAGAGAGAATAACATACATTCCCAACTGAGTTTGAAAATCTATCCTATCCTACAGGTAAGTGGGGGGGGGGGGTAAGGGAAAGAAAAGGGAAGAAGGAACTTATAAAAAGGGAAGGTGAAGGATTAAGTGAAAGTAAATTTGAAGTTTAAAAGAAAAGTTAAAGGGGGAAAGGGAGCAAAACCTTAGTGAGGAGGAATAAGAGGTAAGGAAAAAGTACAAATGGGGAAAGATAACATGGAGGGAAATACAGAATTAGTAATCTTAACTGTAAATATGAATGGGATGAATTCTGCCATAAAGCAGAAGTAGATAGCAATCGATTAAAAACCAGAATCCTATGATGTTGTTTACAAGAAATGTAATTGAAACAAAGAGATACACATAGGTTAAAGGTAAAAGGCTGGAGCAAAATATATTATGCTTCAACAGAAGTAAAAATATCAAGGGTAGCATTCCTGATCTCAGACAAAAAAAAGTGATAAGGAAGGAAATTGCATCTTCTTAAAAGATTCCATAGGCATTGAAGTTATATCATAATTAAGTATACCTAGTGTTATAGCATCCAAATTCTTAGAGGGGAAAGTGGATGAAATGCAAGGAGGCATAGACAGCAAAACTATTATAGTGGAGGAGCTCAACCTCCCACTCAAAGAACTAGATAAGGATGTTAAGGAGGTGAATAAAATCTTAGAAATAAAATCTTAGAAAAATTTGAAATAATGGACCTCTGGAGAAAACTGAATGGGGATAGGAAAAAAATAAACCTTTTTCTCTGCAGTACATGGCAACTATACCAAAAATGATCATATACTAGGGAATAAAAACCTTGTAAACAAATGCAAAAAGACATAAATAATGAACGCATACTTTTCAGGTCATGATACAATTAAAAATTTTATGTACTAAAGGCTATGAAATGATACACCAAAAATTAATTGGAAATTAACTTAGTTTTAAAGGAGTGGATCAAACAATAAATCATAGAAATAATTGATCATTTCATCCATGAAAATAAGTGAGCCAACATACCAAAATATATGGGATGCAGCCAAAGCAGTTTTAAGGGTTAATTCTGTCTTTTAATACTTATGTGAACAAAATAGAGAAAGCAGAGATCGATGAATTAGGTATGCATCTAAAAAAAGCTAGGAAAAAGAACAAGTTAAAGATCCCCAATTAAATAACAAATTAGAAATTCTGAAAATCAAAGGAGAGATTAATAAAATTGAAAACAAGAAAATCATTGATTTAATAAATAAAATTTGATTTGGTTTTTAAAAAAATAGTTAAACTTGTGGTTAATTTTATTTTAAAAAGAAAGAATAATACCATATTGTTAGTATCAAAAATGAAAATCTGAACTCACCACCAATGAGGAAGAAATTAAAGAAATAATTAAGATATGTTTTTCCCAACTATGTGCTAATTTGATAACCTGAGCAAAATGCATGTTTACAAAAATATAAACTACCCAGATTAACAGAAGAGGAAATAAAATACTTAAATAACCCCAAGAAATTGAATAAACCATCAATAAACTTGCCCAGAAAAGGCTCCAGGTCCAGATGGATTTACAAATGAATCTTTTTTTTTTGGTAAGGAATGGGGCTAAGTGACTTGCCCAAGGTCACACAGCTGGGTAATTATTAAGTGTCTGAGGTTGGATTTGAACTCAGGTTCTCCAGACTCCAGGACCAGTGCTCTATCCACTGCGTCACCTAGCTACTCCTTTTACAAGTGATTTCTACTAAACATTTAAGGATCAATTAATTCCAATTCTTCATAAACTATTACAGAAAAAGTAGCTCTGGTGCGGCTAGGTGGCATAGTGGATAAAGCACTGGCCTTGGAGTCAGGAGTACCTGGGTTCAAATCCGGTCTCAGACACTTAATAATTAGCCAGCTGTGTGGCCTTGGGCAAGCCACTTAACCCCATTTGCCTTGCAAAAAACCCACAAAAAACAAAAAAAAACAAAAAAAAAAGTAGCTCTGCCAAATTTCTTTTATGACACCAATATGGTACTGATTCCCAAACAAAGAAAAGACAAAGAAAATTATAAACCAATCTCCCTAATGAATATTGATGCAAAAATCTTAAATAAAATTTTAGCAAAGAGATTACAGCAAGATTATTATTAGGATAATATACTGTGATATATATATATATATATATATGTAGGATTCATACCAGATAGGGCGGTGTACACTTAGCATAATTGAGCATATCAATAACAAAACCAACAGAAATTAGAGTTAGGGTGCTAAAAATACCTTTGACATAATAATAACATCCATTACTGTTAAAAACACTAAAGATTACAGGAATAAATGGAATTTTCCTTAAAATAATTAATATCTATCTAAAACCATCAAAAATATTTATGTAATAGGAATATAAACTAGGAGCATTTCCAATAAGATCAGGGGTGAAACAAGGATGACCATTGTCACCATTACTATTCAATACAGTATTAGAAATGTTAGCTTTAGCAATGAGAAGAAAAAGAAATGGAAGGAATTAGAATTGGCAATGAAGAAGCAAAACTCACTTTTTACAGATGATATGATGGTATAACGCTAGAAAATCATCTAAAAAACTACTTGTAACAGTTAAAAAATTCAGCAAAGTAGCAGGATATAAAATAAACCCACATAAACATCAGCATTTCTATATATGAGCAACAAAGCCCAAGACAAGAGATAGAGAAATTCCATTTAAAGGAAGTCCAGACAGCATAATATACTTGGGAATCAGCTTCCCAAGACAACAGAAACTGTATGAACATAACTATAAAACAATTTTCACACAAAGTCAGATCAAAACACATGGAAAAATGTCAATTGCTCCTGGTTAGGTCGAACTAATATAGCAAAAATGAGAATTCTACTCAAATTAAATTGCTTATTTAGTGCCTTACCAATCAAACTACCAAAAATTATTTTATGGAGCTAGAAAAAATAGTAACAATTCATTTGGAGCAATAAAAGGTCAAGAATATCAAGGGAACTGATAGGGAAAAAAACTATAAAGGGAGGTGGCCTGTCTCTACTAGATCTAAAATTATACTTTAAGGCGGCAGTCATCAAAACTGCCTGATACTGGTTAAGAAATAGAATAATGGGGGCATCTAGGCAGTGCAGTGGATAGAGTACCAGCCCTAGAAACAGGAGTACCTGAGTTCAAATCTGGCTTCAGACATTTAATAATTACCTAGCTGTGTGGCCTTGGGCAAGTCTCTTAACCCTATTTGCCTTGCAAAAACCTAAAAAACAAAAATAGAATAATGAATTTATTGGATTAGGATAGGTACAAAAGAAACAGTAGCAAATGACTATAGTAATCTTTTGTTTGACTTCTGGGAAAAGAACTCATTATTTAACAAAAATTGTTGGGAAAATAGTGTGGCAAACACTGGGCATAGATCTACATCTCCCACCCTAGACTACAATAAGGTCAAAATGGGTATAGGATTTAGATAATAAGGGTTGATACCATAGACCAATTAACAGATCAAGAAATACTCTGTCAGATCTATGGAAAGGAGAGAAATTTATGACCAAACAAGAAATAGAATACATTATAAATTGCAAAATGGATGATTTTTAGCTATATTAAATTAGAAATGTTTTTGAACTTATAAAACCAATGCTGCTAAGATTAGAAGGAAAACTGAAAACTGAGAAACAATTTTCACAGCTAAGGTTTCTTATAAAGGTCTCATTTCTAAAATATATAGAGAATTGAATCAAATTCGTAAGGTTACAGGTCATTTCCCAGTTTATAAATGGTCAAAGGATTATGAACAGATTGTTTTCAAATAAAGAAATTAAAACAATATAATCATATGGAAAAATGTTCCAGTCATTACTGATTAGAGAAATGTAAATAAAAATAGCTACGAGGTACCACCTCACACCTATCATATTGCCTAAGATGACACAAAAGGAAAATGAACATTGTTGGAGAGGTTTGGGGAGAATTGGATCATTCATGTATTATTAGTGAAATTGTGATGTAATCTAGTGCTCTGGAGAACAATATGGAATTATGTCCAAAAAGCAGTAAGATACCCAGGCAATAACAACACTAGGCCATTATCTAGAAGAATTCATAAAAAATGGGGAAAATTCCTTATGTTCCAAAATATTCATAATAGCAGTCTGTAGTGGCAAAGAATTGGAAATTGAGGGGATGCCCATCATTTGGGGAATCACTGAACAAATTATGGTATATCAATGTTATGGAGCATTGTTGTTCTATAAAAAACCATGAATGGTCAGACTGTAGAGAAGCATAAAAAGAATTATACGCACTGATCCTGAACAAAGGGAGCAGAACCAAGAGAACACTGTACACATTAACAACAACATTTTGAGTTGATCAATATTGATGGATGCAGCCCCTCTCAGTAATTCAGAGAGGTAGGACAACCCTGGGAGACCTGTTATGGACAATGTCATCCACATTCAGATGAAGAAAACAAAACAAAACAAAACAAAAGCTCTACAGGATCTGAATGAGCACTTCATTCTTTTGTTTTTTTAATTTCTCTTATGTTTTTCATACCTATCCCAAAGTTCTCTGTCTTTTCCCTTAGTTCTAATTCCTCATCCAGAAAATGTCTAATTTGTAAATATGTTAAACATAAATGCATATATACAGTGTTCAGTAGACTATTAACTACTGAGGGAAGGTGGGGTGGGGAGGGTGGGGAGAAGAAAAATTGTGTAACTTATAAATATGCATGTTGATGAATGTTGAACATATAATTGGAAAAATAAAATATCAATCAAAAACAAAAAGACCTTCATTAAATAAGCATGCCCAGTGAAGATATTCGGTCATAGGGAATTCTCTGAGCCTCAAGACATCTTTGCATTTTTTAAGAAAGGTAACAATTTAAGGAAAATTTTACTTATGTCAAGCTGAAATCTACTTCTTTTATTTCTATCCATTGAATCCATGTTGCATTCTGCCTTATAATGCCAAGCAGGAAAATTCTAATTTGTCTTCCACATGAAAATTCATTCAGCAGCTGAAGACAGAGGTCATGGACATTCTAATTCTAATTTTCCCTGAGCCAAAATTGTTCAGTACTTTCAGGTGATCCTCAGAAGCCATGACTGATTCCCTTTGCCTTCTTTATTGTTTTTTTGATGTGCTTCATCTTGTCTCTTCACTATACATATTGTCTTATTTTTATTTATATCTAATGTTATGCAAATTTTCAGTATTTAAGAAAGGTTTGTTTCAGAAGGGATGAATGATTTCAAATCATCCATATAGAATGGATGGATAATCTATAATCTGTGTCTTCATATTTTTATTTTAATTTTTAAAATTTTGTTTTAAATTTTTTTATTTTGTTTTGGATTCAATTTTTAAGCAAAGCAAGAATTTTCTTGACATATCATTTGTCAAACTTATTTGTGTTTGTTTCTAGATAGCAACTTGTTACTTGCAATAAGGTTGACTAGGCTATACCAAAGTGTAACCAATACTTACTCAACTTATCTGAGACTAGTGTTTTTGCTTGAAAGGGTTCTGTTATTTTATAGTGATAATTTTGGTCAGTAATATAGTATTTGAATACCTTTGACAAGGTGCTTTCTCGATATTATTGTCCTGGTAAGGATGCAAAATTATATTTTAATCAATTTTTTATATTTTCAGAGGACTTTCATTTATAGTGTCTTAGTCAATAATCACTGCAATACTGTCAGCTGATAAAGATTGATCCTTATATAATAAATAAATTTTAAAATTGAGGCTAATAATCATAATCATATATAATATTTGTATTTAATTTTTCTTTGAAAAGTGTTTTCCCATTTAGTCTAATAAGGAAATTGTGCCTCAGAGAGGTTAAATGACTTGCTTAATATCTCATAGCTTGTAAATGAATATTAAATTTAGGATTAGAGCTGAGACAGGACTTCTTTAGTTCTTTTTCCTTCATATCCTAGAACTAAATTCTTGGTAGTGAACTTAAGTAGAAAAACCAAATCTAAATAATGAGTTTCTGAATGAATTATGTTCTAAAAGATTCTGTGTAGGTTGGTTGCCTAAAAATTAGAATGTCTCTTATAAAAATATATATAATAAAGGATATTTATATAGGTCTGTATGCATAAATTTATTTGTTTCTAAGGTTGATTTTATTATTATCCCCATTTAATGGATGAGAAAGATAAGGCACAAAAGAAAAAGGGTAAGGAACTTGCTCAAAGTGTTTATCATCAGATCTGGGTTTTGAACCAAGGTGTTCTAGTTAAATATAGCAAACATCTGTTCCATGCCTACTCTGGGATAGTGAAGTGAGCTCCAACCAGCTAGGGAGAAATTGTTATTCAATTTTCCATGTGAGCATTTATACTGCAGAAATCAGCAAGAAATATCCAAAAGGGTATAAGTGAAGAGACTGAAATAAATTGCTTCTGTGGTCCATTCTAGCCTTAGACTGGGGCAGATAGGTGACCCAGTGGATAGGGTACCAAGTCTGGAGTCGGAAAAACTTATCTCAGTCTGACTTGTGTGATCTTGGAAAAATGATTGAACTCTGTTTGCCTCAGTTTCCTCATCTGCAAAATGAGTTGGAGAAGGAAATGGTAAATTACTCCAGGATCTTTACAAAGAAAACCCCAAATGGGATAGTGAAGAGTCAGACATGACCAAAATGTCTGGACAACTACATCAGCATAGACTTAGAGTCTATCAAACATTTCATTCCCAGGAAGAAATTAGAACTGGATATTTAGAATTTGAAGTTATTTTGTATATCATTGATAAATGGACCCTGGGAACAAGAGACTATAGAGAGAAGAGAATAAGGGTTTAGAAGAGAATATTAAGGAATACCATAATAGAAGTTATTGGTGGGTCTCCAACCTTTTAGCTCTTCTGGGTGGCATCGCCCAACCAAAAACTTGTCAAAGGCCTCATATAGAATTTAATATTTATTTATCACTACAATATAATCCATATTACCAATGGATACAATAAAATGTAATATTTTAATAAAATAGAATAATAAAACATTTACTTTTTAATAAATATTTTATTTTCCAGTTATATACAATAGTAGTTTCTACCTATTATTGTTTATAATGTTTTGAATTTTACAATTTTTCCCTCCTCTCCCTTCCCTCCCCCCCACTGAAGGAAATCTGATAATCTTTACATTGTCTTCATGCTGTACATTGATCAAAATTGAGTGTGTTGAGAGAAAAATCATGTCCTTAAGGAAAAAATAAAGTATTAGAGACAGCAAAATTAAAAACATTTACTTTTTAACCAAAAAAATGCCATTTTTAATGTTAACATTGTGTCTGCTTTTTTTTAGTTTTTTTTTTTTTTTGCAAGGCAATGGGGATAAGTGGCTTGCCCAAGGCCACACAGCTAGGTAATTATTAATTGACCAAGGCTGGATTTGAACTTAGGTATTCCTGATTCCAGGGCTGGTGCTTTATCCACTGTGCCACCTAGCCACCCCTGTGTTTGCTTTTTTTGATACCAGTGTGCATTTGTATCTGATTTGATAGAGATTATAGTGTTACAAAGAATATTTTCAAGATGCTTGTCTGGAATTTTTGTCCCTTTACTTTTTGTATGCTTCATACAGGAAAAAAATTGCTCAGAAATATGCATACTCCCCCCCAAAGAGACACCATAAACAAGGCATATTTGTGAAATACCAGATATTTTTCTTTAATCAGATACAATTTTATAGAAGTACAATAAAGGCAATTGATTAAAATTTTAAGTTGCATATCTGATTGCAACTCTATACATTATATTTACAGTTTTGCAGGCTACATGTTGTCAACTGAGAATGGAGTAGCAAATAGATTGAAATGCAGTTAGTGTTTTCTAAAATCTTGAAATCTATTCTCAAAGTTCTATGGCTAAATAGCAATTAATGCTGCATATAGTAAAATTACTGTTCCAGTTACGATGAATCATATAACATTTTAAAATAAAGATTTTAATTCTTTTATACATATCTTTTGTAGCAATAACAACAACAGGAAACAAAAATCTCCGGCAGTCTGCGAAACACTCAATGTTAGTTAAGTGAAAAAGTCAACCTGTGTTTTAGTTAAGAGTTAAGTTAGTTTGTGATGTTGCAACACTGGCATGTGTGCACTTACCCAATCCTTCATTTTCTGGTTATATGTGGGCTGCATGAATGGGCTTTGAGGGCTGCATGCATCCAGTAAACCAATGATTAGATATACCTGCTATAATGCATGAAGGAGAGCTAAGGTGGTAGAAAAATACCCATGGGAGGAGAGAGTTAATAATTTGACTCTATATTGCCTCAATTCCAGGATAGCATTGCATTTCCTGGGATATCTAGCCATGCTGTGTCTATTCAGGCCATTACTTCTACTCTCATACCTGAAAATTGGAACCTCCCAGGTTCCTCCCTGGTACACCTTCCCATGTATTCAATTCCCTTTTGATCATCTTTTAAGTATTGTGTTCTTCCAGTGGAATGCCAGCCTCTAATATTTGCATCCTAAGCCTTTAGTTATAGTGCCTGGCACCTTATACATGCTTAATGAGTGCTATATCTCTCCCTGTAAGATGGGAGTATCAATAATATTAAATACTGCAGAAAAGTCCAAAAGTATAAGTTCTTTTTAATTTGGCAATTGGTTAATTAGTGGCCCTGGAGAGAATACTTTCACCTTCAAAAGAATCAGTTTATTGGGTATTGAGGACTGAGTCTGTGTGACAGTAAAGTTAATGGAATATAGTCTTGTTTGTAAAAATTTACCAGTGAATGAGCAGAGAGCAAGAGCTTGAAGGATGTGTTAGGGCCAAGGGAAGAGAAGATTTTTATTATTTGTTTCCTTTTTTGTAAAAAAAAAATAATATTACATTTTATTTGTTAGGATGAACCTAAGCATGATTATAGGCAATAGGAATAGAGAGGAAAATAAAGGTGAAAGACTCAACATGAACAGATGATTGATTTAACAAAGTAGTTATGGAGATTATGTGATCTGCCTAACGGGAGAGATCCTAGGATTGTAGACCTAGACCTGGAAGAGACTGAGACTCAGAGAGAGATGAAATGACTTACCCAATGAGAATACTTTTTGAGATAGGATTTGAATCTCTTTTTTCTGTCTCTAGAACCAGAATTCTTTCCACAGTATCAGTATGCTTTCTGATACCCCATACAATTTATATAATCAAGTTCTGTAATCACATTACATAAATATAGAAAAATGCATGGTGTTTTCATTGTGGATGAACTTTTGGGGTGGTAATTAATTATGAATTAGTTGTTAGAATCTATGAATGAAGGAACAAAAATTCATTTTAAGAGCTTCTTATCTGCTGAATTCTTTATTAAGAGAATTATAGTTAGTAAATATGACAGTACTATCTTGAATACAAGTCTTCCAGGGGTTAGGTTCTGTCCTTTACTGACAATGCTGGATGACCACTATAGATTACTTCAGAACTGTTCTTATATAGTTTGTCCCCAAAATTTTGGCACAGTTTCAGGTTAAGTCCTTGGACTCACACGGTACTGTGAGCTATATAAGCTCTGGTGGCATGGTATGACATTATTTCTATGGAAAAATATTTTTTTAGTTCACACTTAAAACAATTTTTGAAATATCATTTACTGGTAAATTGTAGGGTACTTCCTCTCTAAAGCCAAAAAAAGGGTAAGAATTTTACATCATTTGAATCATTGGAAATAACTGAACATAACCAATTGTCTTTGAACTTAAGATGCACATATACTTGAATAAAATTCTTAGCACTGCATTTTTGGCTATTATTTCTGCATGTTGTACTGTATCAAGTGAGAAATTTGCAAAGTAGCTGGTATACTACGTGACCCATTCTGTGGTGTGTTCTCATCCCTCCCCTTCTTTCCTTGGTATTGCTCCACTCCAAAGCATAGTAGCTTTTTTGGTCGGTCTCCTTTCTAATTTCATAAGTGTTTCTGGATTCTTCACTTTAGAAGTTGCAGTTAAGTTTAAAAGTTCCAAGGGGGAGAATAGGAAGTATTTTTATTCAGTCCCATAAATTTATTTTTTTCCCTTTTTTTGATTATCAACCTATGATGAGGGAAATTCTTTTTAAAGCTTAATCAAAGATTTAAGGTAGTTAAGCAACAGAGTAGAGAAAAACAAAATGAGAAGGTTATCATTTTCAGTAATAACATTCTTCAATCAAAATGATGTTTGAGATAAGATAAAGTCATATGACATGTTTATTCATATTATTTTTTTAATCTTGAGGTAGATTTGTCTAAGTTTCTGATTGTTTTATGTTCAAAGATACCTTCTATTTAATCTGACTTTCAGTACTTGGCCTTTTAAAGGAAAAGGCCCCTGTAGCCGAAAAGCTGAAGTGTTTCTGGGAGTGCTTATAATGGTTGGGGGGGAACCCTTTTGCAAAATTTTGCATTTATTTAGAATTTAAACTTGCTCTGCCAGTCTTCCCAGTTCTCTATATCCTCTGATAATAAAACATGTTAAACATTTTCCCCAATTTTAGTTTACATTTACTTGATACCTCCAAGCCGCTCAAAGACTCTGAACATATAAAAGAATATTTGAATTTTTGCTAATATAGATAGACTGATAGGTATATTAGTTTTTATGCCTCAGCTCTTGTTTCTCTTTTAGACTTATTTTTTTATTTCTTGTAATTATTGACTGAGAAATAAATTATTTGAAATAATGTTTTGTGGCTAGTTTTAGGTGAAAATAAAGGGAAGGCAAATCAGCTTTTGGGAACATATTTGAATGCTGTAGCATTTTGATGACTAACCAAGACTTATTTTACCATATACTGTGAAGTTAAATGTTTATTAGTTAAATAAGGATGGATATTTTAGACTCAATTTATGTTAATACTGTGCCAACAACAGTTAAAGTTAGTCTTTTATCTCAGGGTTTCTAATAGCTACTGGAGAGGGGAGCCTGATATGTTAAGATTATCTATAGATAAAGTTGCAACTAAGCAGCTCAAAGTTCATAGGAGATAATTACCTTCAAGGACAGAAGTAACTGAGTTTGTTATCCATCAATATGTAACAGAAGTTCAGAGGAATGGTATTTATATAGACAATGTAATCTATCACTTTCCATCCATTAGAGGTAACCCTAGCTTAGAGCTAATGGTACCATTATTGTTTGTCTTTCCCTCAAGAGGCCCATGACATCAAGAAGATGATGTCATGATTTGCAAGTGAGTTGGATTTTACTGAGGTAGAACCCTAGAAAGTCACCAGGACAGTTCAGAATGTTCATTCCTTTACTTAGTAACCTGATAAAAATAGTTTTGTGTCATTTATCATGATGCATTTTCACTAGTCTTTCATTTATTTAACTAGCATTTATTGAATACTTACTGTATTCTAGACACTGGAGATACAGATAGAAAAGTGATGTAGTCCCAGTCCTCAAAGAGCTTACATTCAAATGGAGGGACATAGAAAGTATAGATAAAAGTAGATATGAGGTAATTTCTCAGGGGTACTGAAATAAAATACTAACTACAGGGTAGATCAAGATAGACAGCATTGGAACTGAGCTTGAAGGAAGCTAAGAATTCTCTGAAATGGAGGCAAGGACAGAATGCATGCCAGGCATCTAGTACAGTGAGTAGAACAAATCTGATGAAACATAAGGTGATCATTGCAGACCATGATATCAGGAGATCATGACTTGTACAGGAGATTGATTACAGTGGAGGGGGCCTGTGAGTTTAGGGACCTGTCATCGTTTGTTTTGTCCTTTTTGAAGATCATGACATCAGGGAGGTGATATCATGACAAGCACATGAATTGGATTGGGGGGGGGGGGGCTGTGCTAAGTCACCAGCCTCACTTTCTCCTCCAAAGCCACCTGGTTCCAGAGATGGCGCAGGATGAGAGGGAATCAGGGTTAAGTGACTTGCCCAAGGTCACATAGTAAGTGGCTAGTGTTGAGACCTGAATCAAACTTCTGTACGTCTTCAAGGACAGAGCTCTATCCACTATAGTTGGTGATCAATGGGAGACTTTGACTATTTAGAATCAAGTCTTTCCTATATCTCCCATGCTCTTTGGTAATAAGGTGTTGTCAGAAAACAACCTTTCGATTGTAGGGTAAAGCTAATGTATCTCTTGAGGGTTTAATCATCAGGATGGTAATTTTATGGTGACAAACTTTAGACATTTTGGTAAACCTATCATGTCTCTTGATGATCTAATCATCATTAGTTTTATGGTGCTAAATTTTTCACAGAAGAGTAAAGCAAGTCTGTTATGAGATGGTCTAAGCAAGAGTTCACTAAACTCACCAGAACCACAATGCTTTCCAAATCATGGTCCCCTTGCTTGACATGAGCCCATTCCAAAGCAGCCCTGCTCTTCACAAAGAAGAGAGAACTCTCCTTGGTACTACTGGCTTCTCTTGAATCAGTTGCATTGCCATACTTCATGGAGAAAAAGTAATGCATAGTTAGCCACAAATGATAGTCTGGAGCAAGATTGTAAAAGATTTTTATAAATCAATCTGAGGGGGCAGCCAGGTGATAGTAGATAGAGCACCCTGAAGTCAGGAGAACTTGTGTTCAAGTTTGGCCTCAGGCACATATTAACTATATGACCTTGGGCAAATCACTTAATCCCATTGCCTTGCAAAAAAACAAAAAAACCACAAACAATCTTAGAAGTTTGTATTTGGTCCTGGAAGCATTTAGACTCTATCTTGGTAATGTAGTATGATGGGCAGACTCAGTTCTGTGACTGTGTGGAGGATGATTTGGACAGGGAAAAGGCAAGAAAGAGACTTCAGTTAGACAATTATTGCAGTCATTGAGGTAGAGGTAAACAGTCTTAGCTCAAGTATTGTCTGTGAGTGAATATAGAAGGACACTTATGAAGGTGGATTCTACCTGGGAAGTTGGAATCAATAAAACTTGGTAATTGATTTGATAGGGATGAATGGAAGTAATGTATCAAATATAATTCTTAGGTTACAAACTTGGGTGACTGAAAGGGTAGAGTGACTTCAAAAGGAAAAGAGTTTTTTTTTTTAGGTTTTTGCAAGACAGTGGAGTTAAGTGACTTGCCCAAGGCCACACAGCTAGGTAATTATTAAGTTTCTGAGGTCATATACTCAGGTCCTCCTGACTCCATGACCAGTGCTCTATCCACTGCACCACCTAGCTGCCCCAGGAAAAGAGATGTTAGGAAAAGAAGTTTTATTTTGGGGATAAGGGATCCTTTCTTTGTCTTTTAAAGTCTTTTACAATCTTACTCCATCTAAAATGAGGGCATTGAAACTGTTAGCTCAAGTTGTTTATTGTTTTCTATTTTTCCTGAGGGTGGTCAGTTATCAAGGTTGATTTGTTGATTCCAATAAATGGAAGGCAATGTGATGTAGGAAGAGCAATGGATTTGGAAGCTGAAGATCTAGATATTCATCCTGGTTCTGCCATTCCACTAGGTGTACTAGTTCACAAGTTGACCTCTGGTAAATTATTTCATCTTTCAGAACCAGACTTGTAGATTGAGGGAAGGTCCAGTCACCAAGCATTTATTGAGCTTGTTATATGCTCAGGGTACAAAGGAAACCACAAATAACTATAAATGGGAGCTGTTATTATTTGTGTATTGCAAAAATTATTTCAGAAACCTAATTAAAATATTCTAAATTTATAGTGTGCAAATAATATTTGCAGATGATTATGTGGGTATATGAAAGTATCCATGAAAATTCACTGTATTTACTGATTTTCCCTTATATTCTTTTTGTATATAATCTGAAAATTTCTTTAAAGGATAGGTGGTTAACCTCCTTCAACTGGAGAATACTTGGTTATGACCTAGTGTTCTTATGATATTATTATTGTTATCTGTGTGAAAATATTAATTTGCATTACATTTTATTATTATTAGTAGTAGTATCATTATTATTTAGGCTTTATTTGCATTAAATTTGTTTATAAACTACACTTGCTTCCTGAAACTGTTATATGTTCTCAGGCAATTTTTAAGTTTTCTTAAATATTCTCTTAAGTTTATTCTTTTCTGATTTTCCTTTTCCTGTTGCTTGGAGTCTACTTTTGTCATTTAGTCAAATATTCTGCACCAGAATTTGTGTGTGTGCATGTGTATGAAAGGAGGAAGGGATACTAAGAATTTGATGAAAGACAAGGGAGAAAAGGAACAGACATCTCCACCTATTCTTAGGAAACTCTTAGACATTTCTAGTCTAACCACAGCTGTTGTAGAAGTGCTCAAACCATGTGCAGTCCTGTTTTATTCAACCAAGTCTCTAAGAAGCCTTTGTTTGCATTCCACTTGACTTGGGTGTGTTTGTACACATACCTGTAGACCCAAAAACATTTTCCCTGCCTTTCCATCCACCCACTGCTTATGACCACTAGATTAGATGTTATATCAAGTAAAACTTGAAAGCCCAGTTTATGTATCCCATGCAATTGATCTCTTATATGTATAGAAACACTGTCTATAAAGAAAGGGTTTGCTAAGCAAATTATTAGAATAAAAAATATTACCAGATGGTAAGTAAATTACCAAGAGAACAGACTTTTCAAATGTATTAATTCCTCATTTACATTTCACTTATTAAATTGATTGCTGATTATTCTTAGTCATTGTAGTAGGTTATCTTTAGATTTTTGCTATATAGCTTTGTTCATTAATTATTCTGTATTAAATGAAAATTTTGACTGAAAGCAAAAAAGATTCTTCTTTCAAAAATTATATAAACTTTTATCATGTCTTTAAAATCTGATTTGCATTTATAAAACTGTAAACCAAAATTCTTTCAACAATACATCTATTCTATGCAACAAATTATGTTATTACCTTCAATTTTAAAATTGTACTCAAAGATATAAGATACATGCACTATACATATTCACAGTACTTTGGAAGAAAGGTATTTTTTTCTAGTAAGAATAATAACTAGTTCTATCAATTCAGAAAAGTGAATAGAATACTAGATTTGAGGAGTAAAAGGGACATGAGATAGTTATAAAAGTAGTATCTATATCGAATTGTTTTCTGCCAGAGAAGGGGGAGGGAAGGGTGGGAAGGAGAAAAATGTAATACTCAAAACTTTGCAAAAAAAAAATGATTGGTAAAAACTACCCTTGCATGTAGTTGGAAAAACAAATAAACAAATATTAAAAAAGAAAGCATGCTATGTAAATGAAAGCCCTTATTATGTTTTATAAAGGAGTGATTTTTTTTAAAAAGAGACATGAAAGATTATCTAACATAATCTTTCATTTTGCTGACAGGGAAAATGAGACCCACAAATGTTCTATATTTAACTAGGTAGACTCCTACTAATTCACTATGCTGCATGTAGGAAAAAAACCATTGGGAAAAAAATGGAAAAATTCTACATGAAGTTACTGATTTGGCAGTTATTCCTAATTCTTAATTTTTTTAAAAAAATTACTGCTGGAATTTGATATATAAATCAGAATGTTTACAAAATGATTTCTTTCACCTTTTCCTTTTTCTTCATTCAGTTAATCTTTTTGTACATGTCCCCCCATTATTTCAAGGCATATGTATATTGTATGTGAAACAAAATATTTATAATTTGTTAAAATGCTAATTTATGACTTTTAGCAACAGAAATTTGTTGCATACCTACTAGAACATTATTCTAAGTTCTAGGGAGGGACAAAGTTTATATATCTTATCTACTACTATAGAACTTATAGACTAATAAGGTATTTGTCACAAACACAGATCACCATAATGTACAACATTTCATGATATATGTATATTGGATATTGCAAAACAGAGCTCTACTTGAGATACAAAGGTGAATCAGATGAGAAGAGCAATCCAGAGAAGTCTTTGTAGGAAAAAAAGTCAGCATTTAAGTTGTGTTTTAAAGGGTAGACATTCAATGATGAAGAAAAGAAAAGCTATTCTAGATATAAAGAGAAAAGACATTCAGGAAAGTAAGCATAGGGTCATGTCTCAGGTTAGAAAATCTACCTTGGCAAGATTGTAGAAGATTTGAAAAGAAACAATATAAAATGTGAGTGAGTAGTATGGTGCCAGGTTGAAAAGTTTGCACTTAAGGATTCCCTAAATACATTTGAGCAGAAGATTAACACATGCTCAGGACAGACTATTCTTGCTACATTGGGAAGGATGTATTAGAGAAATCAAAAGTCATCTATTCCATATCAAAATATGGAATGAATTGAAAGTTTTGAAAAGATTTTCTGGTCAATTTTTATTTCACATTTTAGCAATAATGTCTTAATTACTTTGGAATATTTGTGATCATTGAGGAAAATAATTAAACTGCTATAGACTTTTTAGGCTGCTTTGCTTGCATATAACTGATATATATATATATATATATATATATATACATATACATATGTATATATATATATATATATATATAAAATTAAGAATAAAATATCTGAATTTCAGTGGGATATTCAGAGGAATATGTTTAACCAGGAAATGCCCTTGGTTGTTAAGAGGGTCAGAAATGAAAAATCTTCTCTGGAGACTGATCAATAGTAATAGATAAAATAAAGAATGATGTGCTCAATGAGGTGCAGTTTAAATAGAGGAAATTTAATGGGAAGTGGCTACATTGGTAGCAGATGGACTTGCTTCCTGAATCTAAATCTTACTGGAAATCTTAGACCAGTTAAAATTTGTTCTTCAGATTTTGAGTCTGATAGCAGTGGTGGATAAGAAGATTTGTTTATTTGACTGTACTCTTGTGTTTTTTGCAGTTTTTTTCACCTGTTGATTTGCAATTTTTATTTTTTTACTAGGCTATTTTTATGATTCCCACAAATCCTCCACCGACATTCCGGAAACCAGAACTTTGGTCTGATGAGTTCACGGATTTTGTCAAGAAGTGTTTAGTGAAGAATCCCGAGCAGAGAGCCACAGCAACACAGCTTTTGCAGGTCAGTACATTCACTGCTCAAGGAGGTCACTTTGTTCCTGCCCCTCAGTTTCCTGGCTTTCAGCCATGGTTGCTGTAAGTTTCATAATTCAGGAAACTTTAGTATGACTCAATACCTCCCTCGATATTCAGATTATAACAGCTTCTCCTCTTAAATCTTTTTTAGTCTTCTACCTTTTGTCTTTTACCCCAATTTCCTTCCCATCCCAGTTTTTACCATTAAAAAAAGTTAGTTTCCAACTTTAATGTTATTTTAAACAAAATTTTCAAAGAATCCTGTGTTCAGAAACTGAGATCTTGGACTTTGGCCACATAATGCCCATATTGTTACTGTTTCTAACATTTTCCTTCTAATAAGCTCTGTCACTTTATTCGCTTCAGTTTTTAAAATTCCGTATAATGTATATAGAAGAGATCTTTGAACTCTGAAAATAATGAGATGATACAAAAATTAAGTCTTAAGATTACCTAAAGAAGAATCAGTAGTTTTGCCAGAAATAAACTTTGCTTCTAAAGAAGCAAGAATTTTTTTTGTTGAAAAGTATCTGAATTATCCCCAGAGGTTATTCAGACCATGTTAGTTAGTCACATGGGACCTAGGTAATATTGTTTCTTTTTTATTTTCCTAACATGTATCAAGGGCCATTGAACATATAATAGATGTTCACATTAAAACAAAATCCACATTAAAACAAAAACAAAGAAAATCAAGAATTTTATTTTGCTCATAATTTTAAAACTTTTCTAGACTCTTATATAAACTTTCTTATGAATCCTCCCATCTCTAATTCCTACCCATTTATGTTCAGTTCATCCAGGATATCAGAATAATTTTTCATAATACAACTCTGACCCTATTGCTATTCTTCTCAGAAATCTTTAGTGATTTCCTATTTTCCTATCTGGTAAAGTTCATACTTCTTTGACTGGTATTCAGATCCTTCTACGGCTCAATGGGACCTAATCTTCAAAATTTTTTTCTATTTGATAACTTATTCCCTTTCTTGTTGCATTGTGTTCTAATCTTTGTCTTTTGAAAATGTCTTGTGCTTTCATATTCTTTGTCTTTTGAATATGCTTTGTGCTTTCATGTTCTATGGTGAACATTGTCTTCATATCCCCATTGCCTAGCACAGTTAATTCTTTGGCCATGAAATAATCAAAAGTAAAAGATTCTTCTTAGTCTTGTGCAATCCTCTTCCCTGTCCACAAAGGACTTTGGCAGTCAAAGAGACAGAAGTTGTTCAAAATATTGAAAGGAAGCAATAACATAACTCTATGAGATATCTATCCTCTCCAGTGTTGGACATGTTCTCCTTGAAGAAGTAAACTATGTCAAAATTGGATTTGTATTATACATGAAATCATATGACTTAAAAAGATGTTGCAACTGAATAGAAGGGTAGCTCACAGTTCTTCCTTGAACAGAAAATAAATAAATTGATAGAATTGACTTAATTATTAGAGGTGACATGATATAGTGGAAAGAGTGCTGATATAAGAGTTGGAACACCTGAGTTTAAATCCTAGGCCTATTACTTATTGTTCATATAATATAAAGCATTTAGTTCTTCTTAACCTTCAATTCATCTATATAAATGGAGACATTAAATTTTTTACTACATACCCACAACATTATTTCATACAAGTGAGCTTTTACTGAGCTCTGCCTTGTCTCTCTGCTTATTGTAACTGGCTTTGTGGAGCCTTTCTAGATTTCCTACTATCATTAGTGTTCTCTCCAGATCCTCTTATATTCATTTATTTGGGTCTGTCGATACATAGACTTATATAATTTCCATGAGTGTAGGGACAATTTTGGTTTTGCTTATTTATTGTTTAGCACAGTGCTTTCCAAATAGTGGCTGCTTACTGTTTGTTGAAATGAATTAAATCAAATGAAATTATGTAACCAAGGGAATGAGAAACATTTTATTAGATATTTAAGAACCTAGCCTTGAAGGATAACCAGAAAAAATTTCATTGAGTTGTTTACCCTCTTTGCATCAAAAGTAGTTGCAGAGGATTGAGAAATTCTACAAGGAACTTGACAAGATTTTCCAAAACAAGTAAGGTGTTTGGAGACCACTATTAAAGTGGGGGAGGATTGTAAAAAAATTGTTGAAAATGTCATTCATGATTAAGGATTCAAATGAACAATTTGTAGCCTATTCAGATTCTTTCTGCCTATTTATCATTATTAATTTTTTTTTTCATGGAGAGAGAAGGAAGTCCTTGGATACATAATGATCATTATATAGTGTCACATAAAATGAAATAAAATTTGTATTGTTAGGAACAAGTGGTTGCTACTTGATTAATTTCAGAAATAGCCTACCATGAACAGTTAAGTCGTCTTTTTGTCATCATTATAAGTAGAACCACTACATTTGAACTGCAGTAACCTCAGGGATCCTATTTGTACTGTGGGAGTAAGCAGATATGCCATCTGAGAATCTGATTTTATGTTTAGTGGCTAGAATTTAAGAAATTTAATCTAGAGGTAGCACAATTATTAACCAAAAAGTTGACTAAGAAGACAAACTAGTAGATCATATTGTCTACATTTGCATCTTTCTCTAATAAACTCCTCTCTTCTCTTTTTTCACATATGCATATACACACATATGTGCCATTTAAATTTATCATATATATCATACATGTATACATGATATATACATTTATCAAAGAAGTATATACATTAAATTTCCTTTATGAAAATTTGACTGCTACAGGTTCTCACAACTGATTCTCTATAAATTTCCTCTGCATAGTTGTATAAATAACTGAATATGCAATGAATATAAAGCTTGTGACTTAATCAAGAAAACTCTAACCTTAATGGATCCCCACTATAATCATACAAGATTCTTTTATAGATGCAGCTTCAGAAATAGTTTTTATTCATCAGCATTCTTATTGTCAATATCAAGCTAGGCATAAAACAGGGAGATATGCTTACCAAAACTGTTCAATACTATTAGGTGAATGAGGTCCCCCAGTAATGTTCTCTTTGTGAATGAATTCTTTAAAGTCATCTCATTGAGATTTGTGGTCACTCAAAAGAAGTTTATAGAAAAAAACCATATCTAAAAAAGAAATAGATAAAGAATGCCTATTCCATACATTTGGATGGATAGTCAATCAGATTATATATCCTAGATAGACACTGCAGATGGTCTCAGAATTAAGTAGAAGGAAGAGAATAGGCTGCTTTCCAAATAGGAAGCTTCAGAATTTTCAACAGTATTAGCTTCTCTGTGACTTCTAAAATGTATCTTTTAAATAGTTTTATTTTTCCAGTATAGCTGTGAATTATGGATCATTATGATCTCATAGTAACCAAGTTGTGAATTATCCAAAAGGGAATGGAGAAATGTATTGTGGGTAAAAGTAGCTTGATATACATTTGAAATTATGATTTACATGGGTGAGGGGCATAAAAGACATCCTCAAGGCAGTTAGGATCTGAAAAGTAGATGTGTGTGTGTGTGTGTGTGTGTGTGTGTGTGTGTGTGAGAGAGAGAGAGAGAGAGAGAGAGAGAGAGAGAGAGAGAGAGAGAGAGAGAGAGAAATAACAGACAAATAGCTTGAATTATTCACTGGTACCAGAATCAAAAGTCACCTTCCAATGTCAAAAGATTTCCAAAGACCTAGAATGAAGCCTCCAGTGAATTATTTATAACATGTATAGAGAATTTATGGAAGTACATTGACAAAAATCACAAAGAATGGGAAGATGTTTTTGATCTGTACCACAGTAATTGCTAGCATTCATAGACTAGTACTTTAAGGTTTTCAGAGAACTTTGTATATGTTATTTCATTTGTGTTCATGATAAGATCACATTTAATTAAATATTGAATTAAGTATGGAAATTTGAACTTTTAAAAATATGTCAGAAGCATTATCATAATAATACTAATAATTATATTAGCTAGAATTTATATTATATTTTGAAGTTTTCAAAGTACTCTCCATATTTTATTTCATTGTAACTTCCTAACAGGCCTGTGTGGTAGATGCTGTGTGGTAGATACTAAAGGTCACAGATCTCTGTGTCATCTAACCATCCTGGTCTCACTCAACATCCTCATTTGTCAAATAAAGGAGTGGACTTCATGGTCTCTGAGATCCTTTCTAACTCAAGCTCTGTCTTCCTATCAATAAGTAATGTGAATATAGTCATTTAGCTAGTTAGAATCAGAGGTACAATTTGAGTCAGTCTTCTTACCCCAAATACAGCATTTTATTCATTCAGCAGACATTTATTTTATTGGATGTTGTATGCCAGATATTGACTATACTGGGTACTTAGCCAAAATAGTCCCTATCCTCAGGGAGATAATGAGGGCAAGACAGCTAAGTAAATAATTTTCTAGAAATTGGATTACAAATAAGACTAGAAAAGGAATAGAAGAGAACTAGAAATAGGGTAGTTCTCCTATAGAGGTGACTCTTGAACTGAGTCTTAAAGAAAGTTAAGGGTTCTTAGAGACAGAGGCGATAAGGAAAACGTTTTAGACATGAGTTATAAGACGTTTAAGGCATAGAGACAAGAGAGACAGTATTTCATTTAGGAAATATCAACTAGGTCAGTGATGTGCCTGAAGAAGTTAATGTTTATAAGTTCTAAATTAAAAAATGATTTTAACTTTATAAATGAATTTCCTTCCAAATACTCTTGTGATTTTCCATTGTATATTTTTAAAAAAAAAAAAAAGAACCAAGAACATACTCTAAGAATTTGTCATGGTGCTAAACCTGGCTA
Source organism: Macrotis lagotis (assembly GCF_037893015.1). Taxonomy (NCBI): domain Eukaryota; kingdom Metazoa; phylum Chordata; class Mammalia; order Peramelemorphia; family Peramelidae; genus Macrotis; species Macrotis lagotis. The sequence continues at coordinate 552,925,235 of NC_133666.1, read as the reverse complement.
TGCCATTAGGGATGACAAGCTCTATCAGTTTTGCTTTCTGATTTCAAGTCTAGTGTAGGTTCCACATTATATCTTCTGCTGGTATACTAGCTTTACTAAGGGCAAAGAAACCAGTCACTAGAAAATTGATCCCTGAGTAAATGCATTTTTGGGCCATAGTAACTCTTGAAATTGAATGAATTTAGATCTGTGAAGGGGGGCATCTATACCAGTTATAATACTGATCCTATCTCTTATCTCTTCATTTTTTAAAGTATTTAACATACATTATCTCATTTGTTCTTCATAGCATCCCCATGAAATAAAGACTATAGATATTATTATTGTCTTATTCCTTATCCCTGTTATATATATATAGAACATAGCCCCATTTCCAAGACCAAAACTTGGCCTCATGTTCCAGGCATCTTGACTAATATACTAAGCTGAATAGCTAGACTATTCTGGGTATTTCCAAGGTCATCATGGCTCTAACTTCAAGGTCCTGTGAGGATCACCTCTTCTGCCTGAAACTTAGGAGGACAAAGCAGCAAGAACAGAAACAAACACCTCTTGCCCCATTTTTTTTAGAAGCAGGGTAAAAGAGGGAGCACAAGGAAAGAAAATCTTTCCCCTCTCAACAATTCATTTCATATTTTCCATGCTGTGGGTGAACTGTGATTTTCACCCTCTGTATATAGCATGTGAGAGAGATTCCAGAATGAGTAAAATACTATCAAAGTTAGCTTTGCTATGTGATATAAATTACATTTTATAATTATATAAATATATAACTTGTAAATAATTATATATAATATAAAAGGAATTGGCAGATTTTCACAAATGATTTTCCTGCAGCAGATCATATCTTTATGGTCTTTTAGTTCACTAAAAGGTGCAGAAAATAAAACATTGTGATTACTACTTGCTGATAATTTTTTAAAAAAATAGTGGTGCACCAAAATATTTCCATAAAGGCTCTCCTCCAAGAGTTGTCTGCCATGAATGTATTAAGATCACAAAACAAGATATTTAATTAGAAGTAACAATAGCAATAATAAATCTTCCTCCAATGTAATTTTCACTAAGAGTTTCATACTTTGGGATATTAATGTTGCATTCAGTCATTTGATTATTCTCTTGCTCATATTACTTGACCAGACTGTCATTTTATGATAATTCTTGCATTATTGATAAGGCATCTGAATTCTTTTTCTTTGGAAATTTTGGTGTTATATGGCAACAAATCAAGAAATATTACCAAAGAGAACTTGGTGCTAAAAAAGGTAGTATTGGTGTAAAGCAACCACTTGGACAACTTATGCGATAAGAAGGCATGAAAACATAATACAAGAAAGAGAATAAAGGGGTCAAAGGAGAGTAGACTAAGTGGTCTAGGAAAATTTGAGAAGGGAGATATATCACTAACAACTCATGGGATCAAATAAGACTTTAACTACTTAGTTTCCACATTGACATTTTCAGGCTAATAAAATTTAACTTGATTTAGACTTTATTTATATAAGAGCATCTGATTAGGATTAAGACAAAAATGTGGACAGATTCATTGATTGCAGCTTATGGGTTGTATTAAGGGTGGAGAGATAGTATTGATAAATAGATGTATTGCTAGTTCAAGTTTTTCCTGGCAAAAATATGTTGAGAGTCTGCAGATATTTTTTTTCTCTACACCAAATTAATATGATACTTACCTAATTTGAAATTTCTTTTTGTCTTTAAAATATTTTATTAATTATTAAGCTTTATGTTGATGCTACTATTTGCATTTGCATTTGGAAACATATTATCCACTGACATTAACTTTTGGAATAACTTGTTGACCTCAATTTTCCTGTTTCAGGTTTGCTAGATGATAGGTAGGAACTTTTTTCTTAATATTTAGAAACATTTATATTCCGAGTATAGAGATCCCTTGCTTTAAGAAGATGTAACCTTTATAATTAAGAATGCTTTTGTTTAAAATTTAAAACTCTTCATAATCTGATCCCAGATATTCTCTTCCCAGGCTTATTTATTCCTCCTTGATGTTCCATAACTTGTCCTTCATGCCTGTAATGCACTTCTTCCTAAATTTTATCTTTTGGAATCTCCCTTCAACTATTAGCTGAAGTGTCACATCCTTCATGAAATCTTTTTTTATCCCCTCCATTGCTTTCCATTACACTGTCCATTATTATGCCTGTAGAAGTAAGCTCTTTGTATTTGTATCCTTAGTTCTTAATAACACTGGCTCTTAATAAATGTTTGTTTATAATTCTTATAATATAACTTGATAAAGAATTTTAACTAAGAATGATTTTCTTTATAAAATGTTTCTTTTTATGTTCAGAAAATTCCTTGCATGTTTCCTTTTAAACAACAGATATTCTTCAGTACATTTAAACTTACTTGATTTATGAAAATTCAGTTTATGCACAACTTTTTTTTACATTCTGTAAAAATGAGGTCTTCTGGAATTCTAGATTCTGCATGTGCCAAGCAGTTAGCAAATATTCATTAAGTTTATGTAACTGATTCAAAAAAATTTCTCTTACTTTTGTCCTTTGGAAAATAGACTAAATATAAGATTGATAATTTTCACTGTCAATCATATAGCAAAGAGCATCATGTAAATGACTGATGTCTTCCTTCTTCTCCCTACCTCTTGTCTATGTACCTCCCTACCTCTTGTCTATGTACTCAGAGACTAGTGTTAAAAACCCTCTTAGCACCTTAGCTGCACAATTCTTTGAATTCCATTGACAGTTCATCTGTACCCAATTTCAGTACATCAGTAGAGAAAACTTAGATTTTCTGAGAGTTAAACCACCTTTAATGGCCTAAAACTTTGAAATTCTACTCTCTAGCCATGGTCAGCTATCCTTTCACCTTTTCTTCACACATCTTAACCTTTGGTTTCTTGATTCACCTTTATTCTCCTAGTCTATCTTCCCCATTGGCTTTACTTAACTTTCCAACCTTTCCTTTATTACAGAGCCTAATGCTTTTAATATTTCATTAAGTATTACCTTAAAAATTCTGCCATTTTGCTATTGCTAAATTATTTGTATAAAGATAGTGCTTTCAGATATGATTTTAGACGCTTTTGGTGAGAAAATTAACTGTGGTATAAATTTGGGGACTTGTATGTCTTTATTGTTAACAAAATGTGAAGTGATGCTCTCTTTTTGTGAGAACAATTTAATATTATAGGGTTTTTTTTGCAAGGCAATGGGATTAAGTGGCTTGCCCAAGGCCACACAGCTAGGTAATTATTAAGTGTCTGAGGCCGGATTTGAACTCAGGTATGGCTCCAGGGATGGTGCTCTATCCATTGTGCCACCTAGCCACACCACAATTTAATATTATAAATAGGCAGAGAAATTTTTACTCATTAAAAATTAGAGAAAAGTTAGTGAGAAGAAGCTAAGTAGATCAAGGAGAATGGCTAACAGGTTGAGAACTTAAGAACTGGCAGAGCCTGATGTTATGTCAATTAATTTGCATGTTAACTGATTTATGAGTAAAGAAGATAAGACAATAAGAAATCATATACATTTTGGATACTAAGGTGTTTGATTGGTAAAGGATTTTCAATTTGATGGGAGAAATTTGGAGAAAGGTGACTTTTTAGGTGAAAGTTGAGTCAGAGAGTCAGGTGCCCTTTTAAGTCATTGAGAAGGGCAAAAGGCATCACAGAAGCAACAGACAATGAAGATTTAATCAGGAATTCTGAATGCTGCTTCATTGAAACTGTGGTAGTTTGGAGTCCATTGAGGAAAGGCTTTAGCCGAGGGATCCCTAATAGGTTGGAAAGAAACCATATTTTATTAGACAAGAGCACCAGTAATTACTTATTGCCCTTTTTCTTCCTACCAGAGTTGGAGAAAGTTACGTTTGTTTCTTCTGCCCTTTTTAGTTGAGAAAGAAAAGCAGAAGAGTTTTTGCAACTGTTTTGTTATCCTGAGAATAGAATCTGTGTGGATGTAAGCTCCATTCTGGTTGAACATCTGTAAATAACTCTCTGGTTAGATCTGTATAGCTCTGAGATGATTTCTTGCAGAATAGTATTCTATTGCATTCATGTACTATAATTTGTTCAGCTATTCCCCAATTGATAGTCATCCCTTCAGTTGCAATACTTTGCCATCCCCAAAACAACTTCTATGAATACTTTTATACAAGTGGGTCCCCCTCTCTTTTTATGATCTCTGGGACATAAACCTAGTAGTGGTATTGTTGGATGAAATAATATACACAAATTTATAGTTCTTTGGGCATAAGGGAACTTTCATTTTACTGAAGGAAGGCACATATAAAAGTAAGGAGAATGGGATGAAGTTACCCTGCTTGAGGGTGGAGGGGCGTGCATAGTAGAGAAAATATAAAGCTTAGGGGATGTCCTCCTTAAAGTGAAGGTTCTGACAAGAACCATTGAAGGAGCAGAAGATGCTTCCAATGCATGAAGTCCAGGGGTAGAGTGACCTTCCAGAGTCAAGATTTTTGTGACATTTTAGAAAAAGTATGGTGAGTTGGTTATGTAGCCTACAGAGGAAAAGAGAGGCACAAATAGTAAACTTCAGCAAACTTGGTTGCTTGAATGCTTTAAAGTCTCAGTGGGCTCTCCCTTTCAGGGCTTCCATCCTGAAAGTCTTAATGTTGAGAAGATTTTTTAGGGCTAAATAATGTTGCAAGTACTTTGAGGGAGAAAACTGGAGATTGATTAGCTCAGGAGCCTAGAGGCTCCTCCTCAGTCTCACTCAGGATGATGATTAATTGAAAGGACTTTTAAAGGCTATGCCTAAGTAGAGGAGAAAATTTCGTAAGCTGAAGAATGGTTAAGACGCACCAGTTAGGCAGCAAGCAGAAAAAGTTTTATCTAATACAAATGAACTCAATTGGTCCAGTAACATTGAAATTCACATTCTAGAGTTGTGAGTTTCCCTAAGCACATTAGTTTTCAAACTCACTCTTGTGTTTCACTGCCAAGTTGCTATTATTGTGTGCCCATTCATCAACATGGTTGCATTTGTGGAAGAGTGATATGGGTTTCTATATGAATTATGATTTATTATTTATATATTTATTTTAAGATTTTAGTAGCCATAATATTATTTTTCCTTCTTAAGTAAATGGTTTTGTTTAAGATTGAAAAGTTAAAAAGGAAAAGAATGGTTGCCTTACTATAATGAGGGCTGAATTGAGATTAAATAATCTAAATTTGTAGAGATCCAATTCACATTTTTTTTATTTCTTCTAGCTCTTTTCAGCAGCATATGAATATGAAGAAAGCAGTGCATGGTGGGAATAAATCCAGAGTTGAGATTTATATAGGAAGACATGATTGGTAGTAGAGCCGATGGCAAGAGATTCAAAGATGGAGTATAATGGAAAGTTGAGTTAGTCCACCATGGAGTCTTCTCTAATATTCAAATCCATCTCCACTTCATAGTCACACCTTAGTATGGAGCCACATGATTCTCACCTGGAGTATTCCAATAGCTTTCTAATTGATCTCACCTGTCTGTGCCCAGGCTAATACAGCTACCTATCAAAGTTATTTTCTTTTGTTTTTTCTTTAATCTTTTTTTTCCATTTGCCAAATACATTTTCTTTCCCATGCACACCCTCCCACTGAAAAAACAAAGCACATATGCAATATATATTTCTGCATTGGCCACTAAAAATTATGTCTCATTCTCTTGAGTTTATCACTTCTTTCAGAAGGTGGGTCTCCTCATTTGGTCCCCTGGAATGAGTTCTCATTTAGACCAAATATGCATTTACCTTCCATCTACTCTATGTATATCTTCTTTATACATGGTTATTTACAAATCATTTGCCTCCATTAGATTAGTTTGAGGAGCGTAGTACTATATCTACCTTTATTTTCTAAGCACAGTGCCTGGCACTTAACACTTAATAAATACTTCTTGTTTGACTAATTTACTGGGAAGTCCCCAATTATCAAGTCAGTACATTTTTCTTTTGAATAATAATAAACATTCAGGGAATAATTTCTTATATGCAGTTGAAATCTTCCTTTCTGTAATCTGTTGCTTCTAGTTTTGCCTTCTGAGGCCAAGCAAAACAAGTCTGGTCTGTCTTCCACATGTAACTCTTCATATACTTGAAGATAAATACACCCCCACTAAGTCTTACCCTTTTTCAGTCTAAATATCTCTATTTTCTCCTACTGATTTTTATGTGGCATGGGTTTTTGTGACCCTTCACCATCTTAGTTGCTTTTTTCCAGATATTTTCTATCTTTTCTTTGACCTTCTTAAAATGTAGTACCCAGAAATAAACCCAGTACCCTAGATGGAAATCTGACAATACAGTTTATAGTGAGACTATCATTCCCTTTTCAGTGAATACACTCTTCTGTTTTGATATCGAACATTCCACACTTTAATGGAATTCTTTTCTGCAACTGCTCTTCAGTTTCTTTTACTGGCTCACTGTCCTCTTTCAGACTCCTAGAGGTAGGTGTTCCCCAGTGGTTTGACCTGGGTTGTCTTTTTCTTTTTTCTCTATCTCTTTTGAATTTAGATTCATGACATTATCTTTATGCAAATGACTTTTAAAACTTTATCCACAATCCTTATCTCTCCTCTGAACTCTAGAATTATCTTGCCTCCTGTTTAAAAGACATTTTCCTCCTTGTCTCATGGGCACTTGAAACTTGTCATGTCTAAAACTTGGTACATTATCTTTCCTTCCATATTTTCTCATCTTTTTTATCTTCTCCTGTTATTAGTATTCCAATTTGTCCGTTTCCCCTTGTTTATAACTTTAGAGATGACTTTTCGACTTTCTTATTTGCCATTTCTCATGACTATATTCATTGACTAAGTTCTGTCACTTCCAATATCTCTATCATCTGTCCCTTCCTTTCTGCTTCTTATGCCAACACCCTAGTAAGTAGATTCATTACTCTATTACCCATCTTTTATCTGGCAGTAGTTTACCAATGGATCTTCCTGCCTCTATTGCCTTTTTTGAACCATCTTTCATATTGCTACCTGAATCTGTTTTTTTATACATGGTCATGTCACTATGTCCCCAAATTCTGAATGGCTACCTCTTAATTATTAAGTAAACTTCAAATCCCTCCAAATTCTCATACTATCTTAATTTCATGTTATTCTTTTTCATGTAATATATGTTTCTGCCAAACCAACTTGCTCTACACTCCCTATCTTAAACTTGTTGTAGGTTCATGAGAACTGGGTCTAGTTCTGGGTCTTTACCCAAGCTAAATCTTTAGTACTTTTCTTTTTTATCCTTGATTACTGGATTTCTACCTCCTTTTTAAAGTTCACCTCAGCCTTTGGTGATTTTTTTCCCTAGGCAGTTAAATTCAATGTTCTCAGACTTCATATAGTACTTTAAAAATCAACTGTCTAGAATGTACCTATGTAATAATATGCTCTTGAGGTTTTTATTGTTTCTTATTTCCCTATTAGACTGTGTGTTCTAAGAAGACAGAGACTTTATCTAAATTTTGCATCATATTCCTCTCATCTGCCACAATCTTCTATAAAAGTAATTGCTAATTAATGTTTTTTGTGGTTTTACAATTAGAATGAACTTTGACTTCAACAAAGCTGGTAAAGTTCTAATATATTGAGTCATAAGAAAAAAGAACATAACTTTTCTTTTGAATAACTTCTCATATAAAATTGGAACCACTCATAATGATATACAGCATTAAGTGATTAAAAAAACTATTAAACCTGTTGAAAGCTCATCTAGCATTTCCAGTGACTCTACTCAGAGTAAATTCTCTGCTGATCATCTCTTTCTCCACTAGTACATAACCATATTCTAGGTAAATTGAATACAAGTGACTTTCTATTGATAATTTTGCCCTTATTGCTAATTTGAACAATATTATTATTTCAGACTTTTAAAAATATCATCTTGGTTTTTATATGTTTGAAAATAATCATCCATTCCCCAATTGGTGGGCATTCAGTAAATTTCTAATTCTTTGCCACCACAAACAGAACTGCTATGATTATTTTTGTACAAAGGATATTTTTACCCCTTTTTCATGATCTCTTCAGGGTATAGGCCCACTAATGGTATTGCTGGATCAAAGGGTATGCACATTTTTATTGCCCTTTGGGCAAAATTCCAGATTACTCTCTAGAAAGGTTGGATGAGTTCACAACTCCACCTACAATGTATTAGTGCCCCAGATTTTCCACATCCCTTTCAACATTGATTATTGTCCTTTCTGATCATATTGGCTAGTCTGAGAGGTGTGAGATGGTACCTCAAAGATGCTTTAATTTGAACTTCTCTAATCCCAGCAATGATTTAGAGCAATTTTTCATATGACTATGGATCACTTTGTTTCCTCATCTGTAAATTGCCTCTACATATCCTTTGATATTTGTCAATTGGTGAATGACTTTTTTTTTTTTATAAATTTGACTTAGTTCTCTATATATTTTAGAAATGAGTCCTTTGTCAGAAATACTGGTTGGAAAAATTGTTTCCCAATTTACTACATTTATTTAGATCTTGGTTACAGTGGTTTTGTCTGTGCAAAGGCTCTTTAATTTAATGTAATCAGAATTATCTAGTTTGTTTTTAATGATGTTCTCCATCTCTTCCTTGGTCATAAACTGCTTCCCTTTCCATGGATCTTATAGGCAAACTATTCCTTGAGCTCCTATTGCTTATAATATTGTCTTTTATATCTAAACCCTGTATCCATTTTGATCTTTTCTTGGTAAAGGGTGTGAGGTGTTGGTCCAAACCAAGTTTCTGCCATACTAACATCCAATTTTCCCAACAATTTTTATCTAAGAGAGAGTTTTTATCCCAAACACTGGATTCTTTGAGTTTATCAAACAGCAGATTGCTGTAATCATTTCCTGCTTTTGCACCTAATCTATTCCACTGATCCACCACTCTATTTCTTAGCCAATACCAGACAGTTTTGATGATTGATGTTTTATGATATAATTTTAGGTCTGGTAGGGCTAAACCACCTTCTTTTGCCCTTTTTTCCATTAAATCCCTGGAAATTCTTGACTTTTTATTTCTCTCTATGAATTTACTTACTTAACTCATTGAAGTAATTTATTGAAAGTTTGATTGGTAGGGCCCTAAATAAATAGTTAATTTTAGGTGGAATTGTCATTTTTATTATATTAGCTCATCCTATCCATGAATAGTTAATATTTGCCCAGTTTTTCAAATCTGGTTTTATTTGTGAGAGAAGTGTTTTGTAGTTGTTTTCATAGTTTCTGAGTCTACCTTGGCAGGAAGACTCCCAAGTATTTTATGTTGTCTGAAGTTATTTTGAATTGGATTTCTTTTTCTAGCTCTTGCTGCTGTATCTTGCTAGTAATATATAAAAGTGCTGAGGATTTATGAGTGTTTATTTTATTTCCTGTGACTTTGCTAAAGTTGCTAATTGTTTCTAGTAGTTTTTTTGATGATGATTTTTTTTAGGGTTCTCTTGGTATATCATCATGTCATCTGCAAAGAGTAGTGAGAGTTTTGTTTCTTCCTTCCCAATTCTAATTCCTTTGATTTCTTTTCTTCTCTTATTGCTGAAGCTAACATTTCTAACACAATATTGAATAGTAGTGGTAATAAATGGGCATCCTTGTTTCACCCCTATTCCTATTGGGAATGCCTCTAGCTTATATAATGCTTGTTGGTAGTTTCAGATAGATACTATTTATCACGCTGAGGAGCAATCCATTTATTCCTATGCTCCACGGAAGGTGGTAAAATTATCATGCCGCTCCTGTTTGGCTATGATGGAACTTAATATGATAGAACCCATCTCTGAATCTTCAGAGGGCCATCCTGATGACATGAACAAATTAGGTTTTTCTATCCTTGCCACCTCAGTACCTATTCACTTCTTGACCTCCTGCAGGTTGGCTTCTTGTCCTATCTTTGTCCTACTGAAATTATTCTCTCTATTATCTTTTCTGTTCTCTTAAATCCTGTATACAATGACTTCCTGCCCACCCTAAATGTGGGTTTCTGTCTTCTACCCTCTGGGATATTTCATTAATTCTCATGTGATAAAGTACCACTTGGACAAGAAGGCACTTAAATGTGGAATTGAATTGCATTTGAGTCATTCCTTGTTAGATAAATCCTGGCATTCAAGAAATTTGCTTTGCTGTTGATATGCTCTTGTGGAAAAAAAACACTGGGATTAGCCTCAGTTGGAGATTTGTCCGTGACATGCCTCATTGCTATGACTATGGGCCTTTCTGAGTCTCAGGTTTCTTGTTTGTAAAATGGGTAAACTCTGACTGTGAGTAAAAATATTTGTAAAATATAAATCACTTATATAAATATGGTTGTTATTGTTATTATTCCTTGTTCTAGTTGTAACAAATATTTCATCATTTAAGTGCCTAATATATACAATTAGAGAGGATACCAATAATCTCATTGCTCTTGCCAAACTGATCTGTAAAGTGTTCTCTAGTATGCATCCTATATTTTCATGCTAATAGCACTTCTTTATTCTGCCTCTCCATAAGTTTATGTCCATCATATCTTTCTTGAGATGATGGTTCAACACCTATGGTCTTTTGCTTTTCTGTCCAAAATCACTAGATTTTTTACCTTCATTTCATTCTTTACTCTGATTGTGTGGTCTTTGATTTTATATATGAGTGCTGCATGTATATATCTGTGTATGCATGTATTTGTGTACTTTAAAGGTTTATCAGGTGTTTTACCTGATATGGTATCACATATAATCCTTATTGCAATTGTATGAATTAAGTACTCTTAAACCCAGAGACTGTAGCTCAGAGAGTGTAAAAAGTCATCTACCTAGGCATTTCAGAGATTCTTACAATTTGTTCAGCTATTCTTGACTATATAGTATTACAATTACTGTGTATTTGACCAGAGTTTTGTTGCCTCTTATATTAGCATTCTTTACATTGTTGTTATTATTGTATATATTGTACAAATAATTTAACTGGTTGACACACTGAATGTGCAGCCTTTGCCCAATAATTCTTTTGGGAATAAACATGTACTTCTTTTGCAAATCTATGTTTTGGTTTTTCCAACTCATTTGTAAATTGCTAAAGGAAAAAGACACATTTTCTATTTTCTATATCTGTATAAGTATATATGTCCCCCATAGTATCAACCATAGTTTTGTAGACAATGAGTTCAACTTATTAAAAATAGTTCTTTGAACAAAAGAACATAAAGAACTCTTCACAGGGGTGGCTAGGTCGCTCAGTGGATAGAGCACTGGCCCTGGAATCAGGAGTTCAAATCCAGCCTCAGACACTTAATAATTACCTAGCTGTGTGGCCTTGGGCAAGCCACTTTAACCCCATTTGCCTTGCAAAAGCATAAAACAAACAAACAAAAAACTCTTCACAGTAGAACCAACTATATTACAAAGGAATCTGGTTTGTGGATTTCACCATCTCAGAACAAGCTTTTGTTGGTTTTACAAAGTCAGACAGAAAGTCTTTAAATGCATGCCAGTCACAGACTGTATCAGTTGCTTGAGGAGCTGACTAGTTAAGTTCAGAAAAGTATGTCACCAGAATGTTGACCACCATATGATAAATCTTTTGTTCCTTATGACTAATGAAATTTAAAAAACATAAGATGGCCAAAGATCTTCTGCTGCCTACCTCTATTCCTATGGTAATATTGGTAGAGGACAAGAGATATTCTAGAATCACATAGTGTTTAATTTATATATAAGCATTTATTTATGATATACTTTGTTTTGAACAACAGTAGACACTCAAACTATTCATAGAGTATGTACCCTAGAAGAACTTTCTTGATTGTTAACAAATATGTCCTTTGTTTACAAATATGTCCTTTAACTTTGATGATAGTTTTTTTTAATTTAACTATTTTATTCATTTGTTTTTCCAATTATGTGAAGTAGTAGTTTTCATCATTATTTTTTTTGCAGGTTTTGAGGTTGCATTTTCTCCCTTCCTTCCCTCCCCTCTCTACCTGACAGGAATCTTCTATAGGCTTTACATGTATAACCATGTAAAACACAGATCTGTATTAATAAGATTGTGAAAAAAAGAATCAAATCCAAATGGAAGAAAAAAACAGAAAGTTGTCTTATGTATTGTATCATTTTTCTCTCTCTAATGTTTTCTTCTGTTTGGATCTGATTCTTCTCTCACAACATGTTCAATATCGATCTATATTTAGTTAGCATGATTATAAATATAGACCTTATATCAGATTGTTTTTTGTCAGGGGAAGGGGAGGGAAGAGTGGCAAGGAGAAAATTATAAAACTCAAAACCTTGCAAAAGATGATTTGGTATAAACTACTTTGCATGAAGTTGGGAAAACAAATAAAATCCTTAATATTTAAATAAAATTAATAATGATGATGATGAATTTTTTTAAAAATTTAAATAAAAATTTATTATTTTTTTAAAAAATGTTTTATTTATTTAAGGCAGTGGGTTTAAGTGACTTGCCCAGGTCACACAGCTAGGTAATTATTCACTGTATGAGACTGGAGTTGAACTCAGGTCCTCCTTTCTCCAGTATGCTATCCACTACACCATCTAGCTGCCCCCAAAATTTAATTTAAAAAAAAAAGAACTTAATAAAGCTTTGATCTTCCTTTAAACTTCACAATCCCTTCTCTGGATGTGGATGGTATTTTCCATCACAAGTCTTTTAGAATTGTCTTTGATTATTGTAATGCTGAAATGAACAGGTCCTTCATAGTTAATCATCACTCACTACTGTTAGTGTGTATAATCTTCTGGTTCTTCTCATTTCATTCAGGATCAATTCATGCAAGTCTTTCCAGACTTTTCTGAAATCCTATCCCTCGTGATTTCTTATTGAATAGAATATTCCATCACATTCATATACCACAATTTGTTCAGCTATTCTTGACTATATAGCATTAACAATTACTGTGTATTTAACCAGTTTTGTTGCCTCTTGTATTAGCATTCTTTACATTGTTGTTATCATTGTATATACTGTACAAATATTTAACTGGTTGACACTCTGAATGTATAGCCTTTGACAAACAACCATTGAGTTAATTCTTTTGGGATTAAACATAATATCCAATCAATTTAGCAATCAAGCCTCAGTCACTCTTTTAGGCAGAGGCAGTACAGAAATAAAACTGGAATTGTATGGGCCCTTGAGGAGCTTATATTTTAGTTATTGGGAAGAGCATTGAATTTAAATCTGAGAACTTGAATTCAAATGCTAATTCTGACACATTATCTGTGTGACTTTATATAAATTACTTCTTTCTGGGCTTTATTTTTCTCATCTGTATAATGAAGTAATGGGCTAGATAGATGCCTTTCAACTTAAAAATCTGCATTAAATTACCATTTCACTGAAAAAAAGAATCTCTAATGACGTTTTCTCAGTCCTCAACTATCATGGCAATCAAATGTTGAATATATCCTTTGAGTGTTTATATTTTCTTTTGCTCGCTTTGCAAATGTTTTCATCTTTGAGAGGATTTTAATACTGTAGTTAATTCTTTAAGTGGTATCTTAAAAAGATTTTGTTGATATACATATATAAACATAGAAATTAAAAATTCAAAGCTAGATTATTCACCTCCCTTTTCCCCAAAGTACTGTTGCTTTCCCATACCATCACTAGAACTATCTGATATCTCCTAATGATTTTTCTGTTTTTCAGAGGGATGGGAGATACATACCAAAATTACTATACATTCAGTTTAATGGGTTCTATTTATGGGTGCTATGAAAAGGAATAAAATTTTTTTTCCTAGTTTGAAATGAGTATAGTATCTTTTGCAAAAACATATAGTTGTTTCTTTTTTAACTGTTTCACATTTCACTATTGGAATTGGATAAATTACTGAAGACATTAAAACCAAAATCTGCAAGAGGCAACAAAATTGGTTGCTCTTTTGACGGCTAATTTGTGCTGTCAGCTTGTTAAGATTAAATACTGTAATTGAATATTAAAATAGGTTTATTTTTGCATGTCACAATCACTAGTCTGTTTTATTTACTACCCAGTGCCTACTTCCTTTGGACAATTAGGCCCTTAAAGAATAATGCAATTGTTAGTTACATGGTTGCATTTTCCTTTATTTGAATTTTTTTTAAATATACAAACAAAAAAGCAAAATCTTTAGCTCCAGGGCAGCTGAAATATTATCTGTTCTGTTAACCTACACTTTTAATTATTTTTCTACAAGAAATACCCCAAAATGTTTACAATTGAGGCATTTAATCCTGACTTACATTTGCATGTTGCATTAACATCTGTTGGATAGAATTAAGAGGAATCTGTCATATTAATGCTATACAATTTTATCTTCCTAGCATCCTTTTATTAAGAACGCCAAACCAGTGTCAATTTTAAGGGACCTGATCACAGATGCTATGGAAATAAAGGCCAAAAGACATGAAGAACAGCAAAGAGAACTGGAAGATGAAGAAGAAAATTCGGTTTGTAACTATTCATTATTTCTCTTATTCTTATAAATGTTGATTTTACTTAACAGGGCCCTTTCCTATTCAAAATAGAATTCAGCTTGCCAGAATCAATCTAAGCACAATTTTTCTGAAATTCACTAAAATAATTGCCACTTGATGTAAATTATTACTTGACATGTTTTATACATATATGTGTGTGTATTTGTGTTGCTATTATATAAATTTATGATTTGTTCAAATAATTATATCTCATTTACTGTCATGATTACTTTCAGTAGTGGAAATTTAGCACTGTTCCATAGTCATAGTATTATAGATTATATCAAATACATTAATTGTTAATGAAGCTAATGCATGAAGATAGCACTCTTCTCAGGGGCAGAATATAACTTTATAACATAATTGTCAGCAATTTCTACTATCAATGAGCTGGATTATTAGTGCCTTTACTTTCATCTGAAGTTCTTATTATCTCCATATTTTAGTTTAATTAGTCACTGGCTGAATTATTGTTCAGTCTTTTCAATAATGTCAGATTTTTTGTGATTCCGTTTGGGGTTTTCTTGAAAAAGATATTAGAGCGATTTGCCATTTTCTTCTCTAGCTCATTTTATAGATAAGAGATTGAGGCAAATAGGGTTAAGTGAATTGCCCAAGGTCAAGAAGTATCTGAGACTGTATTTTTGGATTCAGGTCTTCTTGACTCCAGGTGTGATATATCTCTACTATACCTTCTAGCTGCCTTTTGTGTAGTAGAAATTATTTTATAAAGGAATTTGTTCTGTTTTGGCCTACTTAATTTTGCTTGACTACCCTGTGCATTCTATATTCTATTCCTTCAACCTCTCATGGAAAATGAGTCTTAGAGTACTTTTATCAATTTTTAATACTTGCTTTATCTAGAAATGATTGAACATTAAGAGTACTGGATGTAGAGTTAGGAGACTAGCATTCATATTGTACATTGGTTACTAATGTGTATTGATGGGCAAGATACTTAATCTTTCAGTTTCAACATTTATAAAATAGACATAATATTTTACTACCTATTTCATAGGACTATTATTAATTGTTAAGCACTATGTAAATGTGCATTATTATTATACCCATAATTATAAATATTAGAGATTCTGATTATCCTTTGTACAGTTGTGTTGAAATCATGAAATGATTATGTTATGATAAGGAAATAATGAATTTGGGGTCTCTATTAAGAAGATAAAAATCAATATGGATCAATGCAGAATCATGTGCTTGTATTTAAGAAGTTGATTGCACAAGAACTAGACAGAGAAAAGAAATAGTTTGCCTGAAAAAGATGTGGGAATTTTTAATAAACTCCAGATTTATTAGGCTTCCATATTATGATGTTACATTTAAAAAATTGTGATATGGAATGCATTAAGAGCAATGTAGCTTGGGAGCAGCTAGGTGGTGCAGTGGATAGAGCACCGGCCCTGGAGTCAGGAGTACCTGAGTTCAAATCCGGCCTCAGACACTTAATAATTACCTAGCTGTGTGGCCTTGGGCAAGCCACTTAACCCCCATTGCCTTGCAAAAACTTAAAAAAAACAAAACAACAACAAAAAAGAGCAATGTAGCTTCCAGAAATAAGTAGGTAATAGTCTTGCTGTACTCTGTAATGCTCTAACTACATTTGGAGAATTAAGTTCAGTTCTGGGCACTATATTTTAGAAGAATGTTGGTAAACTTAATATTTATTCAGAGTAGACCTACTGGAATTCACAGTGGAACATAATTTATTCCTTTTTCATACTTTCATCAATTATATTCTCAGTGCATATATAGAACATTCTGATCTATAGAACACTCTAAAATATGTATGCTAAAGATCCGAAAGTGAATGCATGAGACAGTAATTCTTGATAGCTTCACAGTCACAGATTCAAAGTTTAAAGGGACTTTTTAGTCCTATATTAATCCAAATGTTCCTTAAAAAAAGATCTTTATGATATAATTTGTGACAATTCAATTTTTGCTTAAAGACATCTCGTACTAGGGAAAGTCTTTTCAACTATTATTGTTATGGACAACTTTAATTAATAGAAATGTCTTCCCCGTATTTAGCCCAAATTTCCTTCTTTGTATTTTCCACTGATAGCTGCAACTTTTGTTTTGTATGGGACCCAGGAGAAACATAGAGAAGAGAAGGAACTAAGTTCATTTTAGTTTTAATTCAAATTGTAGAAGGCCTTGAATATCAGGGCCAGAAATCTAACCTTTATGTCTCAGAAAATTTGGAGTCACTGAAAATCCTGAAGTACTGGAAGGACCTGATAAAGGCACTGAATTAGATTGTTTTCTTAAAAAAATAAAGTATAAAATTAAGTTGAATAATGGGATCTTTGATCAAATTCGATTTTGGAGACAAAAAAAACCTCTTTTGGAGGTTATTGTAATAGTGAAAGAAGAAAATAGTGAGAAGAAATGAACTTAGGTGGTTGTAGCCTGTATGGTCAATTAAAGAAATTGTACGTGAGAAAAAGTAAAGTCAACAAAATTTTGGTAACAGTTCATAAGGAATAATGGATAAGGAAGATATTTATAATATGACTATATGGCAGTGGTTATTACTGTTCAGCAGTCTGTTAAGGATCAGCATCAGTTAATCAATAAACATATATTAAGTTTGTAAGCCAGAGTGATTAGGGCAATAGTAGTGCCATTTACAGAGCTGTCACAGTTAGGTATCACAAAGTAAGGATATTAGAAGGTAAAAAAGAGGTAAAAGTCACAGATAATACCAGATTTCAAATTTGGAAGAATGTGTGTTTGATGATTTCATTGATAAATGAACTAAGCAGGAGAATCAGGTTTTAGATGGGAAGGGGAGACTGGAAAGCATTATATGCTTGATTTGGACATGTCAAGTTTGTGTGGTACTCTAGTGGGTGGAGATATTTAGTGGTAAAGAAAGTAGGAAGGAAGGAAAGAATATCTTTTTGTTCTTTTTCTTATGTCTTTTCAAAGAGGCCACATTCTATTCTGTATAATATATTTAAAGTAGAAAGATATATACTAGCATGAATAACTTTGAATATTTTCTCTTTTGGTTAGCAGATTAATTTGGTAATCCTATAGATTGAAGAAATGTGACCATATCATTTTTTTTGAACAGCAGTTCTTTGTTGCAGAGCTATAATTCTGTAACATGGAATCCCCATTTGGTTCTTATTGCCTGATAAAGCTAGAGTTAAACTTTTAGACTGAAAACATTGTTGATGCAGCAATTTATATTTTTATTTGTTCATTTTTGAGTTAACCCTTCACTAAATTATTTTTAGAATTATCTTCGATAAGAAAAATGTCTTTTAATATGATGAAGCCTATGGAAAAGGAAATTCACTTCTCAAAATTCTATCTATCCTAACTTAGATGCATATTGGTGAACTAGGTTCTAAAGTAGTATGTGCTAATAGCAGTGAAACTTGCTTCAACAGACTCTCACAATTAACTCTTTCAATCTTGAATTTTTTTTCCTTTTATCTATTCCAGTGCTGAATATTTTATGCCAAATTTGGGCCAAAATACAAATTACACAAAGAATCAATAATATAAGTAATTAATGATAGTTTCTTCCTAACTATCCTATAAAACAAGTAAATAATGGCAAAAATTATTCCAAACAATGCTTATACTGTTGCAGTGTATAGGAGCACTCAAAGCCAGCATTTGCATGCATTGGTCCATTATACTTTTTACAATATGTTGTACACTGTTGTCTCTCATGTTTTGTTCTTTTACTACATGCTTCACTGTTGGGTTTGTAAGACTTGTTAGAATTTAATACTGAAAAATGCCAGTCAGTCAGCATATTAGGAAAAAAGATTAGTTGATGATATACTGTGTGTTCTGTATGTAACTGCTACTGTATTCTGCAAGAGGTCATCAGCAGCACTTTCTCTGAGCTTTGCAGCATCCAATAGAGCTGTTGAAATTAATGTGAGTAGATAATATAATCATTGACCAGAGTAATTTCAGAACTCAGATTTGTGATTATATGCATATGATGCCAAGAGTTGATCAAAGAGGTCGTCTACTCCTTTTTTCATGTTATATTCCTTTAACATAACAGGCTTTTCTATCTGTCTACCATTGGAATTGCCACACTCACAAATTACTTTGTCACAAGAATTGTATGTATGCACAGTCAAGATGATTGTGATGTGCTTCATATCCCACCAGCAGCAAGGAATCAAATTGTTATATCACTTGAACACAGGACAATCACCATATTTTAGTGCTATTGGCATGTGTTATTTGCCTTCTCTGATGGTACCACAAGCACTAATAACCTTAGATTCAAGCATTACAAACAGGTCAGGAGAGGAATAGAAGTTGTCTGTGTACATGATATATAAAAATATAATACATATATATATATACACACACACACACACACACACACACACACACACACACACACACACATATATATATATATATACATATACATATGTATATAAAATCTAAAGGTCAGTTCGGTGGTTCAGAGTGGTTAGAGTGCTAGGCCTAAAGGTAGGAGTGACATGAGTTCACATTGAGTCTCAGATGATTACTTTGTGACCCTGTGCCAATTACTCGACTTTATTTGCCTTGGTTTCCATATTGTGAGCTGCAGAAGGAAATGACAAATTACCCTAATATCCCTTCCAAAAACAAACAAACCCAAATGGGGTCACAAAGAGTTGGACATGACTGAAATAACTGAACAACAACAAACTATCTTGACAATAACATTTTTTTGAAAACACAAATAATATTGTTTTGTGGGTGGGGGGAAGATTGAGAACTGCTGACAGATCCAGTTGACTGAGTTTTGGGGTAGAAGGAGGAAAAGGATGGGTCTTGGGTCTTGATTTCACTAAATAGAAAACTCCTGAAAGAGGAAAAACCCTCTGCTAATGCAGGTTGGTGCCTTCTCTACAATAGTTGCAGGGAGTTATCTAAAAGGTTCTAAGAATCTAAGTCAGACCACACAATCACTGTATGTCAGAGGCAAACTTGAACCTTGGTTCAAGGTCTTCTCTCTGTCCATTACAACACATTGTTTAGAATGTATCTTTAAACTTTTAAAAATTATAAATTCAATAATTATCAGCTAAAATCGTAAGCCAATTAAATAATACAAGTATCTTGACCTTTACAAGGAAGACAAAATAATAAACAGCAAATAAAAAATAGTGTTTAGTTTTTTCTTCCAAGCCCATATAATATTCTTCCAATTTTACTTTGTTTTCCTTCCCTTCAATAATGGGGTATATACAGTTCCACTCTTGCTTATATATTCTTCCACATTTCCTCATGTATTTCATACTTATTTTTCCCTGGGAGATTTTTTTTAAATTTTCCCTTTCATACCTCATAGGTGAAATGGTTGTAATTTAATAAGAATTTGAATATTGAGAACCTCCTCCATGTATAAGATGCAACACTTCAGACACTTTGTAGATATGTTATAAGAAACAAAAGTCTTGAATGACTGGGTCAGGGTCACATAACTAGTGTCAGAGGCAAGATGGAACATAGGTTTACACTATCATTTATATGGAATAGAAACCATAATAATGATGATGATAATAATAATAATAAATAATAATAATAAAATAGTAACTCACAATTATATGGTACTTTGTTTTCATTAGAGAAGGACCTTAAAGGCCATCTAATTCTTTTTTCTTTATTTTTGAGCATAAATTTATTAAATTCTTCTAAAAAGAGTCTTTTGAATGGGTTATAAAGGCATTTAATAATTTGTTTTCTGTAGGAAATATATGTAATGTCAAAAGACAAATATATGTTTATTCAAAGTAAAAAAGGTATACTAAAAAAACTCTACTTAAATTTGACAAATATTAATTCAAACTAGAAACTATTAATGTCATAAGCAACTTATGTCAATCATGCTTACCAAGAATGTTAGTTTAACTTTTTAAGGAAAAGTTTTTAAAAATATTTTAACATTTTATTTGTTTTCCAATTATATACAATAGTAATATGTACCCATCATTTTTTTTTTAGATTTTTTTCAAGGCAATGGGGTTAAGTGGTTTGCCCAAGGCCACACAGCTAGGTAATTATTAAGTGTCTGAGGCCGGATTTGAACCCAGGTACTCCTGACTCCAAGGCTGGTGCTCTATTCACTGCGCCACCTAGCCGTGCCCATACCCGTCATTTTTTGCAAGACTCTGAATTCTATAATTTTCCCCCCTTTCCTCCCCCCCACCCCCACAGAAGGCTGTCTGATAATTTCTGCATTTTTTTCCATGCCATACATTGATGTAAATTGAATGTTATAAGAGTAGACATAAGAATAAACATAAACCCCCTCCCCCCCCCCCCAGAAGATGAGAAACCTCAAGAAGAGAGATAGAGTCTGTGTTCAGATATCAATGGCTTTCTCTCTGGGGTGAGTTGCTTTCTTTATCATAAGTCCACCAGAGAAGTTGCTTCAATATTTTTCCCTCAGTTGCTATTCCTAGCTGTATCTCCACTCTATTCCTCCCCACTCTCATTTATTCTATTCTCTCTCTCCTTTCATCCTGGCCCTGTCCAAAAGTGTATTGAATCTGAGTACCCTCTCCCTTGATCTTCCCTCTCTTCTTTCACTTATTCCCCCCCTTCCCTTCAGCCATTCCCTGTCATCCCTTCCCTTTCCTCCCATCCTTCTCCAGGGCAAGATAGATTTCCTCACCCTATTAAGTGTGTATGTCATTTCCTCCCTGAGCCATTTCTTATGAGAATGAAGGCTCACTCACCCCTTCTTCACTCCATTAAAAAAGCTTTTTCTTGACTCTTATGTGAAATCTCTCAGCTTCTTCTTCATTTCCTTTTCCTTCCTCCCAGTACTTTCCCCCATCATCCATTGACTCCATCCCTTTACCACATCATACCATTATATTCCACTCCTTCCAATGTCCTGTCTATATTTTCTCCTAACAGCTCCTATAAATGATAAAGTTCATATGAGTTATCAATATTGTCTTCCCATGCAAGAATACAAACAGTTCAACATCATCAAGTTCCTCATAGTTAGTCCATCTCTTCCACTCCCTCTATGGTTCACCAGAGTCCTGTACTTGGACCAGAGTCCTGTACTTGGAGATCAAACTTTTTGTTCAGCTCTGGTTGTCTCAATAGGAAAGTTTGAAAGTCCCCTGTTTCATTGAAATTCCATCTTTTTTCCCTGAAAGAGGATGTTCAGTTTTGCTGGGTAGTTGATTCTCAGTTGTAAACCAAGATCTTTTGCCTTCCAGAATATCATATTCCAATCCCTATGAGCCCTTAATGTAGATGCTGCTAGATCCTGTGTAATCCTGGCTATAGAGCCTCAGTAGTTGAATTGTTTGTTTCTAGCAGCTTTTAGAATTTTGTCTTTGATTTGGGAATTTTGGAATTTGGCTATAATATTCCTGGAAGTTTTTCTTTTGGGATCTCTTTCAGGAGGTAACTGGTGAATTCTCTCAATTTCTATTTTACCCTCAGCTTCTAGGATCTCAGGGCAATTCTGATGTATTATTTCTTGAAAAATGAAGTCTAGGCTCTTCTCCTGGTTGTGGCTTTCAGATAGCCCAATAATTTTTAAATTATTTCTTCTGGATCTGTTTTCAAGGTTGGTTGTCTTTCCTATGAGATAATTTACTATTTCTTCTAATTTTTGACTTTTTTTTGGCAGAGTTTTATTTCTTCCTGCTTTCTTTCAAAGTCATCAGCTTCCTTTAGTTCCATTCAGCATTTGAAGGAGTTATTTTCTTCAGAGAGCTTTTTTATCTCCCTTTCCAGCTGGCCAATTCTGCTTTTAAAGGCATTCTTCTCTTCATTTGCCTTTTGTTTTGCTTTTTCCATTAGGTCTAAACTGGTTTTTAATATATTATATTCTTCAGTATTTTTTTGTGTGTCTTTCACCAAGCTTTTTCACCAAGGTTTTCATGATTTTTCTGCATTGCTCTCATTTCTCCTCCCACCTCCCTTAATTGTTTTTCAAAGTCTTTTTTGAGCTCATCCATAGTCTGAGCCCATTTTCTATTTCTCTTGGAGGTTTTGGATATGGAAGCCTTGATTTTGTCATCATCTGAGTATGTGTTTTGATCTTCCATGGGACTAAAATAATTCTCTATGGTCACATTCTTCTTTTTTCGGTTGTTTAATCATTTCCTCAGCCCAAAACTAATTTATAGTACTTTCAAGGCTTTGGGGTTTTTTTGGGGGGGGGGGGACACCCCACTGGAACCTTCATTCCTCCAAGGTCTTATGCTCTCTTGCCTGTGCTTTGATTTGTAGATGACCACAGCACTTCCCTCTGCCCTGGAGCTATAGGGAGGGATCCAACTATCTTAGTATGGAGGTCCAAACTGCAACCTGGCTCTGAGTGTAGGCAGACAGCAGAATTCTACCCCAGGGAGAGCAGAGAAATCTCTGCAGACTTCCCTTACCATCTCTGGGGGGTGTAGGCTGCTTTTTCCCTATTCTCGCTGCAAGTTCTACGGCTGTGCTCCTCACCCCACACTCTACCCAGGTACAGCAGAGTTCTCTCCCTGCTCCTTAAAGCTGTTCCCCAGTCATCCCTGGGCTGGGCTGGGCTGGGCTGCACTTCAGCCCTGGCTTTTTTTCCCAACCCCTGGGCCTGGTGAAACACACATTTCCTGTGGAACTTCTAAGTTATCTTGGACTGGGAAAATGTATCACACAGTCTTTCTGCGTGTTCTGCCCTGCTAAATTTTGGCTAGAGCCATCCTTTGTTTTTTGGGGTCAGTTCTCAGGAAATGCTGCCTTCATGCTGCCATCTTGGCTCCGCCCCCAAGGCCATCTATTTCAATTCCCAGTTTTGCATATGAGAAAATGAGATTCTGAAAGTAGTTATTCATAGCACATAGAAACAGATTATATCTTAAAACAAAATCAGGTAACATCAGATAAAATTCCTTTGAAACACAAGAATTTTAGAAGATAAAATGATTTCCATATTCTGGAGGTATCTCCTTTATGTCATCAATTCCTAGTTATTGCAAAGTGCTTAATAATGCCCTGTCAGCATATTTCCTGTACTTATGTGATTATAATTTTTAAAATTATATAGTAGAAAATCTTTATGAATTGTTGTGACCAAAATTATGTTCACTTAGTGGCCAACTTTTAGTCCTTGAATGATAGATATAGTCTGTTACCAGATCCTTATTCCAAGCCACTTCATTTTGACTCCTAACAAACTTTATTTTATACTACTCCTCTTTATGAACTGTTTTCAGCCAAATTGAGCCACTAGCCTTTCTCCAAAAAAGTATACTGTTTCTTCTGCTTCCATTCCCTGTCTAAAACCATTTTAATGTCCAGAATGTACTCTTTCTTCATCTTCACCTCTTAGAATCTTGTTTTTGCTTCAAGGCTCAACTTAGGTGCCCCTTTTCTATGAAACCTTCTTGGCATCCCCCAGTGCTTTATCCCTCCTAAATTTTCTGTTTGCCTTTTCTGTATGAGTATGTGCCTTTTGCATGTGTTGGTCTCTCAGAATTTTTTTTGTCCTTATATATTGAAGTACCTTATATATTGAAGACACATTGTTTATTGAATTGTAGTGAATGGCCAGGGATTGCATTCTGCTATATTTAATCTCTGGGAATTCCTACTAGAGAGACATTAGAGTAGGATTTTGTAAATGTGAGAAATTTGTTGACTAAAATGTATTGTAGGTAAGGAGAGGAAAGCTGAGCTGATTCTAAATATACTCTTTTTTGAAACTACCACAGAATTACAAACCTTCTGTCTATCTCCACCTCTTACTTTCTAACAATTAAATAAAATAAATAAAAACAACTAAAACTCCCTACCCAAACCATATATCTCAAGATCTAGGAATTTAAGTGAGGATTACATTTGCTATAGAGAATTATATGTTCATTTTAACAAAATTCCAAATAGTAAATTTGAATGTTACTTGGAATTTGTTGTGACTAGATTTTGCCTTTATGTAATAACTTTTTATCTCAGAAAATATTTCAACTCAGAAAATACAATAAGCTTCTTAGGCTCATAAATTTATAATGAGAAAGGAACCTCATAGATAAACAAATTCAAGCCCTTTCATTTTACATATCAGAAAACTGAGGTCCAGAGAGATCAAGTATAGTGCCTTGCCCAAGGTCATTCAAGGGAGGAAATAAGTACCTGAGCCAGGATTTAAATCCAGCGACTCTGACTCCAAATTTTTTTATACCACATATCAGTTAGACAAATGTATTCCTTTAAATTCCCTTATAGGCATCACATACATAGTTTATTTTTAAGTACCAAATATAAGCATTTCTTATTGCTTTTTTTTTGGATATATGTTAGAGTAGAGTCTAAAGCTCATTAGAAAACCTTTATAGTAGAACTTTAAGAAAACAAAGCAACCAAACTTCCATTCATTGCTTGCACTCAATCCAAACAATTTTCAACACACTTTTATAATCTTAACCTGTTTGTGAGAACATGTTAACTTAATCATCTTTGGTTGGCCAACCACCATAGCACTTCTAGCCAGTATCTTTCATTAAAAGTTGAAATAAAAAAGATCATGTGTTGCTTTAAAAAAAAAAGAATTTATTCTTTACTTATTGACATATTTTACCTTAGTGATGGTATCTGAGGTTAAAGTAGGAGAGTATTAGGGACAGAAGAATTTTTATTTTAAATAAACAATAACCCATTTTCACCTTTTATTAGGATAGGATAGTATTGGAGCTTAAGCTATAGGAAGGCAATGATTAAGAGAATATTATTGATGAGTCTAGGGCAAAAAAGTAATTTTGAATGTACTGTGGAAAGAACCATTTGAATTCAGTTAAGCATATATTAAAATACCTAATGTGAACAAGATATGGTGCTAGGGTTTTTGGCATACTAGGACAAAAATAAAATACTACCATCCTGCAAGGGAAATACCTTGAGCCTGCAGGTAGGAGAGGAGCCACAGCATAGAAACAGTAAATAAATTCCAAGGAATTTTTGGAGCATTAATTTTAGTTGTATTAAAAACTTTGTGAAGCCAAGGTGAGGATCATGAAACACCTTAGGGAGAGGGGAGGAGGAGTGGTACCTGAGTTGAATTGAACCTGACAAGACTTTGGATTTTAAACCACAGAGGAGAGGAGGTAGTACTTTGCTAGTATGTCGCAAAGAATAGGAATGGCTTATTCATTTTGGGAAACAATTACCTTGCCAATTTGACTGGAAAACATAATACCCAAAGGTAAGTTGTATGGAATAAGAAAGGTAGAGGAAACCAGAACTAAAGGGCTTTATATGCCAGGTTAATGATTTGTTTTCCTTTGCTAGAAATAATAGGGGACTAAGAGATTTTGAATTTGGAGGTTTACATGGTGAGATCTTGTTTTAGTAATATCAGCAGAGGAGCTCTGTGGAAGAAATATGGTAAAAGGAAAGATTCTGAAAGTAGAGAGATAAGTTAGATTATTGTAATGGGTTAGATGAGAAGTGTTCTCACAGTAATGAAATGTGAAAGTTGGAATCAATAGAATTTAGTGAATAATTGGATACAAAATATGGAAGGGTACAAAAGAATCTATGGATGATTGCAAGGTTACAGACCTGCTGTGAGGAGAGTTGTGTCCTCCACAGTTATAAATTGTGTGGAAAATATGAGCAGTTAAGTCTTAGGCCTCACAAAAATATTGTCAAATGCAGAACTTAAATTCATGTTCTTTAAAACCATTTCTCTTTCCACTGTACCATGCTTCCTATAAGACAATAGTTTGAGGGGATTGCAAGGTCAAGTGAAAATTTTAAAGGAGAGATATGGGTATGTTTATGAAAAGCAGGAAAGGAGTCAGTGAATAAAAATAGTTTGAACCTGAGAGAAAGAAGGGCATTATTATTAGTGGAGCAAGCTTTTGAGTAGAAATGAAAGGATAGATAGGAGCAAGGCTCAACTTAGGTGCCCCTTGTCTATGAAACCTTCTTGGAATCCCTCAGTGCTTTATCCCTCCAAAATTTTGTTTGCCTTTTCTGTATGAGTATGTGCCTTTTGTATGTGTTGGTCCCTCAATAGAATATTAACCTTTTCTCAGAGACTGTATTTAGCAGAGATGGAGATAACAAAATGGGGATGATAATGAACAAGGTATTTTTAGTTATGTGGTAGGAGAGAAAAGGGGAGTAATAATGTCTCTCTGTCATATAGTTTCTGGGTTTGTCTTGGGAGGTAAATTCCCAAGTATTTTATGTTGTCTGCAGTTCCTTTAAATGGAATTTCTTTTATTATCTCTTGCCTTTGGGCTTTGTTTTTCATATATAGAAATGCTGGTAATTTGTGGGGGTTTATTTTATATACTGCTATTTTGTGGAATTTATTAATTGTTTCAAGTAGTGTTTTAGATGATTTTCTCAGTATACCTTTAAGTATACCATCATATCATCTGCAAAGCATGAAAGTTTTGCTTCCTCATTGCCAATTCTAATTTCTTTAATTTCTTTTTCTTCTCCTATTGCTAAAGCTAGCATTTCTAATACTGTATTATTGAATCATAATGGTGATAATGGGCATCCTTGTTTCACCCCTGATCTTAATGGAAATGCTCCTCTTTTATTCCCATGACAATAATATTTGTTAATGGTTTTAGATACAACTTAGTATTTTAAGGAAAATATCATTTATTCTCTAGTGTTTTTTAATAGGAATGGATGTTGAATTTTGTCAGGTTTTTTTCAGCATCTGTTGAGAAGATCATATGATTTCTGATGGTTTTGTTATTGATATGTTCAATTACGATTATTGGTTTCCTAATATTGAACCATTTCTGATTACCTGATATAAATCCTACCTGATCAATGTGTAATATTTTAGTAATAATTTGCTGTAATTTCTTTGTGAAAATTTTATTTTACATTTTTTTTTCAGGTTTTTTGCAAGGCAAATGGGGTTAAGTGGTTTGCTCAAGGCCACACAGCTAGCTATTATTAAGTGTCTGAGGCTGGATTTGAACTCTGGTACTCCTGACTCCAGGGCTGGTGCTCTATCCACTGTGCCACCTAGCTGTCTGAAAATTTTATTTTACATTTTTGCATCAATGTTCATTAGGAATATTGGTCTGTAATTTTTTTTGTCTTTTTTGACTCTGCCTAGTTTAGATATCAGCCTCATTGGTGTCATAAAAGGAATTTGGTAGAACTCTTTCTTCTGCTATTTTTAAAAAATAGTTTATGTAGAATTGGAATTAATTGTTCTTTAAATGTTTGTTAGAATTTATTTATAAATCCATCTGGACCTGGAGACTTTTTTTGGGAAATTTACTGATAGTTTCTTCAGTTTCTTTTACTGAAATGGGGTTATTCAAGTATTTTATTTCCTCTTCTGTTAATTGTATTTTTGTAAATATGTATCCATTTTGCCCAGATTATCAAATTTATTGGCTTGGAGTTAAGCAAAATAGCTCTGAATTATCCCTTTAGTTTTCTCCTCATTGGTGGTGAATTCACCATTTTCATTTTTGATACTGACAATATGCTATTATTCTTTTTTTAAAAAATAAAATCAGCCAAATGTTTATCTATTTTATAATTTTTTTTTTCACAAAACCAACTTTTGGTTAGTGCAATGCATAGAGCACCGACCCTGGAGTCAGGAGGACCCAAGTTCAAGTCCAGCCTCAGACACTTAATACTTAGCTGACTTATCTTGGCAAGTCACTGAACCTCATTGCCTTGCCAAAAAAAAGAAAGAAAGAAAGAAAAAGAAAAACCTAACTCTTAGTTTTATTTATTAGATTAATAGTTTTCTTGCTTTCAATTTTAATAATATCTCCTTTGATTGTCAGAATTTCTAGTGTATTATTTAATTGGAGATCTTTACTTTGTTCTTTTTCTAGTTTTTTTAGTTGCATTGATCTCTTTCTCTATTTTATTCATGTAAGCATTTAGAGATATAAAATTTACCCTAGTAGAAACTACTTTTGCTGCATCCTATAAATTTTGAAATGATGTCTCATTGTTATTTTCTTGTATGAAATGATTGATTATTTCTATGATTTGTTGTTTGATCCACTCCTTTAAAATTAAGTTATTTAGTTTCCAGTTAAGTTTGGTTTATTTTTCCATCATGACCCTTTATTACATGTTAATCTTTTTTTTTTGCATCATGATCTAAAAGGTATGCATTTATTGTTTCTGCCTTTTTTGCATTTGTTTGTAAAGTTTTTACCTTAGTATGTGCTGCAGAGAAAAAGGCATATTCTTTTCTATCCCCATTCAGTTTTCTCCAGAGCTTTATCATATCCAAGTTTTCTAAGATTTTATTCAATTCTTAATGTCCTTCTTGTTTATTTTGTGGTTAGATTTATCTACTTCTGAGAGAAGGAGGTTGAGGTCCCCCGACTATTATAATTTTGCTGTTCATGTCTCTTTGTAACTTATTCAACTTCTCCTCTAAGAATTTGGATGCTGTACCACTAGATGCATTTATATTTAATAATAATATACCTTCATTGCCTATGATCCCTTTTAAGAAGATGCAGGTTTCCTTCCTTATCCCTTTTAATGAGGTCTGTGTTTGCTTTTGTTTTGTCTGAGATCAGGATTGCCACCTCTGATTTTTTTCTTAATGCTGAAGCATAATAAATTTTACTTCAGCCTTTTACCTTTACCTTGCATGTTTCTTTCTGTTTCAGTTGTGTTTCTTGTAAACAACATCTTGTAGGATTCTGGTTTTTAATCCATTCTGTTAACTGCTTCTGGTTTGTGGTAGAGTTCATTCCATTCATATTTACAGTTAAGATTTCTGATTACTAATTACTAAGATATTATTTTCCTCCATACAATCTTTCCCCATTTGTGCTTTTCTCTTTCCTTTCCTCATATTCCTCCTTACCAATGTTTTGCTTCCTTTTCCCTTTAATTTTTTTTTAATTTAAATTTTATTTTCACTTCAGCTTCCCTTTTATCAGTTCCTTCTTCCCTTTTCTTCACCCCCCTCCCCACAACTTCCTTGTAGGATAGGATAGATTTTTAAACCCAATTGGGAATGTATGTTATTACTTATCTGGGCCAAATCTATTGAGTAGGATTTGCTCAGTATTCACACTCTACCTTCTTTCCCTCTACTTATAATAGATCTTTGTGCCCCTTCATTTGGTATTATTTATCTACTAATGCCTAGCCTCCTGGTCTAGTCCTCCTTTTCATATTTTTATTATTTTAACTCTGTTATGTACTTACATCCCCCTTGTCAAAATATACTTCTTTTATCTGACTTGATAGAAATACTCTTCTCAAAGCTTGATACCCTCCCTTCTTCTGTCTCATTAGAAATACTCTTCTCAGAATCATGAATCTCATCAAATTATAATCACTTTATACCTTATCTCCTTTTCAGGTACCCTTCATGGACACACAGTCCTCTTGAGTCAAAGCATCATGCAAAGCCAAATCATTTTATGAATCATTTATAACCCTCCTCCCCCCAAGTATATTCCTTCCAATTGTAGTCAAAGGGTCAGGCAATGCAAAAATCTCTTCATGATTTCTTCATTTTTCATGTCTAGTCCTAAGTATACACACTCCCTAAAGCCTTCCCTAAGCAAAAGTATGGGGGTACACTCTCCACTGTCCTTTTATTACCCCAACCATGATACTTAAACCCTTATTAATTAAAGTATGATTTAAGGTAAAATCACTTCCTAATCTCATTTGTGCTCAACCCTTCTAAGTGTGCTCCCTCCCTCTGTCCCTATTGTAAGACAGATTCTAAGTATCTAGTAAAGTAAAATCACTTCAGAGAGCCTCTAAGTACTCTCTAAGTCCTGGGACACTCTGAAGGTCTCTCTCTTAAGAATGTCAGAATTGCTTGTAAGGCATGGCACTGGCACAGGACCTCCAAAGAATACCCTCATCAAAGAAAGTGTTAAATTGTATGAGCAAGGCAGAATTAAAGTAGCTCAATGGAAAAGTGAGATACATAAGTTTACAGTAAACACCCCAGGTGTTCACCTGGACTATTTGTACCTGAACTGTGGTAGAGCATTTTGAGCTCTTATTGCTCTGATCAGCAGTGGTTTGACTGTAGTCAAAGGTACTATAAATTGTCTCAAACATAGTGATGTCATTTTGGTCTTCTCCATAGGTTGGTTTCCAGTTGTTTCTTATCCGAACCAACCATACCCATATCCTTTAAGTACAATCTCTTCAAATATATTCAACCCTTTTACTATCCTAAGAGAAATATAATTCTCAAGATTACAAGTGTGTAGTTGTGTACAATTTAATGTTCTTGACTAACCTTTATTTTTTCCCCTTTCCATTTACCTTTTTATGCATCTCTTGAGTATTGTATTTGAAGGTCAAATTCTTTGTTCATTTCTTGCCTTTTTATCAGTAAAGTTTGGAAGGCTTCTATTTCATTGAAAATCCATCTTTTCCCCTGACAGAATATGTTGAATCTTGCAGTAAGCTCTTTTCCTTCTGAAGTATCATATTCCAAGTCCACCAGTCCTTTAATGTTGAAGCTAATAAATCCTATTTAATTCTGATCATGCTTCCTTTCTATTTAAATGGTTTCTCTTTGACTGTTTGCCATATTCCTTTATTTAAGAAGTCTGGAATCTGACTGTGCTAGTTCTTTTTTGGTTTTTGCAAGGCAGTGGCATTAAGTGACTTAGCCAAGGTCACACAGCTAAGTAATAATTAAGTGTCTGAGGTTGGATTTGAACTCAAGTCCTCCCGACTCTAGGACTGGTGTTCTAACCACTGCATAACCTAGCCACTTATCTTGGGATCTCCTTCTGGAGGTGTTCCCTGTATTCTTTCAAGGGCTACTTTGTCTTCTTGATCTAATATATAGGGACAGTTTTCCCTGATAATTTCATGCAAGATATTTTCCAGGTTTTTTTTTTGTTCTAGGTTTTCTGATAGACCAATAATTCATAAATTTTCTTACCTGGAACTATTTTCCAGGTCATTTGTTTTTCCTAAAAGATATTTCATGTTTTCTTCAATTTTTTCAGCCTTTTTTGTTTTTATGGAATATTGGTTTCTTGTAAATTCATTAGTTTCTATTTGTCCAATTCTAATTTTAGGGTTTAATCCAGTTGGTTAATTTTACTTTTTGCTGAATTGCATTCCCTTTTTAGTTGGGCAATTGAATTGTCGATGAATTGCATTCCTTTTCCAGTTGGTCGATTTTATTTTTTAAAGAGTTACCTTCTTTTTCCAGTTGGTTGTTTTTATTTTTAAAGGAGTTGATTTCTTTGGCCAATTTTTCATAATTTTCCTGCATGGATCTCATTTTTTTCTTCTGTTTTTCTTCTTCCTCTCTTCTTTGGTTTTTAAATTCTTTTTTAAACTCTTTTATGAGGTTTTGGATTTGAGTCCAATTCAGAAACTCCTTTTAAGCTTCCCATATAGGTAATTTGTCATTGCTTTCTTCTTTTGAGGTGGTATTTTGATCATCTCAATTAGCATAGTAGCTTTCTGTGGTAAGCGCTCTTCTAGCTCAGTTTGATTGTTGAGTTCTGCTCCTGGGTTTTAGGGAGTACAGTCCCAACCTTTTTGTGCTGGGACTGGAGTCTAATCCTTGGCCTATCACTGGCCAAGATGCTGCCTGTTCAGCACAGGCATTGCCTATGAAAGGATTGTTTCCTCCTTTATGTCCAGGCTCTACCTATACAGTGTTTCCCTCCCCCCCCCCACCCCAACCAAGTCCTGTCTTTTGCCCATTTGCTGGGTTTGCAATCCTCCCTGCTGGCTTGCTATGTAGGTGCCAGGATCTAGGCTGCACTGAGGCTAAAATCCTCCTCTTGGATTTCCAGCTCTCTTGCCTAGCTGGACTTTATTTCCCCTTTTTCCAAAAGAGACAGACCTTCACTGAAGATTTATTTTGTATTCTGCAGCTTTACTAAAGATGTCTACAGTTGAAAATTCATTTCAATCTTGTGTGTGTGTGTGTGTGTATGTGTGTGTGTGTGAGAGAGAGAGAGAGAGACAGACAGACAGACAGACAGACAGACAGACACTAGCTTTATTTTCTGTGTTGAGGCTTCATTTAACATTGCATAGAGAAAAGCTCTGGGAGTATACTTAGCTTCATGTTGCTATCTTGGCTCCACCCCAGAAGAGTCTCTTTCCATTTCTTCCTAGTCCTTGTTCAATTATCACCAAAATTTCCACTTTCTTATTCTTTTCCAATTTTTGATGTATTTTTATTTAAAGTTTAAGTTTTTATATCCTTTCTTCCCTTCCTTTCCCTTTCTCTTCCTGAGATAGTAAACAATCAATTAGTTTATAAATGTGTAACTATGCAAAATATTTCCATATTTCATTTTTTACAAGATAATTCAAGTAAAAGAAAAAATGAAAGAAAGTAAAAAATAGCATGCTTCAGTCTCTATTCAATAGCAGTTCTTTCTTTGGAAACAGGTGGTAGACTTCATCATTAGTACTTTGGGATTTTATTGGATCATTGTATTGTTGTGAATAGCTAAGTCATTGTTGCACATTGTTAGGGTTCTATTTGCTTTACTATGTATCAGTTCATGTAAATTTTTCTAGATTTTTTTTTGAAATAATCCTGCTTGTCATTTCTTATCACACATTACATTCAAAACTGTAGCTTGTTTAGCCATTCCCCTGTTGTTGGATATTACAACATTGATTTCCAGCTTTTAACCACCACAAAAAAGAGTTGCTTTAAATATTTTTGTACAAATACATCCTTTCCTGTTTTTTTTTATTTGGATGTCTTTGGGATAATGACCTAGCAGTGGTCTTGCTGGATCAAAGATATGCAAAGGTTTTATAGTCCTTTGAGCATAATTCCAAATTGTTTTCCAGAATGTTGAATTAGTTCCCAACTTCACTAATAGTGTTAGTGTCCCAGTTTTTCCATATTCCCTTCAAATTAATCAATTGTTTTTTTATCAATTTTGCTTTTAATAAAGTAACTTATAATTTAATTTATTAGTTCAATAGTTTTCTTAATTTCAATTTTAGTCATTCTCCTTTGATTTTTAGGATTTTCAACTTGGTGTATTAATTGGGATTTTTATTTGTTATTTTTCTAAGTTTTTCTTTTTAGTTGCATGCCCAATTCATTAATCTGCCTTTTCTCTATTTTATTGTTGTATTTTTAGAGTTACAGTTATACAATATACAATTTACAATATATAGATATGAAATTTCCCCTAAATACAGCTTTGACTACATCTCATAAATTTTGATATGTTGTCTCATTGTTGTAATTTTCCTTACTGAAACTATCTATTATTTCTATGATTCCTTCTTTGTCCACTTGCTTTTTAGGATTAGATTATTTAGTGTCCAAATAATTTTCAATTTATTCTTCCCATTGTCCAATGTAATTTTCATTGCAATTTACTATTTTTGCTTTTCTGCATTTGTGAGGTTTTTAATGTCCTAAAATATCAAATTTTGTGTAGGTGCCATGCAATTCTGAGTAAAAAGTATATTCATTTCAATTCCCATTCATTTCATCTAAGATCTTTTCTAATTTTTTCACAATTTTATTCACATTCTTTCTCATTTATAGTTTTGATTGGATTCATCTAGTTCTGAGAGGGGAAAATTGAGATCCCTTACTAGTTTAGTTGTATTATCTATTTCCTCTTGTATCTCATTCAGCTTCTTCAAAAGTTTAGATATACATGCAAAAATGTTTAAAAACCACTGCTTTAACAAACTTAGCATAGTTCCCTTAATGTAATGTATCACAGAATCACCAACACTGCGCCTTGAAAATGAACTCGGAGGCCATCTAGTTCAATCTGTACATGAACAGAAATCCTTGCAACATCCTTGACAGTTATTTTTTCAAAGGCAGCTCTTTCCACTTTTGTATTCATCTAAAATCTCCTTTTTGTTATTGCAATTTCACCCATTGCTTATAGATTTAAAACTTATAAAGAAAATAACATGAAAAAAAGAGGAGAGGTGGTGTGACAAATTGGCTTCAGAGCCAGTACCCTATGGGCACAATACTGGCTTTATGACCCTTGGGAAGTCACTTATGCTTCCTCATCCAAAATTCTTTTATAACAATTAATTATACAGATCTAGTTCCTATCCTCAGTCATGAAAAAGAGAGTCGGGGGGGGGGGGTGCCACGATAGCAGAATGAAGAAATAATCCTCTGAAGGCCTTTTCTAAACAACCAGAAAGTTGCCTCAGAATTGATCTAGGAGCATAAAGCAGCGTACCAGCTGTCAGGAAAGGTCAGTCTCACTTAGGTGAGAGGGGATAAAGGTCCAAAAGCAGCAGTAGCACCCAGGAGTCATGTAGCAAGACTCCAAGCCTGGAGCAGTCAACCACCAAGGCCTCTCATTTGTGGGATCCCAGTGGGTATTAGTGGGTATAGAAGAGATAGTAGCTGATCAAGAGTCCTTGAATGAAGAGAAGGATTTTAATATGTGCAAATATGGAGAGTATGTCCCAGGCAAGGGAGATGGTCTGTGTAAATACAAAGAAGTGATAATTGGGTGAGATTAAAAAAAAACCCCAGATATTGATAGAAAGGTTTTGCTTTCTATACTTGGTTGGTGTTTATCCTTCAATATTAAAGACCAAACTGGCATCATTTTGTTCGATACAAATTACAGTGCCTTTGACTGTGGCTGGTCAAACCAATACAAGCTTTACCACAAGTTGAGCACAATAGTCCATGGGAACACCTGGGGTGGGTACTCTAAACTTACCTGTTTCCCTTGAAATGCTTCAATTCTGCCTTCCTCATAGAGTGCAGCCCCCTCAGTGATGAGGGCATGTCAGGCTGGGTGTTCCTGTGACAGTGTCTCCCATGCTGTATGATCAGTCTAAAGGTCTTCAGAGACCTTCAAGGTGTTTCGTATCACTTCTTCTGACCCCCTTGCGAGCACTTTACCTTTGTGAGTTCTCCATAAAATATTTTTTTTTGACAAGCTTATGTCTTGGCATTCTAATGATGTGTCCAGCCCATTATAGTTGCACTCTCTGGGCAGTTTAGCTCTAGAAAGGACCTCAGTGTCTGGTATCTTCTGCTGCTAGGTGATCTTCAGAATCTTCCTAAGACAATTTAAATGGAAGCAATTCAGCTTCCTGACATGGTGCTGGTAGACTGTCCAGGTTTCACTATTATATATTTTGATGATGCTCCCTTTCAATCCCATGCACTGACTATTAGAATTTGATTAGCAAATTTCCTTCTTTCTCATTGTCATGCAGTCATTCTTTCAAACTCTCTGGAAGGTGTTTTTTTTTAACAAATTAGTTTAAAACTTAATGAAACACTGCAACTTTAGAAGGGATTCTTATTCAATTATTGGTTGACTGTATATCCTAAGTAACACCCTCTAATTACCAAGATTATTTTTTCATAATTTGTGCCATTGTATTTTTAGATTTCTTCCTTTTTTATAATACCAGATATTAGAATTTTATTAGACTATCCATAGAACCAGTTGTTTATATAATCTAAGTAAGAATAATGCAGTTCTTTTGTTGGTCTTCTGACAACTGGTCTTTAGACAGACTAAAGCAGCTTAACATTTTTTTTAGGTTTTTTCAAAAGGCAATGGGGTTAAGTGGCTTTCCCAAGGCCGAACAGCTAGGTAATTATTAAGTGTCTGAGGTCGCATTTGAACTCAGGTACTCTTGACTCCAGGGCTGGTGCTGTGTCCACTGTGCCACCTAGCTGCCCCTAAAGCAGCTTAACATTAAAAGAGCTTAACATTATGGCACATTCTTATTTCACATTATTCCATCTAATAATTCTAAATTCTAGTCATTTTTTTTATTAGCTGTTCCCTATAAATCACATTCTTCCTCTATTCATGCCTGGAATACTCATCACTGCCTTATAGAGTCCCCAGCTTCCACCAGGGCTTAACTTAAATATCACTTCCTACAGTAAGAATTGTTTTTTTTTTTAATTTCCACTTTAGAATTACAGTATATGTAGTTTGATATACTTATATGTGTTCTTAAAATATCTTTTTCCACTCCATCCACCTTCCAGTGGAATGAAGTACCTTGAATTTAGAGATTGTTTTCTTTTTTATCTTTATATCTCTACACAAACTAAGTGCTTGATACATATTTATTAACATTTCCATTTACATGTCAGAACCTCCTGTTTCTTAAGGAATTCATCAACAGAAATCAGATTACTTCAAGGAAAAAAATGGAAGAGAAATATGTTCAAGTTCTATGATACTTTTATATAATCGTTAGTCTCCAGAGAGGAACTGCTGCTTCTTAGGACTAAGTTATGTTTTGTTGTTGTTTTTACAAACTGAAAGAATAAGAAAAGAATTAAAACTACTTGGAAGAATCACACTTAGATTTTTCTCAACACATGCTTCTCTTTAATTTGTCTTCTCAGCCAGTAGCTTCCATACTAAGAGTTCTGTCATTTGCTGGCCTGAATGTAAAAAAAAGTCTCTGTACAACTGTTTGCAAGAGTGATTGACAGAGAGTTAATAGAACTATGGATGTTAAGAGCTGAAAGGAACCATTTTTCATCTTCAGTCCTACCACACTTTGATAAACAGGAAAACTGAATTTTAGTGAAGTTAAGAGATTTTTACTTAGTCACATAATTGAGATGTATGTTGTTTTTCCCCGAGAAGATGTAAACTTATTGAGAGAAGGAATTGTGTCCTTTTGTATTCCCACTGTTTATGATAGTTCTTGGCACATAGTAGCACTTAATAAATGATTGCTAATTGATTTTAAATCATAGAATCAATTTTTTTTGCAATCCATTTGTTGTATGTTTCTTCATTTGCTCTTTTTGAGGTCATTGTTTGATCTATGTTTTTGTTGATATAGAAATCTACATTGAAGGATAAATATTAAAAAATAGTCCTTGGTGACTTTTTTTAAGGATCTTGGTATTTATGCCATTTGCATTCATATGTAACCAAAATACCATAAAATAGAGATCTTGTACAATTTGAGGCCATGAGTTAATCATTTAACTTAGTTAATCAAGATTTTTTGTTTTAGCACATCACATTGATTTATAAAGAGCAAAGATTTTAACAGTTTATTCCTTATGGGATAGAAGTAGTATATGTGTGTTGCTCTTGTTATTTATTAACCTAATTTTTAGTAGAGTAGTTTGTGTCAGAAAATAAGACATTAAAATAATGTATAGCATTTGAATAAATGCATTATTATAGAATGAAAGAGTTACCTCTTATTATTTCCAAATAAAACAACAAAGCAAGTAGAGTGAAAGTATCAACACAGTAGGTATATTAGCTGTAGGAAGGTTGTTATCAGTTGCGGGTATGTAAATGTTAGAGTTGATGAATAGAGGTGAGTGATATTATTTTTGCATTTTGATTTAAGAATATAAATTCAAGAATCAGTATTTTAAATAGATTAAATTTACTTTGTCACTGTAATTTTCTCAAATACAGTTCACTTTTTCTAATATTTATTGAATTTCTACTGTGTAAAAAGTTACTCAGCAGTAAATATACTTGAGTACATCAAAGATGTTTAGTTTCCTGATGGTATAACTCCTTCCATTCTGACTTAGAAGACAGCCTTTGAGAATAGCAGTAGAGACAACTAGAGCACTGACCCTATAATAGAGCAATGACCCTGAAATCAGGATGATCTGAGTTCATATCCAGCCTCAGATACCATTTAGCTGTTACCTTAGGCAAGTCTTTTAACCCTGATTGCCTTTCCTCCCTGACCCCATCTGAAGAAGAGGAAGAGGAAGGAGAAGACAGTACTATAAGAAATTTGAACAGGAAAGGATCATTTTCATTTGTGGAATCTAAGAGGTTTATAGAGGAGAT
Organism: Macrotis lagotis; assembly: GCF_037893015.1. Lineage (NCBI taxonomy): Eukaryota > Metazoa > Chordata > Mammalia > Peramelemorphia > Peramelidae > Macrotis > Macrotis lagotis. Next base: position 552,886,982 of record NC_133666.1, on the reverse strand, counting down.
AGTAGCTGACCAAGAACTTGAAGGAAAATCCAACTAGGTACTCTGTAGGTATTCATTTATTGATTGATTGATTTAATTTATTTACTTTTAAACTGCAGCAACTTTAATATATACTATTGGAGTTGGAATTACCATGGCTGCTGGCACCAGACTTACTCTCCAGTGGATCCTCATAAAGGATTTAAAGTGTTCTCGTTCCAGTTACAGGGCCTCAGAAGAGGCTTGTAGTGTTGCTGAGAGTGGGTCATTTGTATACCTGCCTCCTTCCTTGGATGTGGCAGCTGTTTCTCAGAATGGAACTAGTGGTGATCCTGTTTGTTGATGCCCCCTTGATGTTCTTGACTGAACGTCCTATGGGGTCGAGAGTATTGACTTTGGAAAAAAAAAAACAGGTCTGAGTCACCTGGACACCAGAATAATAGAATAGAGCCCCGTTTCTATTTTGTTGATGTTTTAGATAGACTTAAATAAAGGATTAAGGAATTTGTCATTTTTCTAAGAGGTAGTAAAGAGCAGTGAAAATTCTTGAGCAAATAAATGATGTATTCAGATATTTTCTGGAAATTTATTTTGGCAGTTGTGTTACAGATTGGGTGGAGAAGGGAGACACTCAAAGGTTAGGAGAGAATTAGGGAAATATTCCAGGAGAGAGCTGATGTAGTCTTGAATGTGTTGGCAAAATGCAATGGAATATATTTAAAGCAAGACTTGATAATTTGAAGATATAATTATATGGAGATAGAATAAGCAAGACTTAGTAAATGCTTAAATGTCCAAAAGATTGTGAAAGAACAAGGTGGTATCTAAAATTTCTATCTCTAGGGGAGGCTAGGTGGCGCAGTGTATAGAGCACTTGCCTTGGAGTCAGGAGTACCTGAGTTCAAATCCAGCCTCAGACACTTAATAATTACCTAGCCATATGACCTTGGGCAAGCCACTTAACCCCATTGCCTTGAAAAATCTAAAAAAAATAATTCTATCTCAGGGGCAGCTAGGTGGCACAGTGGATAGAGCACCAACCCTGGAGTCAGGAGTACCTGAGTTCAAATCCAGTCTCAGACACGTAATAATTACAGAGCTGTGTGCCTTGGGCAAGCCACTTAACCCCATTTGCCTTGCAAAAAAAACCTAAAAAAAAAAAGAAAAAAATTTCTAGCTCTCTGACTTTTTTTCATACTGTATTTCATTTTTCCAGTTACATGTTATGAAAGTTTTTCAACACAATTTTCTTCCACCTTCCCTTTCTACCTCCCTCCCCTTAGCAGTGAACAGTCTGGTGAACATTATACCTGTTTATTTATGTATAACATGTTTATACATTAATAATGTTCTGTATGAGAAATTTTGACCAAGGGAAAAGAAAGAAAATCAAGGATAGGAAGAAAAAACATAAGAGAAATTTTTAAAAAGTGAACATAGTGATCATTCAGATTCTGTTGTTTGTTTTGTTTTTTCTTCATCTGGTTGTGGATAATGTAATCCATTATAGGTCTCCCAGGATTGTTTTAGCTCTTTGAATTACAGAGAGCAGCTGCATCCATCAAAGTTGATCAACTCACAATGTGTATAGTGTTCTCATGGTTCTGCTCTCTTCACTCAGCATCAGTTCTTGGTACTTTGATCCATGCTTCTCTAGAGTCTGACCATTCATGGTTTCTCATAGAACAGTAGTACTCTATAAACTTTGTTATATCATAATTTGGCCAGTCATTCCCTAGTTGATGGGCATCCCTTCAATTTACAATTCTTTGCCACTACAAAAAGAGCTGCTATGAATATTTTGGAAAATGTGGTTTTTTCCATTTTTTATGATTTCTTCTGTATAGATGCCTATATTGTTATTATTGGGGCAAAGGCTATGGTCAGTTTTTTTTGCTCTTTGAGTATGGTTCCATATTGCTCTCCAGAATTGTTGGATTAGATCAGAACCTCACCAATAGGGCATTAATGTCCTAGTCTTACCACAGCCTCTCTAATATTGATCTTTTTTTCCTTTTTGTCCTTTCAGTTAATCTGATAGGTGTAAGGAGGTATCTCATATTTGTTTCAGTTTGCACTTAAGAGATTTTTTAAACAGAAAGTTGGAAAAAGAAGCAGATCTAGAAGAAAAGATGATCAGGGTTTTTTGGGGGGGGTTCAGATTTTGTTGTTGTTGTTGTTGTTGTTATGTTCTTCTGATGCCTTCCATTGAATCCATCATTATAACAAAAAAAATCTAAACAAACTCAATGTTGTTAATGTCAGATAGAATGTATAACATTCTGTACCTATTGAGATCAACGCCTCCACTGTTAGGATGGAAATGTGTTTTTATCATGTTCTCCCTACTCAAGACAGTGTTGCCATTTTAGTTGAGCTGACTTTTAATGTTTTAATTTTTATTATTATGGTAATTATGAGTGCATTATTTTTCTGATTTCACTTGTGCCATGAGAACTTTGAGAATTCTGATCCCAACTCCCACTTCCATTGATGGACTTTGTTCCCCAAAACTTAACTGTCTTCTTCAACCTACAAATGATTCTGTAGACAATTTTATAATATCAGCTTAAACCCCTATTTACATGCCTCCATTTTCAACTTGTTTGATAATAAATATTTAATTCCTGTAGGTGACTAAAATTGTTCTGCTTTTTAAAATGAATTTCTTGTCTGGCACAATTTCATGTTGTCCAGTGACTTTTTTTGCATTTTCTTAAAATTTTTTTTAAATTATAGTTTTTTCAATAAGCAAAAGTTCACTGTCTTAATCTTAATTCCCTATTTCCAACCCCCCCCCACACCCCAAACTGAGAACTAAGGAAAAAAGAAAAACAAAACCTATTACAACCATATCAGTCAATCAAATCAAGTTTCTACATTGGCCAGGAAAAAAACCCCATCTCATTCTCCTCTTTTGAATTTTTCATTTCTCTAACAGTAGAGCAGTAGCATGTTTTGACCATCTTCTCTTTCTGAATACTTTCTTTTCACTGGGTTTTTAATGACACTATTTTTCACTTTTCTTTTTCTACCTTTTTTTGACTACTCTTTTTTAGTATCTTTTACTGGCTAATCATATCACTTCTACATGTGGGTATTTCCTAATGTTTTGTCCTTTGCACTTGAATGCTTTCTCTCTTTATTTCTTCCCCATAGGATTCCTTTGTTCCTATATACTTCAATCAGTCTTCATCAAACCTTTCTTGATCTCTCCAACTGATAATGCCCTTGTATTTAACTAATTTGTATGCATTAACTTTATATTTATTCTGTATGTGTGTGTATATATTTGTAATTATATAAATATGTATATTTGTATGTGTCATATTTATTCACATTAATTGTGTTTGTTGTTTCCCTGTTAAAAAAATGTTCTTTGTGAGTAGGGATTGGTCATTGGTTGTACTTGTCTGTCCAATTCTTAGTACAGTACCTGACCCGCATGAATGGTACTTAAATGGTTAGTGATAGATTGATTAATTTTCATCTCGGTATTTTGGATCCTATTCTAAAGCCAGCTTCTAGGACCTTGTGTGTGATGAAGATGACCCTGACTTCTCCAAGGACATGGCAGCAAGATGTATTCTCTTATAGGATCTACCAAACTTGAAAGATTTCAGTTACAGGATTGGTGATGGGCTGTATCTCTGTCACCAAGTTTTCCACAGGGGCATGACTTTTGTACTTAAAGGCAATAAATCTGAGGACTAGAAGAGTAATCCTTACTCAAAGAATGAACACTAAGTACTGCTATGGTTTTTAAAATAGGTGAATAATTAAAAAAAAAACTTGGTGTTGGAATGTAATTCAAAAGTCACTTGGGAAAATCTGTACCTGGTTAGGATTCCTATTTATTGTATCTTCCTCAAATAATCACCCACCTTTCATTTAATGCCCTCCAGTGATAGAGTCTTCTACAGACAAAGTTAGGGCAATGTCCTTAATTGTTTATAAATACTTTCTTCCTTTTTTCTTCACCTTTGAAAGAAAGGTAAAGAGTCTCTACAATTTGATAGGGGAAGTTGTTTCGCTCTAATATATGTGCCATATTTATTTTCAGTCTTCTGGAACAATGTTCTTTGGCTGCCTTTTTGACTGCTATTTTTAGCTTGACCCTTGCTGGTCCTGAGCCAGTGGTTGAGCCAATTTGAAATAGAGCCAAATGGCATTAGACCACTGACAGATTCCATAAGTTCAATTTGTCTGATAACATATATCAGATTATTTCTTTAATTTTAAAATTCCATAGCTGAAATACTGTTTATTGAATTGTTGTATCTTGTAGGGATACTTAATTTAACAACTAATTCCTAAACTATCCAAATTCTGTAGCAAGATATATTTCATATACTTTATTTTGAATAAAAGCATTGCTCGACCTATATGTTATATAAATCTAAATTCACAAATTTACTTTATTTTTAAAGTTTAGCTTATTACAGGTGAAGTACAGTTAATAATCTAAAATGAATGTATGAATATACATTTCTATCAGCTATAAATAGGGTTTTTAAAAAATGAAATGGTACATGATAATTACTTCAAGATATGTTCAGTTTTTTTTTCTTAAAACTTCTTCACCTGTGTCATATATAACAAATATTTAAAATCTGTTTTTGAAAAGAGGCATGGAATATTATTAGAAATAGTATACTCTGAATTGATTTTTATACGTATTACAGGAACAGCTTATCTGATGAAAATGCATCTTGACAAACTGACATGTTTTGATAGGAGCTGAGGTAATTGTACAGATTTTTTAAATTAAGCAAGAATTTCAAACAGTATTCTGCAGGTTAATCCTAATATAAAAGTTTAGGATTAAATATTACTAAACATGACCAAGGTCTTCTTTTGACATTTTTTATCATGCGATATGAACTTGATTCTGAGATTGAACAGCTCTCAAATGAAAAGGAATTAATTTTATGGCAGTTTATGGGAATTATGCCCAAATATTCAGTTTAATAGGTTAATAAAATAACAAATATATTTTAGTTTATATTGGCTTTAAATAGTTGAATGATTTATGAAAAGTTATTTCAATTTTTTTTGAAAATTGTTTCAATTTTAGTTGAAAACTGGGCAATTGTTTTTCTTTAGGACTACTTTAAAACACTGTTTTTCATCTTTAGAGAGAATTTAGGTTCTCCCATATATTCGATGCAGTGTCCAAAGTAAGTTAAATTGTTTTTCATGCTCTCTGTGAACCTAAAATTTATAGAATGTCTTTCTAAATTTTCATAAGTTTTAAAACATCTAAGCTTTGAAATAAATAAATATTTGGTTATTAAATATTTGCTGGATATCTCCTAAAAGGAAGCAGCAGGGTTTTCTAAGTAAATATAAAAATTAAGAGATTTGTCATTTGCTACTAATGCAGTTATAGAGATGTAATGACCTTTCTTTGCCTTACTTCTTCTATTTCCTTAGGATTTGTGAAACTTAATGTAATACCTAGACATTCTGGCAAATACTGACACTGGTCTCTGTCCCTCCCCATTTTCTCTTAAAGCATAAATTGGTCTCTCTGCCTCAGATTTCTTCCCATTTCAACCCATCCTCCACTCAGTGATCTTCCTAAAACACTGACATATCACTGTCCCATTCATTATACAATAAATTTCAGTGGCTCCCTATAACTTCCAAGATCAAATTTAAAATCCACTGTTTGACATTCAAATCCCTTAATAATCTGCCCCTCATAAAATACATTTAAACCTATCAATATAGACATGAAAAAATGTTCTAAATCACTATTGAATAGAGAAATTCATATTAAAACAATTCTGAGGGATCACTTTATACTTATCAGATTGGCTAGCCTGACAGAAAGGAAATATGATAAATGCTTGAGGGTATAGGCGAAATGAATATTACACAGGTGTTAAGAGTTGTCAACTGATCCAGTCATTCTTGAAAACAATTTTGAAATTATGCCCAAAGGGCTTTAAAGTCATTGCATACCCTTTGACTCAGCAATACCACCATTGGATCTGTATTCTAAAGAGAACAAAGAAAAAAGAAAAGAATCTATATGTACAAAAATATTTACATCAAGTCTTTTTGTGATAGAAAAGAATTATCAATTGAGGAGTGGCCCATCACTTAGAGAATGGCTGAACAACTTTGTATTTTGATGTATTATTGATGTGTTAGAAGAAATGATAAGCAAGATGATTTCAGAAAAACTTGGAAAGGCATGGATGAGCTGATGCAATAATAGCAGTATTATAGTGGTGATCAACAGTAAAAGACTTAACTGCTCTGATCAATACAATGATCCAAGAATTCCAAAGGACTTGTGATGAAAATATCTACTTCCAAAGAGAGAGCGAACTAATGAATTTTGATTGCAGATTGAAACATTTGTTTACATTTCTTCCTTTTATTGTGTGTGTTTTTTTTTAACATATGAACTTTTCTATTACTTCACATGTATAATGGGTTGAGGAGGGGAAACAGGGAGGGAGAGAATTTGGAACTCAACATTTTTCAAAAAATGAATGCTGAAAATAAGCAGTAAATAGCTTTCTTGCTATTCCTCCCACAGGGCACACATCTCTCCTAACTCTGGCTGTACATTTAACTGCAATTACCTCTTTCTTCTTTTCCTCTCCTTGTCATCCTTTAAGTCTTACCTAAAATTCCACCTTCTTCAAGAAATCTTTATTTTATTTTTTTAGTTTATTTTTTTACAAGGCAGTGGGATTAAGTAGCTTGCCCAAGGCCACACAGCTAGGTAATTATTAAGTGTCTGAGGCCAAAATTGAACTCAGGTACTCCTGACTCCAGGGCCAATGCTCTATCTACTGTGCCACCTAGCTGCCCCCAAGAAACCTTTCTTGATCCCCTTAAATTCTAGTGTAATTCTTCTGTTGGTTTTCACTTTATCCTTTATAGTTTATTTATACATGGATATTTGTATGTTGTCTCCTGTGTTATATTGTGAGTTATTTTGACTTTCTGTCACATTATTAATAAGCACTGAAATAAGACACATTGCTTCCTAATTCCTTAAATATTTTGTTTGTTCTACAATCCCTATAATTTAATTCCATCACAAAGCCTCCCCCCCAGTTCTCCCATTGGTGAATTCTTCCTGGATCCTTTATTTTGCAGAAAGATTGAGAGTAAACTGCTTTCCTTCTTTCCTTTTCTTGGACCTATTCCTTCCTTTTCTAGATTTCAAAATCATTCTTTCTTTACTGCTGGCTCATCTAGAAACTTCCCTCAGTGTCTGGGATCTTTTTGCCCTGGAACAGACTACATCCTTGTGGCCTACTTTTCCTGGTACAAATCTCTACAGAGTCATTTTACCTTTTCCCATTGATGTGTTCCTTCTGCAATCTTCATTTTATGTAATGGCCTGGTCTGTTGAGGAATCATTCAAGTACTTAGTTGTGGTTGTTCAGTCATTTCAATCATGTCTGATCCCATTTAAGATTTTCTTGGTAAAGATACTAGAGAGTGATATGTCATTTCCTTCTCCCGTTAATTTTGCAGATGAAGAAACAGGCATTTGATACAAATTGTTACTATATTGACTATTTGATGCAATATAAGCTTTTTTGCTTTTTATTTTTCAGTATTTTTAAGTATAGATAGACAAATTTTGATTGATTTTATGGATTTGGGGTTCTTTCATAAAAGTAAATGGATAGTTTGATCATCGTTCTTCTGAGAAACAAGTATATTCTTTAAGCATTGAATACTGTACTAGTACTAGTATGTATATATATATACTAGTACTAGTACTAGAAACATAGTGTTTGATTTAAACTGCTATTAAGTTTTGTTCTCTGAACCTACTTTATACATTTTTAAAATTATCTAAGAAAATTGCTTTTTCTTTTGTTTCCCACTACCATGATAACATTTGTATTATCTTTTTTCATTGCAGTCAACCCATATACTTACTTTCTATTGTTTTCCTCTTGATCTGGACAGTGGGAAATAGAGCACTATGTTTTATATCCAGTACATAAGATGCATTCTGCCAAACTCCATGAAAGATAGAACCAGCCTATTAATTTGCATCTGGTGGCAGGGTAACTTTTAAAAAATATCAAGGGACAGCTAGGTGACACAATGGATAGAGTACTAGCCCTGGAGTCAGGAGGACCTGAGTTCAAGTCCAGCCCCATAATTAACCTAGCTGTGTGACTTTGGGCAAGTCACTTAACCCCTTAGGCATAATGGTGTTTTGGGAAAAGTTGTAGACTTGGAATTAGAAGACATGAATTTTAAGTTCTCATTGGGAAACTTAATAGCTATGTGACTTGCAGCGAATCATTCAACTACTCACTCTCATTTTTACATCTATTTAAAGGGGAAATAACAAAATTTATACTGCTGTTTTATAAGATTATAAGTTATTTGTAAACTTAAAAGTGTTACAAAAATGAAAGTTAATATATAGTAGTAGTAGTGCTAGGCAACTTCAGAGGCTGCTACCTTTATATCTTATGATCCTTTAATCATTTTGTTTTTAAACCAAATCATAACCAACTGTTTCCCCAACAGAAGGACATTTAAAAATTTTTTAAATAATTTTTTATTGATATCTTATTTGTCATGTCATCAATAGTTATTCTCAATATCTTTTCACCTCTTAATTCTCTTTTCATTGAATGTGTAGTACTTTCAGCAGTTTTCAAAAATGTGAACATGTCTAAATTAAATATTTTCTCTGTTGATTAGGCACAGTTTTATGTATATCAGGGCTCTAGGCTTCACGCATCATAGCCTTCTTAGTTTTGAGGATGGTGATGACACAGGACATGAATGGTTAGATAACAATGGTCTGTCCATCAGGTTGTTTTGTTTGTCAACTTGTTTGTTTTATTTGCCACCTTGTAGGCAAAAGCTGATGGGAATAGAAAGAGGCCCATACACACAAGCAGCAGACAAAGGAATAAATAATCTCAAAGAGACTGCCTTCTAATACCCCATAGAGGTAAGGGGAGGGTTTCTAGATTCTTGAGTTAGCCTCTTGATGACTCATCTACAAGGCAAAGTTTTCTCCAGGGGTAAGAACAGATTGTGAGCAACAGCCTGTCTTAAGGGCATTTAAAAATAGTGAAAGACCACAAATGTATTCTTTTAAAAATAGAAAAATAATCAACATAACTGATAGATACTTTGAAAAAATCTTAAAGTATATGCTTTGTATAACAACTATAGACCACTCACCTCCACAAAGCAGTGGATTAGGGCTGTCTTCTCTTATCTCTTCATTTGAGTCATGCTTGATCTTTATAATTCAAGTCCAGCCTCAGACACTTAATAATTAATTTAGCTGTGTGACCTTGGGTCAGTCACTTTACTCCCTAGGCATAGTTTTGTGGGAAAAGCTGTAGACTTGGAATTAGAAGACAGGAATTTTAAGTTTATTGGTAGAGAACAAAATTAGAAACCTAAAAGGTTTTTAGAAATAACCTAATTATATCACTTTGGCAGAATGTAGACCCACTAAATGGTGTGTCCAGTTCCACCTGAATCTCTCTAAGTCTTACATTATAGAGTGAATTATAGGCTGAATGTTCAGCAGGAAATTTCCAAAAAGGGCAATCTCCTTGCTTGAGATGTACATCAGCAGGTAAGTATACATATTTAATGAAATTTGGGTAAAGTCAAAAACACAAGCTACTGGTCTAATCTAAAAACATAAGAATTGGGTGAGATCCCAACCATTCCTTACAATAGTCTCTGCTTCTTCTGAAGGTCTCTGGGGTCAACATAGTCTATGCATAAACCTTTAAATAAACAATGTCTACCATACAAAGCAAGGTTCAAACAATTTAAAAATGTTTCTCAAATGATATAATAAAGTTTTCCCCACATATTCACTTTTTATTTGGGGGTTGTTCTTTCTATTTACATTATTGTAATTATTGTATGCATCAAGTATTGGCTCTAATTACATCAATATTTCCATATTTATTTGTATTCACCACACATTTTTTTGTATTCTTATAGCCAGTACATGTACTGCATTTGGGATAGCCATTCTCCAGTAGATGGGCATCTCTTCCTTAGGGTATAAATTCAGTAAGAGTCTCTAACTCAAAGGGTCTGGACATTTTGGGCAATTTATTTGTATAATTCCAAATTTCTTTCCATAGTGTGATATCATTTCACATCTCCACAATAACATAAGTCACTTATTCCATAACCCTTTCAATTTGGAATATGGCTATTTTTTAATCGTGTTTGCCAATTTTCAAGATGTGACATAAAGTCAAAGCTCAGGATTATTTTAATTTTTATTCTTATTATTAATAATTTGAAGTATTCTTTTATGTATTTGGAAATACTTTTCAGTTCTTCCAAGAATTATTTGATATCCTTTGAGCTCTTATTTATTGGAAATTGGCCATTGGTATTAATATGTGGGTATACACTGTGTATACCCACATATGTAATTAGTGTGATATGAAATCATTTATAAACATCACATGCAAAAATATTCATAGAAGAATTGGAAATTAAGTGAATGTCCATCACTTGGGGAATGACTGAACAAATTGTGGTATATGTGCATTATGGAACACTATTATTCTAGTAGAAACCAGGAGGGATGGGAATTCAGAGAAGCCTGGAAGGATTTGCGTGAACTGATGCTAAGTTGAGATGAGCAGAATCAGAACACTGTACACCATAACAGCTACATGTAGTCAATGATCAACCTTAATGGACTTGCTCATTTCATCAGCGCAATAATAAGGGATAATTTTAGGGTATCTGTGATGGAAAATACCATCTGTATCCAAAGAAAGAAATATGGAGTTTAAACAGACCAAATTTTTAAAAATTTTAAATTTTTTTTAAAAAGTTATCTTATGTATTACTTATATTTTATTTTTTTCCTTATGGATATGATTTTTCTCTCAAATTTTGATTTGAAGTTCAATTTTGATCAATGTATAGCATGGAATCAATGTAAAGACTATCAGACTACCTTCTGTGGGGGTGGGGTGGGGGAAGAGAAGCAAGGTCGAGGGAAAAATTGTAAAATTCAAAACATTACAAAAATATGATAGGATGTTATGAATCCCTTGCCAGAGAAATTTGATACAAAGATTTCCCTTCTTAACCTGGATAAATTAATGATAATTTTAAGTTTCCTGTAATCAAAGTTATCTATTTTATCTTTTGTAATAACTACAAAATTAAAACTATAATCTCATTTGGTTAAGAATACATCTCTTATCCATAGCTGGAAAAAAGTAAGTCATCTGTTTCTCTTAATTTTAATAGTCTGATCGTTAATATTAAAGTTGTATATAAATTTAGTGGAATATGGTTTAAAGTATTGTCATATATCTAACTTATATCAGATTATTTTCCAGTTTTCCCAGATATTTTTATCAAATAAATTTTTTTACTAGCTAATTTAAGTTTTCTACTTTTTCAAACACTGAACTATTAGGTTCCATTGTTTCTGATTCTGATACTGAATCTGTTCCATAGATCTAATTCTCTCTGTTTTTAAATGAGTTTTTTAGTTAAATAACAAATTAGAAATTCTGAGAAGAAAATCCTGAAATTTAAAGAAAACTATTGATCTAATAAATAAAACCAAGAGTTGATTTTTATGAAAAAAATAAAATACAAGAATACCAAATTACCAGTATCAAAACTGAAAAGGATAAACTCATCACTAATGAGGAAATTTAAAATTAATTCATAACTTTTGCCCAGCTGTATGCTAATAAAAAAATTATAAAACCTGATTGAAATAGATGAAGAGTAAATATAAATTATCTGATGAACAGATGAAGAAATAAAATACTTGAATAACCCCATTTCAGAAAAAGAAATTGAAGAAACTATCAATAAACTCTCCAAAAAAACCTCTCCAGGTCCAGATGGATTTACAAATTAATTTTTTAAACATTTAAGGAACAACTAATTTCAATTCTCCATAAACTGTTTTTAAAAATAAGAGACAAGAGTTCTGCCAAATTCTTTTTACGATACCAATTTGGTGCTGATACCTAAATTGGAAGAGCCAAAACAACGAAAATTATAGACCAATTTCCCTAATGAATATTAATGCAAAAATCTTAAATAAAATTTTAGCAAAAAAATTACAAGAAATTATTACTAGGATAATATGACATAATCAGGTAAAATTTATGCCAGGTAGGCAAGGATGGTTCAATATTAAGCATTCAGCATAATTGAACATATCATTAACAAAACCAACTGAAATCATGTGATTATCTCAATAGATACTGAAAGAGCCTTTAACAAAATACAACATCCATTCTTATTAAACACACTAGAGAGTATAGGAATAAATGGAGTTTTCCTTAACATAATAAGCAGTAACTATCTAAAACTGTCAAGAAACATTTTATGTAATGGGGATAAACTAGGAGCATTTCCAAAAGATCAAGAATGCCCATTATCATCTCTACTATTCAGTATAGTATTAGAATTCTAGCTTTAGCAATAAGAAAAGAAAAAGAAATTGAAGGAATTAGAATTGGCAATGAGGGAGCAAAACTTTAACTCTTTGCAGATGATATTGTGATATATTTACAGTAACCTAAAAAATCAACTAAAAACTACTTGAAACAATTAACATGCAGCAGAGTAGCAGGATATAAAATAAACCCACATAAATCATCAAGCATTCCTATATATGATCAATAAATCCCAAGGACAAAAGATAGAGAAATTCCATTCAAAGTAATTGTAGGCAACATAAAATACTTGGGAATCTACCTACCAATACAAATCCAGAAACTAAATGAACACAATTACAAAATACTTTTCATACTAATAAAGTCATATCTAAGCCATACCAATTAGACTATCAAAAAACTATTTTGTAGAGCTAAGAAATATAGTAGCAAAATTCATCTGGAGAAATAAAAGGTCAATAATGTCAAGGAATTTGGTGACAAAAATGCAGAGGAAGGTAACCTAGTTGTACCAGACTTAATGCTTTACTATAAAGTGGCTGTCATCAAAATTGCCTGGGACTGGTTAAAAAATAGAGTAATGGACCAGTGGTTTAGAATAGGTACAAAAAACAGTAAGAAATGATGATAGTAATCTACTATTTGACAAACCAAAGGCATTAGCTTCTGGAATAAAAACTGCTGGAAAAATTGGAAAATAGTATGGCAGAAACTAGGCATAGACCCACATCTCACATCCTATACCAAAATAAAATCAAAATGGGTGCAGAATTTTGACCTAAAAGGTGGTACCATAGACCAATTAAGAGCTTAAGATCAGATATATGGAAAGGAGAGAAATTTATGACCAAACAAGAACATTTTAAATTACAAAATGGATGATTTTCACTACATTAAATTAAAAAAGTTTTGCACCAATATAACCAATGCAGCCAAGATTAGAAAGAAAAGAGAAACCTAGGAAACAATGTTTATAACTAATGGTTCTGATAAAGGTCTCATTTCTAAAATACATAGAGAACTGAATCAAATTTGTAAGATTACAAGCCATTCCCCAGTTGATAGATGGTCAAAGGATATGAAAAGTCTATTTTCAAATGATTAATTTAAAGCTATACTTAGTCATATAAAAAATGCTCCAAAACATTATTGGTTAGAGAAATGCACATTAAAACAATTATGAGGTACCACCTCACACCTATCAGATTGATTAACATGATAAAAAGGGGAAATTATCAATGTTGGATAGGTTATAGGAAGATTGGGGCATTAATAATGCACCATTGGTGGCGTTATGAACTGATGCAACCATTCTGGAGAGCAAACTGGAACTGCACCCAAAGAGCAATAAATCTGATCAGACTCTGACCCAACAATAGCCAATTCTAGGCCTATATCTAAAAGATATCAGAAAAAAAAGGGAAAAGCCCCATATGTTCAAAAATATTTATAGTGGCTCTTTTTGGGCAGGTGGCAAGGAATTGGAAGCCCGTAAGTTGGGAAATGGCTGGACAAGTTATGGTATATAACTATACACTTAGAGTACTATTTTAGAGTACTCTTCTTCTATTGTACCACACTGTTGTTCCATAAGATGCTATGAATGGTCAGACTTTAGAGAAGCTTGGAAAGAATTACATGAGCGTGTGCTGGGTGAAAAGAGAAGATCCAAGAGAATGTTGTACACATAAACAACAATGTGAATTGATCAACTATGACGGATACAGCTCCTTTCAGCAGTTCAAAGATCTTAGACAACCCTGGGAGATCTATTATGGATAATGTCATCAATATCCAGAGGAAAAAAAACACACACCCCCATCTAAATGGATACCATGTTCACTTATTAAAAATCTCTCTTTTTCCTTCCTATCCCATGGTTTTCTTTCTTTTCCCTTAGTCTTAATTCCTCATACAGAAAATGCCTAATATGTAAATATGTTAAGCACAAAAGTACTCATACAACTTTTACCAAATTGTTTGATGCTGAGGGGAAGGGAAGGGAGGTAGGAAGGAAAGGTGGTTGAAAAAAATATGTAATTTATATGCAAATGGATGAATGTTGAAAAACTTCAGTAGCATATCATTGGAAGAATAAGATAAAATATCAGTTAATTTAAAAAGTTGAAATATTTTTGATGATTGCTCCATTATATAATATTATTATTATAATTTGAGTGCTATTCCTCCAACTTTACTTCTTTTCATTTCTCCTAATGTTCTAGATAGTTTGTTTTCCTCAAATGATTTTTTTAAAATCAAATTCTTGTATTAGTCATGTTTAAAAATACACACCCACATAAACAAGTACATACACACATATATGTGTGTGTAAATAATGTTTTTTTCTTTTAAATTTATTTTTATTGAAGATATTATTTGAGTTTTACAATTTCCCTTCCATCTCACTTCCCTACCCCCATCTCCCCATGGAAAGCAATCTGCCAGTCTTTACTTTGTTTCCATGTTGTACCTTGATCCAAATTAGGTGTGATGAGAAAGAAATCATATCCTTAAAGAAGAGATGAGAAGTCTAAGGTAGCAAGATCAGACAATAAGATATCTGTTTTTTTCTAAATTAAAGGGAATAGTCCTTGAATTTTGTTCAAACTCCACAGCTCCTTATCTGGATACAGATGGCATTCTCCTTTGCAGACAGCCCAAAATTGCTCCCGATTGTTGCACTGATGGAATGAGCGAGTCCTTCAAGGTTGAACATCACTCCCATGTTGCTGTTAGGGTATACAGTGTTTTTCTGGTTTCAAATGAATTTTTTTAAACAAAACATCCTCCTGGTAATTTGATTCTGATAGAATACAAAATGTAAAGTAATTTTGGAAGCACTATCATTTTTATTACATTGTCATGGCCTTGCTATTGGTACTGAATATTCCTCTAGCTATTTTAAATTGTTCTTTAGGCAGCACTTTGTAATTGAATTTATGCAAGTCTTTGGTGTGCTTTCTTAGGTTAAACTCCAGATAATTTTTTGTATTTTTTAATTATGTGGAATGGAATTTCCCTTTCTCTTATTGCTATTTTTGGGGGGAGGGGAGGGCTGTTGGTATATAGAAATGCTGTTGATTTTTGAGGGTTGATAGTCTAAAAAGAAACTAGGTTTTTAGACTTCAATTTTGCTAAAGCTTTTTTTTTAAATTTATTATTTTTATTCTCATTTTGTACAAATTTTTTTTACATTAATAAAATATTCTTTACAAGTAAACAAAATACCCCTCCCCCCCTCCATGAATATAGATAGACTTGTTTGGGTGAAAAAAGTAAAGGGGAGAGGAAAAAAATTAAAATAAAAAAAATAGTAATAATTGTAGGTATGGCCAGGTGGCGCAATGGACGAAGCAACAGCCCTGGAGCCACGAGCACCCAAGTCCACATCCAGCCTCGTAAACCCAACAATCACCCAGCCGTGTGACATGCAAGCCACCCAATCCCCACTGCCCTGCAAAAAACAAAAAAAAAAAAAGAAAAAACACCCAAAATGAAATAAAATAGTAATAATAGTAGGGGTGGCTGGGTGACAGACAGAGCATTGGCCCTTGAGCCAGAAGCACCTGGGTCCAAATCCGGCCCCAGACACCCAAAGATCACCCTGCTATGTGGCCCCAGGCAGGCCATCCAACCCTACTTGCCCTGCACCCTCCCCCAAATAATCATAACAAAAAATGTGCTTGAGTCTTTGTTCCAACACCAACAACTCTGTCATGGGTGGATCTCATTCTTTATGATAAGTCCATCACAAAAGTTATTTCCATATTTTTCCACCATTGCCATTGCTGATCGCATCTCCCGCCTTTCTTATTTCTCCACTACCATGTACTCTATTTTCTCTCTCCTTTCACTATGACTCTGCTGTAGGGTAGCTGAGTGGCGCAGCAGACAGATCCCTGGTCCCGGGGCCAAGAAGCCCTGAGCCCCCATACCACCCCTTAGGCTCAGAATCCACCTGGCCCTGTGGTCCTGGGCAGGCCTTTCATTCCCAGCCCCTTGCAAGAAGTAAGAAAGAAAATGTGTTATATCTGGCCACTCTCTCCCCATGGTCCATCCTCTCCTCCTTTATTCACATCCCCACCCCTTCCCCCTGCTCCCCCCTCCTTCTTACTCCAGATGTCTTTACCCCATTGAGTATATTTGCTGTTTCTTCTCCTAGCCATCTCTGATGAGAGCAAAGTTTCCCTCATTCCCCCTTGCCTCCCCCCTTCCATATCATTGCAATAGCTCATTGTAATAAAAAAAAAATCTTATGTGAAATATCTTGGACTATTCCCCCTCTCCTTTTTCTTTCTCCCATTCCATTTCCCTTTTTTTTCTATTGACTCCATTGTTACACCATATTTTATCTTTGAATTCAGCTTTCTCCTGTGCTTCAACTATAAAAGCTCTCTCTACCTGCTCTATTAACTGAGAAGGTTCATATGAGTATTATCAGTGTCATTTTTCTATGCAGGAATACATGCAGTTCATCCTCATTAAGTCCCTCATATTTCCCCCCTCTCCTCCAATCTCCATGCTTCACCTGAGTCCTGTATCTGAAGATCAAACCTTCTGTTCAGCTCTGGCCATTCCAAAAGGAACCTTTGAAATTCCCCTGGTTCATTGAAAGTCCATCTTTTTCCCTGGAAGAGGACATTCAGCCTTGCTGGGTAGTTCATTCTTGGCTGCATTCTAAGCTCTCTTGCCTTCCGGTATATTGTATTCCAAGCCCTACGAGCTTCCAATGTAGTTGCTGCTAAGTCCTGTGTGATCCTGACTGCAGCTCTACGATATTTGAACTGTGTCCTTCTGGCTGCTTGTAATATTTTCTCTTTGACTTGGGAGTTCTGGAACTTGGATATAATATTCCTGGGGGTTGGGTTTTTGGGATCTCTTTCTCTGGGGGATCGGTGGATTCTCTCCATTTCTATTTTGCCCTCTGCTTCTAGAATATCAGGGCAATTTTCCTGTAGTAATGCTTTGAAAATGATGTCAAGGCTCTTTTCCTGATCATGACTCAGGTATTCCAATAATTTTTAAATTATCTTTCCTAAGTCTGTTTTCCATATCAGTTGTTTTTTCAATGAGATATTTCACATTTTCTTCTAATTTTTCATTTTTTTGGTTTTTAAGTATTGATTCCTGATTTCTGGTAAATTCATCAATCTCCCTGAATTCTATTCTTTGTCTGAAGGATTTGTTCTCCTCAGAGAGTTTTCTTATCTCTTTTTCCATCTGGCCAATTTTGCTTTTTAAAGCATTCTTCTCCTCAATAACTTTTTGAACTGTTCTATCCATTTGACCTAAGCTGGGTTTTAGCATGCTATTGTCTTCAGCATTTTTTTGGATTTCCTTGATTAAGCTGCTGACTTCATTTTCATGTTTTTCCTGCATCTCTCTCCTTTCTTTTCCAAGTTTTTCTTCCAACCCCCTCATTTGGTTTTCAAAGTCTTTTTTGAGCTCTATCATAGCCTGAGCCCAATTTCTGTTTTTCTTGGAGTCTTTAGATGCAGGAGCTTGCGCTTCCTCATCTTCAGACTGAGTATTTTGGTCCTTCTTGGGCTCATTTGCAAAATATTTCTCAATAGTCTTCTTTTTGTTTCTCTGCTTGCTCATTTTCCCAGCCTGGGCCTGGTTTGGGGTGTTTCTTGAGCTTTTGGGACACTCCCACAAGGGTCTCAGTGTGTGAGGTTCTGTCCTCCCTCCTGGTCTGTGAATGACCATAAGCGCCCCCCTCTGCCAAGGGGCTGATGTGGGGGGGAGGGCTGCTGTTCCATAGGGGGGCCTAGACTATGGTCAGGATCTGAATGTGGTCAGAGCCTCAGAGTCCTGTTTCACAGCAGAGGACAGAGCTCTGCAGTCTCTCTTCACTCCCCTCCCTCAGCTCAATGGGCTCATGCCCTGGGGGTGCCTGCTTCTGCTTCTGTTTCCTGGATCAGGGCTGGGGAAAGAAGATGCTGCTTGCTGTGTGCCCTGAGGGCTGGGCTCCATGTGCTTACTCTGGCAGAGGTCCCCCGCTGTTCCCCCACTTTGTGCCCAGTGCTCCTCGGGGTGCAGCTCAGGAGACTCCCCCGCTGCTGTGAGCTGAGACCCCCAGCGCCCTGGGGCTACCTCCACGAGGCTGAGGTTCTTTGGCTCTGGTGGGCCACCCCTCTGTTGGGCTGCCTCTCCAACCCCGGGGAGCAGAGCCTTTCTGCTCTTTTACAGGTTACCTTGAGTAGGAGAACTGCCTCACTGGGTCCCTTTGTGGGTTCTGTCTCTCGAAAGTTTAGTTAGAGTCCTTAGCTGATGAATTTTATCAGAGAGCTCCTAAGACTCGATCCCTTCTTGTCGCCATCTTGGCTCCGCCCCCTTGCTAAAGCTTTTAATTGACACAATATCTTTGCTGACTCCCTGGGATTTTCTAAGTATACTAACATATTATCATTAGCAAATAGGAACGCAGCTAAAGCAGTCCTCAAGGGAAAGATCATATCTCTATAAACCTACATTTTCTTTCTTTATTTTATTCCTTTTAATTAATTTCTTGTTTTCTTTCTGTTGCTGGCATTTTTAGAACTATATCCAATCAGGGGAAGAACAGATATCTTTACCTCACTTCTGAATTTATTGGGAAAGGTCCTAGTATATTGTCATTCCTTATTATCCTTGCTTTTGGTTTGAGATAGATGGTTTTTATGATATTTAAAAATGTTCATCTATGCCTCTATTTTGTAAGGTTTTTAGTATAAAAGAGCACTATTCTTTATCAAAGTCTTTTTCTGCATCTATTGATAGGATCATGAGACTTGGAATGTTTTGGTTTTCAATTTGATTAGTTTTTTTTTAATATTCTCTAATGTTCAGTCATCTTTGCATTGATGGTATAAAGCCCACTTGATCATCATGAATGATTCCTTGAATAAATCACTGTATTAGCTTGTTTGATAGAATGTGTTTTAAATTTTTGAGTTTATGTTCATTTAATGGTTCATTAATGGTTTGTACTTTGTAGTTTTATAGTTTTCCTTTTGTGTTTTATCCTTTCCTCGCTTTAGTATTGGCACAATTATTGTCTAATAAAAGAATTCTAGTCGGGTTCTTTGTTGCTCAGTTTTTGAGAATAATTTATGAAATATTGGTCCTAATTGTTCCTTAAAAATTTGGTAGAAGTTTTCTGTGAATTTCTCAGAACCAGAAGTATTTTCCTACCTTTAGATGGTTCTTTTACAGTCAGATCTTTTTCTTTCTTCCTTCCTTCCTTCCTTCCTTCCTTCCTTCCTTCCTTCCTTCCTTCCTTCCTTCCTTCCTTCCTTCCTTCCTTCCTTTCTTTCTTTCTTTCTTTCTTTCTTTCTTTCTTTCTTTCTTTCTTTCTTTCTTTCTTTCTTCTCTCTCTCTCTCTCCCTCTCCTCTCTCCTCTCTCTCTCTCTCTCTCTCTCTCTCTCTTTCTTCTTTCCTTCTTTTGTTCTTTTTGGTTTTGCAAGGCAATAGGATTAAGTGACTTATCCAGGGTCATACAGCTACATAATTATTAAGTGTCTGAGGCTGGATTTGAAATCAGGTCCTTCTGAATCCAGGGTGGGTGCTCTTATCCACTGCACCACCTAGCTGCCCCTCTTTTTCCTTTTCCAAGATTTTTTTTTAAAGATTTCTGTCTTACCTTCAGATAGTTTTATATTTTTAAGACATTCTTCTTTTTGTCTTGTACTTTTAGTTTTGTTGGCACATGACTGCATAATGTTTTGATTTTAAAAAATCCTTATGGTTCTGTTGTGATTCTCTCATATTCATGTTTTTCTTGATTTGATTTCCTGCCCTTTTTAAAATCAGATTAACTAAAGGTTTATCAATTATATCTTTTCAGAGAACTATCTTCTAGTTTTATCATTTCTTTAGGTTTTTTAAAGTTCTAATTTATCTGTTTCTCTTCTTATTTTTAAAATCTCCTCTTTTGTGCATATTTTAAATTTATTTGTTGGATTTTTTATTCATAAAAAATGCATATTTAGTTCATTAATCCTCATTTTTTTCTATTTTGTTAATGTATGTTTATAGAGATATGATCTTTCCCCTGAGGACTGCTTTATCTACATTCCAGAACTTTTGGTATGTTTTTTCATCATTGTCATTTTAATTCACATAAGTTTTATTTCTATGATTTGTTCCTTAATCTACTCATTATTTAATATTTCATTATTTTCTGTTTGTGTCTATATCTTTTGTCTGTCCTTGAACTAGTGACTTTTTATTGCATTGTGTTTTGTAAAGGACAAATTAACTATTTCTACATTTTTACATAAGCTTGCAATATTCCAGTGCCCTAATATATTTTTAGTTTTTATAAAAATTGGACATGGTGTTGAGAAATATGTAATTCTTTTGTAGTCCCATTTAGAAGATACCATCAATCTTTTATTTCTAGCTTTTCCAACAATTTGTTCAGTTTCATATTTTCTTTTTTTTTAATCTTTGCTAGACTTAGTCAAAATAAAAGTATTGAAATCTCTTGTGACTATTATGCTACCCTCTGCCCTCTTGTGACTCAGAAGGTGTTTCCTTTATGAATTTCAATGCTAAGGCATTTGGGAAATGCAAATTTATTACTGATACTGGTTGGTTGTCTATGATTCCTTTCACGATGATGTGATTTTCTTATTTATTATCTCTTTTTAGTATTGGTGTGTTTGTTTTTGCTTTGAAAGATTATATGATTATAACTCCTGCAATTTTATTCACTTGATACATCTTGATTTTTTCATCTCAGTTTTATTATGACTTTGTTTTTAAATATATTTCTTATAAGCAACAAATTTTACATTTTGTTTTTTTATCCAATCTCACTCTTTTTTGTTGTATTGAATTATGTTTAAATTTTCCTTCAGTTGTCTCACAGATTTTTTTCAGATTATGATTTTTCTTCATTTTATGTTGTAAACATAGTACTATGTTTTTTCATTTATTTCAACTTTATCTTTTTAAACATGGCTTTATTTCCAGTTGTTCCTTTTCTTTTACCCCCAATTCCTTTCTCCTAATTACCTTATTCTCTTTTGGGTTTTGATTATTAATTCTTTGTTCTTTTCTACTTTGGTTATTTAAGTCTTCTTTTACCCATCTCAGTCAAGTACATTCTTCCTTCTTTTCTTTAGCCAATCTTGTTCATCAGTTTTTAAATTTTAATTTTTTGTGATCCTTTCCAGAGGGAATTTTCCTCTCCATTTTCTCTTTCTGTCTACTTTATGCCCTCATTCTCTAGTTTCTGGGCCCTATAATTAACTATTTCCTTTCTTCTCTGAGTTCTTCAAGGAATCATAAATTTAAAGGTATCCTCTTTGAGTTATCTCATGGAATTTTCTGCCTTTGCCTTTTGGAACTTATCCTGAGAATGGAAAAGGCATGTTCCCACTTCCAGAACAATTCCTGCAGACGATAAGAAAATAATGCCTCATTTTAGCACTTTCTTGTCCTTATAATTGTTGTTACATTATGAAGTCCACTACAGAACTGAACTATACTCTCCTTTTGATTGTCTTCTTTTCTCCATTTGCCTCAAAGTTTCCTCCCTTGGTACATGACTTCCCACTCTCTCAGGTGCTTTAATATAATAAAGGTGCTCCTTTAATATAATAAAGGTGTTCCTTTAATATGCAGCATCCTCCCTCCCAAGTTAAACCAGTGTTCTTTTCAAGAAGCATATCCCCCAGACTCCAAGGTTCCCATCTTCTTTCATAGAAATTTCTCTCTTCAGTCATAAGACTCTTAATCACTGGGAACCCGTCCCCACTTTTAAAGCAAGGCTTCCCTTCCTTCCTTTCCCCTTTCCAATACTTCTCCCCACCTCCTAATCCTCTCTACTGAAGTTTATTTCTAAAATAAATTGTTAAATTCAGCTACTGTGTGTTTTGGAGTTTGCAACCTGGGCTTTTTTTTTAAATACTCTGAATTTTTTTTGATTAATATTTAATTCTCTATATTTAGAAGTTCTGGGCATTTCTCATGTATTATTTATTACATTATGGTATTAAGGTGTTTAGACCTGTTGTATTTTGGGAGACCTAATGATGGTGTTGATGTTGTTGCATCTTCAAGACCATTATATTTTGCTTGCATAGTGAGCATATTTTCTTTTAATGTCATTGTCTTTGGCTTTATTTCTAAATTATCTCTCACTTCTTTGTATTTGCATTTTCTATCTGTGTTCTCTCTTTTCTTTCTTGGGTGAGACTTGCCATTGCAATTCTAGTCTTTCCACTCTTGCCATTATTCTTGCGAGCAGGTTTTAAATTCTGTTCTCATAACTACTTTTTTCTCTTTTTACTAGATCTGGAGATCATAATTTCTTTCTGTTATTCATATTTTGCCTCTTTATCTGATAATTTTCATTTCAAAATATTTATAACATTCTTGAACTTTCTGGCCAAGATGGTGGAGAGAAGACAGGCACACACTGATCTTTCCTCATCTATGATATGAAACAAACCTCTTAACAGAAATCTGATCCACAAAACCCAGAAAGAAAAATCAGTAGAAAGAACATCTATCTCCAGATTTGTTTTCCACAGACCTAGGTGATTCCCAGTGTAGAGGGCGGAGCACCTGGGGCTCAGCCTGATTAGCTGCAGGGTTGGAGCCCCGGGAGCCTGAGGGCCCCAAGAACCAGACCTTCTTGATCAGCAGCAGGGCTAGAGCCTGATTGACCACGGGGGCTTGGGTCAACTAGGGAGCAGAGGCATTGGTGCTGGCGCTGATCCTCTGGAGCTTGCCAACAGGGCGGGGGTGGGGGGCAGTTCCGTTGCAGGAGAGCTGCGAACACCATCCCTGGGCTCTTCTGGTCTGAGGAACTCCAAGTCCATGACTCCATTACTGGTGAGCCCTCTTCCCAGAACAAACACAATTACAGACCTTCTGCCCCAGGCACAGGTATGTGAGCAGAACCAGCCCAGCTAACAATAGGGAGAGGGATGACCTCACCCCAGGGTGAAGGCCACCTTTGATTAAGACAAAAGTCCCTTCAGGCTAAGGGAGAAGACTTCAATCAAGGTCACAGGCACTCCAGAGAAAGCAACCAGCACCTCCTACTGGCCAGCTGGAGAAATTGCACTCAGTGAGTAAAGCCCCTAGGGATCCTAACACCAAACCTCTGTGAACCAGCACCTCCCTAACTCAAGGTCTTAGTAAAAATGAAGAAAGGTCAGTGGAAAGGTAGATCCATAAAATTCTTGGAAGGAAAAGACCCTAACTCAGAAAGACCTAGAACCTCTGAGGAGAATATGACCTGCCCTCCAGCACAGAGACTTCCTTGAAGAAATAAGGAAGGAGTTTAAAAATCAATTGGATCTGGAATCAGGAGTACCTGGGTTCAAATCCGGCCTCAGACACTTAATAATTACCTAGCTGTGTGGCCTTGGGCAAGCCACTTAACCCCAATGCCTTGCAAAAACTAAAAAAAAAAATCAATTGGAAAATTTGGGAAAAGAAGCCCAAGAAAAAATTAACACCTAGCAGGGGTGGCTAGGTGGCATAGTAGATAAAGCACCAGCCCTGGAGTCAGGAGTACCTGGGTTCAAATCTGGTCTCAGACACTTAATAATTACCTAGCTGTGTGGCCTTAGGCAAGCCACTTAACGCTGTTTGCCTTGAAAAACCTAAAAAAAAAAATTAACACTTTGCAATGAGAAAACAAATCATTGGAAAATACAATTGGACAAATGCAAAATGAGAATAATTCTCTCAGATCGTCAATTGGACAAATGCAAAAAGAAAATAATTCTCTCAAAACCTCAGTTGGTCAAATGGAAAGCTCTTTCAAAAGTAGAATTGACCAACTAGAAAAGGAATTGCAAAAGGTAAATGAAGAAAACTACTCTCTAAAAAAAAGAATGGAGTGGAAACTAATGACTTCATGAGATAGCAAGAGGCTGTTAAACAAAATCAAAAAATAGAAAAAAATAGAAGAAAATGTAAAATTCCTCATCAGCAAAATCATTGACCTCCAGAATAGATCAAGGAGGAGCAACCTGAGAATTATTGGACTTTCTGAAAACATTGAAGAGAAAAAAAAAAGCCTGGACTTAATATTACAGGATCTAGTGATGGAAAATTCCCCTGATATCATGGAACCAGAGGGCAAAGTAGTTATTGAAAGAATACATCAGTCTACTCCAGAAAGAGATCCTAAAATGAAAACACCAAGGAATGTTGTGGCCAAATTCCAGAACTATCAGATAAAAGAGAAAATCCTGTAAGCAGGCAGAAAGAAACATTTTAAATAACAAGGAGCCACAGTAAGGATTACACAGGACCTGGCTGTATCAACATTAAGGTATCAAAGGGCCTGGAATGCAATATTCCAAAGTGCAAGGGAGCTTGGAATGTAGCCAAGAATCCACTATCCTGCAAAACTGAGCCTTCTTTTTCAGGGGAAAAGATGAACATTTAACGAAATGGAAGAATTCCAAAAATTGCTGATGAAAAGACCAGAGCTAAATAGAAAATTTTGACATCAAACAGGAGGGTCAAGAGACACATGAAAAGGTTAAAAAATGGGGGGGGGGGTAAAGAAAAATATTTATAACATTCTTTTCTTTTAAAATTTAAGTTACAGATTCTCTCTCTCACCTCTCCCCCATCCATTGAGAAGACAAACAACATGCTATCAAATAAACATGTGAAATGATACAAAACATTTCCATGTTAACCATGTCACAACAAAAAAAGGCAGAGAAAAAAAAAGAAAGGAAGAAAATTTTACTTACATTTGAATTCAGAATTATCAATGTTCTTTCTGGAGGTGGATAGTATATTTTTTATTATGAGTCCTTTGGAAATGTCTTGTATTATCATATTAATCAGAATAGCCAATCCCTTTATAGTTCATCATCATTGCAACATTTCTGTTACTGTGCAGAAAGATCTCCTGATTCATTTTATGATCTCCTGTTTTATTTTGCTTTAGTTCATATAGGTCTTACTGTGTTTTTCCTGAAGCATCCATGATCATTGCTAAATGGTACTCCATCACGTAGGGCAGCTGGTTGGCACAAGTATAGAACACTGAAGCTAAAGTTAGGAAGACTCATCTTCTTGAGTTCAAATCTGGCCACAGGTGGTTACTAGCTGGGTGACCTTGGCAAATCCCTTAATCCTGTGTTGCTCAGTTTCCTCATCTAGAGGAAATGCCAAACTACTTTAGTATCTCTATCAAGAAAATCCCAAATGGGATCACAAAGAGTCAGTCATGACTGAAACAGCTGAACACCACTACATCACAATTATATGCTACATCTTTTTCATCTACTCTCCAGTTGATTAGAATTCTTTTAAATTCCAATTCTTTGCCATCAATAAAAGTATCTGCTTATTTTCAAACTTTCTGAGTTTTCTTTTTTCTGTAATCTTTGATAATTTCATTTATTTTCCCTTATTTTTCTCTCTCCCTCCCTCTCATGGTGGTTTCCTTAGGCTAAACGCAGAGCAACTCAGCTTCTTTAAACACTGGGCAGGCAGTTCATGGTATACCAGTCTAGGCCTCTTCTCCAAGGGACTTTTGGATTGATAGAAATGGGCCCAACTAGATGTCAAGTACTCCCTCTGTTCCCAACTGCTCTAGTCTGGCACAGCTTTTTCTTTGCATTGATTTTTGTAGTCCAAGTCCTTGGGAACATTGGGAATGTGCTATATTGTTGAGCTGTGTTTATAACCAGAATCCATGTCTTGCCCATTTCCTCCTGTTTCTGACTCAACAGCAGAGGTCTTTTGCAACACACAGTGCTACCTGCCAAGATAGTGACTCTGTGGCTTCAGTCTAGAACATAGCAGAGAAGCTGGTCCTGGCCCAAGCCAACTCTGAAACCTGCAGCCAGGATCTCCACAGTCCTAGAAGGAGAGAGGGAAGAGCAGAGTGTAGGGTTTTCATTGGCTTTTTTTTTTTTACTTATTTATTTTTAGTTTGAATGTCCTAAGTTCTGAATGTCCTAAATCATGGTAACACATGAGGTTTCTTTTTCATTGGTTTATAATTTCTGTTTTTGAGGGATTGAGTGGATCAGTGGAAATATCTGGTTCCCCATCTTGTTTATCAGGGGACCCAGAAATCAATTGCCCTGTTTCAAAGATGTCTAGGAAAGAGATTTCCAATCCAGTCCATCAAACAGTTATTACTGAGCAACTAAGGATATGAAGACACAATAGAAAAGAGCCCTTTCCCTCACAGAATTTATAAATCAATTCATGACAAATACAGTTGTCATAACAATAGAAAGTATTTTTATAATTCATTTTTATATTTTTGTTTTATTTTCTCCTTTATGGTTAGAATTTTGTTGTATTTTGTAAAGGGTTTGTGCTTAATATTTCTTTATCAGTTCTTTATACTCTGGCTGGGAATATTTGTAAAAGTATTCCAAAAGTGTTCTAAGCTAGTATTTGCTAAAGACACTGGGAATACAAAGACTTAATGGAAAATAGTCCTTGCCTTCACAGGGCAATTTTTGCATTTAATATTTAGTATTATTATAGTCTAGTCAGAATCTTAATTTATTTTTAAAAATGAAACTTTTTTTGATTTGTCTAACTCTACAAGAGGCACATTGAGTCTCTAATTTTTTTTGTTATCTAGGTCTTATAATTCAGTTAACTTTTCCTTTCAGTACTTAGAAACTATCCAGTTCAATGTATTGATATTTAATATTGTTATTGTTTCATTATCTGTGGTCTTTTAAGCAAGTTATAATTTCCTTGGGCAGCTAGATATTGTACTGGATAGAGTCAGGTCTATTTGAGTTAAACTTCAGCCTCAGCCTCTCTTTAAAAAAAAATTAAAGCAGTAGGGTTAAGTGACTTGCCCAAGGTCATACAGCTAGGCAATTATTACACATCTGAGGTTGGATTTGAACTCAGATCCTCCTGACTCCAGGACCAGTGTGCTATCTACTGGGACATCTAGCTTCCCCCAGCCTCAGACTCTCAATTTGTTGTATGACCTTAGGCAAGTCACTTAAACCCTAATCTCTCACTTAAAACCTAACCTCATCCTGTAAAATGGCAACACAAAGGAGAAGGAAATGGTAAACTCTTTTAGTATCTTTGTCAAGAAAATTCCATGGATAATGGCCCATGAATAATGACTGAACAACAACAAAAGAATTCCCTTTGTCTTTCTTAACTTTTATCTTTTTATTGTTTCCTTGCCCAAGATGATGCTTATCACTCTTACTTTTTTTTAGATTCAGTTGAGAAATTGATTCTATGCCAATCCTTCCTTTATGAGCTCTTTATGAATCTTTATATTCTAAGTGTTTCTTCTACTCAGCATATTGTTTTATTTTCTTTCTAATTTATTCTGCCCCATTTTATTTATGAGTTCATATCTCATCAGTATTCAAAGTTATATCTTAAAGTTGTTTTATTGTCTATTAGATCCTGTTATATTTCCCTTTTGCTTTGAAAATAGGAAGAAAGACACCTTAGGTACTTGTAATTTATAGTACTTAGTCTTAGTCTCCTCCTTTCCCTTCTTTTAGTCTTCCCTTATATAATTCCATTTACATTCTCCTCCACTTTATTGCAATTCATTGCCCTTCTTACATTGATATACTACTAGGACTATGAACTCCCCCTTTAAAAAATAACAACAAAGCAATCTTCTTTTTACTTCACCTAGTTAAAAATTTCATTCATTGGATCTAAGTAAGCACTTTTGACTAAAAAAGTTGGTTAAATTAGACTGGTAGAGATTGGGACTTAGAATTTGCAACAGATGCTGAAGTGGCTTTTAAAGGACCCCTTGATTGGAAACTATTATACATATTGATAATCCCAGGAACCTTGGTTATTTTAGTTACTGTAGACACTCTTACTTGGAGACCAGATTGGGAAAGAGGCAACAATAACTATTATTGTTGTTATCATCATCATTATTATCATTATTATTATTATAAATTAACATTTATATGACCCTTTAATATTTCAAAGTATTTTACAAATATTATTTTATCCTTCTAATATAATTTTATCCTCATATCCTCCCAGGAATGGAGGTCTTATTATTCCCTTCTTACAGATGAGGTATGTGAGCCTGAGAAAGTGACTTGCCTAGGATCATATAGTTAGTAAGGTTCTGAACTCAATTTTTACTGATTCTATGTATAACTCTCTATCCACTGGTGTACAGTTAAAAACAGAGTAGAAAGTTTTGGGCTGAAAGCATAGAATCGTAGAGTATCATAGAAATTCTCTGCTAATAATAATGTTGATAATAATAGCTAGAATTTATATAGCATGTTAAGGCTTGCACATTGCTTTTTTTACATTTGTTAACTTACTTGATCCTCACAACAACCCTTTGAAAGTGGTTGCTATTTTTTCACCATTTTGTCAATGAGGTAATAAACTAAGACACAGAGAGATTGGGACTTGATCACAGTCACATATCAGTGTTGTAGGAAGATTTTGAAATCTAGTCTTCAAGACTCAAGTCATATATACTCTTTATACATTGTGCTGCAGAATCAGTTTTCCTATGGAGATTCTTTCTTCTGTGATTGTCTTTGTGTCTTTATTTCTTTCTGTTTTAAGGTGGTGAAAGGGAATCAGGCTTACATGTAATGTATTACCTGATCTTCTTACCAGAAATTGTATCCAATTTAATTTAAGGCAAGCTATGGGTATTAACTTTTGATTCTGTCAGTTTAACTTGTTTTAAAAGCTCCATGACTCTGTTTGATGTCACTTTAGAAAAGAATAGCATTGCAGACCAAATTTGCATTTGCATGTACAAATGTATAAATGCTTTACTTATATGTTAGTTTTCCTTCTTTAATCTTGTAAATAAAATGAAATTTTCTTAGGATGGTTAAGATTTCTCCATACTTCACTGCAACTGCAGAGTTGTGTCTGCCTGAAAACTTTTGGGAAAAGAGTATAACAGTTCTTTATTTAGTGTCTATTATTGTCCAGGCATTATATTAAACACTACAAATATTATCTTGATTCTCTATGAGGTAGGGTTCTTATGATTCCCATTATAGTTGGAGAAATCATAACAGACAGATATTATTAAGTGACTTGTTGAGAGTTACACCGTTCGTCATTGTTTGAGGCAATATTTAAATTCAGGTCCAGTGTTCTTTCCCTGGTGCCTAGCTAGTGATGATGTAAAGAAAATTACTCTCAGGAATTGTTAAATTAATTCATAAGCTCACTCTACCTGCCTATCCGTCATTACTTTCTATACCTTTATTTCTCTAATATATATAGCTTTTGCAAGAAACAGTAGCCAACTGGATGAATGATCTTTGTGCATTCTTTGAAAATGCACTTTTAAAAAAATATCCAAGTTTGTTAACTTTCTGTTGTTTGATTTAATTTTTCTTGATATCTTTTCATTTTATATTAACTATTTCAAATGCATCCATACCCCCCTTTCCTTACCCTGAGAACCATTTCATGTAGTAAAGGATAAAAACCAGAACATTAAAAACAAAGCTATTGAATATATCGACTGAGTCTGACAATATGAGTAGTGATATGTGCCTATCACACCCATCACTACAAAGAATAAAGGGAGGTTCATTTTCTCATTTCTCTTTTGAGTTATATTTAGTTATGATAACTTTATAGCATTCAGGATTTTTTCATTTTGTTGTGCTTTCCTAAGTATTATTGTATTCATTGTATATTTTGCATTCCTAGTTTTGCATTAGTTCATATAAGCTTTCCAGTTCTTTTTTGTATTCTTTAAACTTTGGGGGGGGGGTATGATAATATATTGCATTTGTGTCCCTTCATTAATTTAACCATTTCCCAATTGATGACCAATTTTTTTTTGCTGTTATATAAAGGATTTCTTTAAATATTTGTAAATTTATGAGTTCTTTATTTTTAACTTTTACCTCCCTGGGATTTTTGCCTAACAGTGGAAAAAGGTAGGGAGTATTTTAATCTCTTTCTTAATAAAATACCAAATTGCTTTCCAGAATGGTTGAATCATTTCATGATTCCAACAATCTCTACACTACTAGTCTTTATACCATTTTAAACCAGAATTGAATATTAAAGCAGTTTTATTTCTGCTTACTTTATTAATAAAACTAGAATAATATATGAAAGTGTTCGCATACTGTATTCATATATGTCATTCAGGAAAACTCATTGATTACAGAAATCAAAAGGAGATAGTTTTATATATAGTACACTAATTCATTGTAAATGGAATTTATTAAATATCACCTATAAAGTATTAAATTGCTCTCACAAACAACTGCAAAATTTTATTTTTAAAAATTAAAATTAATTTTCAATAAAAATGAAGAATAAATAGTTTCATGATAAGGTTTTTGTTATAGAATGAATTTATAGTTATTTAATGAATATTGCTTATGCTTTAGATTGTCATCAGCAGGTTCCAAATATGGATTTAAAAATTAATGAAGATATATGAATTTTGCATATAAGCTTTAGCAATACAGTAACCAAGTGATACTAAATGCCTTTCTCTCTGACTATGTTAGGAAGTGACATGGTTACACATGTTTATTAGGAAAATCACTTTGTTTGCCATGTGAAGGATATATTGGAAAAAAGAAATTTAATTTGATAGATCAATTTGAAAGTTATTGCAGTGATTCAGTTAATAAATGATGAGTCTGAATCAGAATGTACCTATGTGGTTAAGAAAGACATGTATGTGAAGTCTGTCATAAAAATATATGAAGTGAGAGAAAATGAGGAGCCTATGATGGATGACACTCAAGTTTGAACCTAGGTGACTGGAAATATTGTATTTGTTTTCCAATTACATACAAATGGTAGTTTCTACCAATCATTTTTTGCAAGCTTTTGAATTTTACAATTTTTTCCCCTTCCTTCCCTCCCCCTTTCCCTCAACAGAAGGCACTATGATATAATCTTTATGTTTGCTTCCATGATGTGAAATTGAATGTGTTGAGAGAAGAAACATCCAAAAAGAAGAAAGAAAATGTTAGCAAAATCATGCAATACATGAAACAACTTTTAAAAATTGAAGATAGTCCTCTTTGGTCTTCATTTAAACTCCACAGTTCCTGATGCTGAGATGAGCAGAACCAGAAAAACACTGTACACCCTAACAGCAGCATGGGGGTGATGATCAACCCTGATGGACACACTCGTTTCATCAGTGCAACAATCAGGGACAATTTGGGGCTGTCTTCAATGGAAAATACCATCTGTATCCAGAGAAAGAAGCATGGAGTTTGAACAAAGTTCAAGGACTATTCCCTTTAATTTAGGGGGGGAAAAAAACCTTCTTGTCTGATCCTGTTATCTCTTATACTTTATGTTTCTTCCTTTAGGATGTGATTTCACTCTCATCACACTCAATTTGGATCAATATACAACATGAAAACAATGTAAAGACTGACAAATTTCTTTCTGTGGGGGTGGGGGTAGGGAAGTAAGATTGGGGGAAAAATGGTAAAACTCAAAATAAATAAAATCTTTAATTAAAAAAAAATAAACTCCACAGTTCCTTCTCTGTATACAGATGGTATTCTGCATCACAGATCCCCTAAAATTGCCACTGATTGTTGCACTGGTGGAGTGAACAAGGCCATCATAGTTGATCATCAGCCATGTTGTTGTTAGGGTGTACAATATTCTTCTGGTTCTACTCATCTCACTCAGCATCAATTCATGCAAGTCTTTCTGAAATCCTGTCCCTCACAATTTCTTAGAACAGTAGTGTTCCATCACATACATATAAAACAATTTGTTCAACCATTCCCTAATTGATGGGCATGCCCTTGATTTCTAGTTCTTTGTCATTTACAAACAGAGCTGCTATGAATAGTTTTGTATGTGTGGGTATTTTACCCCTTTTCATGATCTTTTCAGGATACAGACCAAGTAGTGGTATTGCTGGGTCAAAGGGTGTGCAGTTTTATTACCCTTTGGGCATAATTCAAATTGGTCTCTAGAAAGGTTGGATCTGTTCATCAGCATTCCAGATTTTGCACTTCCCCTCCAACATGGATCATTTTCCTTTCTGGTCATATTGGTCAATCTGAGAGGTGGGAGGTGATTTCTCAGAAATGCTTTAATTTGTATTTCTCTAATCAATAATAATTTAGAGCAATTTTTCATATGCTTACAGAGAGCTTTGATTTCTTTTGTCTCAGAACTGCCTTTGTATATCTTTTGAGCATTTGTCAATTGAGGAATAACATATATATATATATATATATATATATATATATTTGACTAGGCTTTCTATATATTTTTAGAAATGTCAGAAAAACTAACTGTAAAAATTGTTTCACAATTTACTATATTGGGAGCCATAATTTTAGAGTAAAATGTTGGATATGTTGAATTTGGGTTCAACCAGTTGGAAATAGATCACAGATCACAGTGTGGCTTGTTGCTCAGGAGAGAGATTCTGGAAGGAATCTACATAAGGAGGTAGCTTTACTATAGTAGAAAGACTATTATATTTTCAATCTTAGGCCTTGGATTCTGAATCTGCTGCTAGCTATCTGTAAGAACATGACTGATGTTAATCTTTCTGAACTTTAACTTTCTGAACAGTTAAATGAGGATAATAACCCTTTTATCACTTCACATAGTTATTGAGAATATCAAATTATATTGCAAAGCACTTAAAAAATTAGAGTTTTTTAAGTGTATTATTTGTTGTTATATAAGGTTTTATAAAAGACACTGTAGGGGATAAAGGACTTTAAAATATGGTCCTTAACTTCCAAAAGATGACAATTTATTTTGTAACAGTTTATTTTGGGTCATAAAAAGATGGCTAACTATATATGTCAAGGATTATTGTATCTTAAATTATTCAGTTGTTTTTTTTTTAAATTAATTATGGCCACTGGTATGTTTCTAAGAATTACATATGGGGAAACATATCTATTCACATTTGTGTAGTGGAATTTATTCTAGTCTTCTGTCTTTGGTGCCCTCTTGTGGTTTTTTTAATAAATTCATTGTAGCCAAAAAAGGTTTATTCTAAAATACTTTTCTCTTTTGTAAGCCTTTTTATCTTTGCAAATACTTTGACATACTTTTAGTTGTGAGAGAAAGAAATTAGTGGTTAAGATTGTTTTTACTATTTAATTCACTTTCTTATGCATCCATTCTGTGCAATGAGAATGTTTATTGTGTGGAAAAGCTTTTAATATAATGTCATAAATTTGTTCAGTCTTGCATCATGGATTCTCTGAAGTATTGTTCATACCCTGTGCCACAGTTTTAGGCTTGGATTCACTAATGAATAAATACTTCCTGACTGTTTTTCTGATTTAGAAAGCTTTGATACAACTTTAAACCTTGCCTATGAATCTGCAAAAATTATAATACCAGTTTGTCCTCATTAAAGGTGGGAATGACAAAGTCAGCAGTAAAATAGAAAGACCACCTATTAATTGAAATAGAAAAGAAGTTCATTCTTTGTATAAATTTCCAGATACTTCAAACTTTTATAAAAATTTCACCTAATGACCTACTAGTAAATATTTGTTCCTTTATCAGTATATCCAAGGGCAGCTAGGTGATGGAGTGGTTAGAATGTCGGTCTTGAAATCAGGAGGACAGGAGTTGGAATCCAACCTCTGACACTTATTAACTGTGTGACCTTGGGAAATTTTGGACCCAGATGGTTCCAGAGGAGAAAGTAAGGCAAGTGATTTATCCAGAACCTTCTCACTCAAATCTAATTCATGTGTTTGTCATGGTATCACTTCCCCTGATGTCATGGTCTTCTTTGAGAATGAAGGTCAGGGTGAGTTAGGTGGCACAGTGCATACAGGACAGGTCTTGTAATCAGGAGGACCTGAGTTCAAGTGTGGCCTCAGACATTTAATAATGAGAGAGAGAGAGGGAGAGAGAGAGGGAGAGGGAGAGGGAGAGAAAGGCAAGCATCATTAGCAAATTTGTGGGCAGCTAGGGCGCAATGGATAGGGCACTGGTCTTGGCCTCAGGAGGATGGGAGTTTGAATCCAGTCTCAGACATTTGCCATTTCCTAGCTCTGTGACCTTGGGCAAGTCACTTAACCCTGATTGCCTTGCTTCCAGGGCTATTTCCAGTCATGCTGATTCATATCTGACCACTGGACTCAGATATAATGGTTCTGGAGGGGAAAGTGAGGCCCCTCACTCAAATCCAATTCATGTGCTTATCATGACATCACCTCCCCTGATGTTACAGTCTTCTTCAAGAGTGAAGGACAAACATCATCAGTATATACAAAAAAGGAACCAAGTTGTTCCTCTGATCATTTGAAGTAGTATATTTCTAATATTGTCTAATCTGCTTTGTCAAACTATTTGTATAGAAAATGATGCTTAGGAGGCCAGGATTCCCCATTTAATCCTTCTGAACCATTCAGTCTTAAATAGAAAAAAAACAGAAATAAAACTTACAAATTAACTCAAGAGCCAGTCTTCCTGTGTATACATACAGTCATTGAGAAGAGAGAAGATAAATTGAAAATGCTACCTATTACCAATAATGGAAAAATATATGAATAATTAAAATTATTCTGTTTATGCCATTCTATTATAGTGAGTCATAGAGTTTTGTACCATGCTAATCTATTAGTATCTCCCATATCAACCAGTCAGTAAGCATTTATTGATCATTTGCTCTGTGCCAGCTACTGTTTTAGGTTTTGGGAATTCAGAGACAAAAGTGAAACAGTTTTCTGTCCTTGAGAAGGGTACAGTCCAGTATTTAACATTAAGTATATTAAAAAAAATAGGGTAAATTTATTTGAGAGAGAATGCACTAGCTCTTATTAGTTGGATTAGGAAAGGCTTTACAAAGAAAGTTGTAGTTGATTTCAGCCATGAAGGAAACCACTTATTTTGAGGGATGGAGGTAATGTGGGAGTGAATTTCTGACTACTGCAAAGATAAGCTGTGGGAAATGGAGTATCTTGTAAGACAACTGGTAAGGAGGCCAGTTTGGTTGAACTCTGATGATATGGGAACGGGAGTAATGTCTAACGAGGCTAACAAGATAGATTACGGCTAGGTTGTAAGGATCTTTAAACAGCAAATAAAGGAGTTTACAGTTGATTCTGAAAGTAAGAGGGAATCACTGGGTTTGTTGAGTAGGGGAGTAATGAATTCAGACTTACCATTCAAGAAAATCAGTTTGATAGCTGTGTGGGGAATAGATTGAAATGGGGAGAGACTCAAGGCAAGTAAACTAATTGAAAGGCTATTAAAGTATTCCAGATGAGAGATGATCAGGGCCTAAGTTAGTGTAGTTAACTATTTGAGTAGAGAGAAAAGAACAGATAAGAGGAATGTTGAGTAGGTAGAAACAGTAAGATTTGGCAACTGTTTGGATATGTGTACCAAATGAAGGAAATTTAGATAATAATGACTAGAAATATGTTTATTTGGAAGAGAAATGGATTTGATGATAAAGATAATAAATTTACTTTGAAACAAGCTGAATTTGAGATGTCTTTGAGCACCTAGCATGAAATGCAGTTTTGTTGCTGTTCAAGAGATAGATAGATAGATGGATAGACAGACAGATAGAAACATACTAGTTTCTTTATAAAAATTCCACAAATAATACTTCTTGATATTCACTGCCATAATTAAAAGTTCTCCCTCTCTGTCCATCTGTCTGCCCTTCCTTCCTTCCTACCCTTTTTTTCCTTGAAACTGGGACAGGGAGAGGTGTATTCACCAACATTAAAGCTTCATTACCCTTCAGAGTTTTAGGTGATGATAGATAGTCCTATACTGTCCAGTTTATCACCTATAAACAATTCATTTGTAGCTGATGCCTCATCCTTCTGTTCCCCAGTACATGGCTCAAGTTGGGTTTTTATTTTCTTTTGTGATAAAGGAACAACAGCCATCATTTTAGTCACAAGTGAGGGATAGAATGCAGACATAAATATAAACTATATATAAATATAAAAGTCATATTCTTTTACAGATTCATCATCATTAATTGTATAGTATTTTACCTGTTTTGAAAGTTTGGAATTATGTTTGACATGTTTTTTTTTCCTTTTTTTCCCTCTCCTTTCTTCCCCATTCCCCCCCCCCATCCAGTTTAGTCAGTCACCAAGACCTGTTATGTCTTCTTCTTCCACAGTGTTTTTCAGATTATGCTCTTTCTGTTTCTGTAATAACTGATATTGTCCAGGTCCTCATCACCTCACATCTGGATTGCTGTAACAGCTTCCTGGCTGATCTCCTGTCTTGAGTCTCTCTCTATTCTAACCTCCCTCTTACTACAATTTGTACTGCACACAGCTGTGAAGGTAGACTTTCTTAAATAATATTTTCTTTGTATCAGCACTCCTTGTTCTACTCCGCAACTCAAGAACCCCTAGTAGCTATTAGTGCCCAGTGGATCCCATCTAAACTTTCTTAAGTTTTAAATCTTTCATAAACTATGCCCTATCCCATACTCATTCAAACTTATCTTACATTTCTCTAAACAGGATATACTTAACTTTGTGACATTTTTCTCTTTCTGGAGAATTCTCTTGCTTCTTATGTTACAATTTATATTCTTCAAGACCCAGTTAAAACTTGTTTTTTGGTCTGAACTTGTGATTTTATCTACATAGAGAACACATGGTAAGAAAACTTTTTCTACCATTGCAGATGAGTAACTGTTCTGCAATTCATAGTATTAGAGAGATTACATTGAGTCGCTAAGAATGGGTATTTGCCCACAATCACTTAGCTAGTATTTGTACAACTTTGAATCCAGTCATCCTAACTTTGAGACCTCTATCAAATCAAGTCTGATATGCTCTACTGTGCTTTACCCTCAGTTAAAACTTACCTTTTCCAAAAACTTTTCCCTAATGACTCTAATTCCTTAATCTGAATTGCTTTAGCAGTTATACATAATTTAAACTATGTTCTCATGTGCTTATTTATGTTCTTTAATTGTCTTGATTGTATTTTTTCTTTCCCTGACTAAATTGTGAGTTTCTCAAGGATAGAAGGACTAGACTATGTTTTCCACTTTTTGTTATAACATTTACAGCTTCTTACATAATACTGTGAAAGCTTTAGCTATCTGGTATGTATTTACTAACATGATTATAATAAAGTTTATTGATGTAGTAATTCATGGTCACAATGAAGAAGACTACTTTGTTTAATCCTTACAACGAACTTGGGAGGTCAGTAGTACCATCAGTTATATTTTATAAATGAGAAATAAGTTAAAATGACATGTTCAGTCACATAGCTAATATATGGTTAAGTGGTACTCTGAATCATATATATATATATACACACACAAACATATATATCCCACAGTTTCATGTTATCTAAGCAACTGGATCTGTGTGCACAGTGTCACATTCACAAGAGATATTCATTGATACATATGTTTAAATGTAGTTATATAATCATACAACAGAGGTATCTGTAGTTAAAAGCATATATAATAATAATGCAAAGATGTTTACAAATCCATTTTAATATACAAATATCCTTGTATATGTTGATACCTCAGGTTTTAGAAAAGTTAGGCAAGTATATATATACATACATACATATATATATATATATATATATACATATAGTTTGTTCAATAGTAGATAGGAGAAAATTGAATTTGGGTAGAAAAATGAATAAGTAGGCTAAACAGTTGGGTACTATGTTTTAACTTTTCTTTTTTAAAAAAATCTTTTAAAATCATTATTTTTGTTGATATTTTGACATTTTATTGGATTTAGAATAGATGCTTTGCCCCTTCTTTAACCAGTGAGCCTTCCATAGTAAAAATGATTAAATAAGGAAAAGGAAAAAAAGCACTTACAGAAAACAACCAATACATGACTACACTTGATAGAACAGCAGGAGTACTACACGGTTGGCAGTGATGATAAATGGCACATTTTCTTTACTCTTTTACAGGAACAGACCTGGGTCATTATGATTAAAAAGTATTCATTAACTTTGTTTTTATTGTACTTCATATGTTCTTTTTATTTCACAAACTACACAAGTGTTGTTATGTAGCATAAAAGCTATCTAGCTATATCTCAGCTATGATATGAATTTATTTAAAACCAAGCCAAAGCTTATTTTAATGGTAAAAAGTCCTTTAGAGCATAGGTTTTCAAAATATAAAGAAATTTAATGCAAAGGACACACTGATTTTATTGTTCTTCAAATTGCTACAATCTCAATGTGACTTAAGAAAGGGATAGGATTTCCTAATAATGTTTTCAAATATTTTTATTCCGTGTGGATTTTGTGATTCATAAGCTGGATTATCATCAGTTCTCTGTTTTGCATTCCTGGCACATTACTACCACTTATTGAAAATGCTATTGTATTCCTTACTGGAATTAGCTGTCTTTTACAGTGGTGAAGCATCTGCTTAACAGATCTCATTCTATAAAGTATCAACATGTTTTCCTCTTTTGAGAAGGAGAAAAAATGGTCTATATACAAATGAGGCATGACTTTGAATAAAATATTACAAAATTCTGTACCTTGTATGACAAAGTTATTAATGTGTCAAATTAGGGTCAGAATTTAATTCTGAAATTGTAATAACTTCAAAATTATTATCTTAAACATATAAGGTATAATTGAAAAACATTTCATCAATACTAACAAATTATTAAACTTTGAGATGAAAATGGTTTTTGAATACTCAGTAATAATTATTCACAAGTATAGCATTTTAAGATTTTTAAAAGTTTTCCTTCACAACAATTTTTTAAAATAGTGAAAATATCTCTGATTATAATAAAGGTAAACAAGAATTCTTCAAGAAAATCAGAACTGGATCATTGATATCTATTTTTACTACTTCTGTTTGATATCAAACTATAAATTCATGTTATAGCAGTAAGATTAGAAAAAGGAATGGGGGGAAAACCAAAGGTAAAGAATCAAAATTGGTACATTTTTTGCAGAAGATGGTATACTTAAGTAACCCTAAAGAGTTAACTAAACATTAATTGTATGATAACTTAAGTAAATATATCGTATATAAAATGAAATCTATACAAATCATCAGCAATGCTGTTATATACTATCATTTCCAGCAGGAAACAATAGAAATTTAAAATGACTATAGACAATATAAAATATGAGAATATGCATATCAAGATCCACACAAGAATTACACAAATGTGGCTATATACAACTGTTTACAGAAATACAAACCTAAATAATATCAAAAGCATTAATTACTTATGAGTACGATGAGTCATATAATAACAATGACAGTATTGCCTGACTTAATTTGCTACCATAAAAATCAAAATATCAAAAGACAAAATAATAATGAACTTCAAAACAAAACAAAAAAGGTTGAGAATCTCAAGAAATAATAAAGAAGTACACCCATCAGATAGAACTCAAACTATACTACAGAGTAGTAAGTCTCAAAACAAATTGGTACTGGTTAAAAGCTAGATGGTCACTGGAACAAATATAGCCATGCAACACAAAAGCAAAAAAAAAAATCTCATTCTGCAATATTGTGTAAGCACAAAGACCCCAGTTTCTCTGATAAGGACATACTATTTCACAAAAATTTTTGGAAAAATTAGATAACAGTATAAAAGAAATTAGACTTAGAACAACACTTCACATGGTATACCGAAATAAGCTGACCTAGATATGTAACAAAACACTATAAAAAATTAGAATAACATGGAAAAATTATCTGTGTGATTTAGGAATAGAAGTTTGATAAAATAGGAATAGAAGATAAAAATGGATAAATTTGATTTCATAAAATTTGAGAAGTTTTGCATTAAGAAATTCAATAAAACTAAAAAGGGAAACATAACAAAAAAATCTTTGTGGTAAGTTTTTCTGATAATAAATACCTTTCTAAGATACATACTGGTTTGAATTTATAAGCAAAGAACCAATACAAGAGAGTGTGCATGGAAAGTTCTCAGGATATCCTGGGAATAAATTTAGGTGATATCTAGCAATATGAAAAATAATGCTTGAAATCATTACTAATTGGTGAAATGCAAATTAAAGCAATTCTGAGATTCTGTCTTATATCTAATAGATTGGATAGGCTGCAGAAAATTGGCATATTGATACATTATTGGTGAACTTGTGAATAGATGCCACTATTCTGGGAAACAATTTGTAATTATACATAAATTTACTAAAACATTTATATTTTGTGGTCCAGCTATACCACGCTAGATCAATTCTCAAAAGAGACTAAAGAAATTGGGAAAAGATCATTTATGTTCAGAAATTTTTGTAACAACTCTTTTCTTTGGTGGCCAGAAATGATTGAATAAATTGAATGTGATGGAATACTACTATTCTGTGAGAAATGAGAAAATAGTTTCAAAGAGATAAAAACATATGAACTGATACAGAATGAAATAAGCAGATTCAGAATACTTTATACTATAATGTCAATACTGTCTAAAAGAAGTTTTCAAAATTTTTATAAACTTATAAAGAATAAGACATGTAGAACTTGGAAAACAATTTATGCAGTAACAACACTGTACAGACAACTATGACAGAAATAAGAATTTTGATCTATACAAAAACCATTCATAATTTTCAGAGGACAGTTGGTATACTTACAGTATAGAATGCATTTCATATATATATATATATATATATATACATACACACATATATGTATGCAGCCAATGAAGGAATTTGTTTGACTATGAATATTTGTTCTGAGGAATTGTTTTTCTTTTCCTTTTTTCCATGAGGTAATGGGAGAGATTAAAAAAAGATTTGTTAATTTTTTAAAATTAGGTGTAGATTATCCTATTGATGTAGAATGTTGCATGGAATTTCAGGTGAGGTCACTGTGTTTATATTGTTGATTTTACTTAATTGCTGTATTTATTATAAGAGATTACTCATGGAATTGGAGTAATACCTAAATGTTTTTACCATAGAATCAAAATGCTTCAAAAAACTAAAAACAATAATAAAAATTTAGCCAATAGAAGAAGAAAAGACAATTATATTGGACTAGTATTCTAATGCTGGCTCTGCCATTTAAAAATAGCTTTATGCCTTATTTTAGATGACTTTTGGTAAAAAGAATGTTCTATTTCAATGAAATGGGAATAATAAAACTAGACTTTTATGTTTCTCATGAATAATGAGAATAAAATTAGATTTTTTGGTGAAATTCCTTTAAATTAGCAAAAAAGTACTGTGCAAATATGAAACATTGCATTTTAAAGCCATTGCTCAACAAGTCCTAATTTGTACACAGAAATATAAAGTTAATGAATATGTGGCATATGGTCCCTATTTTCCCAAGCTTATAGCAAAATCAAAAATATAGAGAAATGTCTATTTATATATGTGAGTGTATATATACAGATAAATCACTAGTTAGTTATATATGTTTGCGTGTATATTACCCTAAATACCAACTATCATGTAACAAACTATTAATGTTATACTAGTTTAACGAAAAGGAGTAGCTTAGTAAATATTTGTCAGATTGAATTAAAAGTATTTCATAGGGGGCGGCTAGGTGGTTCAGTGGATAGAGCACGGGCCCTGGAGGCAGGAGTACCTGAATTCAAATTCAGTCTCAGAGACATAATTACCTAGCTGTGTGGCCTTGGGCAAGCCACTTAACCCCATTTGCCTTGCAAAAAAAAAAGAAGGTTAACTTAGTCAAGGTTTCAGTGTACCTTTTTTTTTTTAGTTTTTTTGGATTCTGAAGGTTCAGTAGAATTTAAATAGGATGAAAGGATAGTTAGTAGGCATTAGAGATTCAGGATGGGGTTGGGGTCCAAGGCAAGGTACTATTAAGAGTTACCTCATAATCAAAGATAAAAACAAATGGAATGTAGGAATAGTCCACAGGGAATATCAGAAATGGTAAGATCAGCCTGACTTTGGAGTAATAGAGGGGATGATGGGGGCGGCTAGGTGGCTCTCGGGGCGGCTAGGTGGTGCAGTTGATAAAGCACCGGCCTTGGAGTCAGGAGTACCTGGGTTCAAATCCGGTCTCAGATACTTAATAATTACCTAGCTGTGTGGCCTTGGGCAAGCCGCTTAACCCCATTTGCCTTGAAAAAAAAAACCTAAAAAAAATAGAGGGGATGATGATGATGATGATGATGATGATGTTGATGTTGTCTCCTCCCTTCTTTCTCAAAGAAGATCATGACATTAGGTAGGTGATGCCATGACAAAAAGTAACTTGGATTTGAGTAAAGAGGTACTGTGTTAAATCACCAGCCTCACTTTCTCCTCTGGAGCCATCTAGGTCTGGTGATGAGGACCACTGGAAATGGCCCTGAATGTGAGGCACTCTCAGGATCAAGGGACTTGACCAAGGTCAGACTCATATATCTGAGACCAGATATGCACTCAGGTCCTTCTGACTCTAGGGCTCCAGATTATGTAGGCTTTTGTAATCCAGACAGAAGAATTTAGATGATTTAAGGGACAATCAAGAGATTCTTAAAAGAATGTTGCAGTAAGTGGAGGAGAAGTCTAGACCCAAAGTCTCTGTCTAATACTACCTCAGATCTTCAGTCCTCATTTTCTTCTTCTCTATATTGAAGGAAATGAACTCCATGCTTTCTTGGAACTCTAGATATATGCGCCTGTTTTCCTGAGATTAGGATTACAGTATAGTAATCTATAATGGTTTCAAGGGAATTGTAGAATCAGGCAGACTAATTCAGTAGTTATTACAGTAATTCAGAAAAGAAGGTGTGGAGGGACTGCAGTGGAGGTGGCAATGAGAGGTAGAAGTGACTGAATATGGAGATGGAATAAGGTTATAGGCTGGGAAATGAGCAAACAACAGAAGGAAAAAATCCAACCATAGAGAATTATCTTGGTCCTATGGAGGATCAAAATACAAATTCAGAATATAACAAAGTTAAAGTTTCTGAATCCAAAGCCTCCAAGAAAAATATTAATTGGTCTCGGACTAAAGAAGAGCTCAAAAAAAGATTTGAAAATAAAGTGAGGGAGGTAGAGGAAAAACTGGGAAGATAAATGAGAGCAATGCAGGTAAATCATGAAAACCAATTTAGCAGCTTGGTGATAGAATTTCAAAAAAATACCGAAGAAAATATCATCTTAAAAATCAGTTTGGGTCAAATGGAAAAAGCAGTCCAACAAATGATCAAAGGATATGCAAAGGCAATTTGCAGATGAGGAGATCAAAGCAATCCATAGTCATATAAAAATTGCTCTAAATCATTACTTGTTAGAGAAATGCAAATTAAAGTTTCTCTGAGGTACCATCTCATACCTCTCAGACTGGCCAATATGACCGGAAAGGATAATGATCATTGTTGGGAGGGTTGTGGGAAATCTGGGACACTAATACATTGTCGATGGAGCTGTGAAGTCATCGAACCTTTCTGGGGAGAAATTTTGAACTTCTTCATCATCATCATCATCATCATCATCATCCGCTCTATTACTCCAGAGTCGGCTGATCTTACTATTTCTGATATTCCCTGTGGACTTTTCCTACATTCCATTTGTTTTTATCTTTGATTTTGAAGTAACTTTTAATAGTACCTTTCCTTGGACCCCAACCCCATCCTGAATCTCTGATGCCTACTAACTATCCTTTCATCCTATTTAAATTCTACTGAACCTTTAGAATCCAATTTCAATGCACATTTCCTGATCTATGAAATACTTTTTTTTTTTAGTTTTTTTTTTTTGCAAGGCAAATGGGGTTAAGTGGCTTGCCCAAGGCCACACAGCTAGGTAATTATATGTCTGAGGCCAGATTTGAATTCAGGTACTCCTGCCTCCAGGGCCAGTGCTCTATCCACTGAGCCACCTAGCTGCCCCCTATGAAATACTTTTAATTCAATTTGACAGATATTTACTAAGCTACTCCTTTTTTTGCTAAATTAGTATAACATTAATAGTTTGTTACATGATATTTGGTATTTAGGGTAATACACAAACATATATATATATATATTACTAACTAGTGATTTATATGTATATATACTCATATATAAAATATACATCTCTCTATATTTTTGATTTTGCTATAAGCTTGGGAAAATAGGGACCATATGCCACATAGTCATTAACTTCATGTTTCTGTGTACAAATTAGGACTTGTTGAGCAATGGCTTTAAAATGCAATGTTTCATATTTGCACAGTACTTTTTTGCTAATTTAAAGGAATTTCACCAAAAAATCTAATTTTATTCTCATTATTCATGAGAAACATAAAAAGTCTAGTTTTATTATTCCCATTTCATTGAAATAGAATGTTCTTTTTACCAAAAGTCATCTAAAATAAGGCATAAAGCTATTTTTAAATGGCAGGGCCAGCATTAGAATACTAGTCCAATATAATTGTCTT
This sequence comes from Macrotis lagotis, assembly GCF_037893015.1. Taxonomy (NCBI): domain Eukaryota; kingdom Metazoa; phylum Chordata; class Mammalia; order Peramelemorphia; family Peramelidae; genus Macrotis; species Macrotis lagotis. Next base: position 552,842,264 of record NC_133666.1, on the reverse strand, counting down.
TTCTTTTTCTATTGGCTAAATTTTTATTATTGTTTTTAGTTTTTTGAAGTATTTTGATTCTATGGTAAAAACATTTAAATATTACTCCAATTCCATGAGTAGTCTCTTATAATAAATAAAGCAATTAAGTAAAATTTGAACTTCACCCAAAGGGCAACAAAAATGTGCATACCCTTTGATCCAGCAGTACTACTACTGGGTCTGTACCCTGAAGAGATGATGAAAAAGGGTAAAAACATCACCTGCACAAAAATATTCATAGCAGCCTTGTTTGTGGTTGCAAAGAATTGAAAATCAAGTAAATGTCCTGCAGTTGGGGAATGGCTTAGCAAACTGTGGTTTATATAGGTCATGGAACACTCTTGTTCTGTTAGAAACCAGGAAAGATGGGAATTCAGGAAAGCCTGGAGGGATTTGCTTCAACTGATGCTGAGTGAGATGAGCAGAACCAGAAAAACACTGTATACCCTAACAGCACAAGGGGGCGATGATCAAACTTGATGGACTTGCTCATTCCATCAGTGCAACAATCAGGAACAATTTGGGACTATCTGCAATGGAGAATACTATCTGTATCCAGAGAAAGAACTGTGGAGTTTGAACAAAGACCAAGGGCTATTACTTTTAATTTAGGGAAAAAACCCTGATATCTTATTGTCTGATCTTGCTATTTCTTATACTTTATGTTTCTTCCTTAAGGATATGATTTCTCTGTCATCACATTCAATTTGGATCAATGGAAACAATGTAAAGAATGGCAAATTGCCTTCTGTTGGGGGTGGGGGGAGGGAAGCAAGATTGGGGGGGAAATTGTAAAACTCAAAATAAATAAAATCTTTTTTTAAAAAAAATTCTAAAAAAAGCAATCCAAAAGGCCAATGAGGGGAAGAATGCTTTAAACAGCAGAATTGCCCAGATGGAAAAGGAGATTTAGATCTCTGAAGAAAATAATTCCTTCTTGAGGCAGTTGGGTGGTGCAGTGGGTAGAGCATCATCCCTGGAGACAGGAGGACTTGAGTTCAAATGTGACCTCAGACACTTACCTAGCTGTATGATCTTGGGCAAGTCACTTAAACCCCCAATTGCCTTGCAAAAAAAAAAGAAAAGAAAAAGAAAATCTTCAAATATAGAATGGTGCTAAGGGAAACATTGTGAGAAATCAAGAAACGATAAAACAAAACCAAAAGAATGAAAACCTAGGAAATGTGAAATATCTCATTGGAAAAAACACCTGACCTAAAAAAATAAGTCCAGGAAAGATAATTTTAAAAAATTGTTGAAGGGGCAGCTAGGTGGCTTAGTGGATAAAGCACCAGCCCTGGAGTCAAGAGTACCTGGGTTCAAATCTGGTCTCAGACACTTAATAATTACCTAGCTGTGTGACCTTGGGCAAGCCACTTAACCCCATTTGCCTTGCAAAAAACCTAAAAAAAATTATTGGATTACATTTGGATTACAAGTAGAGTCTACACTATATTTTTCAAGAAATTCTCTAGGAAAACTGCCCTGATATTCTAGAAGCAGAGGGTTAAAATATTGAAAGAATCCACCTATTACCCCCTGAAAGAGATCCCAAAATAAAAACTGCCAGGAATATCATAGCCAAATTCCAGAATTTTTAAGTCAAGGAGAAAATATTGCAAGTAGCCATAAAGAAACAATTCCAATATTGTGGAGCTACAGTAAGAATTACACAGAATTTAGTAGCTTCTACATTAAGGGATCATAGGGCTTGGAATATGATCCTCTGGAAGGCAAAGGAGCCTAATCAGCAAAACAGAACATCCTTTTTTCAGGGGAAAAGATGAATGTTCAATGAAAGGGAACTTTCAAAGTTTCCTGATGAAATGACCAGAGCTGAATAGAAATTTTGATCTTCAAGCACAGGACTCAGGTGAAGCATAGAGAAGGTGGACAGGAAGGACAAATTATGAGGGATTTAAGATGCTGAACTGCATATATTCCTGCATGGGAGGAAAATACTGATAACTCATGTTAACCTCATTTATTAGGGCAGTTAGGAGCATATATAAACATGACACAAGAGGGAGTGAATTTGAAGGAAAAATATATTATAAAGATGGAGTTAATGGGGGGTGGGGGGCATGTCCTGGAAGAAAGGGAAAGGAGATATAGAATGGGGTAAATTATTTCATATAAAAGAGACAAGAAAAAGCTTTCACGATGGAGTGAAGAAGGGAAGGATGAGGGGGAGTGAGTGAGCCTTACTCTCATCAGATTTGTCTCAGAGAGGGAATAACATACACACTCAATTGGGTATAGAAATCTATCTTACCCCAGAGGAAAATTGCAGAGAAAATGGATTGGAGAAAAGGGACAGGAGGAAGGGAGAGGGAGTATAGATGATAGAAGAGAGGGAAGATGGTGAGAGAGGTACAGGGAGAAAGGAGTGGAAGAATAGAACAAGTTTGTAATTTTCCTATTCTGTCATATTAGTCTATTAGATGTTTTGGGGTACATCAGAGTTGTTTTCACTTCTCTAATCCATAATTAAATACAACATTTTTCATTTGACTATAAATAGCTTTGGTTTCTTTATCTGAAAATTGGCTTTTCATATCATTTGACCATGTAACAATTGCAAAATGACTTGAATTCCTAAACATTTGACTCCATTCTGAGAAAAGAGGCCTTTATCAAAGAAATTTACTATTAATTTTTTTCCTGTTTTCTACTTTCTTTATAATTTTGACTTCATTGGTTTTATTTGTGCCAAACAGTTTTAATCTAACATTAATCAAAATTATCTTTTTTTTAATCTCATAATTTTCTCATTCTCTTGTTTGGTTAAAAAATTCTTCCCTTCCCATGGATCTCATAGGTAAACTATTCCATCCTTCCTTTTTTAAAAATTTATTTATTTTGAATTTTACAATTTTCCTCCTAATCTCACTTGCCTCCCTCCACCCCCCACAGAAGATAGTCTATTAGTCTTTACGTTGTTTTCATGGTATACATTGATCTAAGTTGAATGTGATGAGAGAGAAATTATATCCTTAAGGGGGGGAAAGTATAAGAGATAGCAAAATTACATAAAAGATAATCCTTTTTTTAAAATTAAAGGTAATAATCTGTAAAAGTCTTTGTTCAACTCCACAATTCTTTCTCTGGATACAGATGGTATTCGACAATTCAGATAGCCCAAAATTGTGCCTGATGGTTGCACTGATAGAATGAGCAAGTTCATTAAAGTTGATCATCACCCCCATGTTGCTGTTAGGGTATACAGTGTTATTCTGGCTCTGCTCATCTTGCTCAGCATCAGTTCATGCAGATCCTTCCAGGCCTCCGTGAATTCCCATCCCTCCTGGTTTCATTTCATGATATACATATACCACAGTTTAAGCCATTCCCCAATTGAAGGACATTCACTTGATTTCCAATTCTTTGCCACCACAAACAGGGCTGCTATGAATATTTTTATACAAGTAATTTTTTACCCTTTTTCATGATCTCTTCAGGGTATAGATCCAGTAATGGTATTGCTGAATCAAAGGGTATGCACATTTTTGTTGTCCTTTGGGCATAATTCCAGACTGCCCTCCAGAAAGGTTGGATGAGTTCACAGCTCCACCAACAATGTATTAATGTCCCAGATTTCCCACATCCCTCCAACATTGATCATTATCCTTTCTGGTCATATTGGTCAGTCTGACAGTTGTGGTACCTCAGGTATGCCTTAATTTGAATTTTTCTAATAAGTAGTGATTTAGAGCAATTTTTCATATGATTATGGATCGCTTTGACTTACCCATCTGTAAACTGCCTTTGCATATCCTTTGACTATTTGGGGAATAGCTTGTTTTTTTGAAAATTTGACTCAGTTTTCTGAATATTTTAGAAATGAGTCCTTTCATTTCAGCTTCATCTTATTGCATAGCAGGTTTTGTTTTTCATTACCTTTTTTTTTAACCTTTTCATGTGTCTCTTGAGTCTTCTGTTTGAAGTCCAAATTTTCTATTAGCTCTGGCCTTTTCATCCAGAAAAGCTGGAGGTCTCCTGTTCCATTAAATAAATGTCCATCTTTTCCCTTGGAAGAGAGGGCTCAGTTTTGCCAGATAGTGAATTCTTGGCTTCATTCCAAGCTCCCTTGCTTTTGGGAATATCACATTCCAGGCCCTTTGATCCCTTAATGTTGATGCAGTCAGGTCCTGTGTAATCCTTACTGTGGTTCCTTGATATCTAAATTGTTTCTTTCTGGCTGCTTGCAGGATTTTCTCATTTATCTGATACTTCTGGAATTTGGCCACATTTCTTGGTATTTTCATTTTGTATTCCCTTTCTGGAGGGGATCGATATATTCTTTCAATAACTGTTTTGCCCTCTGGTTCCATGATGTCAGGGCAGTTTTCCATCACTGAATCCTGTAATATTAGGACCACATTTTTTTTAATCTTCAATATTTTCAGGGAGCCCAATGATTCTTTTTTTTAAAAAGATTTTATTTATTGTTATACAATTTTTCCCCTAATCTCACTTCCCTCCCCCACCCACCACAAAAGACAGTTTATTAGTCTTTACATTGTTTCCATGGTATATATTGATCTAAGTTGAATGTGATGAGAGAGAAATCATATCCTTAAGGAAGAAGCAAAGTATAAGAAATAGCAAGATCAGACAATAAGATAGTTTCTTTTTCTAAATTAAAGGTAATAGTTCTTGGTCTTTGTTCAAACTCCACAGTTCTTTCTCTGGATATAGATGGTATTCTCCATCACAGACAGCCCCAAATTGTCTCTGATTGTTGCACTGATGGAATGAGGAAGTCCATCAAGGTTGATCAGCACCCCCCATTGCTGTTAGGGAGTACAATGCATTTCTGCTTCTGCTTATCTTGCTCTGCATCAGTTCATGCAAATCCCTCCAGGCTTCCCTGAATTCCCAACCCCCCCTGGTTTCTAATAGAACAATAAATGTTCCATGACATACATATACCACAGTTTGATAAGCCATTCCCCAATTGAAGGACATTTAATTGATTTCCAATTCTTTACTACCACAAACAGGGCTGCTATGAATTTTGTTTATACAAGTGATGTTTTTACCCTTTCTCATCATCTCTTCAGGGTATAGACATAATAGTGGTATTGCTGGATCAAAGGGTATGCACATTTTTGTTGCCCTTTGGGCGAAGTTCAAAATTTCTCCCCAGAAAGGTTGGATGACACAGTAGTGGTATTGGTGGATCAAAGGTATGCACATTTTTGTTGCCCTTTGGGTGTAGTTCCAGACTGTTCTCCAGATAGGTTGGATGAGTTCACAGCTCCACCAACAATATATTAGTGTCCCAGATTTCCCACAACTCTTCCAACAATAATCATTGTCCTTTCTGATCACATTGACCAATCTGATAGGTGTGAGGTGGTACCTCAGAGATCTTTAATTTGCATTTCTTTAATAAGTAATGATTTAGAGCAGTTTTTCATATGATTATGGATCGCTTTGATCTCCTCACCTGAAAATTGCCTTTTCATATCCTTTGACCATTTTGGAATGAGATTGATGATTCTTAAATTGTCTCTTCAGAGTTCTTTTCTTGAGGTCATTGGTTTTGCTGATGAGGTATTTTACATTTCCTTCTATTTTTTCAGTTCTTTGGTTTTGTTTAACAGATTCTTGTTGTCTCATGAAATCATTAATTTCCACAGACTCCATTCTTTTTTTTTAGAGAAGAATTTTCTTCATTTACCTTTTGCAACTCCTTTTCCAATTGGTCAAGTCTATTTTTGAAAGAATTTTCCATTTGCTCAATTGAGGGTTTGAGAGAATTGTTTTCCTTTTGCATTCGTCCAAATGTATTTTCTAAGGATTTGTTTTCTTGTTGCAAGGTATTAATTTTTTTCTCCCAAATTTTCCAATTGATTTTTAAACTCCTTTCTGATTTTTTCTAGGAAGTCTTTCTGGACTAGAGACCAAATCATATTCTCCTCCTAGGTTCTAGATCTCTCTGTGTTAGGTTCTTTAACTTTTATGTGGTGTTTTATGCCCCCCCCTTCCACTGGCCATTCTTCCTTTTCCTAAGATCGTGTGTTGGGGAGGGGCTGGTTCACAGAGATTTGGTGTTTAGATCCTAGTGGTTTTACTCAGTGAGTTTAGCAACTCCAAGTGGGCCGGCCAGTAGGGGGTGCTGATTACTTTCTCTGTAGTATCTGTGACCTTGATTTGAAGTCCTCTCCCTTGGCCTGGAGGTGGTGGGTGCTACTGCTGGATACTTTTATCTTTGAACAATGTGGACCGTGCCCTGGGGCAAAGTAATTATTGCTATTCAGCTGAGGGAGCTCTGCTGCCCCCCAGGGTGGGGGTTTAAGGTGCAGGGTGGCTGTTACTGTGTTTATTCTGGGAAGAGGGTTCTGGAATGTATGGAGTCTGAGGTCCTCCAGACCAGAGGAGCCCAGCAGATCGATATCTAGCCATACTCCACAACTCTCCACTCTGGAACTCACCCTCCAGCCCTGTTGGAGTGCCCCAGACTGTCAATCTTATAGCCAAAGCCTCTCTAACCCAGTTGGCTCTTGGACTGTGACTCCCCCAGTCAACACTTCTGTGGCTAATCCTAGGTTAGTCCAACTCTCACCCCAGCTGCCCTCACAGGCTTTCTGCTCTCTTCCCTGGCTCACTCATGATCCCGGAAGATGGAGATTGAGGTAGATGTTCTTCTAGCTTCTTTTTCTGTGTTTTTTCGATCAAATTTCTGTTGAGGTTTGTTTCTTATACACGAGGGAAGATCAGGAGACCTTCGCACAGTGCCTGTCTTCTCTCCGCCATCTTCTATTCCATGCTTCCTTAATTTGTTTATGGTATCACTATTTATGTTTAAAATCATATGTTCATTTTGATCTTTTCTTGTGCTAGATGTTGGTCTGTATCTAGTTTCTGTCCAAGTTTTGGGGTTAAGAACTCCTTATGACAAAAACTACTACAAAACTAGCCTCATAATGAGAAGATGGACTCATGTAAAAGACCTTTATGTTGGGAAAGACTACAAGGCAAAAGGAAAAGGGGATGGAAGAGCAAGAGGGAGATAGAAATCTATCATGGAAATAATGAACATGAACTTGCATAGACTTTGAGAGATAGCAGAGAACATAAAGGTCTTTTACATGAGTCCATCTTCTCATTATGAGGCTAGTTTTGTAGTAGTTTTTGTCATAAGGAGTTCTTAACCCCAAAACTTGGATCTTTGCATTTATCAAACACTATACTATGATCATTTACTACTCTGTTATGTATGTAATCTATTCCACGTATCCACCATTCTAGTCTTAGCCAGTACCAGATTCTTTTGAGGATGATCACTTTTTATTACAGTTTGAGATCTGGTATGGCTAAGTTACCTTCCTCCACATTTTCCCGCCATTAATTCCCTTGATAATCTTGACTTTTTTGCTCATCCAGATGAATTTTGTAAGAATTTTTTGATCCCTATAAAATAAATTTGGTAGTTTGGTATGGCATTGGTTAATTTGTCATTTTTATTATATCAACCTGGCCTCCCAAGGACCAATTAATATTTTTTCCAATTCTTTATATTTGACTTATTTGTGTCGAAAGTGTTTTATAATTATTTTTATATATAGTTCCTTAATGATTTGAATTGTCAAGTAGCCTCCCAAGTATTTTATCCATTTATTTTAAATGGAACTTCTCTTTCTATCTCTTGCTGTAAGTCTTTGTTGATAATATGTAGAATTGCTAATAATTTATGTGAATTTATTATATATCCTGCAGTTTGTCCTAAAGTTGTTAATTATTTCAACTAGTTTTTAATTGATTATCTAGGATTCTCCAAGTGTACCCTATCATCTGTGAAGAGTAATAGTTTTGTTTCCTCATTGCCTTAGTTCCTTCAATTACTTTTTTCTTCTCATTGCTATAGCAAGCATTTCTTGCTTCATCCTTGATTTTATTGGAAAGGCTTCTTGCTTATTCCTACATTACTAGTAATACTTGCTGATAGTTTTAAATACGGGTTGTGGTTGATCAGTCATTCAGTCATGTTCAACTTTTTTTGATCCCCGCAGACCATAGTCTGCCAAGCATTTCTTATTCTCTGCTATCTCTCAAAGTCTATGCAAGTTCATGTTCATTATTTCCATGATAGATTTCTATCTCCCTCTTGCTCTTCCATCCCCTTTTCCTTTTGCCTTGTAGTCTTTCCCAACATAAAGGTCTTTTACATGAGTCCATCTTCTCATTATGAGGCTAAAGTATTTAAGCTTCAACTTCAGTATTTGATCTTCCAATGAATAACAAGAATTAATTTCTTTAAGTATTGACTGGTTTAATTTTATTGCTGTCAAAGTGTATTTTCAAACATCCTCAAACACCACAATTTGCAAGTTTTGATTCTGCAGTGTTCAATTTTCTGGATAGTCCAACCCTTATAACCATACATGGTAACTGGAAAAAAAAATATAGCTTTGATTATATGGACCTTTGTTGGCAAGGTTATACATCTGCTTTTTAGTATGCTGTCCAGATTTGTTATAACTTTCCTCCCAAAGAGCAACCATCTTTTAATTTTATGGCTATAATCTCCATCTGCAGTGATCTTTGAGCCCAAAAATGTAAACTGCTTCCATTTCTTTACCCTCTTATTTGTCAGGAAATGATAGGACTAGTTGCCAAGTTCCTAGTTTTTTTAGTGTTAACCTTCAAAATAGCTTCCTTCTTTCAAGCCTCTTCAAGAGGCTTTTTAATTCTGCTTCACATTTCTGCTGCCACAATTGCCTACATATCTGAGATTGTGAATATTTCTCCCGGTGTCTCTCAGTCAGTATTATAGATATAGCTTCTCATTTTGAGGGATAGTTTCATTTATCTTCCTATGCTTTCTAGTGTTTTTAACAGGAATGAATGCTATATTTTGTCAAATCATGATTTTTGTTGGTTTTCTTGTCGATATGGTCAGTTGTGCTGATACTTGTCCAAAATATCAAACCATTTCCATAATAAATTCCATTTAGTTATAGTGTATGATATTTATGATATATTGTTGAAATCCATTTGCTAGTATTTTATTAAAAAATTTTATTTCAATATTCATTAAAGAAATTGGTTTTTAGTGTTCTCTGTTTTTTTTTTTTTTTTGCTTTTCCTGGTTTAGGTATCAGTGCCATATTTGTTTTATAAAAAGAATTTGGTAGGATTTCTTATTTGCTTCTTTTCCCAAATATATATATATATATATATATATATATATATATATATATATATATATATATATATAGTATTGAAATTAATTGTTTTTTAAATGTTTGATAGAATTTACTTGTGAATTAATCTGGTCTTGATGTTTTTTTTTCTTAGGGAACTCATTGATGGCTTACTCAATTTTGTTTTTTTCTTTTTAAAAAATTATTTAATATTTATTTTCCCTAGATATATGTAAAAACATTTTTAACGAATTCCAGATTCTCTCCTTTCCCCTTCCCACAATCCCTCACTGAGAAGAAAAGAAATTCAATGTAGTCTTTGCATATATAATCAATCATACACAACAATTCCCGTAATAGTCATGTTGTGATAGAAAGTATAGACCAAAAAACAGAAAAAAAATTAAAAAGAAAGTAAATTTAAAATATGCTTCAAACTGTATTCAGACACCATTAGTTATCTCTTTGGGAATGGATAGTGTTTTTCATCATAGGTCCTTCATAGTTAAGAAAACTGTCTTTCATAGTTGATTATTCTATAATATTGCTATTACGTTGTACACAGAACAGTTCACTTTGCATCAGCACAGGTTAAGTATTTGCCTAAGTTAGCAGCATTTTTTTTAGCAGAATAGTATTCCATCATAGTCCCACAGCACATTCTCTAATTAATAGGCATCCCCTCAATCCCCAATTCTTTGCCCCCAGAAAAGAGCTACCATAAATATTTTTGTATATATTTTCCTTTTTGTTTTTTTGTCTTTTGGGATACAGACCTAGTAGTGGCGTTGCTGCCTAGGTCAAAAGATTTGCATAGTTTTATAACCCTTTAGGCATAATTCCAAATTCTTCCACAGAATGGTTGAATTATTTCACAATTCTGCCAACAATGCATCAGTGTCTCATTTTTCCTGCCTCTCCTCCAACATTTATCATTTTCCCCTTCCTATTAGCCAGTCTAATAGTTGTGAAGTAGTACCTCAGTATTATTTTAATTTACATCTCTGCAATCAACAGTGAATTAGAAAATTTTTCATATGACTATGGATTACTTTGATAATTTTATCAGAGAACTGTTCAAAATATTTTTTATCATTTGTCAATTGGGGAATGGCTTTTTTTTTAATTTGACTTCTCTTTATATTTGAGAAATGAGATCTTCATAAGAGATACTTGCTTCAAATTTTTTTCACAGTATTACTAACTGTATTCACCTCCATCCTATTTCTCCCAGTTTATTCTATTCTTTTTCCTTTTACCTTGTCCTTCCTCAGATGTTTTGCTCCTAACTACCCCCTCCCCCATCTATCTCCCCACCCTTTTCTTATCCTTTTCCCTCCTACTTTCTTATAGGATAAAATAGATTTCTATAGCCAATTGAATGTGTATGTTATTCTCTCTTTGAACCAGTTCTAACCAGAATGAGGTTCACCCAATCACCTTTACTTCCTTCTCCCTTCTGTCCCAACATTTTCCTTAATTCTTATGTTAGATAATTTACCCATTTTACTTCTCCCTTTTCCCCAGTATATTCCTCTCTCACCCATTAATTTTATGTTTTTAGATATTCTCCCTTCATATTCAACTCACAACTGTTTTATCTATATATGTATCATCTTCTTATTCTGGAATGTAAACAGTCTAACCTTATTAAGTCCCTTATGTTTTCCCTTTCCTGTTTACCTTTTTATGCTTTTCTTGAGTCTTATATTTAATTTTTTGTTCAGCTCTGACCTTTTCATTAGGAAAATTTGAAAGTTTCCTAATGCATTGAATGCTCATCTTTTCCCCTGAAAGTGTATACTCAATTTTGCTGGCTAGTTGATGGTTGGTTGTATCCAAGGTTTTTTGCTTTCTGGAATATCATATTCCAAACCTTCTGATTCCTTAATGTACAGATGGATAAATCTTAAGTTATTTTGACTGTGGCTCCACAATAATTTATTTTTTAAATTTTAATTTAATTTTTATTTTTAAAAATATTTTATTTGTTTTTACAAATATATACAACAGTAGTTTTACCAATAATTTTTGTAAGGTTTTTATTTTTACCTTTTTTCTCCCTCCCTTCTCTCCCCACTTCACCTATAGAAAGCAATCTGATATAGGCTCTACATTTATAACCATGCTAAAAACAGGTCCATATTGCCCATGTTGTGAGAGAAAAATCAGATCCAAAAGGAAGAAAGAAAACATAATACATAATATAACTTCTAAAAATTGAGGATAATAAATTTTAATCTTCATTTAAACTCTACAGAGTCTTCTCTGGATATGGATGGTATTTTAAAATTGTCTTTGGTTATTGTAACTGTTGAACAAGTTGGACTTCATCATGGTTGATCACCATTCCATGTCATTGTTAATATGTACAATGTTCTTCTGGTTCTGCTCATTTCATTCAGAATCAATTCCTGCAAGTCTTTCCAGGCTTTTCTGAAATCCTGTCCCTCATGATTTCTTTTAGCACATCCACAATTGTGTCTTTCTAACAGCTTGCAGTGTTTTCTCCTTGACCTAAGAGTTTTGGAATTAGACTACAATATTCCTGAAAGTTTTTCATTTAAGGATTTCTTTTAGGAGATGATTGATGGAGTCTATAAATTTCTATTTTGTCCTGTGGTTCTAGAAAATCAGAGCATTTTTCCTAGATAATTTCTTGAAAGATGATGTCTAGGCTCTTCTTCTGATCATGGTTTCTAGGTAATCCAACAAGTTTTAAATCATCTCTCCTAGATCACTTTTCCAAGTCAGTTGTTTTCCAGTAAGATAATTCACACTGTCTTCAATTTTTTTTTCTTCTTTTGGTTTTGTGTTATTGTTTCTTGATTTCTTTTAAAGTTATTAGCTTCCATTTGCTCAATCCTAATTTTTAAGCAGTTAATCTTTTCAGGTTGTGTTTGTACCTCATTTTTATTCCATTTCTATTTGTAAGACATTTTTCTCATTGTTGACTTTTTTTGGTACCTCTTTTACCATTTGGCCTTGTTTTTTTATGATGTTATTTTCTTTGGTACTTTTTGTGTCACCTTCACCAAGCTATTGACTCATTTTTCATGATTTTCCCTCGTGATTTTCATTTCTCTTCCCAATTTATGCTTTTTCCAATTTAGTTTTATTTTTCTTAGTTACAAGCAAAAACACATTTTTACACTCATTTTGAAAACTTTGAGTTCTGAAGTCTCTCCCCTTCCCACTCTGTCCTCTCTCCTTAAGAAAACAAGTAATTTGATATAAATTTAAAAAAAATGTAGTCATGCAAAACATTTCCATAATAGTCATGTTGAGAAAAAAAACATAGATACCTCCCCCTAAGAAAAAAAGAAAAATAAATTTTTAAAGAAGTATAGTTTAGTTCAGACATTATCAGTTCTCTTTCTGGGGATGCATAGCATTATACATTTTAAGTCCTTCAGAGTTGTCTTGAGTCACAGCACTGCTCAGTCAGAAAAGTGAAGTCATTCACAGCTGATCATCTTACTGAATTGCTTTGAGTTTGAATATAGTACACTTCACATTGCATCTGTTAATATAAATCTTTCCAGGTTGTACTGAGAGCATCCTGTTCATCATTTCTTATAGCCAAATAGTATTTCTCCTTAATAACATACCACAATTTGTTTAGCCATTTCCCAATTGATGGGCATCCCTTTAATTTCCAATTCCTTGCCACAAGAAAAGAGTTGCTATAAATATCCTTATACATATAGGTCCTTTTCCATCTCTAAAGCAATACAGACCTAGTACTGGCATTGCTAGGACAAAGGGTTTGCTTGCTTTCATAGCCCTTTGGGCAAAGATCCATAGAATGCTTGAACCATTTTGCAGCTCCTCCCAAAGTGCATTAATGTTTCATTTTCCCTACATCCCCTTTTGTCATTTTCCCTTTCTGTTATATTAGCCAATATATAACAGGTATAAGTAAGTTCCTCAGAGTTGTTCTAATTTGCATTTCTCTAATCAATATTGAGTTAAAACATTTTTAATATGACCATATATCACTCAGATGAAAACTGTTCATATCTTTTGATGATTTATAAATTAGGGAATGGCTCTTTTTTTTTTATAAATTTGACGTTTGAGAAATGAAACCTTTATCAGAGAAACTTGTTTCTCTATTTTCCCCCCACAGTTACTCTTGCTGTTTTTCCTTCCATTCTGTTCCCCCACCCACCCATTCTCATTTATTCCATTCTCTCTATCTCCTGTGCTCTTGTGCTCTTTCCTTTCACCCTGGCCCTTCTCAAAAGTGTTTTGGTTCCAGAATTGGCCTTCCCTTCTATTACCCACTCCTTTCTCTTATCCCCTTCTCCTACTTTCTTGTAGGGTAAGCTAGTTTCTTATATTCAATTGAGTACGTATATGTTATTCCCTTTCTGAACCAAATGTGATGAGAGTAAGGCTTGCTCATGCCCCCCAGGCTCTCCTTTCTTCCATTCCTTTGCAAAACTTTTTTTTCTTCCTCCTTATATGTGAAATAATTTAACCCATTCTACCTCATCCTTTCCCTCAGTATAGTCCTCTCTCACCCCTTAATTCCATATTTTTATTATATTATCCCTTTCTATTCAATTCCTACCTGTATCATATCTATATATGATACTCTGACTTAATATATGAGAAAGTTTATGTTAGTTATCAATATCATCTTCCCATGCAGGAATATAAAGAGTTCAATAACATTAAGTCCCTTATGATTTCCCTTTCTTGTTTACCTTTTTATGCTTTATTTGACTCTCATGTTTGAATATCAGATTTTCTGTTCATCTCTGGTCTTTTCATTAGGAAAGTTTGAAAAGTCCCCCAATATATTGAATGCCCATCTTTCCCCCCTGAAAGAATATGCTCAATCTCGCTGGGTAGTTGATTCTTGCTTATAATCCAAGAATCTTTTACCTTCCAGTGTATCATATTCCAAGCCCTATGATCTGTTAATATGGAAGCTGTTAAGTTTTGTAATATGCTGACTTTGGCTTGAATTGTATTTTCTCCTTGACCTAGGAGCTTTGGAATTTCGCTATAATATTCCTAGGAATTTTCATTTGGGGATTTCTTTTAGGAAGAGATAACTGGATTCTTTAAATCAGATTTTACTTTCTGGTTCCAAAAGATCAGGACAGTTTTCCTTAATAATTTCTTTAAAAATGATGTCTAGGCTTTTTTTTTGATCATGGCTTTCAAGTAGTCCAGTAATTTTTAAATTCTCTCTCCTGGAGCTATTATCCAAGTCAGTTATTTTTTTTTCAGTGAGATCATTCACATTGTCTTCAATTTTTTTTGTTCTTTTGGTTTTGTTATATTGTTTGATTTCTCAAAAAGTCATCTGCTTCCCTTTGCCTCCATTCTATAGTTTAAGGAATTATTTTCCCCAGGAAGTTTTTGTACTTCATTTTCCATTTGACCAATTCTTCTTTTTAAGTCTTTCTTCTCCTCATTGACTTTTTGTACCTTTCCATTGGACTCATTTCTAATTTTTAAGCTGATATTTTCTTCAGCATTTTTTTTGTCTCGCCAAGTTTTTGACTCATTTTTCATGATTTTCCCACATTACTCCAATTTCTCTTCCCAATTTTTCTTCCTTTCTTTATTTTCAAAATTGTTTTTGAGCTTTCCCAAGGCCTGAGGCCAATTTATACTGTGATTGGAGACTTTGGGTGTAGGAATTTTGACTTTGTTATCTTGTGAGTATCTGTTTTGATTGTCCTTATCACCATAGTGATTTTCTTTGATTAGATTTTTTTCTTCTTTGGTTTCTTCAAGTTCCCAGCCTATGATTTGATTTTGACTCTTCCTTAAGTTATAGCTCTGCTCTCAGGGTGGAGGGTACACTGTCCCAAGCCTCAGGGGTTTTGTGCAACTTTCCCCACCCCCCAGAGATACTCCTAGGGACCTGCAAGTTTTCAGTTCTTCCAAGGTGGTATGATCTAAGGTGAGATTTTTACAACTCTCCTGGCCTGTCCTGACTTGTGGGTGACCACAAGCTCTCTTTAATGCTCCCAAATTGTGAGAAGGGTCCTGCTTCCCTGGGACAGCAAACTCAGTTGTGCTACTGCTTCTCCTCCTAGAACTGCGACCCAGAGCTGAGTATGGGCAAAGTAATAGAGTATTGCTTCAGTGATAGCAAAGGAGAGACCCTTCACCTAATCTGCTTTGGACCCCCTTCCTGGCTGTGGACTGAGAGCTCATTCCTGCTCAGCTCCTTCTCCACTGATTCAGTGGCTCACGAGGGCTGCTCCTGGCCTTCTGGGGTCAGGCCTGTCCTGAACTCCACTCTCTTTGGTGTGACAGATTTTTCCTGCTGACCTTCCAAGTTGTCTTTGGCAATCTCCAGACTGAGAGATCTGGAAACTATCACCGCTGCCACTGACCCAGTCATGCAGTTTTTGTTTCCGGATTGCTGGGGTCATTTGAGCCTCCACAGACCTTTCCTAGGCATTCTTCCAATTTGGTTTGGGCTGGAAAATTATTTTACTCCTTCCTTTTGTGGGTAATATCACTCTAGAATTTGTTTGGAGTCATTACTTAATTCTATTTCATTACTATTTCAAGGGGATAGGTTCAGGATGCCCTGCCTTTATTCCATCATCTTTGCACACCCTCATTTTTATCTTTTTAATAATGTTATTCTAATAGAATACACTTAATAGAAAATCCATAACTCTTAGTAATGACATCCTTCTCAGTGTTCTGGATATAGATATAAAGTTTGGATTCTCATTGTTTATTTGCAGGATGAAGATGAGTTGGATTCCCATACCATGGTGAAGACTGGTTTGGAAAGTGTGAGCACCATGAGGGCTGTCAGCACAATGAGTGAAGGAGCTCAGACTATGATTGAACATAATAGCACCATGTTAGAATCTGACTTGGGAACGATGGTCATAAACAGCGAAGATGAAGAAGAAGTAGATGGAACTATGAAAAGTATGTCCTACCCCTCCCTTTTAATTTTTCTTATCCTGAAGAGCATTTTGTTATAGAAATTACCATATTAATTGAGTGTCATGCAATTTTAGGGAAAGATGTACCAAAAATTGCTCTTTATGATCCAAAACAAACACAAGAATCAAGTATGCTATAAAGTTAAATAGACTACTACAATTTAATGAGTCACAATATAAAACAATCAGGGAAAAGAAGGGCAGGAGACTTTGATATTTTCCTTCGTATTCTTCTTCTTATAAAGAGCAACTGGACAAATCAATGTTAATTTTTAGGATTTTTAAGAGAAATTGTTAAATGTTACATTTGACAGCTTTTTAAAATTAAGAATATAATACATAAAATTCTGAGAAATAAAGAAAAAGAAGAAGGCAGAGGCAACTGGAGAAAGATAGCAGCAACAGAAGGAAGGACATATACGGAGAAGAACTCAAGTGGCCCAAAAAGAACTTTTTGTGAAATAAAATCTCCATTTTGTTCTGACTCTTATTCCTTAGTCCTGTGGCATTTTTGCTAGTACAGATATAACAAGTAGTACACACACACACACACACACACAGACAGATATGTCTTTTAAAAATGGCTAAATACTCAATTAAATTAACTTTAGGGGCATAAAGTTTCTCTCTTTTAACATATAACAAATTCTCATCCCCAAAGCAAGCAATTCTTTTCATTAAAATTACATTTTATAAAATAATTTTCTGTTTTAGTAATAGACCATGTAGTTTCATATTCTAGCTTCATAGATTTTGGAAAGATATTTACTAAAGCTGATTAAAAGCTTAGCTGCAAAGAAAGATTTAGTCTGTAATTTGATTACAGTGAAATATTCTAGCCACCTTTATGAGGAATAAAAAGGCTAATGTGCATTGCTCCATAAAATTTACTGAATTGCCATCTAGTGTCTTCATTTCAGCCATATAAAGTACAATACTGCTATATCTGGAATTATAAAAGACTGGACATGGAGGAGAGAGGGAAGGAGGAAAAAGAGAGCAAAGAAGGGGGAGAAAATGAATTACATATAAATGTTATAGTTGATTGTTTTATCAGACAGGGAATTTAAAACAAAAATTTCTCCCCCCCCACCATGTACATACATAGTTGAGATTTCCCACATAACTGCTACCTTCTAATATCTGTAGACAGCCTCATGTCTCTTCTCTGCTTTTCTTTCTATTAGGAAACAGATAATGACTACTGGGCTGCTCTTTGAACACTTCACATTCAAGTCTTTCTACTAAAGGCTATACAGAGTCACTGACCCTCTTCACAGGCAATTAAGAGACAAATCTCTTGCTGCCAGTCTAATCTCTGGCTATTTTTCATTATCTGACTATCTATTCAAGGGCATAGCCCTCTTCCTTTGGCTTTTATTTACTGCCTTTCATGGAGCAACAATCTTAACTGATTCTCTGCTCTCATTATCCTTTTATCAGCTCACTTGACGCACCTGTTCTCCTGTTCAGCAAGAAACTTTGATTCACCTTATATTCTTGAATTTTAAAGTTTTATTATTGAATGCAGAATACCTCAGTAACTTTCAGAAACAAGAGGGAACTAGCTGTAAACTGTGAACTAGGAAGGGGAAGAATCACAGAGTTGCAAAATTTTAGTTGGAAGTCATCTCAGTAGCCACCTAGTACAACCCATGCATGAAAGAAATCCCTAATATCCAACAAAAGGGTACAGACTAAGCTTGAATTTAATGACCCTACCATTTGTGGCCTATTCCACTATTGAGCACATTTGATTACTAGAATATTTTTTATAACATCAAAAGTCTGAATTTGTCTCTTTACAACTTCCACATATTGCTCCTGTTTTGCCCCTGGTCCCAAATAGAACAAGTCTAATCTTTTCAAATATCTGAAGATGACTAGCATATCTTTCTTTGTATTATTTTCTTCTACTTACACATACTCAGTCCCTCCAATTCTTCCTCACATGAAATGAACTCAAGATCTCTAACCATCCTATCTTTAAAACCAAATATAAATGAAGTATGACAAAAGAAAAAAAGGATTTAATCATTTTCATAGTACTGAAAGCTATGCAACAAAGATTGTGTTGGTTTTCTGACTGCTTTTAGTCCACTAAAACTATCCATGCCCTCCTCATTCTTAAAATTAAAAAATAGAAACTTGCTTGATCATTCTGTCCATGCTTACTGGTCATCCTATGTCTTTGTTCACAGTCATATTTTCCTTGTAAGGTTGGGTTTTTTAATACTCTAGTGTAAGACTGCATATAACTATGATTTACTCCTAATCATTGATCAAAATGCAGGACCAAGCATAGATACTGGGGTACATAACTCTAGGAGTCCAGTCATTTAAACAAACCAGTTCTGAATTTTTCTTATTTTAATATTCTGTAATCTATTTCTTTTTATCTCTATCAAATCTTTGCTAAAATCTAGGAAAGCAAAGTTTATTAATCTTGTAAAGAAGAAAGTGTGACTAAAAAGTCTTAACCTGAACTTGATAAAGTCATACTGACTTTTTGTAATTTTCCCAAGCTAGAGGTTTGTCAATTCTTTTTAATCATCTGTTCTAGAAGTTTCCCAGAAATTCATGTCTGACTTATGGACTTATGATTTTAAAATACAGTTCTCTTTTTTCCCTCTTAAGAAATTAGGAACTTTTGCTCTTTTCTAATTTTGTTTTATCCCTCCTATTTTCTGTGGTATTTCAAACAGTAGAAAAGTAGCAAAAAGTATGGAGCCCTGTTTGTACTTTTTCTTCTTTATGAGTCATCATAAATCTTACTCATCTCTCCCTCACTGCATCCCCCCACCCCCAAGTTGTTTCTCAGTGGATATCTGTCAAGTATGCAAATGTCCCTGAAGATTCTTTTCTTATTTAGCATTCTTAGAAGGACAGTGGCAGGTACTGTCTGATCAGTTCCCTTTTATACATTCACATTTTCTCTATTCCCCATCAACTTCTTGCAAAATAAAAGATTTTAAAATACTAAGGCTTTTCTTGTGTCAGATACACAAAATCAGTTATTGCCCATCCTTAAAAAAAAAAAGACTAAATTAGTCCAGCGCCACTTCGCTCCTCCAACCTCTCTCCTTATTTCTCCCTGGTTTTTTTTCTTTTATAAATATCATACAATCTGTTGTGTTGCTCTATTACTCTGAAAATGGTATAAATAAATACATAGGGGCGGCTAGGTGGCGTAGTGGATAAAGCACCAGCCTTGGAGACAGGAGTACCTGGGTTCAAATCTGATCTCAGACACTTAATAATGACCTAGCTGTGTGGCCTTGGGCAAGCCACTTAAACCCCATTTGCCTTGCAAAAACCTAAATATATATAATCTTTAGGTACAGTACTCATAAACTATGAAGAGAATTCCCAGTTAATTCTGGACATAACAAATTGTCTTGTCTGTCTTCCCATGGAGCATGGAAAATTGTCAGGCAAAACAATGAATTCCTTTAAACCAAAAATGAGAAAACTGAGCCCATTGCAATTTGTTTTAATGGGAGCTGAAATAAAATTTATATTGAGCACATTTTATGATTAATAAAGATACAGGAGGGAGTACAAAATGAACATCAATACATTGCAGAAATGATATTGGGTTTATAGTATGAGATCATTGGTGAAATTATATTATGGTTAGGTTTTTTGAAAAGCATTGGACCAGAATCAAGACCCACTACTTAAGAGTTTTTCAGTGTTTTGGATTACATTTTGAGGAGACATTAGAAGCAAATTTAAGATATATGAAATATTACTGACAAAAGTATTTTCAAAGAGCTTAAAGCAACAATGTACTTTTGTTTGTATACATAAGTTATATATATATATTCATTCACATGCTATTCTTATTTTCATAGTATTACTCTGATATAGAGGGCGAAATGTTATACCTAGAAATACTTGGAATTGGATAAGTAGCTCAAGGCAGAGGTAAAAGCAAAAGATATATAGGCCAGATCTGTCCTCAGAGTATTTTCTGTTTGATACTCTGCTGCTAAATGTCATGGAAGTAATAATATGTAATCTCTTGAACTGTACAGGGCCTAAAATTTTATATTTGGGGGTTGTACAAGTTGACTTATAAAGTCTTCCCATCCCGTAATTAGTGACCCTATGATATGCTGACTTGATTTAGCTCAACAAATACACAAACATGTATCTGTATATTCATACATACATATATATATATATATATGTATATATATATATATATATATATATATAAAACACAGCACTCTATCCTCTGAGCTGCCTTGATAATCATCTGCCTTGAGACCAGTCATTTCTAATTGATTGTATTGTTTTTTAAAAGTTTTCTCTTCTTTTAACCATTTTATAATAAAATGATAGTGTCTGGGAAATTATTTGAATCCGCTTAAAAGTCAGAATGGCTTAATACATAGAAAATTAACCTAGGAGTGTCAAGCTTATTTAATAATCAGATGAAAAAAGTTATTAATAAATAAAGTAAGGCATTTATTCAGGGTCAAAGAATTACAATTAAGAAGAATTCATTGTCTTACTGAGACGGGGAAATTCAGTGAGGGGAAATACAAAGAGATTATATATGAAGTGTGGGTAGATAGAATAGCAGCCACAAGTAATTTATTGCAAGATGATAGCACTTAAATAGAAAAACCAGAGGATCAGTTTAGGCCATTTCTAGCCCATAGAGACAAGTAACCGACTGTACCACAAGCCGGGGTTACTTGTAGGTGGTTATCAGAATAGTCAAACTGCAAGAAGTAACCTTAAATTTATCTCAGTCAATGTTTGGGGGCAATTAAAAACTATTGATCACAGCAGAGAATCCTGGGAGTTTACTGTGGGAATAGGGGATGATTAGAAATTGCCAATTAGAACAGGGTAGGGGATCCCAGAATTTTCCAGGGATTGACAGGAGCAATGGAAATGTACACTCAAATCCTCCCTTGCCATCATTTCACTTTACAAACCTGTCTCTTAATGCACAGTTCTCTGTGCAACTCCTTTAAAATCTTAAATTCCAGAAAAGGTGCCAATCTTAATTGTTAGTGTTTCCTTAACTAGGAGTTCCATCTATCATTGAAAAGACAACTCCAGACCCTGTTCCTATGCCCTGACCAGTCAATAAACAGTTAATTAGGACCAAGTACTGTGTTAAACCCTAGGGATATAAATAAAGGCATAAAATGGGCCCAGCCCTCAAGGGATTCACAATTTGATAGGAAGGGCAGCACTGAAAAAGAAGCTACAAAGGGGAAGAGAGGAAGAAGTTACCTGGATTCAGGGACATGAGGAAGTCCTGCAGCTTGTTGAGAGTTTCCACATAGGTTTCATCTTGCAGAAGGATGAGATTCTGGAGAAAATGAGGACTAGAAAAGTCCAGGTACATCTACCTGTTTCTTATAATCACAAGTAGCCCTGGGCAAAAAAGGAAATAGGGAAATTTGTCTTTGATTTCTTTCTCTCTGTGTGTGGTTCCACTTTGTGGAACTCTTCTCTACTTCTGCTTCAGTATTCTCTTATTGTCATCACATTCATTCCCTTCAAATAGCTTCTCTAAGGAAAGAACTAAATAATGATTTGCTAAGGCTTAATGCTTCAAGGACCTTTGCATTCTTATAGAATGACAAAGCCAAATAAATAAAGCCAGTGCTAGGATTTTAGATTTTGTTAAATCAGTAGGACCCTTCCTAGTGACACTGAAATCAAGTCATTCAAAATTTCCTTGACTCATTCCATGATTGAATGGTATCTCATAGAATGCCAACTGTTCATATACTTCCTAGCTGAAGTGGTGATAAAAACTACAGGCTTCTATAACTTAACAAAAAAGATGTAATTTGGCTACCTCCTAATTTTGAGCAACTCTTAGTGGGGAATTAGAGATCTGTGATATATCATATGGACTCATTTGTTCATAGAACATTATGAATGAATGAATGAGAAAATGTTAAACCCTCACTCTGTGCCACTGTTTTAATACAAAAAGGAGCAAGAGCTTTCATGAAGCTCTCATTATTGAGGGAGACAATAACATAGAAGAAAGTTCAGTCTGTGTGGGACAAATGCCACTTAAATAAATTTCGGAGATCTCTCAAGATATGAAGAGAAGGCTTTATTTGTTTCTCGAAATGGGCCACAATCAATTAGAGAGATTGAGGCAAAAGAAAAAGGCCCAAGAATCACATTTATCCTAACTAGATTCCTGCCCCCCCACTGACCCACCCTCCTTAATGGGGAATGTAGTTTTACAATCTAGACAGGCAAGCTAATCTATGGAAAAGAGCATAGAATTCAAAGAGAAACCAGATTATCTCTTTAGCCCTAGGAATTGAATGATTCTCTGGACATCCACAGATAAGGAGGTCAGTTAACTCTTCAACAATATCCCAGAAGTTTGCTTTGTAAAGGGAGGAGTGGCACATAGTTAACCAAATTCAATCTATAATATTTTACTGAAGAATTCTCAAACTTTATCCCACTCAAGTCACAGGAAAAATGTAAAGGGGAAGAAGTCCTAAGAATGTTGCAATGGGGGTTAGATGGCAAGGCTGAGATCCCCATGTCACAAAAGTAATTAGATGTTGCTGAGGATATAGAGGCAGGCAGATTTAAATGTCAATAATACTTAAAAGAACTTGGAGAAATGAAGAAGTATTTCTTCCTTTATTTCAAAGGACATGTGCACTCTTTAGCAGTACATTTTTATACAGAATACCAAATTGCTTTCCAGAATGATTGTACCTATCCATAGGCCCACTACCTATGCATCTAGATGTCTGTTTTCCCACATTTCTTCCAACATTTGGAAATGGTATAATTGTGAAGTATTCTGACAAATGGAAAGTACTACATAAATACTAGTTGTTATTGTTATTGCTAGGCAATTTACCTTTTTTTTACTATTTATCAGTTTGAAAATTATTCTTATTCTTTAAGTTGTTTCCCTTTTAATCTTAACTTTATTGGCCTTATTTATGTAAAACTTTTTTATAATTATCCATTCTTGTCTTCTATGGCTCACCCTATCCCTTGTTCATTCATAAACTTTTATTCTATCCATAGATCTGATAGGCAACTTTTCCCAATTCTCTTTTAATATGTTTGTGGTGTAACCATTTATCTATTTGCAGCTTTATCTTAATATAAGGTATAAGGTATTAATTGAAATATAATTTCTTCTATGCTGCCACATCCAATTTTCTCAATTTTTTTTTATCAAATAATTCTTCTAGGAGCAGGAGTCTTTATATTTATTGAGCACTAAGCTCATCAAATTTTGTTTCCTGACTTAGTGGATAGATTATTGGTCCTGGAGACAGGAAGACCTGAGTTGAAATCAAGCCTCAAGATACTTATTTAGACCCTGATAAATCATCTAACCTGTTTCCTCATATCCTAATGTGTAATATGTGCTTAACAGTTGTACTTACCTCTCCAGGTTTCTTTGTAAGAAAAAAATGAGATAATATTTGTAACGCACTTGGTGAACTTAAAGCACTTTCTAAATGATAAATATTGCATCCTACTGTATTCTACTCATCAATCTATTTTTTAACTACTATAATGAGAAACTAGAGTTTCAGATCTGGTACTACTAAGCCTCCTTTCACCTCACTTAAAAAAAAATTATTCTCCTTGATATTCCTGTCCTTTTTTGATGCTATATGAAATTGATTTTCAGAAAGGAGAAAACAAAATATAAGTCAGTGAATTTGACTTCAGTTCCTATAAAATTCTAGAACAGGTTATTAAAACAAGTTATGGTTAATGAGCATTTCAGAAAAAAATTGATTATAAAGAACCATTATGAGTGTGTCATGTTCCCTTAAATTTTATATTCTTTTTTGACTTGATTACTAAACTGAAAGCTCAAAGGAATGCCATACATAGCTATAGTTTGTCTTGATTTTATGAAAGTGCTTGATAAAGTCTTTCATTCTATCCTTAGAGGGGAAAAAAATGAGGATTAGACAATACAACATAATTATGTTGATTTGAAACTAGTTTAATTGCTAGCAGCTCTCACTGGAAGCAAGGAAGGGAGAAAAATAGAAGGAACCCTTATACCTGACTTTAAAAAATTTATTTCACAATTAAAAAATTTCAAAGGGATGGTATGAAAAAAAATCTCATTTTTTTTCATCTCAACAACCCTGAGAAGTTAAGTATAACTGTTAAACTCATTTTACAGATTAAGATATGAGGGAACAGGTTAGGTGATTTGCCTAACAAATTTGCCCAACAAATCTTGTAGCCTATTGAGCCTAGTGCTAAATAAATATAAAGACTCATGCTCATAAAAATAAAAATAAAAGTTGATCTGGCAGATGTTTGGAGTTGAATTGAACTACAATCCCAATATGAGTCATCAATATAGGATAGCAGATAAAACTATTAATGCAGTTTTGGACAGCATTAAGAGAGACCTTCCAGGAAAGTCCTATCATTTTGGCTAGTACTGTGCCCTGAGGGCCATAGCATATTTGGAGCATGTGTTTAGTTCTAGTCATTGCAATTTAAGAAGGGTATCAATAAGATAGCATCCAGAAGAGGGCAACAGGGATGATGAAGAGCTTGGAATTCATACCATGAGATTCAGCTAAAGGGAGTAGAGAAGACTCAGGGAGACTATCACTGTCTTCAAATATTTGAAAGGTAATCATGTGTAAGAGGGATTAGATTTGTCATATTTAAAACTACAAACAAGAGGCAAAAATCAGAAGAATCCACTGATTGGTAGTTTCAAAGTGGGCAAATTTATGATGTCAAGAAAATCTTTCTATTAATTCTGGAAGTAGAATAGTATGGATGGGACAGAGTCCTACACTTTGACTGGGATTGGAATTAGAGCAGAGTGTCCTCATTTCCCTTTATTATCTGTAGCCCTCTTGGGTCAGCTTTCTAAATTGACAATTTCCCTATCCTACCCATCGAACAATGCACCTTGACTGCATGCAGTATTTCTTATGGAATAAGAAAGGCTTGAAGACTCAGATACACAAAGCAAAAGTATAATTGAATGCTTAAGGGAGTATAAGATTCCTTCTCATTAAGGGTCTTCAAGAAGAGTGTGAGTAATGATATACTGAATTTTGTTACACTAAAGATTATTTTTCAGTTTGGTTTTAATTTGATAGCAATTAATAGTAATAGTAATTAATAGTAATTAATGACAACGTACCATAAACTGTCATGGGTTGTATAATGAAATAGCTTACAGAATCACAGAATATTAAAATAGGAAGAAACTTGAAATATCTACTCTTCTTTATCTGAATAGAATTAATAGTAATAGTAATTAATAGTAATTAATAGAATAGAACTCTAAATTAATAGAATAGAACTCTAAAATTCTGTATGAATCTGTGCATACCATTTTCAGAGAATAACTAGACCCTGCCTTTAGGGAATGTCCAGTTTAATTTGAGAAAGAAGACAAGTTTATATTCAGATGACAAAAAGTACAAAATGAAATATAAACATGAAAAGAATTACAAATGACTTATATTGTCTAGTAAAACTACTCTTTCTTAGATAACAAACTTCTGACAACTTTAGCCATTCAAAATATGACTATACATTGCAAGTAACCAGATTCAGTATATCATTACTCACACTCTTCTTGAAGACCCTTAATGAGAAGGAATCTTATACTCCCTTAAGCATTCAATTATACTTTTGCTTTGTGTATCTGAGTCTTCAAGACTTTACATTACATTACAAGTAAACAGACATTACTTGCCTCGAGAAATATCTAAAATTATATGATTCTTTGACTAGACTTGAATTTTTATAGTAGAACAGTTGCCCTAATATTTGTCTCTATTTTATATGACCCCAGAGCACTAATAGAAAACCTATAGTTTTACTCACAGGAATAGAGCAGTGTGCTTAAGACCTCAATCAGATATATAAAATAAACATTAAATCAGAAATGACAACCATTAGAGAAGATAAAAGTAC
The DNA here is from genome assembly GCF_037893015.1 of Macrotis lagotis. NCBI lineage: Eukaryota > Metazoa > Chordata > Mammalia > Peramelemorphia > Peramelidae > Macrotis > Macrotis lagotis. Next base: position 552,816,196 of record NC_133666.1, on the reverse strand, counting down.
TATTAAAAACCTGTCAGAGCTAGAAAGGAATAGTCATGTGGTGCCACCTAATGTAGATCCAAAAACTTTTAATAGTCTCAGAGAACATTACTCTTTTTAGGTTTTTGCAAGGCAAATGGGGTTAAGTGGCTTGCCTAAGGCCACACAGCTAGGTAATTATTAAGTGTCTGAGGCTGCATTTGAACCCAGGTACTCCTGACTCCAAGGCCGGTGCTTTACCCACTATGCCACCTAGCCGCCCCCTGAGAACATTACTCTTAATGGCACATGGAATACCCTTTCTTTCCCGTAAAGCCTCAGAAGATCTCTAATAGAGGCAGCGAGATGGCTCAGTAGATAAAGCACTGGCCCTGGAGTTAGGACTTGAGTTCAAATCCAGCCTCAGATACTTAATAATTACCTAGCTTGGGCAAGTCACTTAACCCCATTGCCTTGCAAAAAACAAAAATAAAGATCTCTAATAGTTCATGGTTGACCCTCTGGTTTTCCATATCCTTTGAAAACCATAGCTTATAACCCTTACTAAAGTGTTTCCTTTTTCTTTAGTCAGCTAACAAATAAAATTAATTCAATTAAAGGTTAATAAAGAGGATACTAAGAAAAGTCTTAGAAGAATATTCTTGGGGCGGCTAGGTGGCACAGTGGATAGAGCCCCAGCCCTGGAGTCAGGAGTACTTGAGTTCAAATCCAACCTCAGACACTTAATAGTTACCTAGCTGTGTGGCCTTGGGCAAACCACTTAGCCCCATTTGCCTTGCAAAAACATAAAAAAAAAAAGAATATTCTTCTTTCTCTTCCTCTACATACATAGGACACATACTCCCACAAACTAGATGAAAGGTACAAATATAAAGAGCACATATTATTTATTTCTTCTTCATTCTTTATCAATGTATATAAACACAGAAGTTGCAATTCTTCCTGGTAGTCTATTGCTTTGCATGAGCTTTGAGGGACAAGATGACAATGTACCATAAACTGCCATGGGTTGTATAATGAAATAGCTTACAGAATCACAGAATATTAAAATAGGAAGAAACTTGAAATATCTACTCTTCTTTATCTGAATAAAATACAACCTAAACCTGAACCAGAATCCTTGAAAAACTTTTGCTATATCTCCCAATGATGAAGAGTCTAGTTCCTCCTGAATCTGCTTGTTCTATTTTTGAACAGCTCCAATTGTTGGAAGTTTTTCTTTATATAAAGCCAAATTTACCTCTAAAACTTCTGCCTATTACTTTTAGTTCTATTCATTAATACAGAACCAAGGCAAATTACAAGTAAACCCTTTCATCAAGTCTTTTAAATACTTGAAAATGGATCTCTTATCTCCACCTGAAATCTTCTTCATGTTAGATGTCTCTATTTCCTTCATCTAGTTTTGGTAATGATGATACTAAGCCTAAGATGATATTAGTTCATGACTACAAATTCTTTATCTACTGCTCCAAGAAAAATTTATGGATTGTCCTTTTGTTTAATTGCAATTTCTTCACATTTTATAGTTTAATTTTAGTAATATTGTCACTATGAATGTGTTTTAATTTTTCTAGTATTCGTTTCATTGATTAATCAGTCAGTCAGTAAATATTAAGTGCCTACTGTGTACCAGACCCTATTCTGAATACTTGGGATACAAAGGCAAAAGACAATCGTCCTGCCCTTGAGGAACTCACAGTCTAATGTGAATGACAATTTTCCAACAACTATGTACAAATAAGTTGATTGTTGAGCAGATAATTCATATAAAATAGATTAATAGTTAAATAATGCTTGTTGACTCCTTCAGAATTTATTGTCATTTTCTATGTAATTTCCCACCATTCTTAACCTCCTTACTATTCTTTACACATGGATGACATACTATTCTCTTATTTCCATGGTTTAGCATGGGCTCTCTGTCATGCTTATTATAACCCTTCTTACCTCTGCCTTCTAGAATCGATATTTCATTTCTTTCAAAGCTCAATTTAAGCACTACTTGTTTTATGAGGTCTTCCTTGATCCCAGCAGTTAGTACTTCTATATATTTTTGTGGTTGTCTTATATGTATACTGCATGTTTTAAAAATAAGTTTTATAGCTTAAAGACCTTTATAACACCTTTGAATAATTGGAAATGAATCAACACAAAGCTGAAAGTACTAAAAATTGATGTAAATTACCTGTAAATTCTAGGCAATTTTACCAACATAAATATATACACATATATACATGTGTATATGTTATTTATTTTTACTAACCATGTTAGTTTCAAAATGTTACCAGAATTTCTTAAAAGTTCTGAATGCCCTTCAAAGTCTTGAGTTCAGTGTAACTTAAATTACATGGATCAGATAATGATAAACACACAGTGAACAATTGTTTAATTTACTCAAACTCCTGAGTAGAGAAACATAAGTAATCATAATGGCAACAAAATGATCATTTAAAATCTAATTTAAAAGATGAATCAAAAGTATAATTTTTTTGTCTATGAATACCAAGACAAAAGTTAATCAGTGAATACAATACCTTGCCTTGTCAAAATCAGAAAGAACCCAGAATGTTAGTTGATAGGAAATCAATAACCATCAACTATGTAATGCACAGCTACAAAGAGCATACTGGTAATGATGAATGAAAACTACTGACAGTCTATCTGATTGGCAGGCCAGCTGAACAGTATGAATAGTTTTCAAGGCACATAAATAATCTTCAGTCTGTACACAGTTAAAAGATAACACAAGTTGCTGTCTTTAACAAAGAAACCAAAGATTGAGCTAAGAGGTGGAGAAGCAAAAAACAAGCAACCCCCCCCCATAATAATCCTTAACATCAAGGAGCTCATAATCTAATGGGGAGAGGAAGGAAGGAAGACAATATGCAAACAAGTTTGTACAGACAGTACATTATATATATATACATATATATGAATATATATATATATATATATATATATATATATAATAAATTGGAGATAATCTCAGCAGGAAATCACCAGCATGAAGGAAAAACTTCTTGAAAAAAGATGGAAGATGGAATTTTTAGCTGAGACTTGAAGGAAGTCAGGGAAGTCAGGTAGCGAAATGAGGAGTAAAGAATGCCAAGCAAGGGAGACAGTTAATAAATATGGATAAAAGGGGGTGAGTTTGTTTTTTTTTCTTGCAAAGAGTAGCAAGAATGCCATTGTCAATGGATTGCAGAATATGTGGAGGAGAGAAAGATATGCCAAGGAGCTAGAAGGGTAGGAAGTGACCAGATTATGAAAGGCTTTAAATGATAACAGGGGATTTTAGATTTCATCCTGGAGACCACAGGGAACCACTAGAGTTCTGATATGTTCAGACACTCAGCTGTCAAAAGTGAACTTCCTAAAATTCAGTTCTGAAATTTCCATATTTGACAAGCCAGGGCATTGTATTGACTGATTAACTTTTGTCTTGGTATTCATAGATAAAAAATTATACTTCTGATTCATCTTTTGAATTAGATTTTAAATGATCATTTTATTGCCATTACGATTACTTATTTTTCTCCACTCAGGAGTTGGAGTAAATTAAACAATTGTTCATTGTATGTTTATCATTATCTAGTCCATATAACTTAAATTACATAGAACTCAAGACTTTGAGGGCATTCAGAACTTTTAGGAAATTCTGGTAACATTTTGAAACTATCATGTTTAGTAAAAAATGTAATATGTATTTGTATGTATTTATGTGTGCATTTATGTTGGTAATAAAATTGCCTAGAATTTACAAATAATTTACATAAGTTTTTAGTATTTTCAGCTTTGTGTTGACTCATTTCCAAAGTATTCAAAACAGCTTTTTTAATTTTAAAAAAATGCAGTAATAAAAATGAATACTTCTTACCCTTTGAAATATTTTCACAGTTTAAAATGTTATATAATTTTAGAACTCTTTTCCATAACACTAATTGAATTTTAGTTAGTGTTTTTTCTGTTTTAGATTGAGTAAAGTAATTATTGATTTATTTCTGGACAATTCAAAACTAGATGCTGGAGAGTAGATATCAATCTTTGAATAGATGACATTTGAGTTTCATTTTAGTTCTAAGATTCTGTATTTTCTCTTAAGTTTTTGAGTTAAGCATCTAAATGTAAGACTCAGACAAATCATAATTTTACTTTATTTGTAAAATATTTTATTTTGTTTTGTTTCCTTGTTAAAGATAGCAGCTTCTGCATAGTTAATAGATCTTAGACTCAAATATTGATTCTGCCACTCGCAAACCAGAATAGTAGATGAATTCACCAAAATATGACTTATCACAGCCTCACTTTTCTTAACAGTAGTATAGCAATAATAATACAGTGATATAATGAGGAAAATGTTTTATAAAGCAAAAAGTAAAATATACATATATTTTGTTTTTAATACTAATACTTATACCTTCCTTATTTTCTTTTTCACTAAGGAAATACAGCCTCATCACAAGTGCAACGACCATCTTTCATGGATTATTTTGACAAACAAGATTTCAAAAATAAGGGTCATGAAAACTGTAATCAGAACATGCATGAGCCATTCCCAATGTCAAAAAATGTTTTCCCTGACAACTGGAAAGTTCCTCAAGATGGAGATTTTGATTTCGTAAGTACATTTTTTTTATTTTCATTACTAACTTTCCCTTTTCTTTTTATAGTCATTCACAAATCTCTATGTAGACAGATTTTTGTATAAACAATTCATCTATCTAAATATGATATATATTTATATATTTTGGAAAGACATAGATACCGATACATATGTATATGTATAAAACAAAATAAGAACTCCATTTGCAGTGAGAATGATGTCTGAGTATATTCATGTGAACTCCATTCAAATTTACATAATTTTTAAATGTAATCAAGTCCAGTGCAGTGTCAACTTTAACTGAAGGGATTTAAAAAATGCAATTTTTATTTTTGACTGAGAAAAAAATATGAAACATTAATAAATACTTTTTATTTTTTCAGTAATCAAGATTTCAGACCCATCAGAAGGTCCTTGAAAGATACATTTTAAAAAGTTTGCTTGATAATTTTGAAAAACAGCAATAATTCTCACTTGAATTTGTTTCTTTTGCAGCTTCCCTCAGAATCAATACATCTAATTCTTTTCTGTGGCCCTAAAAGACTTTTTAGTTTTTGCAACAGGCTTCTAGTCATTTACAGACACACTTATAAATTATTTTATATTCATAAAAGTGGAATTAATGTGTGGGTGTAAACTCTTGCATGCTTCATCATGGCTAAATAATAGTTGGTCTGAAAAAAATCTGAGACACATAGTGATCTCTAATGAGTTAACAATTCAGTAAAGTGAATGCAGTAAATTTAGACTACCTTCAGAGATCTAGTGTGCAGAAAGAGGGAAATTATAAACTTACTCTATTCTACACTTGTCAGATGACATTAAGTATGAAATGACACACTTTAAGAACAATATTGATAAACTGAAGCAGGTCCATAAAAGGACAATCAGGATGGTGAAAAGACAGGAAACTACCATACAAAGATCAGTTGCTTTACCTAGGGTTGCTTTACCTAGAAAACAAAAGACTTAGTGATTAAATTGGTTTTTTCTGCATTTAACAGACAAGTCAACAAACATTAATCTAGTGTTTTCTGTATTCAGGCACTCTGCTAAGGACCAGGGATGCAAAGAAAAGAAAAAAGCAATCCTTGATCTCCATGACTTCACAACCTTATTAGACTGGGTGAAGGACAAATAGCTAGGTGCAAACAGGATATGTACAGGATAAATTGGAGATAATCTCAAAGGGAAAGCACTAGCATGAAGGAGAACTAGGAAGAACTTATTGCAGAAGATGAGGTTTTAGTGGAGACTTGAAAGAAGTCAGGAAAGTCACGAGAAAGGAAAGAATATCAAACTTGAGAGACAACCAAAAAAACACACATGCAGTCAAGGAGATGCAGGTTTTTGTTTTGTTTTGTTTTGCAAAAAAAAAAAAATAGCAAGAAGGCTATTGTCACTGGATTGCAGAGTAAGTGGAGAAAGTAGGAAGGATCAGAACAGGCTAGATTATGAAGGGTTTTAAATATATCAGAGGATTTTAGATTTGATCCCAAAAACAATAGGCACCCTTGGAGTTTCTGACATGATCAAAATTGACGGAGATCACTTTGACAGCTGAGTAGAGGATAGAATGAAATGGGGGAAACTTGATATAGGGAAACCAATCAAAAGTGCAAGAATTGATAATGAATGTTTCGGAGAGAAACAAATGGTGGCTCAATGTAAAGGAGTATTTCTTAGTAATTATAGCTGTTCATAAAGGGAATAAGCCACCTCCAGATATAACAGGTTCTCCATCCCTCTAGGTCAGGTAGATAACAGATGCTGGAGAGTAGATACCAATCCTGGAATAGATGACATTTGAGTTTCATTTTAGTTCTGAGATTCTGTATTTTCTCTTAAGTTTTTGAGTTAAGCACCTAATTGTTAGACTCAGTCAAATTGTAATTTTATTTTATTTGTAAAATATTTTATTTTGTTTTAATATCAAAGTCATTTCTGGCTATCTTGCCTCTATTCTGTCCCCAGGGTTGAACATACTTTAGTAACAAGGAACAACTAATTCAGTGACTTTGACAGAGTATGCAAAAGTTTTTCTTTGTTCCCTACTTACTTTGTTCATTGGAACTATGATTTTTCAGTTTTTCAAAGTTTGGCTTCATTTTGGTTATTAAATTGGATCAGACTTATAATTTTGTCAGTGTAGGGAGGTTAACTACCAGTGTAGATTGGCACTTGTTCTGAATTTATATCTCTGACAATGAAACTGATAGAAGACCACTGATGGGCCCAGGAATTCACCTGGAGTCACATTAGTCTCTGTAGGTCAGAGAGTTGAACCATCTGAGCCTAAGGATATCTCTCTGTCCATCCTTTGCTGCCTCTCCAGTAATTTTTAATAGTTTATGTTTTTATTATTATTTGATTATTTGATTGATTGTATTCAGTCTGACCACTAACTATTAATCATAAACATTTACTAAATACAACCCAAAACAAAAGTAGTTAAAACATAACATTCCATCAGTAAACATAGGATACACTTTCCCATTAGTGAGGCATGTATGTGAGTGATTCATATGCCTGGGGCAATTTTGCCCTTTGGGCTTTAATGACCAGAGTTTCCATCTGGAACAGTGTATGCCCCAAAGTCTTATGGGCAGAGTGGCTCTACTTCTTGGTCTCTCCCTCTTCTGCTTGGCAGGGCCCATTCTGTCCTGGTGGTTATCCTCAGATCACTTCTCTTCTGGGCTGTTCAAACACTATTAAACATTTTTTACATGTAATAAAGTTCTCCAGGGCAAGATAGCTAAGGATGGAAAAGATGATTTTAAGGTTTTAATTCAGAAAACATAAAAAAGAAACAATTCCAGTGACTAACACATAGGAGAGTTATCTAAAACAATTCTTATGAATGCATAGGGATTTTACTATCTTAAGATATGTAAAAAAAAATCAGTTAAAAAAGAAGGAAGCATAAGCAAGTATTAGAGGAGAAATATAAAAGTATGGCATGATTCTGTAAAAGTAGTATCAGAAGTACTAATGTTAAGGAGCTGAAATGGGTGAGAAAATCTAAAGTAAACAAATTAGTTTTTTTAAGTTACAGAAATGAAAAGAGGATTGGAGAAAGACTCATTTTTATGTGAAGGTAATAATATTTGATGAGAAGGAAGAATGGAATGTCTCTAATCTTAAATTATTCCTATATTTTTCCTACTAAGGAGAATATTCTTAGAGAGGAAAGGGCAAAACAAAAATGATGAGTAGTTGTGGTTATCCATGGTCAAATCCATAAACATTCAAGTGATGGACCCCCTTGTTGTAATCACACACAGTCTGCCTTCAAGATGTTTTCCATTCTAATGGGAAAAGAAGCACCAGAAAGGGCATTTTTAAAAGTATGGGGAAGGGGAGAAGTTGCCATTCTGGGACTTGATTGCAGTGTCTTAAGAGGAATCATAAATAAGGAATAATAAAACAGGCACAAAACTTAATTTTGCTGAGTTCATTGTACCTGACTCAAATAAACTATAGTCTATTCACTGGTAAAAGAAATTAACAGATATGATTGTTAAATCATTTTCAGAGATCTTTGAAAGACTGTGAAGGACTGGAAATCAATTTTGAAAGGCATTTATTAAATACCTTAGAGTTATTCAAGGATAAATAGTATGGAGATTGTTTTTATTATGATAAGAAAGAATAGTTTTCTGATGATTCTTACAGTGTACTATTATGAATGTCCTTTATCTATGACTACTCCTTTTCTGTCTCCTTATTCATTCCTTTTCCATTTCCTACATCTGTCTTAGAGGGCTTTTAAAAGATTTCTATTTAAATGGAAATTTTCATCTCAAACCCAACATATCTAAAATTAAACTCAGCAACTTCCCAAAAAACTGTTCTTCTTGGTGATTTCCCAGTTTCTGTTAGTGTGTGACATTGTTGTATATACCCAGGTATTAAACCCTAGAATTATCACTGATCTCCATACTCTTCCTTTCGTATAAAATCAGTCTGCATATTCTGTTAATTTTTTTGCATTTCATCTCTAAGTTTTATTGCTGTGTTTTGTTTCTATGTTACAAATATTTACAAATGACCCAACTCCTAGAGAGGTCTCATAAAAAAAAAATAAAAATAATTAAGTAAAGCTAACAATATTAAGACCCCATCTAAAAGTACAGGCAAAAAATTCCTCATCCTTTAAAAAAATTTAATTATATCTTTTTTTCTCTCTCTTTCCCACCTCCATCACATTGGGGGATAAAAGAAAAAAGAAAAGCACATTCTTTGTAATAAATATGCATCAGCAACTTCCATCAGTATCTCTTTTCTGACTATAAGGATCCATTGACTTTTTAACATCTCATGCCTGTACTACTCCACTACCATTTTTATCTGGTCTTCCCCCTCGGTCACTTTTATCTCTTCAATATCTTCAAGTTGATTTTCAGGAGTAGGAAAAACCCAACTTACAGTTGTGGATTGCCATATTTAGTAGGGTGGGAAATTGAAAAATTGAAGGGCTCCAGCAAAAACATCACTAAAATAGTTGACTGGCCAAAATTGGTTAGGAAAGCAAATGAAGGCAGCTACAGAATGATGAAGTAGGAGAATGGTGAGTGGGAGAAGGGAAGGATTTAAGGACTATAGTCCACTTTAAGATTGGAAAAAATATTGAATAGAACTCAGGGGAAAGAAGTGGAAAGATAAAAAGGGAAAGGTCCATAAGAAATTTCAGAGTTTTAGATGTTGGAGAAAAGTATTTCTATTGATCACAAAGTTTGCCTGAAGTAGAAGATTCATCAGAATTGGGGATATAGAGAAATTTTAACCCAGGGTATTGAAAAAGTAATCTGCACAACTTTTAAAGTCACTGAAGATAGCAGGAGATAGAGTCACCCCTGTGGGGAAGGCAGAAGCGGCGCCATGACGGGCAGGCTGGGCCAGTTCCTGAAGGAGGCCTGGGCCAAGGAGCCCGTGGTGACCATGTCCTTCATTATCGGCACCATGGCTCTGCTCTTACCCCCCCCCCCTTAAGCCCCTATACCAAGTACGCAAGCATGATCAACTGGGCCACACCTTACAACTACCCTGTTCCCGTTCGAGATGATGGCAACATGCCCGACATACCCAGCCATCCTCAGGATCCTGAGGGTCCTTCCCTCCAGTGGCTGAAGAATCTGTGAATCCTCCATCTGTTCCCCCCCCCCATAAACGTCCTTGTCTTAAAAAAAAAGATAGCAGGAGATAGGGAGAATTTTGAGCCTACTGCTAAGTCACCAAGAAAGATAATATTGTCCTGAAGGGCCAGGAAATGAATAGTGCTTATAATGAGAAGACTTCATTGCAAATAGTCTTCTGAAGAGGAGCAGTTGATGCTTTGAGATCATTTTTGGGCTCTCCTCACTCATCTATGGAGGGCAAGGAGTTCACTGTGCTTTCATTCAGTCTCCAAAAGGACAATTAACTTTCTCCCATTTCAAATTTCTGATAAACACTTTGCTTGGATGCCTCATTTCCACATACCCCTCTCCCCATAATGTCCCCATTATTTGTGTACCTGTCAGTGTCCCATAAATTATATTTTCTTTCAGAGCAGGGGCTATAGTTTTACTCTCTTTGTATTGCTAGTACCTAAGGAGTACCTTGCTCATAGTTTAAGAAATCTGTTGAATTAAATGAGTAGGGGCAGTCAGAGAAACAATGGTTTTCATTTGAGAGAAGGGTAAATTCAAAAGGGTCAGGTTTTAATTATCTCCAAAAAATAGAAGTATTGGTGGAAGAGAGTAGTTTCTTTGCTTTTTAAAATAGGCAGTTCTCCATAGGGGACCACATAATTATACACAATGTATGCACTTTAAGTTTGGTTCCCAGAAGTAAATGTTTATCAGATAAAAATCGTTTGTCACTAATTTAACCAGAGTATGAAATGGGGAAGAAAATAAACTCAACTGATATTTCTTCTTTTGACCTCAACTATTTCCTATCATATTTATATCTATCACCAACTCTACTCTCTGTTGCCTTCGTTCATTGGAGAGAAAAGAGAAAAGAGAGTAGGGAAGAAAAAGGAAGAAGTAAGAGGGGAAAAGTAATTAAGGGGCTATGATAGGGAAGCTATCTACTTAAGTTGGAAAATGGAATGAAAGCCACCAACATAAAAATTGACTTTCCTTTGATTCTTTCCCTTCTAAGCCCTGATCTTATTTTATACCCAAATCATTATTCTCTTAATAACATGGCTTATTTTTTTAAAGAAAGCATTCTCATGTTTTTAGTTAGTTTGAAAGTAGAATGTGTCTTTCTAGTGGTTAATTTAGCTACATAGATATTTGCATCAAAATTGAGAATCAAACAGGATTTTCATTATGGTGATTGCTTGTAATTTTTTTTACCATGGTTATTAAGTAAAGATTAGAGTATTTGAATTAAGAACAAGTAAAACCTTATTCTAGCATTATAGTTCAGAGCATTTTGTTCTTATTGCCTTAAATTATCTAATCAGAATGGAAGAAATCATCAAATAAGGTGACAGTTATAGTGGTCTCTACCCAATGCAGAAGTAAAAATTCCTATTTGGGGTGACAATGATAAGAGGAAAACAGTTTTTATTTAGAATGTGTGACTCATGGAAGTATGGAAAAGAACAAGTTTGTACATATCTATCTTTTTTATGGGCAATAGGAGATATTAAGGTCTAGAAAAAGATTACCTAATTGGGGGCAGCTAGGTGGCGCAGTGGATAGAGTGTCAGCCTTGGAGTCATGAGAAACTGAGTTTAAATCCAGCTTCAGACACTTAATAATTACCTAGCTGTGTGATCTTGGGCACGTCACTTAACCCCATTGCCTTGGAAAAAGAAAAAAGAAAAAGAAATGGGCAGAATTGGTCCTATATCTGTGTGTCAGCAAAACTTGTTAAAAAGAAAGCTTAGGGTTTTCTCTGCCTTCTCTCAAGGTTTGAAAGGAATGAGCCCCTGCCTGGAGGAAGGTAACTTTCAAGAATGAAAAATGAAAGGGAACACTTCATTGTCTTTACTAGTAGTTAAAGCAGTTCCCCAAGCACAAAACACTTTCAGGATTTTTTGGGCACCTGCTGAACAGATGTCCAGGGTAGGAGGCATTCATCATCATGATATTCTACCTAACAATTTGTATATTTTCTCAATCTTTAACATTTGCCTTTGGTTTTGCTGTGAACTGTTCCATGTTAAAAAGCATTGTGAAAAACGTATTTTTCTTTGTTCTGCAAAAAGACTAATGACTCTGGCCTTAATATAAATAGATGATGAATGAGTCTAATCACTAATTCTACAAATTATTAGCTATTATGAAGATAGTTGATAAAATTTAGTGTAGATTGATTAAATCAATAGCCTTTAATTGATTATACTATTTAAGGTCTGTTTAGATTATATCTATGAAGATACAATTTGAAAGTAAAAATTTAAAAGGCAAAATTGTTTATTTTAACACTAGTGTAATGTTTCAGTCTTTGACAGAATTATTTCCAAACATCTCTGGTATCCAGATTGTTTAGTATTAAATAGAAAACGTGTAGATCATGTTTTGCTGCCACTATAGTATTATATTTAAATAGATACATTTTCAGCGGCTTAAAGGTTCTGAAATAAGAACAGGATTTTAAAGAACCATCTGTTAATCCACCATCAGCTGGTTCCAAGTCAAACAAAAATAAAAATTTGATTCATAATTGTTATGAGATAATGACAAAAGAAATGGGTCAATCTAGCTTTCCCCCACTTTGCCCGAAAGCCCAAATTTCTACCATTAACATTTTTTTAAAAACCTAATTACTGATTATTTATATAGCCTGTTTGTCCCTTTCTGGTTCTGAAATGGACCATATAATTTTGTAAATAGACCCTCCCTGCAGGAGGAGTAGGGATAGCCTTTCACTCTTGACTCATTTCTTATGAACCTTCTTTAGTGTTCATCAGACATACATCTAGTAGGACTGGATAGGTTTTTTATTTAGAGATTCACTTCTACCCTTAATAGGTAATTTTGCAGATAGTAGGAAACTGAAGTGGAGAAATTTGAGTCTCTTGCTTCTAAAGCTCCCATTTCCACTGTAGGTCATCATGATTTCTTCCCCAAGTTTCTCATAGGACATTTTATATTTGATCCCATGCCAAGTGGCACAACAGATAAACACAGGACTTAGAGTTAGTAAAACCTAAATTTTAATCCTAATCTCATGTTTATTAGTTGTAAAGAAAAACTTTATAAAAGATTTTATAAAGGAAATTTTTTATTTTTTAGTAAAAAAATGATGTTCAGAATTGGGGTATTTTGGGAGCAAGTCATTTAACATCTTCAGTGAACATTGTATACCTACTGTGTCCCAGACATTATGCTAAACCCTGGAGATGCAAAGAGGCAAAATACAGTCTTCTGCCTTCAAGGAGCTTACAATTTAAACAAACTATATTCAGGATAAATAGAAAAATAAATTTTTTAAATGAAAAGCAATATATTTAAGAATGGTTAGCTAAGAAAGACTTTCTGTAGAAGAGGGGATGTGAGACTTAAAGGAAGCCAAGAGAGGTCAGTTTGGTCAGAGCAGAGGAGGCAGAGTTTAGGCATAGGGGACAGATAGCCCGAGAAAATGCCTGCAACCAAGAAATGGAGTATCTTGTTTGTAGAACAGCCAGACCAATGCCACTAGAGCAGAGAGTATGTATTAGTAAATAAAATGTATGAAGACTAAAAAAGTAGGAGAGAGATAAGTTATGAAGGGATTTGGATGTCAACAGAACATTTTTATTTGCTCCTGGAGGCAATAGGAAGCCTCTGATGTTAATGATAATGTTTTGATCTTCATTCTCGAAGAAGACCTTGACATTAGGGAGGTGATGCCATGATAAGCATATGAGTTGGATTTGAATGGGGGGGGGGGGGTGCGCTAAGTCACCAGTCTCACTTTCTCCTCCAGAGCCATATGAGTCCAGTGGCCAGATCTGAATCAGGATGACTGGAGATGGCCCTGGATGAGAGGCAATCAGGGGTAAGTGACTTGTCCAAGATCATACAGCTAGTTAAATGGCAAGTATCTGAGGCTGGATTCAGATTCCTATCCTCTTGACTCTTAAGGTCTAGATACTCTCTGTACTGTCCCAAGATGCCACTGGAGTTTGTTGAATAATGAGGTGTCATGATTCAGATCTGTGTTTTAGGAAAATTTTGCTAGTGGCTGAAGGGAGAATGAGCTGGGAATACTTCAGGCAGGTAACCCACAAGGACACTATTGCAGTAACCAAAGTGTGAGGTGATGAGGGCCTGCAGTAGAGTGGTGACAATATCTGGGGGGGGGGGGTTGCTGCTTCAGTTTCTTCATCTGTAAAATGAAAAAAGTAATAGCATCTACTTTCTGGGGTTATTTTGAAGATCAAATGAGACAATATTTTAAAATTTTTCTTCAAACCTTAAAGCACTATATAAAAGCTAGCTTTATAGGTTTAGCAAAAGCATTTGAAGTTAATGATCAGAATAGCATAATTATGAGCTAGTACAATTCGTATAACACTGAATAGTTGTAGAGATAAACAGAGAATGAAGAAACAGAAAATAATATGTTTTTCAAATATATCTCTCTGTTTCCCTGCTACTTCTGCCTTGTAATACAGTTCTCTGCCAGGCAATTTAAAAGAAGCACTGAATTGGCTACTAAGAAGGAAGCTGAAGATTTTCCCATGTGGGAGCTGTAGAGGTCCTATAACAAGGAACTTCTCTCATTCTCTTCTATCCACAGCTGTGTGGACTAGGACACAGTATTTTAGTATAGAGAAGCTTCTGAGCATGTTGCTATGGCTTGACTTTGATTTGATTGTGATCAAGTATTTCCAGATACTTGTAACAAAAATATTAAAGAAAAAAAAAAATATATATATATATATAAAGATTTTTTTTTTGTTTTGGGGTGAGAGAAAAGAAAGGCTATTTCCAATCTTCCAATGAGGCAACTCCTAAAGTTTAGTCCATTGAAATTACAGGTGCACACATGGCATGAGTTTGAGTATACATAGCATAATTCCTCATAATCCAGTAGTAAATTAAAATGAACAAAACAGCAACACTCTGAAATAACTTCATGTAGTATTCTTGACTTTTTCAACCCTCTGCCTAATCTATGCTGGCAGTGGAAGACCCCAGATGGTGTGACATGAACATGTTTGTGTGATATTCATATCTTTGTCTGTAATGAATTCTTAGGAGAAGACTACCCATCTTGCACTAAGAGAATTAAAATTGTCATAGTTCTTATTTTAGAGTATTTGTGATCTCTTAAATTATGATAGAAGTTCCTTGTTTGTTTATGCAAGAGATCATATTATTTAGCTAAAAACCATATTTTTATGGCTAATAATACTTGATGAGTCCCCATGTTATTGTGTTAGGTTTAGGCTGATTTTGTTCTCAGGAAATACTAAAAAAAAATTTCTCTCCTAAATGAATTACAAATATAGCAGTTTTAGGCATTTTTTCTTAATCCATGTTTTTTTGAGAGCAGTTGTGCATTCATTCAGTTGTGTTCTACTCTTTGTGATCTCAAGGATCATAGAATGCCATTGTTATTTATGGAGTTTTCTTTAGATTTCTTGGCAAAGATATTGGAGTGTTTGTGATTTCCTTCTCCAGCAGATTAAAACAAACAGAGATCAAGTGACTTGCTCAGGATCACACAGCTAGTAAGTGTCTGGGTCTGGATTTGAACTCAACTCAAATCATCCTGACTCCATTAGTACATTGAGCCACCTACCCAGAGGAGTAGGATCATCAAAAACGCTGGAATGGATGCCTATTATTTAATAATAGGACTTTGACTTCTTCTATCAGTTCAATATTATGCGTAGAACAGATAGTTGGTATTTAATAAATGGTTGATGGTTCAATGAAAAAATGAATTTAATATTGCTAGTTATGATGCCATAATCAATTAATAAATAGGCTTAAAACTTACAATGCTATCATTTCTTGTATAATTTAGAATGAGCAGACCTACTGGGATTTAAGCTTATTAGAACGTAAGATATAATTTCTTGCCATTATGTTGTTGTAGCTTGCTAATATTTAAAACACCAAGTAGCAAGAAAACTAATAAAAATTTTTAGATCTGGGGTCCACATTTTAGGAGACATTGATCAGTTAGAGACTGTAAAAAGAAACCAACCAGGGTAGTGGGGAAACTTTAATTCATGCCACCTGAGGAAAAGTTAAATTAATTGGAGACATTTAGCATGCAAAACAGAAGACTTGGGAATATTATCTGTCTTCAAAAAAGTACTAAGAACTATGATGGCAGGAACTTTCCCTTCTTGCTCTTCAGTAGCTGTGGCTTGTAGAATCTCCAGAAGCAGTTGCCAGACTGCATCTCTGCATAGTTACTTCCCAGAAAGATATCTGTGGACACTGGAATGGAAGGAAGCATTACTATTCCCAGAACTCTTAGTTTCAGGGTTGAAGGAGGAGTTTATGGTCAATGTAGTGACAGGTCTGGCACATTCTGCTGCCTCTCATCTCTCCCTGAGTAATGTACCATTGCTTCATTGAGACTGGCTTGCCTGTCCTGTGGGTGAGAGAGTGAAAGATAGGAATGACTGTCCTTTTCTCCAAAGAAATTCTTTCCCTAGATTAATGACATGTGAGAAATAAGAAAGGTACACGAAAGATTATGACACAAAGCAGAATCAAACAAAAGAGATGTCCATTTCAGAAACAAAGATTAATGAATCGTTTTTACCTGAAGTAATCAGGAAAGTTCATGGAGATGATAATTCAGTTTGATATTGAAAAAATATATAAGCCATAGATGTGAAGAGGAAGCCTATTTCAGTGTGGGCAATTGAGAATCCAATTAATTTGGAACACAGTATATATCAAGGGGACTTAATGTGTCCCTAAGAAGAATAAGGTATATGAGGAATTGTGGACATGAAATATCACATATCCTATCAGATTGGCTTGATGTTTTGGTAAATTTTGCTGAGCTACTTTTTTTAAGCCTGTTACAAGATTTGATGTTGGGCTGAGGACAGAATTATTCAGAAATAAATGTGATATAAAAATAAAATGAATAAATATTAAATATAGGGGCAACTAGGTGGCACAGTAGATAGAGCATCAACCCTAGAGTCAGGAAGACCTGAGTTCAAATCTGAGCTTAAACACTTAATAATTACCTAGCTGTGTGCCCTTTGGCAAGTCACTTAACCCCATTGCCTTAAATAAATGAAAAAATAAGAAAATATTTTTAAAAATCTGTCCTCGATACTTAATAATTACCTTGTGACCTTGGTCAAGTCACAACCCCATTGCTTAGCAAAAACCACAAAAAAACCAATATTTGATATAGTTTTTAATTTTTTGGGTTGCTATATGATCTTTTTGCAGTCACATGATCTTTTTAGTCATCTTATTTTCTTCCTCAGAAGAAACTGAGTGATAACTAAAACAATTTTATTGAGGATTTCTCTTCTTTTCTGAAGTGGCATCTCTTGAGAATATGACTGTCCTATCTTTGAAGGCTTTGAGAGTTATTATCAGTCTCCTCAAGAAAAGATTACATATGAGATCTAGTATTGGCCTCCTTATGAGAGTCATAATAGTAAGAAATACTATTCTTTATTGTGCTTTAAAATATTCAGTGTGTTCCTTACAATAGTGTTGTAGGATGGTTGATACAACTATTATCCCTACTTTAGGAAACAAAGGGTCACAGCTAGTTAGTAACAGTACATTATATAAAATTTAAAAAATTTTAAGGTGCTTATCTCTAACCATTCTTATTTTCATCATTTCACAAATGAGGAAACAGGTTCATTCATTACTTCTTCTTGGTTTCACTGTTAGCAAGAGGCAAAGCCAGGGCTAAAAGCCAGGCCTCTCAGCTCTTATGCTTAATAATCTTTCCTCTACAATAGATTACTTGCCTATGGTCACAAATTCTCAAATAACATGATCAGTACCTCCCAGGTATCTTTTTCTGTAATTAATCATCCTTTTTTATCCTAATTGGATATAGGATTGTCTTGTTCCCTTATCTTCTAAAAGATAAAAATCAACAATAACTGGATGAGAGATCAGAAACATTGAGAATCAACAACAGCATGTTGCAAACATCCTTTGATAAGGTATCAAAGATACAAAAACCTTGGTAAGGATGAGGCTATAGTCAGGGGGAACAATGGAACTGAATATTTTTTGAGAATTCATTTCTCAGATTATTATGTAATAATTGTGAAACTCTGTGTGTGGATTTATCTAGATGTACAGTTGTAGTTATCCAAGAGAAATTACAAAGAAGGCACAAAAATAAAGAAAAATCAATTAATACAAAGCTATTTTTCAAACAGTTCTGTGAGTCAGAAAAAACTTATTTTAGAATTTAACAAATCTAGAACTAGCAAAATTTTTTAACTCCTCTTGGGGAAATACAGTATTTCCCCATGTATAAAATGCACTCTTTTTTGAAAAAATTTGGGATCTAAAAACTGGGAGCATCTTACAATGGCTGTAGATTCTTTTTTTATTATTATTTTTGTTAGATTTTTGCAAGGCAAATGGGGTTAAGTGGCTTGCCCAAGGCCACACAGCTAGGTAATTATTAAATGTCTGAGACCAGATTTGAACCCAGGTACTCCTGACTCCAGGGCCAGTGCTTTATCCACTGCGCCATCTAGCCACCCCTTATATAGATTCTTTTTTACTTGCATTTCCTGCTTTTTCGTGCTTGTTGTCTTTACGCTCATTGTTTTGCATTTGTTACTGGTATATTAGGTTACATTTTGCCACCTTCTACCCAGAAATGGCTCAGAAAAGATTTTCATACAGTGCTGATTTTGAATTCAGAGTGATCTAGTGTGCAAAAATGACTGAAAATCATGCTGCTGAATGTCACTTTGAGCCTCCTCCAACTGAGAAAACAATCTGAGACCGTCTGTGGGAAAAAGAAACCTTCTGAAAATGCCCAGGTAGAAGAAGGCCATGAGAGGCAAGTCAGCAAAATGACCTGAGTTAGAGAGGGAATTAATGAGAAGGATTGAAGAGCAAAGAGTAAGTGGAATTCCTGTGTCCACAAAAATGGCTCAGTAGGAGGCAAGAAGAATTGCTGATGAAAAAGAAGTTATTGATTTCAAAGGAGGACACATGTGATGCTTTAGGTTCATGAAACAGAAGGGACTAAGCATGCATCCACACACCAGACTGCCCAAAAGATGCCATCATTCATGAATAAAATTTAAATTCAATAACTTTATGTAATACATGTTTTTTCAAATTTTGGGCCCCAAAATTAAGGTGCATCTTATAGATGGGGAAATATAGTACATCCTATTGTGGATATTAGAAAAAATTCTTATTTTAAATGATGTCATTGATTTTGGTGAATGTACACATGAACCCATTGAAGAACTAATGAATATATTAAACATTATATATAATAGAGCATTGTGTGTAATGATGAAATGTAGATATATGTATGTGTGTGTGTACATAGATACTTGAGGAATTTTTAGAACTACACATCTTACAGTTCAGCCTAAAGATCTTTAGAACTCAGTCAACAGAAGACCTCTACAGACTCAAAATAGCAATGCAAAAAGGTAATGAACTTTAATATGAATTGTCAGACTAAAAAAAATGGATATTTAGAATCTATACTATCATGTTGCAAAATGCTAGCGATTTTATATTTATTAACTTAAGACAGTTAGCATAGGCAGTCATATTATTGTTCTACATTTACCATCCCCTTATTCATGGTAAGCATGCTCTTCACTCTCCTGTTCTTCCTAGCCTTTCTCCATTCCCTATTCTTCCATTTCCCTCATTTTAGCGGCACTTACCTCAACCAAATTTTGATCCCAGAGTCAACTACTTCAAGTCATTCATTAACCTAAAATTCCTAAAATCTTTCCACTGTTTCAGCTCTTCTGATATTTAACCTAGGTAAGCACCTATTTGATTTCTCAGACTTTGTTTCCTGATAATTCAGTGTTGCTGGAGAAAATCTCAAAATCAAGCTGAGTCTACTGACTATAAATATATTCTGTATAGCCTCAACTAAACTCTCATATATGCTTGTCAGTTCTTCCTTCTTCAATGATTGATTGATTGATTCTTCATGTCATTTCGCCACAATGACTGTTTCAATTTTTTCTTCTCTCCAAAAGCATCCAGCTCTAACTCTGTTCATAGCAGATGGGCTCACCACCTACTCATCTAAGAAAATCCAGACTATCCATTGTGACTTCCCTTAACTTGCTGCCTCCACAATCAAAACTTTTAATTTTCTTCACATTCTCTCTTGATTTCCTATTTAAATAGAAAGACTAGCCACCAAATCTATAGCCTCAATCTTATGTACTACTGTGTTCTCTAAGACCTTGTTTACATCAGTCATTTGCTTGTTCAGATCTTCCCTTTCCTTTTACCCTTTACTCATCTACTTACCATATCGTTTTTTCTTATTAAATAACTTCTAATTAGTCTAAATTATCCTCTATTTTCTTATCATCCACTTATTCAAACTTCTGGAAATCAAATATCTATCTCAACTGATCATAAAACTGTTCTTTTAAAGAACACTAATGACCTTGTCACAAAATTCAGTGAGGTTTTTTTTTTGTCTTCATCTTCCTCGACTCTCTTCAGGATGTGACGTTGTTGTTCACCTCCTACTCCTTGACAGTCTTTTCTCATTTGACCTTTCTTTTGTGATTCTCCTTCTACTTGCCAGTGTTCTTGCTCTGATTCCTCTGACAACTCTTATTCTTGTTGATTCTTTCTATTTATCAATTAAAGTTCAATTCAGATGCTACTATCCTCATGAAAACTTCTCTAATCATCCTTGTTAGTAATTACCTTCTTCCCTGGACTTCACACAACAATTTTTTCTGTCCCTCTCAAAAGCAATTATCATTTAAAATTATATATTATAAGTATCATTATTTTTATCTTCTCCCCTTATTAGACTGCAAGATACATAATTTCAGAATTTTTTTGTATCCAAGCTGTGATTAAATTGTTTAAAAATAAAACCCAAACTCATAGGCAGTGGCCTCTACCAATGTCTCTACTATTTACACAGACAACTTCAAGTTTTAGAGAAGTGACAGTGTCTTTGAGTACTTGATTTACTCAGAGTTGAAACGTAACTAAGACTTCCTAATTTCAAAGTTAGTACCCTCTATTTTGTTGCATCCTATTGTGTCTATCTAGGTCATTGAGATCAAAAGATTATTTATAACTCCCAATGAATAAAATTATTTGAGCATTTCTATTGCATGGTGTAAGAGAAGTAATGGTATTGTAGAAGGAACTTAAGCTAAGGAGCCAGGTAGACATAGATTCAAGTCCTGATAGACACAAAATGACTTAGGTGATCAAAAAGGTGCTAACCTACATTGATAGAGAAAGTTCACTTCTCAGCTAATTCCCTGTGCCAGTGATATCACTCTTTATCCCTGTACTTATATCTGAAAATTATGTACATGTATAACTGTATTAATAATTATATACATTATAAATTCTGTCTAAAGAGAAATTAAAATTAATGCTATAAAGATAAAATAAGATTTATTAATATACTTTGCAATTATTTTGGTAACTTTATATTTATTAAACTTATATATGAAATATTTTATTTTTAATTTGTTTTGCAGTTCTTTATTTGGGAATTATTTGTATCCATTTGTTTGTTGAGGGAATAAATATAATTTTCACTTATTTCTCTTAGTTTTCTATATATCTTGGCTATCAGATCTTTATCAATGATATTTGATACAAAGATTTTCCCCTAATTGACCACTTCCCTTCATATCCTAGTTGTATTAATTTAATCTATTCAACAACTTTTCAATTTAATGGAATTAAGTTACCTATTTTATCTTTTGTGATAAACTTTTTCCTTTGTTTAATTAATAATTGTTCCCCTCCACCTGATCCTGAGCTATAAGGTAGTATCAAATCTGTTTCTCTTCTAATGCTTTTAATGTTATTTACCTTTAATAATCATGCCACATATACATTTTAAGTTTGTTTTTTGTTGTTTTTGTAGATAAACATTGGGAGACCAAGTTAATTATTTAATTTCTACTGTGTACCGGGCACTGTGTTGAGTTCTTTACAAATATTATCTCATCTGATCTTCACAGTGACCCTGTGTGGAAGGGACTATTGTTATCTCCATTTTACTCTGAACAAATTGACTTAGTGGGTTGAACGTAATTTTTACCAGTTGCTTTTTAATTCTTTTCAAAAATTATTTTTATCAATTTTTGTCAGTTAAGAAACATTCATTTTCTGCCCCACCTTCTCTATCACTGAAAAAAGCAATATTGCATTACATGATTTACTCCTACTTTGTGAAAAGGAATCTTTTTTAAAAGTAAAAAAGTTAAAAGTAATTATTATTACAACCTTGTCTGATATGTCTAGCTGCTAATCCTCCCAAAGTTAGAAATTGCTTTCTCCAATCTTATGCTGTGCTCTGTATTTACTGCACTGAAAAGCAAAAAATGTTCAGAACAATTTTGAAGCTTTAAATTTAAGGTATTTTTTAACCTTGATAATAGAAAATATTTTTCCTAGCTTTTTTCAGTTTCAAAAATTCATATATGAAAAATACTTTTAAATTTCCACTTAGGTAATATCAACCAATTAATTTTAAATGAGTACTACACGAAACTCATAAATTTTTAGAATTAATGAAAATGTATTTTAGAAAAATGTTCTAAGAACCTCCAAATAATAGAAAAATACTTATAAGACAAAGAAAATAATTCTGTGAACTCCCAACTTACCCACTATATTCAAACAGTTATCTTTATATTCTTATTTCTCTGTCTTCTAGGTTTATATTGTTTTTATTCTGAAGTAATTTGATAGATGGTATATATGCACTCAGACATTTTCTCTTTTGAATCATTTGTAAGACTATTATTTTTGTTCATGACAAAGAACAGCATATCTAATTGTATAACAAAAATTTACACTTGTTGGCAGTTACATTGTGTATTTTTACACACACACACACACACACACACACACACACACACACACACAAACCTCTTCTTCAATAAATTTAGATCACTTTAGAGGGGAAGAACACTATTACATTAAGATGAATAAAAAGGTTAGTGGTAAAATCTGTTCTCATAGGATATATATTCCATAAGAAAATAATCATGATAATACAATAAAAGAAATTTTTAAAACTACCATTCAGTTGGTCTGGAATGAGAAAGAAGTGTACAAATAGCATTCTAGGAAAGCTAGAACAATCTGGAAATCAAAAAAGTTTTGATAATTAAATTGATCAGGAACCATCAGTCCTGTTACAAGCTGATTGTTATTTAAGCATTAGTCATATAAGAATATGACAAAAAATAAGACATAGGCAATTTACTTTCATTCTTTAGGAAGCTCTAAGTTATCCCGAGCTTTAAAAAAAGTCATATAAATCTTAATCATCAGCCAGGTTGGCTACTTGGTATGTAAAGTGTAATAATCACTTTCATTTTTGGCATCAGTTAAAGAGACTGTACACCATGACTTCATATCTCTGTTTCAGATGGAAGGCATAGTTGTTGTAGTCAAAAAAGGAAGTAGTGAAAATACAGAGTACTTTCCTAATAGTGATAGCACTGGCCACACAGAAACACTGGGGAAGGTAGAATTTTTGAAAGATGAGACAGGAAAGAAGGAAATAATTTTGGAGGAAGTTTTTTTCAGATACAATTTAAAATCTAGTGATTTCTAGTTGCCTTCAGGCTGTTCAGAGCATACAGGGATCCTTTTCGTTAGTTTAGGCTGCAGAATGCACAGATATAAATCATATAGGCAAAAATATCTTAATAGATATTGGGTTTTCATAATCTTATCTGGGTGCCTCCTTGTGTCATTGAAGCAAACCCTGGGTTGTCAGTAGCTGTGCCAACAAGGCAGATGCTGTTGTGGAACCTGGCATGCCATGCTGGAAAGCTTGAAGAGCAGTCCTCACAGCAAATTGGCTCTGTTCTCTAAGGACCAGCCCACTAAATCTGGAGAAGCTTACCCGCAGGAGATTTGGCCCATAAGGATCTTTTGGTCATAGTAATCTGTAAAACAAAGGAAAATGCAAAAAAAAATACTTCTGTGGTGATGGAGGAGAGTGATATAAATGAGTTCAGAGATTGCTAATAATCACATTGTTTTTAGACTGTCTATTAATTTTAATTGGGCTATTGATGCACCAAATGTCAAGTCCTTGCCTAGGGGAAATTTAGTGGAAATACCAATGAAAGAACTGAGTCCTGACAATGTTGGCACTATTGCTTATATAAACAATGAAGCTAGGAAGATATCCTATAAGATAGAAGGTGCCACAGGTTTTCCTTGAAGCACCAAATAAAGAAATTGAGAAAGCAGACTTTATTGTGAAATGTGACTTTTGAGGAATTAAACTAAAGATTGTAAAAGTAAATCAAACTAGGTTACAAACTCACATCTTCTAAGCCCACATTGAATACTATTTCCATTATTCTGTTGTCATCTTTATTAATCTCCAATCACCTAATAGTTTTGGCACTAAAGACAATAGCTACTTGTTGGTTGGTGAACATACATTTCAATAGAGATTTAATCTTTTTACTTGGGAAAAAAAGGTTTAATGCAAATAAAAGTAAATATTGAATTACTGCATATTGAGTTTGAAGTTGTTTAACAAGTATGAATTAGCAGTTGTCTCTGTAAATTCCATTTATTTATTTAATCTGAATGATTTTTTTTTGTTTTGATTAAGGCTTCCAGGACATTTCACAGTCTTCTATTTATTGCAGATGTTCAGAAGACTTAGCAAGACCAGAATATGTTCCTTTTGCTTTTTGAGGCTTCCTTGCTTTTTACTCTGAAATGTTATTTAGTGTTCCAATCTTAACATTTTCCAGCTCAGTGTAATACACATTAAGCAACCAAACCTTCTGTGTTTTTAATTTAACAAATACTTAGCACCTTCTGTATACTTTTTCACTTTCTTATAAATGCCTGGACATGTAAAATTTAACCCTGCAGAACTGTAAATCTTATTTTTTTGTTCACTTGCTGTTTTATTGGGGTCTACATGAATTATGAAATCTTAACTTCAAACTGAATCTAATGAGATGAAATTTAGTCCTAGGAATGGATGTAAATTTTACTCTTGAGTTCAAAGTCAGTTTTAGAATTACATGGTAAAAGAAATGTGAATGAGTACTCAGCAGTTTACCAGGGGTTATCCATGGACTCTGCATTCATTATGTGGATAGTAATAGTATATAATTTACTACATTGTCAGTAAGTTGCTTTAGAAGAAACACAGAGTCAGATCCAGAAAGTGATAGACCCACTGTATTCTGCACCCAGATATCTGGAGAATTTCGTTTAGTTCTGGGAACCATATTTTAGGAAAGATGTTGTAACACTTGAAATACAGGATAGTATGACCAGGATAGTAATAGAACCTTGAAGAGTTATTCAGAAGTAAGTCCCTTTCTTGACTTTGGATGGGTATGTTATAGTGATACTTCCTTTGAGGTATGTATTGGACCATACAGGTACTGAAGTCCCTACTCTGAAATTCTGTGATTTTGTATGAAGAAACTTGGAATGTTGCACCTGAACAAAATGAGAAAAAAATGAGAAAAAAATGAGAACATGACCATATCTATAAATGTATGAGGGGCTTTATGTAATAGGGAGTTGAGCTTTGTTCTTTTTGGCAGAATTAGAAGCAGTAAGTAGACATTGCAAAGAAATAGATTTATAAGGGAAAACTTCCCTAACCATTAGAGAAAATGATTGCCTTGAAAATTAGTAGATTCTTCCTCACTGGAGGTCCTCAAGCTAGGTTATATTAGAATATTTCTATAAAAGATGTCTTTTAAGGCAGCCTTACAAATAATTGTAATTGATCTCAAGAGATAATAATACAGGTTTAGTAACACCTATTAAAAAGAGTGAGGTTGGGGGTGGCTAGGTGACACAGTGGTTAGAACACCAGCCCTGGAGTCAAAAGTACCTGAATTCAAATCCAGCCTCAGACACTTAATAATTACATAGCTGTGTGGCTTTGGGCAGGTCATTTAACCCCATTGCCTTGCAAAAAAACCTAAAAAAAAAAAGAGAGTGAGGTTGTATAACAAAAGTTGGCCTGATAAAATTTTGCAATTATGAGCTAAAGTGCATTAAGAAATTAGGAGGAAAGAAAAGTGAAAATTGTTCTCTCTTGAATTAGACAGAAATTGGACTTGTATCATTAAATTGAAATTCAATTGTCAAAGCATAAATAGCATTACAAGAAAATAGCTTCTGGTAAGCCTGTATTTCTTCATTGAAATGTGTTATGTATTAGAAAGAGTGCTGAGACAAGCCTTTTATTTTTCTTGTTGCTCCTTCATTTTATACCACTAGTAAGACCAGAGTACATCATTTTATAGGAATCTAATTTTTGGCCATTTTCAAATCAGTATTTTCTTTTGGTAATCTTTCTTTTGAATTCATTTTACATACTTTTTGTAATGGGTGAACAAAAGCCTACCATCAGATTTTAGAATATTTTTAATTATAAAAAATTTTCATGAAAGATTGAGTAATTTGACTCAGATTTTAATGAATATAAGAAATTGTCTGAGAAGAATGCAAGAAAATAAGCATTTATTAAATGAATATTTTGTGCCAAATATTGTGCCAAACACTTCACAAATATCACCCCATCTGATCTGACAGTTTTAAAATATTAGAATTCTATGATATGTGTTGTGCCAGATTTCAGGTCAATAATTTTGCTGTTGACTTTCTTTAGGAGAGTTCTCATAGATTCATTTTAATAAATTATAAAACTAATTCTTTAATAATGTTACCTACTTTCATAGTTTCAAATGAGATTAATTTGAACTTATTTCATAAAATTATTTCTTTTAATTGTACTTTTTCTATTGAATTAGTTTTATTCCTTAATCTGTATTTTAATTTATGCTTAGTTTTCTTCTTAGAAGTTTAAAAAGACAAATACATAAATTTACATATATATATGTGACAAAAGTACCCTTCACTTTGGAGGTGAAAGTTGCCCCTTCATATATATATATATATATATATCTCCTATATTGTCAGCAAACAATGGGGTCCAAGATAAGGCAAATGAAAATATATAAATTAGTTTGCTCTGATAGTTATCCATCCATAATACTTTTATTAGTTCAAATACAGGAATATATGATTGTTATAAACACATCTAAGAAATGGAACATTTCCAGAGAAGGCCACATTCTTACACATGTAACTACTTAGCCATGGTGCTGCATGAGGATTAGCTATCACCACTGTTCATAAACTATTAAATGGAACAGGTCTTCACCAAATACTCCAGATAATAATAAGTGAACAATTTTTTATTGTAATAAACAAGGGAAATGCTATGATCCCAAGACTATATAAATTCATTCTTTGAAGAGAAGACCCACAGTAAAAGAAAGATTCTTGTTTGTCCCCTGAGCCACTTTCCAACTGTGAGAATGTTTAATATTTATTAAAGAGCAGCTATAAGCTATTAAAAAGTAGAATACGTTTCTGGTTTTTTTTTACCATGTTTTATATAGCCTTTATCATAGAACCATGTCTTCAAGTGCAGAGGAATTTCTCCTCTTCTATGCTTGACCTCATTATCTTTTACAGAGAAAGTATAACATTACAGAATTGAACACAGAAGCTAGTTCATAGGTTCTTTTCTCAGCAACTATATTCGTTTTTCTTGGAGCATCCTGATGGGACTGGTACCAAAAAAAATGAGATTCTTTGCTTCTTCGCTGTTTTGACCTTGATCTCTTCCTGAAAACTTCAATTCAGAGTTCCCCACAAGGAAAGGAGTTGGAGAAGGATGAACCCCAGGGAGGGAAGGGTTAAAGAAGAGACTAGGAAGGGGTGGGGGGAAGGATTCTACTTTATTACTTATCCCTTCCCAAGAGAATAGTAGTTTTTTTACCTCACCACTTGAACATCCTAACAAGAATGAAACTAAAACTCAAGACCTTTGATTTTCCCACCTCTGAAAAGAATCAAAATGGTGGCTTTTTTCTCACTTTTCACTAGGATTAAATTTGGTCATTATTCAACATTCAATTTCATTCTTTTGTTCTTTCTCATTATACAAGTGTTGCAAAAGACCAAGTCTTTTGAAACATCATTTCTCATTATGTTTAATGTTTTCTTGTTTTTGCTTTCAGAATTGTACATTAATTAGCTTGAATAAATACTTAATGTCATAGATCCAGAGCTAGAAGATAACTTAGAAACCATCTAGCCCAATCTCTCATTTTACAAATAAGGAAACCGATATCCATTGTCTTGCTAATGGTCATACAAGTATTGAGTATCATAGGCAGGATTGAAGCCCAGTTCTGCTGACTCCAAAGTCAGTATTCTTTCCATTGTATCAAGTCATTCTGTGTTTCTCTGAATTCTACATAATTATCATTTGTTAAAATAAAGTAACATTCAATTACTTTCATATACTCCAATTTGTTTAGGTACTCCACAATAGATAAATATAATTTGTTTTCAAGTCTTTGCTACTTTCAAAGGCTAAACTTACTTTGATAGGTAAAGAGTCTTTCTTTTGAATCTGCTAAAATAGTCTTTGAATTCTTTGAACTATATGCCTAAGAGTAGGATTTCTGGTCAAGGGGTACGTAGACATTTTCCAAATTACTTTCTAGAGTGATTGGACTAATTTACTGTTCTAACAGGAGCTGTATTAGTATATATTTGTATTTTCACCTTTTATTATCCTGCCTGTTGCTGTGTGTGAGGCAAAACTTCACAATTTTTTTTATTTGAATTTCTCATTATTTAGTGATTTGAAGTAAGATTTGTTATGGTTGTTAATTGTATGAAATTCTTTTAAAGCTGTTGACTCTTTTTCTTTGATCCCTTATCCACTTGGGGCATGACTCTTGTTTTTTTGTTTTGCTTTTTTTTAATATTTCTCTTAGTTCCATATTTATCTTTGGATAACTGACTCATAGAGATATTTGATGTAAAACTTCCCCAATAGATGTTTCTCTTTTTATCTATCTATATTGGTTTTATCTGCACAAAAGATTTTCAGTTTCCTAAAATCAAAATTAGCTCATTTTATTGCTTGTGTGATCTGTTCATTATTGACAAGACTTATATATAATTTAAACTAATGTGGGTTTGCATGGCCCTAGACATATTCTTAACTCTCCTGCCAACTCCCCTGTGATCTATAGTTAAATAACCTAGGGGTATTCATGGAATTTTTTTGGCACTTAAGGAGACAAGTAAATTGTAACTAGTAACCTATCATGAAAAAAGAAAGTAACTTTTATGTGTGAAAATATTACATTACTTTTTAGTTTTATTTTGTATTGTTTTCATGTTTCACTGGGATTGAATTATCTGTCATTTAATAATCTATTCACTATTTGCATATACTTGTAAACAATTTATAAAATTATTAACTACACTAAGAATAAATCAGCACCTTTTGAAGTTTTAAATATTCTGGAATTCTGCAATTTTTTGTGTGGGATGAACTTCATCTTTAAAATGTTTTAGTTCTATTACAATCTAAAAGGATTTACATTAATAATAAGACAACCCACAGAGTTTTTGAAAGTATACACAGATGTTTGATAATGTAGTAAATCTGTTTCTATAAAGGCATATGATCACATTTGGAAAATTGCTATTGCATGTCTTGGCAGTTTGTTAAGAACTGAAAACTTTAAAACTAACTGGTGTTTTGATAGATTAAGTTCAAGGTCACCTTTTGTTTAAATGATGTTTTGTTTTCAGTAATTAGACCATGCTAGGTGAATTAAGTATATAATTAAAAGCAGAAGGTTTGGCTAATTCAGAGTAAATGAGTACAAAATACAAGGTCATTATCCATTTCTAGTTAGACTCCAGATGAACAGTGCACATGGAACTATTTATGAAATATTTTGCATGGTCAAGAGCTTCTTTAGGTTGCTGTCCATGACTTTTAAATTAAACTATTCACAGACTTTTTTAAATGTACTTATAATATAGAAGTATGACTAGAAAACTAAAAGAGTTTAGCATATAATCTCACATCTAGAATAAAAAAGGAAGATTATATTCCTTCCTTTAATTAATAACTTTTGAGTACCAGTTAATAACTGAGTACTTCTCTGTCTCCATGGTTAAGTTCTTAGATAACTTGGTCTAACTTCTGCTAAATCATAAGCTATTCACTGTCAGTTTTAGATATCCTGGAGTTTAATGAGAAGAATGTCTTTTTTATTTTAAATCTTGGAAAATCTATTTGATCTTTTCTGCATTCCCACCATCCTAGTTACTCTTTGAAAGCCAATCCTTCCTGAGATGATGGTATATTCTCAATGTACTGAGCTGAGCTAGTTTATCTGCAGCTCTAACTGGTATAGCTACAGCAACCTTCTAAGACACAGATTTCTCCAGGGCTACTCAAGTCCTCTCTGTAATCTTTGGCTTTAATAATTTACCTGAATTCATATTTTTGAATAATTTACCTTTGTTTACAACTGGGGCATCACCTTTTGATCCTAATAGATATATAACTGATAGATTTTACTTCTCTGAAACCAAGGAAAGAGATGTTATTGTAGAAGTTTTGAGAAATTTCTTTAGGATGAGGCTTAAGAGATTAAAATAAAACTACCTTTCATTTTGGTAATTGAAATCTTCAAAGAAGATTTATCTCTTAACACAGAGTTCAAAGACAGAGATTTTCAAGTAGATAAAATGATCTGGTAGTTTTATCTACTGGAGATCTTCATTTTTGCCAACTTAAAATCAGACTGAAAATTTTCTTGAGGGAGATGCTTACTTGGGGGGCTTATTAAGCTGGGATGATAGTGCAACATATTGACACCAGCTAATTTGAGAATGCAAAAAAAGTACTATAATTTCTTAGACATGTGATTCATCAAATGGCCTTGAACATCTATTACAATTTCTATAAGCTTTAAAAGTACATCTGTAAAATTAAGACAATAATGCCTGCTTTGACCCATCTACCTATCTCATCAGAATAACATAAAGATGAACCAGAAAATATCACATATTTTCAGCTCTTCAAACTGAGTTGCTACATAAATAGGATTTGCATAAAGAAATCTTTACAATTTATGATGAACTAAATTCTCCCATGGTGTACTCACTTACCTGAGAAAAACTTATTAAAACTTCATATTTGGGATGGCTAGGTGGCGCAGTGAATAGGGCACTGACCCTGGAGTCAGGAGGACCCGAGTTCAAATTCGGCCTCAGACACCTAATAATTACCTAGCTGTATGGCTTTGGGCAAGCCACTTAACCTCATTGCCTTGCCAAAAAAAAAACCCCTAAAAAAACTCTTCATAAACGTCTAAAAATAATTTGTTATTATGAAGCAATAATTTGCAGTAGTTTCATAGAGCTAATATAATGCATGGGTTATACCCATAATTTATGAAATGATAAATTTTTTAAAAATTTTTTATTTAAGACAATTAAGTGACTTGCCCAAGGTCACACAGCTAGGTAATTATTAAGTGTCTGAGGCCGAATTTGAACTCAGGTCCTCCTCACTCCAAGACCAGTGCTCCATCCACTATGCCACCTAGCTGCCTCCTAAAGTCACCAGTCATTGTTTCATTTATACTGATAAGGTAAGAACACTATTAAAAGAGTTTTGAAATATATTAAGAGGTGTGGAGACTTGGTCACTACAAATCTAATTTAAGAATGGTGCATTTCGGGGATGGCTAGGTGGCATACTGGGGGCGGCTAGGTGGCGTAGTGGATAAAGCACTGGCCTTGGAATCAGGAGTACCTGGGTTCAAATCCAAGTAGCAGACACTTAATAATTACCTAGCTGTGTGGCCTTGGGCAAGCAACTTAACCCCATTGCCTTGCAAAAAAAAAAACCTAAAAAAAAAAGAATGGTGCATTTTGCTCGTTCAAATGATAAATCCTTTGATCACCTTTTTGGTGTCATGGAAATTCTTATTGTCAAAGACATTTAACCCAACTTAGATTGTAGTGAACTGGAGAGATGCTTTGTTACCATTTGCCCCTTTTTCTGTATCACTTTTCATTTCTTTTATCACTTCTTGTCATTCTATTGACCTTGACAAATTTTACTTTTGATTCTTGGTAATAAAAACAGGATTATCTTTTATCTGCAGCAAATCTGATAAGCAATCATCAATTCTTCCCCCAATCCATTCTATTTTGGAGGATTATACTGTTACTTTTTTTGATAGCTCAGACTACTACAAAACTTTTCATCCATCCTTACTAAATCCATTTCTAGATCTGATTTCTAAAGTCTACTGTTTCATCTTTGTTAATTATCATGAAATATTGGGTTTTGGATTATATCTAAGAGTTCTATCCCACTCTATAATCTAAAATATTTGGGTTTTTTTTTTCATTTTCATGGCTAAACCCTTAGCAATTTAACCTTATCTTAGAACAATTATTCATCTGCTAGCTCATTTTTCTTTTCTCTTGAAATTTTTCTCAAATCACCAATTAAAAGGATTCTATCCTGAATGAATCTATATAGTATTAGTGAGTGAAATTATATCTTGTGTCAGCTCTAGATTCTGTTTTTTTGTTCTTTCCTCATTCATCTCATTCTTCCTATTATTCATAGTTCTTAATTTTATTTGTGATTTTCATCATTAGATTTCAAAAATTCATCAAATTTTATTTGTACAAAATGCTTTGTTCTTTCTGAAACAGAAGCAATATTGAAATTTAATAAGTAAATGATCAATCAAGTGATTTCATTAAATTCATGATTTAGTAGAGAATTTTGGATAGAATGGGGTTGCCCATACCTTTTGTTTTAGTAAAGAATACACATACTTTCCTTTTATTAACAATTCTATTTTAGAAATATTATTTTAAGCTTACATATGAATTCCAACTTTTATCTTATGTTAAAGTAAGCTAAATAAAGTCTTAATTTTGCTGGAGTAATAAAAATAGCCTAGATCTGGATGAGTAATAGTTATGTATAAAAGAACATCTATAATAGATTTTCTTTTTAATGACATTTAATCTTTTTATTTTTATAGGAAATAAGAGCTTCATATATCATTACTAATCTTCCTGTAGAACAGTATCATTATTTATTTCTTTTAATTTTTTTAATTTACAAATGAATTATTTAGCATACAATTCCCCCCATGTTTTCAGAAATTATTAGATTTCTTAAAAATATTTGTACATTATTCATGTCAGACTAACTTTGCTTACTTATTAATAGGAATACTCAACTGGTATATCAGGATAATGTTGTGAATATTGTCTAGTTAGATATTAACAGAGCATTTTGACAAATTTTCTCATTTTATCCTTGTAGATAAAGTAGCATGTAATTTATAAGGTCCTGGAAGATAGAAACTATTTTAATTTTCATCTTTGTATTCCAAACCCAGCATAGAGTAAATCAGAATAACCCACTATGTGGAATTTTCTTCTTCTTCAACTGTGCCTTTTTGAAGCCCCCCCCCCAAGATGTTGCCCATGTGCTAGTTCCTTCACCATACCTTTCCTGACCAATTTATATTATGTAGTCTTCATGTATCTGAGTTCATGTTATATCCCCTTAGGAGCATCTAAGCTTTTTGAGGATAGTCTGTGGGGTTTTTTTTTGGGGGGGAGGTTTTAGTCATGCCATCCTAGTGCTTTGGTGTATAATACTCAATATGTGCTTATAGACTGATTGATTATTAAATTGCAAGGCTAGAGGGCATAGATAATATGCTAAATAACAGAGTCAAGATGAAAAAAGATCCTGACAGTCTGAAACATTGGGATAAATTTAAAAAGATGAAATTTCTTAAGTATGACTCTAAAGTCTTACATGTAAGTTCTTTATATATGTACATTGAATTGAATGTAGGGTTAGGGAAGCTAGGCTAGACAGTAGTTCATCTGAAAACAATCTGGAGACTTCAGTGGACTACAAGCTCAATAATTTACAAGTATGATATAGCAGCTAAAAAAGTTAACATGATTTTAGTCCACATTTCAGGAGATATAGCTCCTAGAAATAAAGGGATGATAATCCTACTGAATTTGAACACATCTAGCACATTACATTCAGATAAGTCAAAATGTCCTGAGGAAGGTGACAAGGATATTGAAGAGCACTGAGACCATATCATAGTTATTTAAATTGACAGAAGAAATGGATCTTGAAGAAATGAAGAAGTAAACTTTAATAATCATATGAACTTTTAGAGGAAACTTCTAACCAAACACCAACATACAAATTTTTTGAAAATATTTTCTGTAATTTGAGAATATCATCCTTAGTAGTAATTCTTGGGTTGCAGAAGAAAAAGAGAAAATGAGAATGAGTTTTAGAACACACATGGTTATATCTCTGTATATACATTAAGAATAAGAACATTCAAAATTGTTCATCATGTAAAGGGAATTTTTTCTATTAAAAGGAATAGATAAATTGATGTTAATCAAATATAATGTACAACTAAAAAGCTTGAATTTAATTGAACAGTTGTTTACGGTAACAATTTAAAAATAGTAAGTATACTAGGTTGTGACATTTATTTTAAAAACTAACGCTGTAACTGCTAAAGATTTAGCCCCTCCCCTCAAAAAAGAAAGAAATGAGAACACAAATTTCATTTGGGCAATGAACATCTGTACATAATACATTCTGATTTGTTGCATGGCTGTTTTTTTTTTGAGGAGTTGGTTCAGGGGCAGGGGGTAGGAGTTTTAGAGTCTTCAAGAGAGGAGTATTATAGGAAAAAGATAAGAAACAGAATTACAGATAAAGAAGGCAAAGGGGAACTGTAGCTGTAGTTTCTTGTAGCAGGAAAAAAAGAGGGAATTAGATAGAAATGGAAGAATAAAGGGGTGAGCACACTAAGGTTAGAAAATGGTAAGAATTGCCTGCTTGCCCTTCCTAATCCTGGTCACCATTGCTTCCTCCATTGATTCCCTCTAAACAAAGATCTCTATCTCATTCTACCTTAGACTTAGCTGAGGAGAACCTTAGAGATCCTCTTGTTCAAATCCTTCATTTTATAAAGGTTGAGAGACTTGCCCATATTAGATGGTTGACTTTAGGGCTCTAAATCTTTAATCCTATAATCCTAGCTAGTAACAGAATCACTTCATTCACTCTAGAGTGTTTGCTGCCACGCAACACAATCTCTAAGACCAGTATAAAAAAAATAATCTCAAGTACATGTTTTAGAAGTGCTATAAAAGTTGTCATGAACTTTTTTCAGTCTTAGAAAAGATTATTTTATAGGTATGGATTATATCTTTTACTGATGCAAGTTGCAATCACTTTGTGTCTTAAAAGATTATCATGATTTGCCATGATTTAAAAAACCCTCAAAGGAAAGGAAAGGAAAGGAAAGGCAGAAGACAAGACAGAGAGACTTCCAGGGTGGAGCCAAGATGATGGTAGGAAAGAAAATAGGCCTGGGGGAGGGGCACAAATAGTTCAAGAAATGATATAGCTTTGGATGATAATCCTGATTAATAATAATATTAGAGCACCAAGGGAAGAGGCACAAAGATTTATAATTTTAGAGGGGATAAAAGGGAGAATGTGAATGCTGAGTAAATTCTATTCAATATATTTAACCTATTAAGGGCATGTTACATTCCCACTTGGGTTTAAAAATCTAAATTAATCTACGGGGTGGGGCAGGGAATGGGAAAGATAAGGGAAAAGGGACTGATAAAAGGGAAGGGAAGGTATAAGTGAAAATAAGCAAAGTTAAATTTTTAAAAGAAAAGTCAAAGGGGAAATGTAATAAAACTTTGGGGAGGAGAAATAGGAGAAAAGGAAAGATAAATATAAGTGAAGAAAGATAGCATGGAGGAAAATACAGAATTAGTAATCTTAACTGTAAATGTGAATGGGATGAATGTCCCATAAAATGGAAAGAGACAGCAGAATGATTTAAAAACCAAATTCCTACCATATGTTGTTTACAAGAAACACATTTGAAGCAGAGAGATACACACAGGGTAAAGGTAAAAAATTGGAGTGAAATATATTATGCCTCAGCAGAAGTAAAAAAAATCTGGGGGGGAGCAATCCTAATCTCAGAGAAAGGAAAAGCAAAAATCAATCTCATTACAAAGGATAAGTAAGGAAACTTCATCTTCTTAAAAGGCATCACTGGTAATGAAGCTATTTAATTACTAAACATGTGTGCACCTAGTGGAATAGCATCCAGATTCCTAGAGGAAAAGCTGAGTGAGTTACAAGGAGAAATAGACAGCAAAATCTTTGATGGTGGGAGACCTCAATCTCTCTCTCACAGAACTAGATTAAATCTAACAACAAAATAAGTAGGAAGTTAAGAAGGTGAACGAAATCTTAGAAAATTTAGAGAAGATAACCAAATTACCAGTATAAAAAAATGAAAAGAGTGAGCTAACCACCAATGAGAAGGAAATAAAAGAGAAAATTCAGAGCTGCTTTTCCTAACTATATGCCAATAAATTAGATGAATATTTATAAAAATATAAACTGCC
Organism: Macrotis lagotis; assembly: GCF_037893015.1. NCBI lineage: Eukaryota > Metazoa > Chordata > Mammalia > Peramelemorphia > Peramelidae > Macrotis > Macrotis lagotis. The sequence goes on along the minus strand of NC_133666.1, from coordinate 552,780,061 downwards.
CAGATTAACAGAAGAGGAAATAAATTATTTAACCCCATTTCAGAAAAAGAAATTGAAGAAATCATCAATAAACTCCTTAAGAAAACATCTCCAGGGGATGGCTAGGTGGCACAGTGGATAGAGCACTGGCCCTGGAGTCAGAAGGACTTGAGTTCAAATCCAGCCTCAAACACTTAATAATTACCTAGCTGTGTGACCTTGGGCAAGCCACTTAACCCCATTGCCTTGCAAAAAAATCTAAAAAAAAGAAAGAAAGAAAAAAAGAAAATGTCTCCAGTCCAGATGGATTTACAAGTGGATTCTACCAAACATTTAAGGAAAAATTAATCCTATTCTACATAAACTATTTTTAAAAATAAGAGAGGAAGGAGTTCTTCCAAACTCCTTTTTATGACACCAACATGGTGCTGCTACCTAAACCAGGAAGAACCAAAATAGACAAAAAAAATACAGATCAATCTCCCCAATGAAAATTGATGGGAAAAATCTTAAATAAAATTTTAGCAATGAGACTATAGCAAGTTATTACCAGGATAATACACCATGATCAGGTTGAATTTATTCCAGGCAGGCAGGGATGGTTCAACATTAGGAAAACACTCAACCTAATTAAACATATCAATAGTAAAACCAACAGAAATCATATGATTATCTCAATAGATGCTGAAAAAGCCTTTGATAAAATATAACATCCATTCCTAATTAAAAACACTAGAGAGTTTAGGAATAAATGGAGTTTTTCCTTAAAATAATAAATAGTTTCTATCTAAAATATCAACAAATATTATATTTAATGGGAATAAACTAAGAGCATTTCCAATAAATTCATGGGTGAAAACAAGAATGCTAATTATAATCATTACTATTCAATATAGTATTGGAAATTCTAGCAGTAGCAATAAGAGAAGAAAAAAGAAATTGAAGAAATCAGAATTGGCAATGAAAAAGAAAAAGTTTAACTCTTTGCAAATGATATGATGGTATATTCAGAGAACCTGAGAAAATAATCTAAAAACTCCTTGAAATAATTAAGAAATTCAGCAAAGTAGCACATAAACCCACATAAATCATCAGCATGTCTATATATAAATAACAAAGCACAAGAACAAGATATAGAAAGAGAAATTCCATTTAAAATAACTGTAGACAACAATAAATACTTGGCAACTACCTCCCAAGACAAACACAGAAACCATATGAACACAATTTATAAAGCTCTCTTCTCACAAATAAATTCAGATATAAATTATTGGAAAAATGTCAAATACTCAGGGTTAGGTCGAACTAATATAATAAAAATGATGATTCTACCCAAATTAAATTACTTATTCAGTGCCATGCCAATCAAACTACCAAAAACTACTTAACTGAGCTAGAAAAAATAGTAACAAAATTCATCTGGTGCAACAAAAGGGCAAGAATAGCAGGAGAACTGATAAAAAAAAAATGTAAAGGAAGGTGGTCTAGCTTTATAAGATCTCAAACTATACTATAATGTAGCAATCATCAAAACTGCCTGGTACTGGTTAAGAAATAAGGTAATGGATCAGTGGATTATGATAGGTTCAAAAGAACTGCAGTAAATGACTATAGCAAACTACTATTTGACAAGCCCAAATACATCAGCCTCTGGGATAAGAACTCACTATTTGACAAAAATTGTTGGGAAAACTGGAAAATAGTATGGCAAAAACTAGGTACAGAGCCACATCTCACACCCTATACCAAAATAAGGTCAAAATGGGTAATGGATTTAGTCATAAAAAGCAATATCATAGATAAACTAATAGACCAAAAAATACTCTTATCTATCTGATCTGTGGGAAAGGTATAAATTTATGATCAAACAAGAATTAGAGTACACTGTAAACTACAAAATGAATGATTTTGAGTATATTAAATTTAGAAGGTTTTGCACTAATCAATGCTGCCAAAATTAGAAGAAAAGCAGAAAGCTGGGAAACAATCTTCCCAACCAGGTATTCTGATAAAGGTCTCATTTCTAAAATATATAGAGAATTGCATCATATTTATAAGGTCACAAGTCATTCCCCAGTTGATAAATAGTCAAAGGATATGAACAATTTTCAAATGAAGAAATTAAAACTATATATAATCACATGAAAAAATGCTCCAAAAAAATGCTCTAAATCACTCTTAGAGAAATGCAAATTAAAACAACAATGAGGTATCATCTCACACTTGTTAGATTAGCCCAGATGAGAAAAAGGGAAGATGATCAATGTTGGAGAAGTTGTGGGAGGACTGGGACATTGATTCATTGCTGGTGGAGTTGTGAACAGATCCAAGCTTTCTGGAGAGCAATATGGAACTATTTCTGAAGAGCAATAAAACTGTTCATACCCTTTGACTCAGCAATTCCAATTCTAGGACTATATCCAGAAGAAATTGTAAAAAAAGTGAGGAAAGTCCTACATGTTCCAAAATATCCATAGTAACTCTTTTTGTGTGGCAAAGAATTGGAAATTGAGGGGATGTTCATCAGTTGGGGAATGGCTTAACAAGTTATGGTCCATGAATTTTTTTTTAAGGTTTTTGCAAGGCAATTGGGGTTAAGTGGCTTGCCCAAGGCCACACGGCTAGATAATTATTAGGTGTCTGAGACTGGATTTGAACCCAGGTACTCCTGAATCCAGGGCTGGTGCTTTATCCACTGTGCCACCTAGCCACCCCTTGGTACATGAATACTACAGAATATTATTGTTCTATAAGAAACCATAAATGCTTGGATTCTAGAGTAGCATGGAATGACTTACAGGACCTGGTGCTGAGCGAAGGAAGTAGAGTCAAGAGAACAATATACACCTCAACATCATTATGAGATGAACAACCCTGATGGAAGTAGCTCCTCTCAACAGTCCAGACAACTTGGACAACTGTATTAGACTGGTTATGGTCTATATACTATTCCCAACCAGAGGAAGAAAAACAAAACAAAACAAAAGACACAGGAAAAAAAAACACCCCTATCAAATCTGAAGAACACTTTATAAAAAAGTATCTCTTATGTATCTTTCCCTTAATCCTAATTTCTTGTGCCAAAAATTACTAATTTGCAAATACGTTTAACAAAATATGTATGTAAAATGCTAACTTGACTGTTCCCCACTGAGGGGAGAGTGGTGGGAAGGAGAGTTGGAGGGAAATTGTATAACTTGGAAAATGCATGTATAAATGGATGAAAATTTTTAAAAAATCCTCATTATCGTATTCTGTACTATATTTTATGATTTTTCTTTTCTTTTCTAAACTCATTTATTTAATTCAGTGTGATTCTGTTATGGGAACATTGATGTTGCCAATTTAAAATTTGAGGGAGCTTAAAGGTGAAAGAATTAACATATAGCCCTGCTGTTTTTAAAACCACTTAGGATTTATTATACAAGTCTGCAAAGTTTACACACTGAAACCTTTTCTCCTCCTAGAGGTACAGCCTGTCCTTCAGGACAGGTTAAGTAATAAAAGGCTAATCAAGGTTTGAGTGAAAGACAGACAGACAGACAGGATAACTGACTGGGCTGAGACTCAGGCAAGTGTGTACCCCACGAGGTGAGCCCAGGCCAGGCTTTATAGTCTAGCTCACTCCCTGAGTAAAGAAGTGTCAGGTGAATATGGGCAAAGGAGGAAATCCCTCTCCCTCTGGAATCGGGTAAAAGACTGGAAGCTGGGGTGGGGGTAGAAATGAGGTGAGGTTGTGAATTTATCTTTAACTATGGAACAATAGGAGTCAATTTACACCACAGGTGCAGATAACATTCCTTACTAGACAGATATTTCTTCTATATCTCTTCTCCTACATATTCAGCACTCAGAAAATATTTAGCAGTATAAAAGATTACAAAATTTGTTTCCAATTATAATATTCCTTATGCCCATAACTCCATGCATCAGTACAGTGCAAGGAACTGCAATAAATTCAGTTGGTCCATGGATGAATAATATTTCTAGACAACTGATACTTGAAGTAGCAGACACTTTAAATTCAATTTTATAGTTCAACAGCCATTTGTGAGGCCTTGCCATGTGCTATGCACTGTGGGAGGCTGAATATGAATAAAATACCTTTTTTTTGCCCTTTCAGAACTTATAGAAATCTACTAAAGCTGTCTTTCTTTTTGTTCCCCTGTTGCAAAACTCTAATTTGGCAACTACAGCAATGATTAAAAAGAGTCTTTCTGAAAGTGTCTGATAAAAATATAAAGTTAGAATTGCCCCTGGTGGTTTTAGTTAACCAGAACTAACCTGGAAGGAAAAATAACATTTTTTTTCCTTAACTTCATATGGAACAGAGATGTTCAAAATACCATGGGAAATGAAAGATTAAAAAAAAAGGAAGTTTGATTAGAAATGTAAGAACCCATCATTAGTCTGAAAAAAGTGTGGGCAAGTGGAAATTGCTTAATGGAGTCAGATTTAGAAAGGAAGTAATAACAGTATAAATTTGGGATTATTAGGAAAAAAAATAGATGATATACTGACACTTCTTTAGACTGACAAAAGGAAGAAGCAGAAAATTTTAGCTGTTTGTTGAAAATAAAAGGTAAATTAATTAAAAGCCCTCAAATTCTAGTTTTGTTTCCTCGTTTCCTTATTTCACTGACCACTGTGTAAAACTCAATAATTTAGAGTTAAAATGACAGAAAATATAAATTAGATATGATGTTTATTCCTTTAAGATATACCACAAAAACTATTGAGGGAGGTCATCAATCCAAGATAATCACTCTGACCTATAGATAGAAACCAGTTATCACTCTGAGCAGAGGGAAAATGGTATATTTTTATATAAATATAGATAAGGAAGACTTCCTTGGAGGCTTGTCTATTGTGTTGCATAATTTCAGATTGAACATTGTTCATCAAAGAAGATCATCCTTATACAATGATGTCTGATCTGCAGGAGGATCCATAGTTATTCTCTTCTTGGATTAACACAGAGAAGGAGGGCTAGGCTTCCTAATCATTTGTCTTTCTGGGTTAGTAATTATCCTATGGGGAGATAAACAGAAAGAAATCAGACTTTGTTTTTAAACAGGATTATAGTTTGAAATACTTATTAAACTTTCTTAATTGATGATAGTTTCCATGAATTGCCAGATCTCTAGAGCTTTACTGTTCTTTCAGTCAACCAATTAGTAAACATTCAAGCTCTACTAGGAGGCAGGCACTGTGCTAAGTTCTGAAGATACAAAAAGAGGCAAAAGACAGTCCCTGCCCTCAAGAAACTTACAGTCAAATGGGGGAGACAACATACAAATAACTATTTAATGTCAAGTCCTGAACAAAACAAAGTCATGACCTGAGGAATGAGATAGCAGGGTAGCAAAATTGGCACCCTGGGGATGTCTCAAGAGTGCAGGGCAGAATGGATTTTCCCAACTCCAAGACCCATGCAAAAACTTGTAATACCTTTAGGAACAAATGGAGAGGTAAAAAGGGCTGGTCAAATGGTGCTTTGCAATCAGTCTGGACAAACAAAAGCACTTTCATTCTGGTCTTTTACCCTTTATGCCATGAATCCCAGCAGAAGTGGGCAAGGACATTAGCTTCTTTGCAGGGCAAGATCTCTTGATGTGATTTAAGCTCTGACTCTGCTCAACCTGAGTCTGCTCAACCTAATCCACATTGTTTTACTAGAAAGGCTAGGCTCATTCAGGATGTGTCAGGGAATCATTTCTGTCATATTAGCAATTGTTCTGACAGTACAAATAAACTATAAACAGGATAAATAAGAGATCATTAACAAGGCTTCCTAAAGAAAAAGAGATTTTTAATTGAGACTTAAAGAAACCAGGAGACAAAGAGGAGGAAGGAACATGTTTCAGGCATAATGGACAGCTAGAGAAAATTCACAGAGCCAAGAGATGGAATGTCTTAATCCTGAAAACAACCAAGTGTCAGACTGGATCCAAGAGTATTCAGCAGGGAGTAGAGTAGAAAAAGATTGGAAAGAAAGATGAGGACTAGATTGTCCTTCATTTTCAAAGACTACAACATCAGGGAGGTGATGCATGACAAGCAGGTGAATGAGATTTTTGACTGAGGTTGCTAAGTCAACAGCCTCACACTCTCCTCCAGAGTTATCTGGGTTCATTGACCAGATATGAATCAGGATGACTGAAGATGACTCTGGGTGAGAGGTAGTCAGGGTAAAGTGAGTTGACCAAGGTCACAGGACTAGTAAATGTCAAGTGTCTGAGACTGGATTCAAACTTCTGTCCTCCTGCCTCCAAGGTCAGTATCTCTCCACTGTGCCATCCAGCTGTCCTATGAAGATTATGAAAAGCTTTGAATGCTTAATAGAACATTGTGGAGGCAATAGGGAGCCACTGGAATTTATGAAGGGGATAGGAGGGGTATATATGATGGACTAGTGCTTTAAGGCTGAATAAAATAAGTATTGGAGACTGATGGACACAGCAAGAAACTATCACAGTTGTCTAGGCATAAAGAGAAGAGGACCTGCACTAGAATGGCTCTGGTATCAGAGGAAAGAAGGGGGCTTATTCAAGAGATATTCTGAAGGTGAAAGTGATAGGCTGTGACAAAAAATTGGACATGGGGATGAGAAGTAGTGAGGCCTCTAGGAACTGGGGATGAGGTTGCCTTTTAGCTAAAGGGAGCTGGAGACAATTTTCAATGGACTTATTTCTATCAATGCTCTCTTTAGTGCCTAAGTATTCCAAAAAGTACTTTGCAATTTACCAAAAGAAAATTCAAACTATAGTATATTTAAATTAAAATCATAAAATTTAAATGTTAATATAACTTTTCATTAGCTTAACTAGTATCCAAATCCTAAATAAAAGCTTTTGCTTTATTGGCCAGTTGGCCTAAATTAAACATTAGAGCCAAATTTGATTGAATTATAGGGTCACCATACCTGTTCCAAGAAAAAAATTTCACTCTTAGGTTTCTTTGCCTTATTTTTTTTTCATTCACTGCTTTGGCTATTTTGTATATTGCTGTGTTTTCAATCAAATCATTATATCTCTTCCCTTGTGTAAATACTTTTTGATGCCCTGGAGCTACTGCTATTATATATGCTTTTAAATGTCACATTCTTTGTCAATATGCCATTCTTAGTAAAATGATGAATATTCTCCACAAAAGTGTAGGAAATTAGTTACAGTCCCCTAAGAGATGAAACTACTGTTGTGTAGTCACTAAATAGTACCAGCTGGTTTATACTACAATTTTGAATCAAGAAAAGTATTAACATGAACTCTTCACTACCTCTAACCACAAAAGCAAAATGATTTGAAATATAATCAGTTCTATTCCATATTTGTAGAAGAGAATTTGGACAAAGAAGGACGTAATCTTATCTTTTTTTGTAAGTTTGTGCAAAATAAAGATTTGCACAAATACAGTCTCTACCCATGAGAAGCTTTTGGTCTAGTTAAAGAAAAATTGAAAATATATTTTTTCCAAGAAGCTAGAGGTAGAAATAACAAATTTGTGATGTTTAAATGAAAACATATTTGTGCCCAATATGATTGGAAATTTTTCAAGAACACCTTATCCTTACAAAAATATTACCACTGTATTTGCCAAAGACTGTCTTCATAAGTTATCTACTGAATAAATGTCAGCTATCAGTTGCATTTTTTACAGCATTTTTGACGTCAGTCATATTCAATGGTCTCTGCTAATGAACTTTATTGTTTTTGCAATCTTTTCAGCTTACATGACTTTTCTTCATAATTAACACTATGCCAGTTTAATCCATGTAGAACAATGCTAAATTCTTGAAAGATGTGCCAAAAGTTAAATAAAATTTATCAGTAGAATTATGAATATTTTTAAAATCCCAGTAATTTTTCTTTTGCTTTCCCTATATAAGATGGATACTGAACCATGAAGTACCTCCAGAGCCTTCACCTATTAGGCTATGGCCAAGAGAGGTTATAAAAGTTGTATGCTAATTTAGTTATAGTGTCTTATCTCTTAACTGTGGAGGATTTAGGGGAGAAGACACTCTAACAATTCTTATCTTTTTCATGTTCCTTCCTCCTCTCTGTCTCCTGATTTCCTTAAATTCCAATTAAAATATCTTTTTCTTTAGGAAGCCTTGTTAATGATCTCTTATTTATCCTGTTTATAGCTTATTTGTATTGTCAGAACAATTGCTAATATAATGACAAATTATTCAAACCAAGAGTATTCCTTTCATACAGCTTTAACTTGAATGCTGTGACATTAATGAATAAATGAATATTATCCTATACATGAAGGAGCTTGAAATCAAGTGACAGAACTTTGATGTGTCATTGAATCCATGATTGTATCAATGTAGGTGCTTCCTCTATCAGCATAGGGTATATTACTTCATAACACCTATTTATCCTTTGGAACTCTTTTCCGTGTCTGTCCATGTCTACTCCAAAGAGAGAAAACCAATTCAGTCATAAATGTATACTTCTTTCTCTCCCCATTTGGTAATCATCAAAGATCTATCATATATATATATATAACTTTTCTAAAATCTCTATTTTGCTTTTTAACTTCTTTCTTGTTTATTCTTTAATTTAGTTTTGTCTAAGTCTGAGAAGGAGACATTAACTTTTCATTAAGTATTTGGATATATACCATTTAGTGTGTATAAAGTACTGAAGTTGATTTATTATCTCTGGTACCATGTTTACCTCTTTTAATCAAGTTGATTATGATTTTTGCCTTGTCTGAAATTATATTTGCTACCCTTAATTGTTTTAGTCCACCAGAAAGATAATAAGAATTTGATCCTATCCTTGCCTTAATTGTATGAATCTTTTAATTTCAAGTATGCACCAAGTATTGCACTCATCTGATGAGAATGAGGTATGGGTGGTCTGGGTGGACCTAGAGGGCCTGAGAATAGTGGAAAATGTTTAGAATGAACTATTTCTGGAAACCATGATAATACATCTACAAGAGATGAATAAAAGGATTAATAGCTCATCAGTTCAATCAATCAACATTTATTTAACCCTTACTTTGTGTGCCTGGCATTGTGCTAAGAGCTAAGACTACAAAAAGAAACAAAGACAATCTCTTCAAAGAGTTTACAATCTAATGGGGGGACAACATACAAGATATAAATAGGATATAAAAAAGAGGGAAGATTTGGGAAAGACTTTCTTTAAAAGATAGAAGTTTAGTTGGGACTTGAAACAAGGAAAGTTAGTAGACAGAATTAAGAAGGAACACTCTTCCAGGTCTATGCTTGTTGAACAGCCAGGAAATTAGTATCACTGGATCAAAGAGTATGTATTGGAGAATAAGATGTAAGAAGAGTGGAAAAATAGGAGGGGGCTAGGTTATGGAGGACTTTGAAAACATGTTGTATTTGGTCCTGGAGGCAATAGGGAACTACTGGAGTTTATCAACAAAGAATCTTCCCCAATAAAAATAGCTCTCATTTACATAGTCTTTGAAGGTTTTCAAAGTGTTTTCCTCACAATTCTGATATAAGTAGAGTAAGTATTAATATCACCATCACCTCAGCCTCAGCCAGGTGAAGTGACTTAACCAATCAGCTAATAAATGCCAGAGTGAGCTTTAAAGTTTTGAAATCTTCTAACTTCAAAATAAGTCCTACATCCAACATCAAGGAATAACTTTTACTCTGGGTGCTCTATTGATATCCATGTTAAGTCAAAGTCATCTCAAGAAGATTCCTTAGCATATTGTTTTCTTCCCTCATGGAAGATTAGAATAGAACAAAAAAATAAGAGTCACATAGAATGTATCTATGTGGATAAGTCCTGAATCTCTGCCTTGAAAGATCTGTGATCTAATCAGAGTATTAAATATTCTATCTTCATCAAAGGACAAAAGATTGGGTAATGGAGAGAAGAATTACAGGATTCAAAATACTTGGACATAAAATAGTTCACTATTATAGTCTCTTGGCTAGGTAACTAAACTAGCATGGATTTGGAAACCATTGGAATTATGGAGGTCAAGAACCAATGAGACTATTTTACTACAAAATTTATCAACATGGATATTGAAGTTACCGAGGTAAAATTGCAAGTGACTTATTACTATATACTTTGCTGTGCTCATTAGAATAATGACCAGGGTGGAGAAAACATATTATTAGAGAGTGGTAGAGGGGTGAATGTATCAATCAGATTGTAACCCTGACTAATGACTGGCCTTTCAAACTGCACATAAGACTGGACATTGTTGTAATTTGCTGTCTTTTTTCACCTAGTTTATTAATGAAAGCTAGTCTAATCATTCTGGACTAAGTATTTCTAATTACAAGCCATTTAAATGTTTTTGTTATGTTTCTTTCCCCCCTAGTTTCTTTATATTGGGTTTGAAAAGATTTGTAAGCAATACTATGGATTTTCCTTGGAGTATTAAAAAGATTTCCATGAGAAAATATCAATTCTAGTTACAATTTTCTGAGGCCAAGAAAAAAACTCTTCCTTGAGCCTGGGTCAAAGATTAGTTATAGTTAAGGTATAATATTAGTGGAAATTAAAGCAGAGCATAAGAATGACTTTGGCTTCAGCTAAAATTTCCAGATTAATGGTTAAAAATTATACCTTCTGCATTCCAGATAAGGGTTTAAGTCACCAACATACTTTCTGCTTGCCAAAGTCTACAAGACTAAAAATTAGTGGAAGTATCTTTTTGTTTTATAATTTTGGTTTTTTCCTGAACTTCAAACACCAAATAAAATGAGCATTACCATATAAAAGATATATTCTGTAGTTATTTTGAATGGAATAGCTCTTATTGGTAATATAATGAAATGCAGATTGTTTGGATGGGTTCACTTTTGCTGAAATTATTGTTTCAGTTAATTATTGGACAATATTTTGGAATTCTAGAGCCTGACTATCATGTAATCTACCAAAAAAAATAAGAGTTTTGTTTCTTCTTTTCCTATGCTAATTGCCTCAATTTCTTCTGTGATTATCAAAATTTATAAATTGGTACTTAGAGTTTTTACATGTCTTATTTTTCTGGTTGTTGGTTTTAGTTGTATCTCTATACCATTCATCTGTTCTTTTTCCCTTTTGTTGCTGAAAAAGCTAATATTAGATATAGATTTTCCCCCTCAGTATTAAATCAAATTTATCCCAAAAGGTTTGTTATATTCTCTTATTGTTACTTTTTTTGACAAAATTTCCCATCATTTCTATGCATTTTTCTTTAACCCATTAATTCTTTAGGATTAGTTTTCAATTAATTTTAATCCTTTTATTAAATATTCTTTTATTATAATTTTACTACATTGTCAGTAAAGGGCATGTTTAATATTTTTGCCTTTCCATATTTGCTTGTGAACTTTTTAGCTCTAATACATGATCAGTTTTTATAAAGATCCCTTTCCCAGTTGAGAAATGGATATCTTCCTTTGTGTTCCCATTATAATTTTTAGAGATAAATACTATAACTTTTCTAAAGATCTGTTCAGTTCCTTAACTTCCCAATTATATTTTGATTAGATTTAAATCCAAAAAGGATTCATTGTTATACTCATTTATTATAATTTATTGTCTGCTTTATTCCTGTAAATTGATTTCTCCTTTAAATATTTAAATATTGTGCCCATTTAGTGCATACATTACAAGTATTGTTATGCATTAATTATTTGTGGTAACTTTAACTGTTTTTCCTTTTAAACAAGGATGTTGCCTTGTCAGAGATCATGATTGCTAACTTTGCTTTTTTGAGTTTACTTAAAACATAATATATTTTGCTTCAACTTTTTATTTTAACTTTATGTGAATCTTATAGTTTCACTTGTGTTTCTTTTTGTTGGATATTGTTGGATTCTTCTTTCTAAAGAGTTTTAGTATCATATCTTATTTTATATGTGAATTGATTACATCAATCTTTCAATTATGCCTGCTAATATAGATTTTTCTCCATCCTATTCTCTAATATTTTCACCTCTCTGTGCCCCCTTTTGCCCTTTTTAACAAAAAAGAAGGTAAAAAGAATGTGCTTAAGACTAGTAGTCTATAATTAAAGCATTTTCTTTTTGCCCTCTGTTCCCTCTTTTCTCTTCCCCTTGCTCAGTCCCTAATAATATTTTTACTGTTTCTTTCTTTCCTTGTAATCCTCCCTCATGCTCCAGCGGAGTTAGTTTTACTTATGATTAATCCTTCACTGATCCTACCTTCCTGCTTAAAGCCTCTTCCCCTCAATCTGCCCCAAGTATTTTGCTGTTGAATTTAATATCTTTCTATACCACACTCTTTTTAAGTTAAATGTACATGTGAAGATGTTCAGCCAGTTCAAATTTTTCCAGTTAAAATCAGAGTGAAGGCAACAAACATTTATTAAAGGCCTTATGTATTCCAGGCACTAAACTAAGTTATTACCAATCAAAAGAAGCAAAAAATAGGCCTTCCACTCAGGGCGCTCACAGTCAATTGGTTGAAATAACATGCAAATAAGGGATGTACAAATAAGTTATATATAGAATTAATTGAGGGAAATTAAAAGAGGGAAGGCAGAAAGTTAAGGAGGATTAGGAGAGGCTTTTTGTAAAAGAATTTTAGGTGGGACTTGAGCAAGGCAAGAAATCCAGGAAATAGATTTAAGAGCAGAGTATTCTAACCTAAGGGATAGTAAGTGAATCCTGCATGAATTTAGGAAATGGAGCATTTTGTATTAGGATGCCAGTGTCAGTGAGAGGGTGGTGGTATCCTTAACAGAAAGTAGGGAAAAAGAAAGCACTTGGAGAGAAAGATAATAACTTCAGTTTTAGACATATTTTGTTAAAGATGTTTATAAGAAATCCAGTTTGAGATGTCCATTAGACAATTAAGAATGTGAAACTGAAATTCTGGAGAGAAGTTATTACTTCCTAAGTAGATCTGAGAATCATCAGCATAGAGGTTAGAATCTATTCCATAGGAGCTGATGAGAATAGTAGGAATAATGAATCTATCCCATCTCAGCTATACAGAAATATTTAGACCCTTGATCTTGCCACCCACAATGTTCTATTTCTGTGTTCATAAACCCTCATTAATTGATCAAAGTTTGTTATCATTTACCTCTTCATTTGCAATCCCTGTTTTTCATCCTAATCATGACCTCCAAGCCTTCTGCCCTCAGTTCTTTCTGAGGCCAACACTCTGGCACTAACTATTCCCTTCCCTTCCCTATCTTGATTTCTTGGTAAATCAGTACAGTCCTACATTGTGCCCCTCTCAAATCCCTTAACCCTGTTCTACCAAAGAATTTTCCCTGCAAAGCCTCAGCTTCAAATTACTACTGTAACTTCCTTCGCCCTTGATATAAATGGCTCATGAATATTTAGTACAGAGCGATTAAAATGATTTTTTAAGACATTGTAATAAAGGGCACATCTCTTTTCAAAGGGAGAGGGGCACTGAAATCAGGTGTTATATGCACTTTGAAAGGCTTTGTTCCTCCCTCTTTTGTCAATCATTGGCTGAGGTCACAATCTAATTGATACATTGATCTTCTTAAGTTTTCCCCACCCTGCTCATTATACTAATGGGCAAGAACAGCTACCTCCTTAAGCATGTGCAAAGGAGAAGAATGGTTAACTCAGAACTGGGTGGGGCAGATCTGACCTAATCTCAGTTTTTGGCTAAATCTTGTCTAAACTCACTTAACTGTCCATAGGCAACAATATAGACTGACCTTCAGTGTTGGTAATGTAAACTAACAATTCTCCCTTCACTTCTTGTGGAACCCTAACACCTCATATTCCTCAGAATTCTCCCATTTTTTTTTTTAGGTTTTTGCAAGGCAAATGGGGTAAAGTGGCTTGCCCAAGGCCACACAGCTAGGTAATCATTAAGTGTCTGAGGCCAGATTTGAACTCAGGTCCTCCTGACTCCAGGGCCAGTGCTCTATCCACTATGCCACCTACCCTCCCCCATTTTTGTTTTTAATAAGAATTTGAGTTCCACACCTTATTAGTGATTTCTTTCCAAAATCACAATCCTTGTTATTGGCATGGCTTACTGACTTTTTCTGTCAAGATTTTTCCTTTCTCATTATAAGGCATGGACCCATTTTATTTGCCAGGTTTGCCAACTTTCTGTTGTCCCCTCTTATTTCCTTTACTACTTGCCTATTGTCATCTGTCTTTAGGTAGCAACTTGATAGATTCAATTTACCACAAATACCTCCTTCCCCAATCAACAGATTGGAATCTAGTACAATTCTGTGTTGAAGAATCTTCTCTTGTTTGCATGGCTTGCTCAGTCAGCAAGTTCAAGTCCTTAGCTGTCTAATTGGTAATTGTTTGGGGTTCCATAGCCCTAAATCCCATCCTGTGCCCAGGTAGCAGTCCCAGAAGTCTCGATAACAACTCCCTGACCAACCCTTGGCAGATGGTTATATGCAGTTGTGATCACAATTTTTTTTACCATATGTATCCTGACAAGAGATCTGGTACCATCATTACATCTCACATGAGTCTCATTCCACCTATCTGTAAATTGTACAGTCCAGAATATATACCCTGCTTTTTTGCTACTTTTTGCTACTCCCTAGGAGAATATCATGGCCAGACTGGTATAAACAATAGGCATCCTGGGGTGGCTAGGTGGCGCAGTGGATAGAGCATCGGCCCTGGAGTCAGGAGTATCTGAATTCAAGTCCGGCCTCAGACACTTAATGATTCCCTAGCTGTGTGGCCTTGGGCAAACCACTTAACCCCACTGCCTTGCAAAAATCTAAAATTAAAAAAAAACCCAATAGGCATCCTGAACTGACTCAGTCATATGCCACTGCTGTTTCTTCTCCTGTGGACCAGAATCTTGTGCCACAGTGCATCTTTGACCAGGAAATGAGAATCTACACCAACATCAGGGGGACTGGCACTCAAGACCAGCTCTCAAACTGTTGAGGACCACCGCAATTCCAACAGTTAGCCACACCAAAAGACTGGGCAATGACTTCTGTCACCTAGATTCTCCTTCCACCATTACTAATACTCATTTCAGAGATAAGTCTCTCCCTAGAAAGGATATACAGACTCATGTAGGATATAATCTTGCCACCCAATAATCTTGACCTCCTTTTTTTTTCCAATGGAATATATCTTCACCCTGCCTCTCCTCCATAAGGAGAGGGTCATAAATAGGGGTGTCACACTTACAGAATCAAAGGGAAGTTACACGTATCAAAAGGGGCAAATTCCCTGACCTCACAATGCACACATAGGTGAGAGATGGTGAACATGTCTCCCCTGGAGACATCCAGTATACTTCTGCATCTTCTGAATTGGTTCCAAAAAGTCCTCTCCAGCTCAGGTGACTTTCTCTTGTGGTGAAGAAACTGCTTAACATTTTACTCGGATCAAAATACGTTTTCATCACAAAACAATGAGATTCTAGAGCTTATTACAATTTACATTTTGCCTTACTCATTGTCATATTGACATACATACTTCACTTCAACACAGTAAACTTCCATAACTGCTTCACTACATGAGTAAACTCCATGGAGGATTACTACATTTTAAGCTTGTAACATATACATTTCTTAACCTTTTGCTCTCATTACAACTCAAACTTCCTTAACCTAAATGAATTTTTTCCCAAAATATTCCCAAATATACCTTAGATTTTCCTTTTCCTGATATACTTATCTCACTCACATTCCTTTCTTGAAAATAGACCTTGAAACTGTAATTATCCTAAAAATTTCCGATTCTTCTTCTTCTTACCTAAATATACCCTCTAATACAAAAATTAAGGAATCTTAATTCCCTATATAAACATATGGCTGACAGCAGGTGTCAGAACCATACACCTAACCTATCAGGCTATTAAATCCAATTGACCTAAAACTTCTTTTTCTGGTTTGCTTAGTTACAATAAAGATCCAGGGCATCAAAGGAAAATTCCTTTATAGATATAATTTTTGAATATCAGTGTCCAGACAGAGGTCATGTGGGTAGTCAGATGTCTTAGACCAGATTTATTCTACCAGGTGAGACATTATTCCAATGTCAAGGGTCCAGCTTCAGATTGTACTGAAAAGCTGCTGCCTCAACTGTATATCCCTGTCACCTGAAATTTTCAGCCTATTAGCTTCCTTGGCTCCAAGAATACATTGACACAGTAACACTTCCTTTTTGCTTACTATCCTGGTATCAGACATAAAAAGAGAAAATTGGTTAAAAGTCCCATGATCCAAAGTAATTGTTTTACCTAATTAGAACTTTGAGTGAGTCCAATTCACTAAATTCCAATTGTACTCTTAATGGGGTCCAAATTAATGGTTCTTGCTGAAACCAGGAATTCAAACTATGATTTGGCTCTACATGCCTTATCTCCTACCTCTTACTGGAGGCTTTTGATCACCAGACCCATAGCTTTTTGTCTGAAATCAAATCTACTCTATTTCTATTTAAAAATGGTGTATCAGACTCCCCTTGACTAGAGAACCCTCCTTCTAGCCTGTTGTATTATACAATAACGAAACACCCCCTTTGGCTAGGAGATTGCCTATCATCTCCTAAATTCTCACATGACAATCATCTAAATATTGTCGCAGAAAAATCTCAAATTATCTTTCTTGTGTTTATCTTTCTCATATTGCAAAGGTGCTTTTACTTCAAAGTAAACAACTAGTTTGGGAATATATATCTATCTCTAGCTGTGTGTGTGTGTGTGTGTGTGTGTGTGTGTGTGTGTGTGTATACCCCAAATAGTCCCAGTTTAGAAAATTTAGAAATTTTAGAATTTTAGAAAATTTAGAAAATTTAAAGACATAAACTTGTTTAACTACCAGCCATCCTTAACATACAAATCATTATTTTCAAAGTTCTTTCAAACCAGTGACTCTAAATTTCCCAACATGTGTTATTAGTTCCAATAGAACAAAACAGCAGTAAGACTACTACATGAATTACTAGATTATATAAAACAGTTTTTCTATTATTACATGATGCGTGAACCCACAGATCTATCCCAGAAGGGGTAATAATTTTTAATATTTCCCTTATTACCCCTATCAAAGCAATCACATGTTAATTCCAGGCTTTAACATTACAGTATTCAAATAGCTTATATACTCAAAAGAGGTAACCAAATAATTATGAATTTATCAATAAGTTACCTTACAGTGGAACCACACAATTGTTATTTGTTCAGTCATCAGTCACAGTCCCCCAACATGAGTTGTGCCCAGATCCTTCAAAATTTAATCTCATACATATGATACATTTAAAAGCCCAATGAAATTCTTATTTATGTCATAATTAATCTGATGTCGAAGAACTAAATCATTAGATGAAACCTCAGTTCATTTAGTTGCCTATCAGCTATACAACTAAACTTCCCAACAGTTTAGTTCCATAAAAGCTTTAGAGTATCTTGTACAGAGAATCCAGCAATCACATTCCAGAAACTCTATCAAAACTAAAACTACAGTTATTATCATTATTATGTTTAACTTTAAAATGAATTAGAGCTTTTTCCCAAAAGAAATCAGTAAATATTGCTGATAACATAATTATGTATTTTTCTTTTTAATAACACAGTACCACTTTCCTTTAACTCAAAGGTGTTACAATATAGTTTAAAATTCCAAACCACTTTAACAATCTAGACTATTGAGCTACTCCCATTCTGTACAAATTTTTTCAGAATGTAACAACACTAATTCTCCCCTCTTTTAAAACCCTCAGAGTTATTCCTAAAAGTCTAGTTCAGAAATGGGTTAACCTTAAAAATGGCGAGTCACATCACACTCAATTTGGATCAGTGTACAACATGGAAACAAAGTAAAGATTGACCAATTGCTTTCTGTGGGGGGGGGGGGAATGGGAGGGAGGGATATAAGATTGGGGGGGGGGGATTGTAAAACTCAAAATCTTTAATTAAAAAAAATGGAGAGTCAGCACTTTTAAGCCACCTGGCCAGAGCAGTCATTCATTAAACATGATCTCCTTTCAATAAATGTGTCTCTTGGTGGTGGTCTCTTAATACCTGAATTTTATGTTTTCTTCATTTCTCAGCCAGACACCACTTACCTGTGACTGGGTCTTTCCTTTTAAGGCTTAAGCGCTTGAAGTCTTCCTTGCCCCTCAGGTGAGGCACTCAGCTGAACTCAGTTTAGAGTTCAAGTCTTAACAAGATGGCAGATGGGATCAAGTCTACCACATGTCCAACCCACCACCAGGGAGAAAATATACGGTCTTTCGAAGACAATCATAAGAATAAGAAATCTTCCCTCCTATAACTTCTCAGTCTTTCTTGTAAAAAGTTCTGTCTCTCCTAAACTCTCCCTGAACCTCAGCTTTTTCTGAGTTCCCCCCCTTTCTCCACTCCACACACCACACACCAGTGCTCAAGGAAGGGGCTGACACTGCAGATCTACTTCCTCTTCCCCCCCCCTTCCAAAACTCCTTGGCCCAACTCCCAGCTCCCCAGTTTAAAACTTAGACTGAGTCCCCAGACCCACACATAACTAAACCAGACCCCTTACACAAGACAGAACACATGAAACAAGCACATGCCCATAGAAGCATTCGAACTCACTCATATGCCACATTGGATACAATCAGTTTCTTTCCGGTTTCTGGGTACTGGCCACAAGGGTCCCTTGTCCCCTCCAAGTCCGCCAACATTCTTTTCCCTTGGTGGGCTTGGACCTTGTGGAAATTTCTAGAGGGAGATCCTAAAATCCCCCTTTCCCTTCTAGTCTCCCAATTATCCTCTAGCCTCTCCTTCAGTATATATCTCCTGCCTGGAGGACTTCTCAATCAGCCAAGGTGGTTCTGGCCACCACCCCACCTCTCTGGAGATTGCCTCTTACCCCCAGACATTATAATCACTTTTAGCTCCAAACCCAGCCCAGTCTTCCCAGGAATCTCTGAGATATTTCCCCTGCAGAGAATAGTAAGAAAGTGTGCTTGAATCAAGCCACTTGCGTACATTATTTTCTTGTGTTCTTCTGGGAAAAGAATGTAAAGATTTACATTATATCCCAGTTGAGCCCCCAAATTGTTATAAATGACTCGTGAATACTTAGTCCAGAGTGATTAAAATGTTTTTTTATTAAGACATCTTAATAAATAGCACACCTCTTTCAAGGGGAGGGGGCACCTAAATCCAGAACTGCTGGGTGTTGTATGCACTTTGATCAGCTTTGTTCCTATCCCTTCATGCCAACCATTGTCTGGGGTCAAGATCTAATTGATACATTGGTCTTCTTAAATTTTCCCCTCCTGCTCATTATATTAATAAGCAAGAACAGCTACCTCCTTGAGGATGTGTAAAGGAGAAGGATGTAGACCCTAGGTTAACTCAGAACTGGGTGGGGCAGACCTGAGCTAATCTTAGGTTTTGATTAGATTGAGGCTAAATCTTTTGTCTTAACTCATATACCTGCTGATAGGCAACAATACAGTCAGACCCCAGTCTTTGTAATGTAAGCTAGCCATTCTCCCTTCGCTTTCTTTTTTTTAAATTTATTTTTATTAAAGATATTATTTGAGTTTTACAATTTCCCCCCAATCTTGCTTTCCCCCCACCCCCGAAAGCACTCTGTCAGTCTTTACTTTGTTTCCATGTTGTACATTGATCTAAATTGGGTGTGATAAGAGAGACTCCCTAAACTTTCTTGTGGAACCCAAACACCCCATATTTCTCAGAGCCCTTTTTTATATGCTGTTGAACAAAGCTGGGGAAATCACAAAATCTTCTGACTGGGTCCACTATAATGTTTTTTACATAATCTTTTTTTTTTTTAGGTTTTTACAAGGCAAATGGGGTTAAGTGGCTTGCCCAAGGCCAAACAGTTAGGTAATTAAGTGTCTGAGACCAGATTTGAACCTAGGTACTCCAGACTCCAGGGCCCTTGCTTTATGCACTGTGCCACCTAGCTGCCCCTTTTTACATAATTTTAACAGAGCCTTCATGGCAACAAAGCGATGCTTTTGCATTTCCCTCACAGATTCACTGTCCTACTCACCATAATAGCTTTTATAAATATTTTTATCCCTTCTCAGGCCTCCCATGCCTCTTCCTTCCCCTAGCTTCTCAGCAGAGAACTATACCTAATATTTTATTTAAAAAATGAGACCATTCAGAAAAAACTCCCATCTTCCTTCTTTCTCACAACACTCAGATGCCTTTTATTACCGTCCCCTATCTCATTAAAAATAAGTTGAGGACTTAACCCCATTTGCATTGGAAAAAAAAAATAAAAACAAAACTAAGTTGAGGAACTGGGAAGTGTTTGAAGGAGTAATTATATATATATATATATATATATGTTGACGTCCCCTAAGTGAGGGCATGAGTTGAGGAGAGAAAGATTATGGACAAGGCACTGAAACTGAGAAGGAAAGAGGATGTCTGGAGTAGATACATCACCAGATTCTTGATTGGATGATGAATATAGATTGAGTGAAACCGAAAGGAGAAATCACTGAGTGATTATGGTAGAGAGCCTAGAACTGGTAGTGGGGAGCAAAGAGTGAGGTTTACGAAAGGTCCATATTCTTTGTCTTGCATTTCTTTTTTATTTATTTTCTTTTTTTAAGTTCCCTTTTTTTCCCTCTTTCTTCTCTAAGAAATTCCCTTTTCTCTTCCTTTCCATAAGAGCTGAATAAAATTAGCTCAGGCCCTATTTTTTTCATTATCTCTATCTGTGACTTTTGAAGACACTTTGTTTCTTCTCTCTCAATGTAATGTAGGTACTTCATTGTAGAACCCTTTTCAAATGAAGAAATGTTTTAGTTTTCTCAAGACTTCTGTTTGCATTTCATAGTTCTACTTATTTCTGGATTTTTCTTCAGGAATGTGTGAAAATTCTAGGAAAATTATTTTTTATTATAAACCGTTATCATTCATCTTTTGGAATATTCTACTCCAAGATCTTCATTCTTTTGTAAATGATAGCTGCTGGGTTTTATGTGATCTGAACTGTGATTCTTCTGTTTTAATCACTGGTTATTTTCAGCACTTTTTCTTTGACCTCAGTGCTCTGGGTTTTGACTAGGACATTATTGGCAGTTTTTATTTTGAAGTTTCTTTCACAAAATGACTGAATATGTATTTTCTGTTCCCCTGATTCTTATAAATCTGTGTAATTTTCATTTAAGATTCAGACTTTTTTATTCATAATTTTCAGGTAATCTGATACTTCTTAGATTTACTCTCCATCATGTATTTTACTATTTGTTGTTTTGATAGTTAAATACCTTATATTTTCTCCTTTTTTTCAGTCTTGTGATTTTAATATTTCTTACCTCATGGAGTAATTTATTTGTATCTCACCCATTCTAATTTTCAGAGTTTTAAATTCTTAGGTATCACTTGCTTCTTACTCTTCTTATGTATTAATTTTCCATCCTATTCTTTTTTTCTTTCCTATCCTTTCCTTTAACATTATGTTACATTTTTTAAAATCTCTTGTGACCAGGTCATTCCTTTCTCTGAGATTCTGCTTCAACTTATGGAGTTGCTCTTTTTTCTGGGTTTATATATGGACTTTTCTTAGTCCATAGTATTTCTATGAAAATAATTTTCTTCTGTTTATTCATAACTCCAGTCATTTTCTAGGTTTAGCTTTATGCTATTTTGTTTCTCATGATAAAGCAACTTAGATTTTTGCTTGACACTTTGTCTCTTCCTTGCCCATAATTGGTCCTATCCCTTGTTCTGAATCTGGTAGATTAAGTCAAATATTGCTGATTATCCTAGTAGCAGGCTACCTGCAAGACTTCAAATGCTTTGCTTCCTATAGCATGCCTTGGCAGTTTTTCCTACTGTGCCTCAGAAACTAGATAATTGGACTCTAAACTGGGCATTAGGTATGGGACTGGAAGGAATAAATCTGAGTGTTGATCTAGCTCTGACTTAGGTCTGGCAACTGCTTGGGTCTTGCTCTGGGTACTTCTCTCACTTCTTCTTCTTCTGTGACTAAGGAATGACAACATGAACGATGTATTGCTTGGGCCTTTCAGTTGACCCTATCTCTGACTATGTTTATTTGGGACTGCCCGGACCTGCTGCTGGGTGGTATTCTGGTCCTGTCTCCTCCTATGAGTCTGAGTTTCTTGCATAATGTGCCTTCTCTACTTTCACTGACTTTATCTCCACTCTGAGTCCTTCACAAGTCACTAACAGTGCTCTTATGCAGTCCTGGAGTAGAGAGAGAGAGAAACAGAGCTATATACCTTCAGTTTTCTTGAGTTTTGCTGTTTCTTGTAAAAATTTATTGGGATTTTGAGGATTGTAACATGTCATCATCTTAACTGAAAGGCTAGAAATGTCATTTTTCAAGGAACAAATCAATTTTGGATCAAAAGAGTAGAAGATAAACAGAAGGGAAGGGAGCAATGGAAAGGAGGAATTGAGGAAAGGGAAAGAAAGGGGAAAGGAAAGGGAAAAGGAAAAAGGAAAAGGAAGAACAAGCTAGCTTGAAGATAAGATGGCCTGAGCCATCATCCAGCCTGCACTGCCAGACAAAGGTTGATACTGAAAATGTTTTCTAAACATAGTGATTTTTCATCATTAAATGATCTTCATTAATTTTAATTTTAAGAAACTATCCCTTTGTTTTCAGGTTGTTATTCCATACCTCTAGAACCTTCAGACCACCTTTTATGAGTTCTGTCAGTATATTTCAAGCTTAAAACTATTCCATGGCTAAAATGATTTATAAAACTGCTTTTCACTGTTCTGTCTAATGAATGTATATAAATTAGCATATCATACCATTGATGGTTAAAAGTTGCTCCTCTACCTCTTTACTAGTATAACTGTTACCCATCCTTCCTACCCCTAATTTTTCTTCTCATTTTATGCTTTCTTTAAACAACTTTCTACCTCTGCCTTGCCTTTCTTCAACCATTTGTCTGCCTTGAGAAATTTGGCTGACTATATTTGCCTTTTATACAGATTTTAAGCTCTAAGCAGTAATTCTCGCCCTTTTGGAAAATTTTCAAGAGAATATTTTCTTGTGCCATTGTGATTTTCCATTCCTTTTATCTAAAAATGGATAAATTATATAGTCTATGAACCATCTTGTCAGTTTTCAAATTATGCAAATCATTTTTCATTTCTTGTAAAAGATAACAGAATTCCAGGAACACATAGTATCAAGTCATCTTGTCCATGTAGTTCTGTTCTCTGGGGAAGAACAAAAGCCAGTTTGTACTTAGTATATTTGTGTAGCAATTGAAGGAAGAAAACTGTTGTCTAAATGTTCTAAGTTATACTGATACTTAAATAACTTCCAGTAAGTTTTATGTTACCACCATAAAGTCATGAGCTTTGTAGATAGGCAAATAGGTAAATTTTTTTGATTCATAATGTTTAAATACACTAAACTTAAAAAATAATGTTTTTTGTTTTGTGTTTATTTTGATTTTCAGGATTATATAATATGTTAAAATTATTCACAAGAGATATGCATTGAAATAAGCACTGGATTTGAAGTCAGAGCACCTGGATTAATATCCAGGCTCTTTCTATATGACCCTAAGCAAGTAATACATTGATAGATAGTTCAATAGATAGGCAGATGGATAGGCGAATGAACAGATGGATGGATAGTTAGATAGACATATACCTGCATATATGCATTCATTCATTCATATATACCTACATACATTGATTAGAAAAAGGAAAGGGAGAAATATATTTATTATAAAGTACAATATTAGAGCAGGCAAGAAAAAAACATTTTAATTACCAGGTAATATGTTAAAAGGGACATCTGTCAAGTTCAAACCCTTTTTTGAATAGAATAGGACACTAGAGATTAGAGTGATAAATTGACTTGTACCGGGTCCTAAAGACACTAAGTAGTAGAGCTGGAACCCTAAGTCCAGGGCTATTTCTGTTATACATATCTATCTATCTGTCTGTTTATCTATCTATCTATCTATCTATCTATCTATCTATCCTGTCTTCATCTCTTAAACCTCGATATAAATAATTCTAATTTTCACCTATATTTTCTATGAAGTTGACTCTTTGGGGGGTATCTTAATACAACTTTGAGCTTAATTCACATATCTCTTTCCCCCACATACATCTGTATTCCAGTGAAACAAGCCTATTCACCAAAACTCTATGCATCCTGTACATTCCATCTATTTAGGCCCTTAAATACATTGGACTTTATACCTCTGCTGCCTTTTTCCTCTCTTCTTCCTCCTGATGACGCCCATCTCTCCATCAGCATCCATCTCCTCCAAGAAGCCTTCCTTATTCCCATTTGCCAGAAATAATCATATACTTCTCAAACCTCACCTTGTATATCTTTGTACTTACCTAGTTTTCCTTTGCACTTTATCTTTTTATGGAATTTCCAGATTTCTCAGTAATACCATGAACTTAATAAATGTTTATTAAGATGAACTGGCTTGTCCTTCCACTGACACAACTAAACAGGCTAAATAAGAAATAATTAACAGAGGGAAGGCACTAGAATTGAAAGCTCCAGTTTAGGCATATTAAATATAAGGTGTCTACTGGACATCCAGTTCAAGATAGAAGAAAGGCAGTTAGAAATGCAAGATCAGAGCTAAGAATAGGGTAGGATAGATTTCTTTAAGAATAATCTAACTCAGTGGTGGTAATTAAAATGGAAGCTGTTAAGATTATCAAGTAACAAAGTATAGAGGAGAAAAAGAAGAGAACTCGAGATAGAATCCTGAGAGACATCTAAGTTTAGAAGGTCTGATCTAGAAGAGGACCCAGCAAAGGAGACAGAGAAGGCTTCTATGCCACACTGAAGGGAGGAAAGATGGGTTATTTATAGGTATATTGTTATACTAGGGAGTAGGCAGAAATAGCACAATGGAAAAAGTGTTGTGTCTGGAGTCAAAAAGAACCAAGTTCAAATCCGACCCCAGACGGTTACTAGTTGTATGACCCTGGCCAAGTCATGTAACCCTATTTACCTCAGTTTCCTCATCTGTAAAATGATCTGGAAAAGAAATTGGCAAACCACTCCAGCATCTGTGCCAATAAAACCACAAGTGAGATCATTAAGAATAGGACATAACTGAAACAAGTGAACAACAAAAAGGAGTATGGATATGTGGAATATAAAGTAAATGACTTGGAACAATGTAATAATAATAATAATAATAATAATAATAATATAATATGTTTGCCCTTCATTTTTGAAGAAGACCATGACAATGTTGTTATTAATTTTTCACACTTTGTAATGAAGTTTGGCTAAGGTTTTCTTGAAGATTGACATTTAGTGATGATGCAAAGTCATAAAAAGTTTAAACTACTAAAGAATATAAAAATGATTAAATATTAGTTCTATTTGTTTCTTTGTAGTTCCATTGATTTAGAATTAGTAACAGACGTCACTTTTGACATATTACCTGGTAATCAAATAACTTCCACCTTAACCTGATTGTCAACTTCCCTGGACCTTAATGGAAATACCCTAGGACCCTGAATCCAAGAATCTTGGGAATAGCCAGGACCCTCAGACCCCCAAACCTGCTTCCATAGTGTCTAAAGCAATCATTAGTGGGGAAATTAATATGGAAAGGGGCCTAACTTCCTCATCACTGCCAGCAGCAACTGCTGACCAAGTATCACCTACAGGTAGAGAGTCATAGGAATCCTGGAAATGGCAGCAACCTCCAGACCACTAGTTACATTTTCAACTCTAGCCTTCATTGTCCTCATGGGAAGTAGCTTGTAAAGAAAAGACCAGGTACTCCCACTAACCATTGTTATAGACAGGACAGGCAAGCCAACCTGACTGAGGCAGCCAGAGAGAAACAGGAAGCAGAGTGTACAGGCAGGCCATCATCTTCCCTCAGACTGATGGAGGATTATATTTTACCAGATATATGACTCACCCTTTTTTTGAAAAATTTGGGGACTAAAAACTGGGAGCATCTTATACAGTGGTTGTAGATTTATTATTTGCATTTCCCACTTTTTTGTACTTGTCTTTGCACTCATTATTTTGCATTTGTTACCAGTATATTAGGTTATATTTTGCCATGTTCTGCATAGAAATAGCTCAGAAAAGATTTTTGTACAGTGCTGAATTTAAGTTCAAAGTGATCCAGTTTGCAAAAGTGAATGGAAATCCTGCTGCTGAATGTCAATTTGGTCCTCCTCCAACTGAGAAAACAATCTGAGACTGACTATGAGAAGAAGAAACCCTCCTGAAAATGCCATGGCAGAAGAAGGCAATAAGAGGCAAGTCAGCAAAATGGCCTGAGTTAGAGAGGGAATGGAAAAGATGGATTGAAGAGCAAAGGGCAGTTGAAATTCCTGTGTCCACATAGATGGTTTAACAGGAAGCAAGAAGAACTGCTGATGAAAAAGAAGTAACTGATTTCAAAGGAGGATACAAATGAGGCTTCAAGTTCATGAAACAGAATGGTCTAAGCTTTCATCCATGTACCAGACTTACCCAGGGAGTACTTGTGGTCAACCCCAGACCAGGGCTCAGGCAGGAGAGAAGTCAGTCTCTCCTAAGACAGAGATTTGTCATCAAACAGTGATGAGGAGTTGTATGAATTTTATGATGAATAAAAGATGAGTTCAGTAACTTTATATAATACAATTTTTTTCAAATTTTGTGCCCCAAAATTAAGGTGTGTCTTATACATGGGGAAATATAGTAGTTCAGAATGCTGAACTCAAGAACCTTTCTTTGTAGAGGCAATGCAGAGTTTTTAATTCAGAGTATTTAGCCATCATCCTGCAATGATGTGAGATGATGATCTGTAGAGATGTAAACTAACAGTTACTTATACAATGCTGTAAGCCACATCTCCTGAAAAAACAAAAAAGAAAAATGTTTTTTATGAAAATCAATTGGTTTAGTATGAAAAACCAATATGATTTCATCAGTGGAAATAATGATAAGGAAGTTAAAGATAATAATAATTGTCATTTGCCTTGCTGTTCCATCCTCATGACCACAAGACCTTTCCATCTGATTTCCTGCTCAAACTCCCAAGAGAACTATCTACCTTATTAGAATTTGTGCATCTTGAAAGCAGAAAGTGCTTAATAAATGCTTTATTCATTCATTTACTATGAAACAGAATTGACTCATGTATCCTGAAATTCTTGCTTTGTCAACAGAATTTTGAAGTTGGAAGGAATGTCAATGGCTCTTTGATCTAATTCATGCCTGAAAAAACTTTCTCCAATATATTGGATAGCTAGCCTTTGCTTGAAAGCTTCTAAAGAAGAGAAATAAACCAAAACTACCACATTTCTGGAGAACTCTCATTCAACATCCTTTATCCTTTTTTTTCTCCTCTCCTCACAGATTCCTTTGACAGTCTGGTGAAACCTTTGGATCCTTTTCAGCATAATGTATTTAAATGTATAAATCAAAGTGAATAGTAAAGAATAACAATTATATTGAACTAAAGTTGCCAAAACTTTTAAAATTAAATTTGCAAACCCCAGATTATGAACCTCAGCTTTAATTGATACTTCAATCAAACCTAAATTTGCTTTTTTGCATCTTCTACTTACTCCTAGTTTGGTCCTAGAGCAAAACAGTAACAAGTTTAATCTGTTATCCACTTGACTACCCTTCAAATACTTGAAATTTTTTATGTTCCTTTTAAGTCTTGCCTTTGACTTTTTTGGGTAAACCATTCTGATTCTCATATTGTTTGAACTTGAGCCTCTTCACCAATGTGGGTGCCCTTTTCTGGCTATTTTCCTGAACTATATTAAGTTCATAAAGTTGGTTTTATACATATCAGAGAGGAACATCAAATACTTGAATCATTGGTTGATTCATCTTTATTAGGATATCCAGAGCATTTTTAAGGACTTAGTCATCATTCATTATGGCAGACTATTACCTCATCTGAATAAAGTTTGAGTACCATTTTCTGTATACTTTGATAAAAAAGAGAACAAAAGAAATGAATAAGACATACTCTTGAGGTTACCATTATAAAAGTTATACACATGAATATTATATTAGATTCCAATATAATTTGTGGTAAAAATATTTGTGCCCCAAATTTCAGTAATGAAGCTACCTGAACTTTTGTAAATAAAAATAAATCTACCTTTTCTTTGTATTTTATATGACCAAGGTTTTCCCATGGTTTAAAATCACTTCCCTCCCTATACTGGAAAGTTATGAAAGTTAGAATCAAATTTAAACATACCAGTCTCATAAATCATGACTACTGCTACATTGAGCATAAAAGAGGGTATATCCCACTACCCTCTCCATCAAGGCCAAATTAATGGACGTGAGTTTTTAAAACTTATTCAGTGCTGCATAAGTGGGTGCCCCATTGACCCCACAAAGTGACTACTTAGTAGCCTAGTGAGTTACTATGAGACTTTTTAATTCCCAGTTTTCCAAACAGCCTAGATTCTTTTTTAATTTTTTTATTGTTTTTTGAATTTTACAATTTTTTCCCCAATCTCACTTCCCTCCCCCACCCCACAGAAGGCAGTCTGATAGTCTTTACATTGTTTCTGTGCTATATGTTGATCAAAATTGAATGTGTTGAGAGAGAAATTATATCCTTAAAGAAAAAAAATATGAGATAGCAAAATTACATACTAAGATACCTTTTTAAAAAAAATTTAAATTAAAGGTAATAGGCTTTGTTTTTTGTTTAAACTCCACAGTTGGGGCGGCTAGGTGGCAGAGGTGGCAGGGGTAGCTAGGTGGTGCAGTGGATAAAGCACCGGCCCTGGAGTCAGGAGTACCTGGGTTCAAATCCGTTCTCAGACACTTAATGATTACCTAGCTGTGTGGCCTTTGGCAAGCCACTTCACCCCATTGCCTTGCAAAAAAAATCTGAAAAAAAAAACCCAAAAAAACTCCACAGTTATTTTTTTTGGCTATAGATGGTATTCTTCATTGCAGATACCCTAAAATTGTCCCTGATTGTTGCCCAAATCCATTGATCATCACTTCCATGTAGCTGTTAGGGTGTACAAAAACAGCTCAGATTCTTTTTTTTTTTTTTAGGCTTTTGCAAGGCAAACGGGGTGAAGTGGCTTGCCCAAGGCCACACAGCTAGGTAATCATTAAGTGTCTGAGACTGGATTTGAACCCAGGTACTCCTGACTCCAGGGCCGGTGCTTTATCCACTACACCACCAAGCCACCCCTTCAGATTCTTAATAGTCAAGATCAGTAACTTCTGCTGAGTCCAATCTCAAATAAAAGAACTGTCAATATAAGGAATCTACTATATTCAGTTAAAATGTTGTCCTTCATCAACTTCTCATGTGTCTTTTTGTCTAGCTTTTGTAAGCTAGGAAAATGACTTGTGATACTCTTATAGTAACAATATATGAGAGATAATATGGCATCATTGCAATAAGCTTTCAGGCTCAAAAACTCTGAATTACTTAAAGTAGTTTTTAAGGTTTTTCAAATTATACAGATGCCAAAGATATTAGTCATCAATTTCCTGCTGCTTTTGGCAGGTCTGTGAATTTACTGTCCTAAAATCATTTGAATTTATTGATTTTGAAATTTCTGATTACTTTCTAAAGGGCCCCCCCCCAAATTTACTTTGGGCAAAGAAAAAAAAACTGCACCAGAATACATTGGCCTATTCTTGTGCCAAGACTTTCAGGGAAATATTTTATATGATTAATTCTGTGTGGTTAATCTAGTGTAAAAAATCAATTTTATACATTTTATATTATGAGAGCATGACCATCCTGTGTAGACTATTTAAAGAGTCTTTGAATTTCATAATCTAAATTTAAATGTTCATTGTTGTACTTTTTTTATAATTATGTAAACTGAATAATAAGTTACATTCCCATGTAGGCTGAAGCATATTTCATCAGCAATTCAGTATCATTTCTTAATAGAGCAGGATCCTGTCCTTGCCCTGGGCAAACTTAGAATTATGGTAGTCTGAATAAATTTAGAATTTCTGGACTTAATTCCATAAAATATATAGGTCATGACCCAAGCTATTTGTAGTAGGTCTGGATTTAGTTAATTACCTTCCTCCTTATCCAATGGGTGCTATTGTTTTATTAGATTGTCCTCCTGTTTGCTGTTAGAGGAAAGAGCATTGGATTTGTAATCATAGGATCTTTATCCAAAATAGTTTATCTGCTTCTTACAAGCTGTAGCAAGTCACCTCATCTTTTAGGCCATCTGCAAGATGAAGACTACTTCAGCTCTAAGCCCTATGAGACTATGATTATTTCCCTTTCTTCTTAGTTTCTGTCTAAGAACTAGGCAGAAAAGCAATGAAAAAGAGTAAATCTACATAGCAACTTCTTTCCTATTGATCTCAAAGAGCTCTAAACCATGAGACCTGCACTTATAAAATAAATAAATTATTCTGAGAATTTAATGTAAACACCTTAGGGCATGCTAATTAGCCTTTTGGACCATGGAAAATAACCATTCTGATGTCTTCATGGTCCTTCATTAATTGTTAGAATTATTGTACATGATTTCCACACAGGGAATCATTTATACACTATAGAGCTTTGGCTCCCTATCTCATAAAATCCTCCAAGATTGCTGAGAGGTATCTAACAATTTGTGCTCTTTTTCTCTTTGACATATGGGAAAAGTTAAATACAAAGCAGTTAAAACTCTTGTACAGCCTCTGAGGGAGTGCTGAGTCAAGGCCCCACCCTGAGGGAGCCCTAGTTGAAGACTTAACTCTTGCATTCAGGGAGAGGGGCCAGCAAAGTAATCCTCCTTAGTTCATCTATAATATTTGTGCATATGCTATTCTTATTTATGAACTCTCTTTTGCACTATATACTAATGACTGCCCTTATCATTCTGTTTTCACAAGATTTAAATAAACATTCATCTTGGTCTTGTTCCTATGTAAAATTCAGTAAAGTCTTGAAAAAAGTAATGAAAAATGATTGAGTGATTCTGTGTTAACCTTTTTACTGATGACTTTAGTTTTGACTTATGCAACTCTTAAGATCTAAATATTAAGAATTTATTTTTATTTAGGGAGAAATTAATATATTAAAGGTATTTAGTTGGTGGATAGGAATGCTGGTTTATTAAGCCCGCATGACTTGCTTGTCAAACAAAATTCCAGCTGCAGAGTGTTATTTCTTAAAGGTCTTTGGAAAGGTGAATGAGATGAAGTGATATTATTCCATGTTACATCTATTGTATAGTACAGTAATGGCATAGGCAGGTAAAAAGCCCTGACTGAATTCCTTTATAACATTCTAAGGCAATTTTTGATTCTACCTCAAGGAAATTGTAGAGAAATATATAGAACTAGCATTAGGAAAATAATTGTTCAATCTTCAAGAGTTTTCATTTTTTATGGAATGGTTAAGTTACCGACAAATTGCAAGAGAAGCTTATTTGTCAGAACTTCATTACATTATGTAATATTGCTAATTTCTTACTGTTAACAGTAAAACCAGATAAAACAATTCTTATGTTTACAAATTATATTAAAGATAAATGGATAGTTTTTAAATGTGTCTGGCATTGTGCTAAGCACTAGCAATACAAATTTAAGCAAAAAGGAAATCCTGTCTTTTTAGGAATTTATATTCTAATGGAAGAAAAAAATACGCAAAAGAGAACTGGCAAGCAAAAATATGGAGCAGTGACATTAGAAACTAAACTGTCTGGGCTACTAGGTGGCACAGTGGATAAAGCACTGGCCCTGGAGTCAGGAGTACCTGAGTTCAAATCCAGCCTTAGACACTTAATTACCTAGCTGTATGGCCTTAGGCAAGCCACTTAACCTCATTGTCTTGCAAAAAAAAAAAGAAATAATAATAAAAAAGAAAGAAACTAAACTGTCTCCAGGGTCCTCTCCACTTCTAAATACTGTTGTACTTTCTGCTCTGACAGTTACACAAAGAGCAATGGTGACTTATTGGATAGAAAGCATCCTTCAGAATCAGGAGGACTCAGATTCAAGCCCTGCAACTGACAAACTGGCACCCCCCCCACATTCCTTGGGCACCTCATGAAACCTCTGACAACTCTCTCCAGATTTCTCTCTAAGTGTCTTAAGTTTTAGAGAAAGTTTTCAGCATTGGTGGAGGAAGTCCCTTATTAAAAGATCCAGTCCCACTCCACCAAATAATGATAGTAAAGCTAACATTGATATAGCATTTACTATCTGCTTTGATTCTCAAAATACCAATGAGAAGTATGTGGTAGTATCATCCTCTTCATTTTACAAAAGAGGGTCACATCTAGTGAGGATGGATTTGAATTTAGGTCTTCCTAACTATAGATCTGGAACTTTATTTACTGTACCACCTGGCAGCTGAAATGCACATTATTATGTCATACATGTTTCATTTACATCATAATATATTTTATATAATTCTATTTATATATTATTTTATGTGTTTTGTAGCATTACAACACCAGTTCTGTCTTCAATGACTCTGTAGTATTATATAATTAAATGAAAGAGAATGTTAACTCTTAGAATCAGCTTAATTTTTATCATTTTTAAAGTAGTGAAAATGAAATCTAAAAAAATTTACCTGTAACTTGGTTAGCTATAAAAGTTACACAGACAGTTTATCTATAGAACATTAAGGTAAATTACTGCAAAAATAAAAAACATATTCCTCATGTATTTGCTTAAAAATCAGTATCTTTTTGACTTTTTTAATAGCTCTAACCATTTCCAATGATCCTTTCACCTTAACTGGCTAAAAAGTTTATGCTAGAAATTATAGTCTAGATAATAAATATTTCAGTACTGCAGTATTTCATCTCTTTTAATACTCTTTCAGTGGAGATCAAAGCCTATCTTCATCTCATCATCTTGCACAATCTTTGTTCATATTCTTCCATAAATGCATCATAGAAGATCCTCACAATCTACGGGAACATTTCATGTAGGGCCTTTTGAATGCCACTTTAGTATTGTTACTGATATATTTTCTGATAAATTTTCATGTATTTTTGAAGGTAGTTTTTAATTTGTTTTTTATGATTTATGTTGTCGACCCATTAATAATGCTTATAATGGGTGCGGCTAGGTGGCACAGTGGATAAAGCACGGGACCTGGAGTCAGGAGTACCTGGGTTCAAATCTGATCTCAGACACTTAATAATTACCTAGCTGTGTGGCCTTGGGCAAGCCACTTAACCCCATTTGACTTGCAAAAAAACCTAAAAAAAATAATAATTCTTATAACATTAAGACTGTCATAGTTAAATGAGTATTTACAAGGTCCCACCATGATTACAGAACCTTTTAAATATTGAAAAAATTATAAAAATTAAATTTCCTTAAGGATTTTATATTTGACTATCTAAACTTAGAAACCCTGAATAAAATACAAACACTTATTCCTTTATACTACTGTTAGTTTTCTAACAGTAGTATGGCAAACCTACATACTTCCTTGGAATGCTGAAAAGTCTTATTGTTTGACTATTCTGTGACCCCCACTACAATGACTTCATTTCTATTGCAGCAATACCACTTTGCAAGTTTCCCTCACTACCTAAATCCCATAAATATGACTTTGAGCAAGTTAGTTTCCTTATGTAAAAAATGAGGGGAGTGTACTAGATTGCCTCTGAGATCTCTTCCAGCTCAAGATCTATGATCCCATGATCCAATATTAGCAATAAATATCTACTTTGACTTGAATAAATTTGTAATAACACAACTAAAACATTTTAAAGATTTGATTGTGTTGAAAATAATCAGATCTGATTTCCCCTACCTCCAATATCATGAGATCTATATGTCATATTTTATCCAAAAGAGATTTGTTTTGTTGCTGGTAGCTGGAACGATGTATTAATTATAGCCATTTATATTTTCTTTCTTGAGATTGAGCTAGGTCCATCACAGGCAAAAAAGAAAATAAATTTCTGTGGTAGGACACACATTATATTTTCTTCAGCAATAATCACTATTGACTCACCTATTTGCATAATTTTCTTACATTTAATTTCAGTTTTCCAAATTCTTTATCTACATATAAAGATTTTTGGATCAAATAATCATATGCTGTATCTTAGATCATGCTTTCCAATACTTTCTTAAATGACAAATCTGTTTAGAAAGATTCTAAGACTTGTGACCATTTCAATTCAGACTTCCTTTTTTGTATTTTCATATCGTATTTGCATGTTATTTTATGAATTTAATTTAATTTCATAAAATAGGGTTTACTGTCATAGTTTGCTTTTTTTTTACTTTTTAAGAAGTAGCCAGTCTTCTGAACAAAGTTGGCAAGAAGACTGTTGAAGACTTCAGTGCAAAAATCTCAATTTAGATCAAGCTTGAAAAGATTAAAGTACTCAATTAGTGGTGGTCTGTATCAGAGAAAAGTAATTTTTCTCTGCCATGCTTGCCTCCTCTGCTCAGACTTTAAAACAACAAACAAAACAAAATAAAAAAGAGATGTTCTAGTATTAAGGTTGCTCCAAAAGGAAAAAAAAAATGAGTGCTACTTAAGCATTTTTTTAAATGCATTAAAAAGAATGACTCAAAACACAGAAAAGAAATATAGCCTTAAAATTTACATATTAAATTTGTCATATATCTAAAAGGAAAAACAAGTGGAACATAATAAAGATTCCCAGTTTATTATGTTATACTTTTTATATGGAAAGTTCTAAATTTTTAAAATTTTAATAATATCTTTTCTGTTATATTGCCTTTCCTTGGTACCTTTGACTGGTGATATTATATACCATATTATATGTTATATAATATGGTAATATATTATTATTACCCTTCCTGTATTGGTTGATGAAGTTATTTCTTATTACTCTGTTTAAGATTGAATTTTCCGTTGTAGTATACTTTTTGTTGTTGTTCAGTCATTTCAGTCACATCCAAATTCTGTGACTTCATTTGGATTTTTTTTTTTTTGGTAAAGATGCTGGCGTGGTATGCCACTTCCTTCTCCAACTCATTTTACAGATGAGGAAAATGAGAAATATAGTTAAATGGCTTGCCCAAGGACACAGCTAGTAAGTTTTGAAAACAGATATGAAATCAGGAAAAAAGAGTCAATCTAGTAAATTGCTTTCCAAGACTCTAAAGTTGCAGAGAGGCTGCTAAGTCATAACTAAAAATCCAGGGAAGTAGATAGATCAAGAAAATATATAAAATCTTCCTTAAATTTAGATTGTGTCCATTATCTTAAAATCATAGAATCTTATATTTGGAAGAGACATTGTTGTCATGTTTTTGAGTTTTTGTGTCCCCATTTAGGGTTTTCTTGGCCAAGATACTGGACTGGTTTGCTATTTCTTTTTTCAGTTCATTTTACAGTTGAACAAACTGAAAACTAGTTAAATGACTTGCCCAGGGTCACATAGCTAGTAAATGTCTGAGGCCAATTTTAAGCTCAGGAAGATGAATATTCTTGACTCCAGATCTGGCAGTCTATGCACTGTATAGGTCAGTAAATATGTAAAATACTTTATAAACTATAAAGTGCTATATATATATATATATATATATATATATATATATATATATATATATATATGAGCTATTGTTCTTATTGTTAGTGTAGTGGAAGAATATTGATTGGAGTCAGAGGATGTAGGGTCAAATTTGTCTGTTACCACTTGTGTGACCTTTATCTTCAAAATGAAAAGATTGGTCCTGCCCAACATTAAGTATTATTATTGAGCCCACTTTTCTGAAGAATAACAAAAAGTTACTTTGTTTCCCAGTAAATATCCTTTCTTTACTTGAAAACCACCAATGATAAGCTTTAGCTCATTGCAGTTTTAGATAACTCTAATTGTTAGGAATTTTTTTTATTCTTGATCTGAAATCTCTCTGTACTTTTAACCATAAGTCTGACTTCCTTCCTCACTGGTGAAAAGCAAAACAATCTTTGTTCTAAAAGAAGACTCAAACAAAAACAAAATCCAAAACTATAAAAAAAAAACTAAAAGAAGACTCAAAATCTGGAAAGTCCTAGAAAGAGGAAATTAACAGATTCATGAAATATATAGATTTTGAAGAGAAAGATGAGTTTAACTTAGATAGGAAGTGATATGTAGAAAGGAAGATTGCTTAGAATAACATGAGGACACCAGACTTTGGGAGGGATATATCACTGAGGAATAGGCCTTATGGTCCCAAGTCTCATGTTCTTCTGAGAATATTGGATCCAGGTGTGACTCTATAGCAGAAAGTAGTAAAAACTAACTTTTCAACAAAGGACAAATCTGGCTATTTCAACCAGCTAGTAAATGTGATTGCAACAAACCAGTGAGTACAGACAGAATGAGTCAAGGGCAGGAGCAAACTTTTAAGGATCAGAATCCTTAGAGTTAAATTTTCATGCAGGTAAGTGAAGTGATGAATACTGTTTAAGTCCTGGAATTCACACCTCATCAAGTATCCTCTACCTCCTTCTGATTTAAAGGTGGAGAGTTCCTCACTATCTCATATTTAAGGATACTCACACCAGCCATCTCTTTATTTCCCACAAGACCAACATTAAGTAGGCTTCTTTGTCACATACCTTGATGAAATACTTTCTCTTTCCCTTACCCCTTTGGGCTTCCTTTTTATGTATCTTTTCCCATTAGAAAATATTCTCCCTGAGGATAAAAATTGCCCTTGTTTTAATGTTCCTAATGCTTAGTACAGGAGTGTCTAGCTTATTCTTAATAAATGCTTGTTGATTTGTGTTACCATCCTTTGACCTAAATTTCAGGAAAGAAACCTATGGAAGTCAAATAGGTAAGGATTTTCTCATGTAAGGAAGGTAGTACCATAATCCAGACTATCCAAGTGGTGAGTAGGGTAAAGAATGAGGGATGAATACAGGATACCTGCAGTCTTTTTTTTTTAGGTTTTTGTAAGGCAAATGGGATTAAGTGGCTTGCCCAAGGCCACACAACTAGGTAATTATTAAGTGTCTGGGGCCGGATTTGAACTCAGGTACTCCTGGCTCCAGGGCCGGTGCTCTATTCACTGTGCCACCCAGCCGCCCCCTGATACCTGCAGTCTTAAAGAAGATTTGTTAGATAGAGAGGCAGAGGAAGAGAGTGAGTGTATGCTACAACTCTGACTTCCATACTGGATCTTAGCTATAGAAATTATGTAGAAGTGTTGACACTTCTTGAAGCCTTATCAATCTGAATTTGCCTCAGCTTACTAAAACCAGAGATAGATTGTATGATAGTGTTCTTAAAGAAATCTAAAGAGTAAACTAAAATTTTAATTTAAAAATTAATAACTTCAGCAAACTTTTAGGATATAAAATCATCATTTCTTTATATCAATAAAACTCAGTAAGTAATTGTTTATAGAAATGAAGATAGTCCTGAATAAATGGAATAATAATAATTGCTCATGGTGAAATATGAATCAAAACAGTAAAAATGGCAGTACTATCCAAATCAATTTATACATTCATTTCTCTACCAGTCAAGATATCAACTTTATAGAATTGGAAAAAAAGTAACAAAATTTCATATGGAAGGAAAAAAGGTCCAGAAAGAAGTAATGAAAAGAAATGGAACTGAAAGAGATTTGGTAGTGCCAGATCTCAAACTATGCTACAAACCAGTACAAATTAAAACAATTTAGCACTGATTAAAAAAATAGATTGATAACAGATTAGGTATATAACATGTTGAAGCAAATATAATCTAATATCCTATCCTCATTTTCAGTCAGCACAAAAGAACTAAGCACTGGAATAAGGAGTCACGATTTGATTTAAAAAAAAACTCTGGGAAAATTGGGCAACAGTATAGAAGAAATTAGTTTTAGATTAGGATTTCATACTTTATGCAAAGATAAACTTCAAATGAGTACATTATCTAGATATGATCACATCATAAACAGATTAGAGAAACAAAAAATTAGCTTATCTGATCTACAGTTAGGAGAAAAGTTCATTATCAAACAAGGAATATCAAGGATCACAGAAGATAAAATTAAGAAATATTTACACAAATAGTAAAAGAATTTATTTGTATGAAAATATAGGACTCAGTTGTACAAAAATATTTATGGCAGCTCTTATTATGAACTAAGAACTGGAAATCAAAAGATGCCCACCAATTGGGAAATGTTGAAACAAACTATGGCATATGATACAATAGAATATTACTGTGCTGTAAGAAATGATAAGCAAGATGATTTCCAAAAAATCTAGACTTACATGAACTGCTTAGTGAAGTAAACAGAACCAAAGGAATGTTGTACTCAGTAACAGCAATTTTGTTCAATGGAAAACTGTGAATTACTTAGCTATTCTTAGCAATATAATGATCCAAGACAATCCCAAAGGACTAATGATTAAGCATACTATCTGCCTCCATAGGAAGAAATAATTGATAATTGAATTAATACATTTTGGAACACATTATTTTTCACTTTCTTTCATTTTTCTTTTATTTCAATCTTCCTGTACAAAATGACTAATATGGAAATGATTTACATAAAAGCACATGTATAACCTATATCTGAGTACTTACCATGTCATGGAGGGAAAGGGAGGGATAGAATTTGAAAGTCAAAACTTTAACAAAAGATTAAGAAAGAAATTCTTGCACTAACAAATCTAATAAAGATTAAAAGGGAGACAACTTGGGAAAAATCTTTGTATGAAGTTTCTCTAATAGAGGTCTCATTGACATATATATATATATATATATATATATATATATATATATATAACTGATTCATATTTCTGAAGAAAAAAGCCACTTTTGTAACTCGAAGCTTAGACTTTCTAATGAAGTAAAAGGGAGTCAAATAGTTCACTAGACATGTACCCTGAAAAATGGACCTTTTTTCCTTTATATAATATGCAGTCTAAACCAAAGAATCTTCAATTCTTATCAAAACAATGTTAATAATGATAATAATAATAATAGACAATATATATGTGTGTGTGTGTGTGTGTGTGTGTATATATATATATAGTGCTTTATAAACATTATCTAGTTGATCCTCACAACAACTGTGGCAGGTAAGTGATATTTTCCCCATTTTTACAGTTAAAAAAACTGAAGTAGAAAAGAGTGTGATCAGCTCAGGATCACGTGTCTAAGGTGGGATTTGAACCCAGGTTTTCTTGAGAAGGATTTTATCACTATACTATCTAGCTAGGGGCAGCTAGGTGGCACAGTAGATAAAGCACCGGTCCTGGAGTCAGGAGTACCTGGGTTCAAATCCAGTCTCAGACACTTAATAATTACCTAGCTGTGTGGCCTTAGGCAAGCCACTTAACCCCATTTGCCTTGCAAAAAAAAAAAAACCTAAAAAAAAACTTCTTGGGCGGCTATGTGGCATAGTGGATAAAGCATCGGCCTTGGAGTCAGGAGTACCCGGGTTCAAATCCGGTCTCAGACACTTAATAATTACCTAGCTGTGTGGCCTTGGGCAAGCCACTTAACCACATTTGCCTTGCAAAAAAACCCTAAATAATAATAATAATGAGTACTATACTATCTAGCTGCCTATAAAAGTACTGTGCTGGCAAATGAATTAATATTCATTTCAACAAATTTTGCAAAGGTATTTTTCCCACAAGTTAAATTTTGAATGTTTATTAGAGAATTGTTATGGTGAGGTCCTTTTTTTAAAATCTTAAATAATATATTTTTCTAATTACATATAAAGATAATTTTCAACATTTATTTTTATAACATTTTGAGTTCAAATTTTTTATCCCTTCCTTTTTGTCTCCCCACCCCAATACATCAAGCAGTCTGATATGGGTTTTACATGAACAGCTATGTTAAACGTATTTCCATATTAGTCATGTTGATAAAGAAGAATAGGAACAAAAGGGGAAAATCACAAGAAAGAAAAAAATTTTATATGTAAAAATAGTATGCTTCAATCTTCATTTAAGCTTCATGCTTCTTTCTATGAATGTGGTTATGATTTTCCATCACAGGTCTTTCAGAATTGTCTTTGATCACTGAATTGCTGGGAAGAACTATATAACTATTACTGTGTGGTTCTACTCACTTCACTCAGCATCACTTTATATAAATCCCAGTTTTTCTGAAATCTGCCTGCCCATCATTTCTTATAGAACAATAGTATTCCCTTACCACAACTTGTTCAGCCATTTCTCAATTTATGGACATCCCCTCAAATTCCAATTCTTTGCCACCACACAAAAAAAAACTGCTACAAATATTTTTGTACATATGGATCATTTTCTCTTTTTTGTGATCTCTTTGGGATACTCACCTAGCAGTGGCATTGGTAGATCAGAGAGTATGTACAGCTTTTTAGCCCTTTTGGCATAGTTATGAGGTTCCTTTTATTCTAATTATGTTACATAATATGAAATCCTTTAAGATTTCTTATGCAATGTCAAATCAATCTTACCATAAGTATTTCCATCTTTCCTTGATAAATGTGTAGTCACTATTCTGCCCTCAAAGCAGTTACATTGCACAGGGAATACTGGGCCTAGAATCACAAAGGTCATAATAACAGCACCGCCTTACAGGATTGAAATAAGATTATATTTGTAAAATGCTTGCCCAGTACCTGGTATATAATAAGAACTGTGTAAATCCTATTCCCTTCCCCATTTGCTTCTCTGAAGTTCCATTTTAATCAAACATTCATTCTTAAGAATTTGTGCTATCCCAGTGTCTGGCCAAGACAAAATGCTGGCTCAAAATTAGTTTGCTTAAACTAAATCCAGATGAACCAAAGTGTCACTTGTAGATAGAGAAAAGCATTTTAAAAAATCTCTGAGATTGCAACAGCTTTTGGATCATAGAGTTCTTCAGTTTTCTTCAATTCCATTTTTTAAAAAAATTTATCAAGGATAGTGTGCAGTGCACTATATTGTATACTGTAAGGTATACAAAGACAAATGAAACATGGTGACAGTCCTCAAGAAGTTTACAATTAGATTTTGTTGTTGTTTGTTTGTTTTTTCAAACCTGTGAATTTCTCATTGAGAATACACCATCAGAACAATTTGGAACTATGCCCAAAGGGCTATCAAACTATGTTTGATTCAACAATTCCACAGCTAGCTCTGTACCCAAAAAGATCAAAGGAAAAGGATGTTTACAAAAAATATTTATGGCAACTTTTTTTTGTGATAGCAAAGATTTGGAAACTTGAGAGGATGTCTCTCAATTGGGAATGGCTGAACAGGTTGTATGTGGCATATGACTGTGATGGAATACTATTGTACTATAAGGAATGACTAGGAAGGTGGTTTCAGAAAAATATGGCAAGACATATATGAGCACATAGAAAATGAAGTAGGAAGAACCAGGAGATCATTGTGTACAATAACAGCAATATTGTAATGATGTTCAACTGTGAAAGATTTGGCTACTCTGATCAATATAGTAATCCAAAAAAATTGAAAAAGACTCATGATTTTTTCTTTTTTGTTTTTTGCAAGGCAATGGGGTTAAGTGACTTGCCCAAGGTCATACAACTAGGTAATTATTATGTATCTGAGGTCAAATTTGAACTCAAGTCCTCCTGACTCCAGGACCAATGCTCTATCTACTGTGCTACCTAGCTGCCCCCTGGACTCATGATTTTTTAAAAAAAATACCATCCACCCCCAGATGAACCAACTTTCTCCAGAAAGAGAACTGTTGAACTCTGGGCTCAAATTGAAATTTAATTTAACCTTGGTGAGTTGACTGAGACACTGATAGGTTATGTGACTTGCCTGAGTTCAACTAGCAGGTATATATGTCATAGGTAGTACCTGAATACACATCTTCTTGACCCCAAAGCTGACTCTCTAGTTATCCATCCTTTACTGCTGCTGCTGCTGCTGCTGCTGCTGCTGCTGCTATTACTGCTACTTCTGCAGTTTTGAAGAAGGGATAGCAGTGAAATATTCTCCTTGAATTTTTCCTCTCCTTGAATTCTTAAGTAATTATGATTGAAGTGCACTTTGTTACCTGTTGTTTTCCCAGAGGCTCAATTTCCCTTTTTCTTATGATCTAAAGGGAAACTAACTATATAGTTTCATCTCCCCTAAATTGAGTTCTCAAAATATTTATTTTGAGTAATCCTTACTTATTATTTAAACATTTTTTGCTTTTCTACTCTCGGAATGAATTACCCACTTTATAGAAATATTGTAAGAAAAGTTCTTTTACTCTGTAAGTAAATTTATATATGTGAGCAATTATTATTAGTAATGATAATGCTAAAAATAGGTTATTCTTATAAATCCATTTATTGGCACATCTCCAAATTGTAATTTTACCTTTAATGAAAAAGTGTTAATGACATATTTTTTGTTTGAACTGTCACATTTTTTATTTTTCAGCACTTTTTAAAAAATTATTAACCTCAGAAGTAAAAGACAGTTTTTACTAATTTATTTATATTTTTTCCATTTAATTCTTTAGAAGCTAGGATAACAGAATTAGATAGTTTTCCATGGTGTCAAATTTGAGTTAACAAGACTCTAGCCATTACCAGATTAAAATATTATTGGAAAATATTTAACAATAGCAACAAAAGAAATAAAAATACAATATACCATAGATAATGTTAATATGTGGTTTTCTAAGTAAAATGTGACCTACAAGGATCCTTTATTTACAGTTTAGTGTCCCCCAATTCTGTTTGAGTTTGACTTCACTGCCCCATAGCATCCTCAAAGACTGCTAAGATTTTTCTCTTATCCAGTAAATAGATTACATTATTTACCATTTAGCTTCCACAGGTAGTGGAAATCTGATAACCATACTTTTTTTTTTGCAAATGTTAATTATACTAGCATTTGGATATATATTAGAAATATGTTTCAAAATAGGTAGCTCATAGTTCAACAATATCTAGTATTTGTTCATGATGAAAATGGAAGTTACTCTCAATTTCCTACCTTCTCTTCTGAAATAAGTAGGAAATTATATTACATGTTTTATAATATAATTCCTAGAAGGTATAAAAGACATAATTAATTGTTAAAAGTATTTTACATAATAAAACTATTATGGAAATGCTAATGAGTATATCATATGCTATCATTTGGTCTCACTTAATTTTTCAAAGGATTTTGCATTTTTGAGTACTCTACCTGTTCTCATGTTTCTGTGATTCTTTAAAAAAAATGTTAATACTTGGTATTACTTTTTGTGCATGTAATTAATTCCTCCACACCTTGGTGAGTTATATAGTTTTTTTGATACCTATGAAAAATCTTTTTTGTGTAGTTTTTTTTGATACCTATGAAAAATCATAATGTTTGAAGATCTACATTTCCAGGTGATACTCTCGTTCTAGATTTGTGGAATAATTTTATTGTGACTTAGGGCAGAAACAATGTAAGAACAAGATATAGCTGATAATCTTTTGATCTTTAATTTATCTTGAAAGTTCCTAATTTAATCATCTATACAGCAAAGTTATAAACAAAAGTTATTTAGTCATCTTTATAGTCACTAAAAATGTTAGGATTAAATAAAATCTTGTAATATTGTGCATGTGTTTATCAGGTGTTATGTTCTAAATCTCTAGGTTTTGAATATGGAAAGATTTCCCTCGGATCTCAAGTTCAGCACTGCATAGTGAATAGTGTCTTACTGAGTCTATCTTCAAAATCTTTGTCTGATACCTGCTAGCTCTGTGACCATGAACAAGTCCCTTCATTTATAAAATGAGAATAATATTTGTCTTTCATATCAGTTAAGGTTATACTTTTCAGACTTTTATTGCTCCCCTATTCATTGGGAGAAAAAATATTTAATCTTAAAAACAAAATTTATCATTTATAACACTTTAAAAGTTTCAAAACTCTCTTTATAATGCAATAACTCATTGTGAAAGACCCCAGTGATAGGTGCTATTAGGGTATGCAGAAGTGAATACCCATATTGTGTGTCATGAAGAGCTTGGAGAAGCTG
Organism: Macrotis lagotis; assembly: GCF_037893015.1. Classification (NCBI taxonomy): domain Eukaryota; kingdom Metazoa; phylum Chordata; class Mammalia; order Peramelemorphia; family Peramelidae; genus Macrotis; species Macrotis lagotis. Next base: position 552,736,274 of record NC_133666.1, on the reverse strand, counting down.
ACATGTAAGTTAATAAGAAAATAATAATGCAAGATCTAATATGACAAATGTCACAAGAAAACTTGGGCATTGAAAGGAAGGAGCCAGTCCTTCTGGCAAATGTTTTAAAGAAAGAAAATAAAAGGAAGCAATCAGATAAAGCTTCCCACAGTAGGTAGTTAGCATAAGCAGAGAGACAGACAAGTCTAAAATATTTTTGAGGAATGGCAAGTGGTCTAGTCTGGTCAGCTTTGAAAAGTCATTGGATTGGGAGTGAAAAGTAAGGAAAAAGGATACAGGTGATAAAATGACTTGGGTTTTGAGTCTGTGTGATTGAATGAATGAATGGTGTCACCATCTTATAGAAATAAGATAGTCAGAAAGAAGGAGCAGGTTCTGGAGAGAAAATAGTGAGTTCATAGAATCTTAAAATCAGAGATCTGGTTCCATAAGTAGTCATCTAGTCCAATCCCTCCAGAGACTCCAATAGTAGAGGTGAGCAAAGGTCCTTCGACTCCAAATCCCTGTACCGCCTTCAAGTTTTATTCATAGCATCTGAGGTACCAGAAAGACATTCAGCATTCAAGTAGGCAGTTCAGAATACAAGTCCCGAAGCTGGAGAGATATGTGAGGGTTAGAGATACAGGTATGAGAGTAATATTGTTTTCCTCTGGTTTAATTCAACAAATATTAAGTGCTTATTAGGTAAAGTACTAGAGGAAGCATAAAGTGAGAAGAAAAATAAGATGTTATTCTTGTGCCAAAGGAACTTACATCCTAATTTAAAAGATAATATATTCAAAAGTACAAAAAAAAAAGCTAGGGCATGATACAGGAACTAGATGATCTCTACCCTCTTTTCCAACTTCAATATTCTATCATAAATGCTAGGAAAAATATAAATTTATGTTCTAAGGGCATTAAAAGTACAAATAAAATACAAGTTCCAAACAAGTTGAAAATTGATAAAGTAGATAAAGTGCTAAGATTTAAAAGCAAGAGGAATAGGCTTTGCTATTATACATCCTAAAATACTTTCCTCTGATACTTTGTATCTTTGGGAGCAAGAACAAGCCACTTAAATTTTCTGAGCTCAACTGTTAAATTGGGAAAAATAATACTTGTAGACCTACTTTGCATCGTATTGTAAAATGAGATCATGAAAATGAAGCAATTAAAATCCTTTAATATAAAATGTTATTCCCAGGAAAGAAAGAGCAATTCTGCCTGGCCAGATTAAGAAAGATTCCATGTAAGCTTTAGTCCTCATAAGAATTATAGTTAAAGCTTCCTTAGTGAATAAGATCACTGAGGGGAAACAAATCAAGACAGTCAAGGATAGAAACTTAAGTAACTCCTGCTTTAGAAAGCAGGAAAAGAGAATGTATGAAGCTAGGTAAGAGTAGTTTGAAAAGATCTAAGCAATGTACATTGTCATGAAAGTAAAGGAGAAAAACAACCTAAGGAAAAACTGGTCACTTGTGTGGCTACAAAGGTCATTATCCAAGAGGAAGAAGTCTGAGGAGGAGAAATTGAATATGGTCGGTAGAATTTCAGTGATGACCTTGGAGAGAGTAGTAGTCAACAGAAAATAGGATGGAAATTGGATTGCAGTGGTTCTTAAGAAGACATTGGGGCGACTAGGTGGCGCAGTGGATAAAGAACCGGCCCTGGAGTCAGGAGTACCTGGGTTCAAATCTGGTCTCAGACACTTAACAATTACTTAGCTGTGTGGCCTTGGGCAAGCCACTTAACCCCATTGCCTTGTGAAAACCTAAAAAAAAAAGACATTAACGATACAAGTAGAAGAAAGTCTATATAGATATTTCCCAGTAAAAAAAAAAATTGAATCACTACACTAAAAATTAGCCTAGTTTTTAAGGTACCCTGTATTATGCCCAAATTAAGTTGAGGAATTAATTTCCTACTTTGAGTCAGGGCAGGGCTACAGGGGCATGGTTTTTGGTTTTGATAAGTAAGCTGGCAATCAGTAAATATTAAGCACCTACTATGTACCAGGTACTAGGGGAGAAAGAAAGGCAAAAAGATGATCTCTGCCCCCCAAGGAGTCCAACTCAAATGAGGAAGACAATATGCAAACAACTCTGTACAATAATAATTTACACGAGGTAAATAGGAATCAATCAACAGAGAGAAGTCACTAGAATTAAGAGATTACCAAAGGTTTCCTGGAGGAACTTTGAAGTTTATGAAATAAATTTTGAAGGACTTGTGATATTATTGGTAGTATTGCTTTTTCACCACAAATCATCTTCCTTCCACATCATCTAAACCTGTACAGTTCTTGTCCATGTTTTTTTCCATGATATTTTTCATTTATTTTTGTTCTGAAAGGGCAAGTTTCTGCTATTACAATGTAAAAAGAAAAAAATCATCAGAGACAAATTCAAGCCACCAGAGGGCATTATGTAGTTAAATACCTCTACCTTAAAATTCTCCTTGAATGGGGAAAGTGGTACCCAATGTGCCCCTGTTCTTGACCACCAGAACTCTAGTTAAGAATGAAAAAAACTACCCGTAACATTCTTGATTTTGTTAATTTCAGCTTAACCCTACCAAGAAAGTGGCTTTTTCCTTAAGCTACAAAATCATAAAGTCTAAGGAAGGAAAGGAGTTGACCAAGTTCTTAATCCTACTCTTTACTGAGGCCAGTGCTCTAGATATGGACAGCCCATTGAGTTCCCCAAGATTAGACAGCAATGGCTCCACTTTTCCACTTTTCTTTCCTGCCATTTTCTTCTACATACTGCAAAAACATACATATTCACTTAATCTATTAATTAACCAACCTTCTTTAATTTCATTATTAAACAGTTTTACTGGTGATGCTATTTTCCCTCAGGTAGTTTATTTGTTAAATGCTCATTCAGAAACAACAAATTTCTTCTACCTTATTTATCTTCAAGATCAGTTGTCCCCAAACTCTTCTCTACCCTACTGTCTTTTTTATTCATTTATCATGGTAAGAATATCATTTCCTAGCTCCAAATCTTATAGAAGAACCATCAAAAGGCCAGACAAGGACAGTTGCTTGTTGTCAACTAGAAATGGTAGGTTTTTAAATTGAATCCCTTGGTGTCTGGACTTTATACTCAGTAGCCCAGGAAGATATCATAGATCAAAGCCTAATCTTTTTAAGTCAGTGTCTTCTTTGGATGTATTTTAGTCACCTCTGTGCCAGATACTGTGCCTAGGTACTTTATAAATAATTTCTCATTCCATCCTCACTACAACCCTTTAAAGAGAGGTGTCAAATATCTTTGGGAAGTATTTTGAATTTCTATAGCTTCACTTTCCCAGTCTGGCCAATCCCTGCTTGATCCAGGATATATTCCCTGCCAGACATTCATTCCCTCTTCACAGGTTAACAAATTGCTTAACTCTCTACAAGCAGGGTCAGTACAGTCTCTTAAGATTCAGGTATCAAAATAGTGTCTTCAATTCCATCTTGACAAAGATATGATAGGGAACTGGGAAACCTCCACTATTTTTAACTTACAAATAAAGAAATGAGTGACAGAATTGCCTAGTAGCAAATATACTAGCTATATCTTTATTTTTTCATTTTACCTAGATAACATGGATTAACAGTCATCAGAATACAGTGGAGGGAGGGGGGGAATGGCTTCTGACAAATGAAAATTGAGTGGCAGGGATTAAACTTGTAAACAAGACTTCTGACATCATTCTTCCACTGAAGATACTGATGGGGAATAATTTTATAACAATATTCCTCTTTACCTCAACCATTCTAACTTAGACATGGGAGGTCTTGATGAGAGCACAAGGGCATACTATAGATGAAGGGACTTGTTTTGATTATATGTAAAGTGAGGGAGTGAGAGTACAAAAAGAAGCAGGACAATCCTAATCCACTCTAATTAGGATTAATTAAGAGAAGTAAAGAGGGTTAATTTAGGGGCGGCTAGGTGGCGCAGTGGACAAAGCACAGGCCCTGGAGTCAGGAGTACCTGGATTCAAATCTGGTCTCAGACACTTAATTACCTAGCTGGGTGGCCTTGGGCAAGCCACTTAACCCCATTTGCCTTGCAAAAAAAAAAAAGAGGGTTAACTTAGTCAAGGTTTCAGTGTATCATGTAGTAACCTAGAGAGTAAAGAGCCTCAAATTGGTATTAAGGGAAAGCTAACTTAAAAATAAAAATATTAGATGGAAATAAATGTTTTCTAGATGCATAAGTACATTCAGAAATGTTTTCAAGGTTGCCTATATCAATTTGTTATATTTGAATTGATTTGAAGGTGATGCAGTACTTTAAACTTAAGTGAATCTTGCTGGGACTACATCACTACCCTGAAGCTAGCAAATGGAAATGTCCTGCTGGTTCATTTAATTTTTTTTGAGCGGTTCTGGTATCTGGCTTAACTCAGAAAACCTTTGTTTTTTGGATCTTTTGTCTAGATTTAGAATATCATAGTATTATTGTGGAGTACTAATACTACACCATTCCAAAGTGATTCTCTAAGGGTTAAGGTATTTTTAGAATAATACATTAGCTTCCAAGCTATACATACATGACATATTTCAGTCACTTGCTAACAGTATTTTATATAAAATGCTTTCAGAATGCATATTATATGTGACAGCAACATTGCTTGTTCCATGAAACATAAACCAACAGTATGTCTTTCATTTTTGCCAGTTATTAAAGATGTGTTTTTTCCTTTTGATCCTTACAAAAATAGGCTATTTTAGGCAGATGAAATTTCATACTGAAAAATAAATATGTAAAGACTTCATAGTAACTACTTCATATTCATGTATATTATTTCAACAAGAGTTCAAATAACTGCTCCCCAGGTTTGTACCACTGACAAGAAAAAAAAAGCAATTCTAAACAAAAAAAAATCTCTCTTCTGTTCGCTGCTCAACAGAAGCAAACTAGGACCAGGCATTTGTTAATAAATTTCCATCCTCAACTGTTATGCCTAGATAGTATAACTACTATGAAAGTTGGAATCTGGTTGAAGAGGAAGTAGTTTGTTGCTTGAAGAACCTGGCTGTATGCATTGAGCACAGCAGCAGAGATGAATTTAATAGTATAGGTATGTTGAAGTATGAACATACACTAAAGAGGTTAATGATTTCTGTGATTGATTGCTTTCCATGTTTTTTACATTAGCTGTTTAATCTTCATAAATTAATTGATTATGAAAGAGTGCTTTGAAATCAAATTTGTAGAGATCAAGCCTTTTTTAGAGAAATTTGTTTATTTTAATCTTTAGGAAAACTTGTAATTTGCATTATTGTCTTTATTCAAAACTAGAATTCTTAACATTCATTTTTTTTCAATTTTGAGTTCCAAATTCTCTCCCTCTCACCTCTCTCTATCCCACTGAGAAGTTAGGAAGTATATTAAGAATACTTGTAAAGTCATGTTAAACATATTTCCATATTAGCCATGTTGCTAAAAAGAAAACTAATTTTAAAAAAGCAAAAGAAAAACAGTGAAAAATATGCTTTAATTTGCACTTTGATTCGTAAGTTCTCCTTCTGGGGGTGGATAGAAGTTTTTATCAAGAGCTCTTTGGAATTGTGTTAGATCATCTTAATGATCAGAGTAGCTAAGTCTTTGACAGTTGATCATCATCACAATATTGCTTTTATTGTGCACTGCCTTCTCTGAGTTCCCCAGCCTCATATAGCATCAGTTCTTTTAAGTCTTGCCCCAAACCAGACTTCTTAATACTCAAATTCATTACTTCAAAAATAATTAGAATTAATCATTGCATCATTTTTTCTTTACCATTTTTAAAATCTGGGTAACTATAAGTTCCTTTTCACCTCCAAATAAATTTATGATCCCATTATCTTTATTTAAGGGTTAACTTAGGAGAATCATAAGTTAGGATAATTTTCTTTGATGAAACTTTAATGTCACCAACTGGTTAGCTTCAATATTACTTGATTTTCTTGGAAAAAATGTAGTTATTCTGTTCAATATAGGTTAAAAATACAATTTTGAGATATGACATTAATTTTATTTAATCATTTACATAGAATGTTATCTTTTTTCCTTAAAACTTTTCATGGATTCTTAATTTAATCTGTTGTATCTATTAATAACTGAGCAAAACTAAACTCCAAATCATACCATTTAAAAATTAACAAACATGTTAAAATAATTTTTACTAAAACTCATTTTTTAATGCTTATCTAGTAAATTAGACCGAAGAACTTTGTTCAGAATTGATTGCTTTTAAGCATGGGTTGGACTTGATGTTACTGTTTGTTCATTGTTGTTTTCCATAATGTTTTCAATGAATGTGTTTTTAAAATGTCCAAGAAGTCATAACTGTTTTCTGGGATATTCATTTTGTTTTGAAATAGCTGCAAATTGGTGCCCCTAAACTCAAGTTTAGAGTAATCCTGTTTATCTGTAGGTATTGCTTCACTATTTAAAAAACATGCTTTTTTTTTTAAAGAAAAAAGGTTTAACTGTTACAGCCTGGACTTTTGTGATTTATATTTTTCAGCTGACCATTAATTGTTTTCTTTTATGACTATTTTTGAGTAGATTTGGCATAGTAAATTATAACATTTTAATGATGTGAAGACAGGCATAATTTAATCTGTGTCAGAGGATATCTTAAGATGTCACTGGTGTAGAAAATTGTATAAATAGTTGTGCTCAGTTTTCTTTTAGTAAGTCTTTAGCCCACCCAAAGTATTTCATTTCCAGCATGTGTGTCTGCTATGGGGATAAAATTTAATGTTTGTTATCATTTGAATGACCTTAACAGAAGACAGCTTTCCTAAGAAAAGGATGAGAAGAAATCAAGATAAATGTATGATTTGAAATGCAAAATAAGCTTAAAATGAAGCAGTGGATAATATTTAAATTTAATTTTTTTAAAAAAGATTAACTACTCTTGCAGTTCATTCTAAGTTTTCCACTATACTTTATGTGAATTACTGATCTCAACACTCTCATCCATTTAGCTTCATATATTGCCCTTAAGGTTAGCAGAATATGTTTCTTAAAATATATTTGTATTATCAGCTTTTGTTTGTATATGACTTTAATTTTCCCCTATATCCTCTTCTCTTCTCTCAAAGAGTCATTTCATATAACAGTATTTTTAAAGAATAAAAGAAAAAGAGGGGGAAAAATCAGCAAAATGAGTAAATACATAAAAAATCTGAAAATATTCAATATTTCATTCCTGTAAATCCTTCCAGCTCTGCAAAGGAGTGAGGGGAGGTGTCTTCTCATATCTTTTTTGAAGCTATGCTTGTTCTTTATGATTTTATAAGACTCATATTATTTTGTGGTAGTTGTTCTTTTCATTCACATTGTTGTGTTGATTGTGTAAATTGTTTCCTTATCTCAGCTTCATTCAGCATCAGTTCATGTACATCTTTATGGCAAACTAGTAGTACAATTCATTCATGTTCTACAATTTGTTTAGTTTCCCCAGTTACTGGGATTCTTTGTTTTAGTTCTTTCCTACCACATACACATGCACACATACAAATGCACACAAATGCTGCTATAAATATTTTGCTACCAAGAAAATTTATAGGGACTTCCTTCTTGTCAGTGATATCTTTGGGAGTATATGGCTAAGTAGTGAAATTTCTGAGTCAGTGGATATGGATATTTTTAATGACTTGAAGTAATTTATAATTCCATCAACAGTAACCTGGTATGCCTACCTTCCTACAATCCCTCCAAAATTAACTATTCCTATCATTTGTAATTATTATTCATTTGCTGGATGTGAGGTAAAATATCAATTATTTTGATTTGTATTTAGTGATTTGGAGCACTCTTTCATATGTTTGTTAATAGTTTGCAATTCTTCTTTTGAAGATTGTCCACATCTTTTGACCATTTAGCTATTGGAAAATGACTCTGGGGGTGGCTAGGTGGCACGGTGGATAAAGCACCCACCTTGGAGTCAGGAGTACCTGGGTTCAAATCCGGTCTCAATAATTACCTAGCCGTGTGGCCTTGGGCAAGCCACTTAACCCCATTTGCCTTGCAAAAAACCTAAAAAAAAAAAAAAAAAAAAGAAAAGAAAATGACTCTGAATTCGTGGTCTCAATCACTCAGATGTCAAAATGCCATATCTAAGAATTTAATGTAAAGATTTTTTTTCCCATTTGCTTCCCTTCTTATCCTAAAATCATTGATTTTGTGTATCTTTTCAATTTCATATAATCAGTTATATATTTTAATCTTTTATAATTATCTTTGTCTCCTATCTAGTAAAGAATAAATTTCTTACCCATAGTGATGAAAGATATATGATCTGCTGCTTTTCTAACCAAATAACTTTTTAAATAATCACCAAAAAACTTAACTTTAATAATCTCAGTTTTATCTGTGAAATGCAGATAATGACACCTACCTCATAAGGTTGTTATAAAGATCAAATGATCTGACATATGTAAAATATCTTGTAATGTTAAAGCATAATATAAAATCTAGTTATTATTATTGTTGAACCATATGTCTAAATCTTATACTTCATTTACATTAACATACCAGCTTGCCTCCTGCCATTGTCTTCCATTTCACTACTCTCTCATATAATGAAATGATCCTTCTCCTTGTTAAGGCAAACTCCTTATATGTCTTCTTCAGCTGATTGGTTTTGCTAATAACCCCACTTTCTTACTTGCCTTCAGTCTCTCCCTCTCTACTGACTGCTTCTCTGCTACTTACAAATTTGCCTATAACTCCCCCATCATCAGAAGATCCTCACTTGGTCCATCTGTCCCACTCCTGTTGTCCTATCTCTCCCCTTCCCCTTGTCACTGAACTCCTTGAAAAGGCCATCTATAATAGGATCCTCTACTTCCTTTTCACTCACTCTCAACTCCATGGTCTGGCTTCCAATTTCGTCATTCAATCAAAAGTGCTCTCTTCAAAGTTACTTTCTTAATTGCCAAATCCAATGGCCTCTCTTCTCTAAGTTTTCAAGACATTATCCTCTTCTGACCTCTCCTGATTCTCCTACCTGTATGACTACTCTTGTATCTCCTTTGCTGAATTTCTATCCAGATCACAACTTCCAACCATAGGAGTCCCATAGAATTCTTGTCTGGGCCCTCTTCTCTTTGCCCTCTATATGATTTCTTGTGGTGATCTTATCAGTCCCCATGGCTTCAATTATCTCTGTGTAAATCAGATCTGTTATCCAGCCCAAACCTCTCTACTGACCTCCAGTCTCTCATCTCACATTTTCAGCTTTCTATCAGACATCTTGACCTGGATGTCCTATTGACATCTTGAACTGAACATGTCCAAAACTGAACTCATTATCTTTCTCTCCAAATCCTACCATTTTCCTAAGATACTACCAAATCTTCCCAATGTTATCCTCGAATATTAACTCTCACTACTACCCCCCTTTTTCCAATCTAATGCCAAAATTTGTTGATTTTAGTTTTTTAATGTTTCTTTCATGCCCCCTTTAATTCTCTGGCATTGCCGCAATCTCCAGGGTGGAGACCCTCTTCAGTCTTTTTCTGTACTATTTCAATAACCTTCTAATTACTCTCCCTACCACAAGGCTATTCATTCCAATCTATCCCCCACTCATCTATCACAGATATCTTTCTAAAATGTATAGTTAACTCACTGACTTAATAAACGTCAATGACTTTTTGTCACCTCCAGGACCAGAGCCTTTGTTCAGTATTCAAAACTTTTCATTACCTGAATCTTTCTTTAGTCTTATTATACCTTATATCTTGTCCATGTATTCTGCAAACCAACAAACTTGGCTCCTGGCAGTTCCTAAAACAAGACATTCTATCCCTTTGCAATAGGCATTCCACATTTCTGGAATGCTCTCCCTCCTCATCTCTGCCTTCTCATTTCTCAGGTCTCTTTCACTTTCCATAGTTGGGTTATCCAAATGCCACCTGTGGCATGATTATATGTGCCCCCCCATGGTTTACTAAATGGTTTAGTAAATGAAGATGAGCTACTGCAGAGCTCTCATTAAAATGGCAAACCAAACATATTGTCTGTTGTTTCAATAAAAACTTAAAGTAAGGTTGGACAGCTCTGTTCCACAGGAAGCATTTTCCAATCCCACTTAGTTTTAATGCTTTCCCTCTGTTGATTAGTTCCAGTTAATCATGGATATGGCATACTTGTACCAAGTTAAGACTGTCTTTTGCCTTTTCTTTTATCCCCATCCTTTAGCATATAGGAGGCATTTAATGTTTATTGACTAATGATCAGTTTCATATGCTCAGATTGGGGTAAATAAGTCATAATTAAAATATGGTCTAGGAATGGCCAGAACTATAGTACTTTGATACTGTAGTTCTCCAGATATTGTAAATTATCACACCTAGAAGGTACCCAAGGTGTTATATAGTTCATCTTCTTTTTGTATGTAGTTGAGGAAACAGAACTAGCAGAAATGAGACTTGAACTTAGGACTCCTAATTCCTAGTCCAGGACTCTTTTCCCTACCAGAAATTTTAATTGCTGTCTGTGACAAAACAGGCTCTTTGCTTTTGGCAGAATTCTATACCTCTTATTTTCTAGATAGAGTTGGGCATGAAATTTCTTTCCTGCTATTACTCTAGAGTCCTAATCCAGTTTCTTTCCAGAGTTTGGAGATGATTCAGTATTTTCAAAGTGTTACCAGTAGAGTACCTCTGATATGTCCTATCAAATTGAAAAGGCTTCAGGTACAATTTTAACAGAAGATGAATTGTCATTTGAGGAACTGCTTAACTAAGTTCAATACCTAGTGCTCATTGCCAGGGCTTACTAGATACTGAATATTTCTGGCCACAACTCACACAGCCATTTCCTAAGGCATGGAGAGTAGAGTGGAAGACATGATCACAGTAATGAAATTGAAACAATAATTGTGTGTGTGTGTGTATAGATTTATCTATGTAATATATATATATATTACATCTCACAGGAACTCACAGTAATCTCTGGGGGAAGTTATGTGATTTTGTTTTGAAGGAAAGGGGATTAAGCCTTTCATTCATAGCCAAAAATGGCATGACTTCCTGAGCTGTACTTTAGTTTGATATTTCCAGGAAATTATGTTGAACTACACATGATCTTTTTTCCTTTATCTCAACAACACACTTAAAACAATTAGAAAGGAAGGCAACTAAGAGTAGTGGCATGGATAGAAAACCAGCTTAGCAGTCAAGATAATTTGGTTTCAAGACCTGCCTCTGACACATGCTGTTTATAAGTCTGAGCAAGTAATTTAACCTAGACAACTCTTCAACTTAATTTTGAAGAATAGCTGCCCATTGATATAGGACATTTCCTCTCTAAGAGTTCTCCATTATAATTAAGTTGCAGTTTCATTCTTCTACAAAAACAAAGAAGCTGATATCCAGGATAAACAGAGAGATTGTAAGAATAGAGAGTACTCATTAAATATCTCTGTAAATTTAAATCACCTATTCCAGATGAATTACAACTATTCCAGGTTACTTAAATGTTGGCAAATGTGGTTTTAAAGAATGAAATAGGTACTAAAAAGTTGGAGAGGAATAAATTTTATCCCACTTTTCAAAAGATTGGAGGATAAGGTAGGGTCAGAATGAGAATGAGGCCTGCAATTTATAAAATTTATAAACCAATGAACTTGAATTTAGTTCCTAGCAAAATTCCATAATATATTATCTGCCTGCCTCAAGTGTCTCTCCACTCTACTCTATCCTCCATTCAGCCACTGTCGCCAATCATCTTGACTTGCCTTACGATTGGACTTCAGTGTCTCTGAAAGAAAAAAAGTGAGGATGATGACTTTGCTCCATTCTGCCTCACTTAAATCTAGTTCTTGTACAAGTCAAGACATCACCCTCATGATGTAATTGGTTCTTTTCTAGAACAAGGATTCACAACACCAACAAAATTTTCCTAAAGTATTGTTCTTTCATGTCACACACATACCCACAATTCAATAAAATCAAGTGATTTCTTTTATCATACTCCCTCTCCCTCACTTTTCAGCTTCCTTTTGTTTATTGGCCATTAATTGTAAGTTCCTTGAGGGGAGAGACTGTCTTTCTTTTTCTTATTTGTATCCCCAACACTTAACAGTGTCTGATACATAGTTATTGTTATAATATTTGTTGTATCATAAGATCATAGATTTATACCTAAAGGGATGTTATAGATCATGTAATTTAACCTCATCATTTCACAAATGAGAAAACTGGAACTCAGCGAAAACCAGTGACTTGTTCCATTGGTAAGCAGATCCAGGTTTCAACTCCAGATCCTCTGTCCATCATGATACCCCACTGCCCCTTCCTTAGGGGAGATGATGAAGACTGTAGCCATGAGACTTCACAGACATTAGAAGTATTCTAAAGGAAGACTTTACAGGAGCTCTGTTAAGTAGTAGTGCTATCCATGGATGCCCTTTTTACTATGAGAATTATTAATTCTAGAGAGCCACAGATGTTGTTCTAGAACTCTACCATCAATACATAGCCCTTGTTTCTCACTATTCTCTTTTGGTCGCTGCTTTCTTTCATTTAATAATGAAATGCCTTGTTCAGAGTAAGCACTTAATAAATATTTGTTTATAAGTTAAATAATTTAAATAGCTAGACTACTTGGTAGCACATTATACACCATGTGGAAAGTATTTTTACTACCTAACACAGTGATTAAGGACAGATGTTACATGTCCTTAAATTCATTTTAAGGAAATTTTTGTATAATTTAATCACATAGACAAAGAACCACTTTGTGCCACAAAGCTGGCCACATAATTCTTTTCCATGACAAATATAAATGGTAATAGTGTTAACTAATAAGTTGGTGCCCTTCAGATATTATAGTTAAAATATAGCCAGTAGAATTGCTAAAGAAACTTGTGTTTAGAATCTGTGACTATGTCAGCTATTGTCAAGTCAGTAAAAGGTTGGATGAGAATACCACAGTGTAGAGTTGGTCTGGAACTTGATGCTGTGTTGGTGTTAAATTCTTCCAAAAAGTATTCCAAGAAACATGCTGGCTGCCCTAATTTATTTTTATTAGTCATTGGCACATCATTTTGTCAGCATATTAGCAGAATTTAGCAAAAGCTTTCACAGCTGTATTACCATTAAAAATCTTTGGCTTTGTAAAGTGTTTCACTGGTTCCAACCTGGTCTGACACCTCAGTCTTCTCCAAGTAGCATCACTCTATAACACTGCATTGATTGGGGCAATTAGCTTATAATCTTTGAGTATCTTCTAATACTCATGCTTTGTGGATGCTAGCTTAAAAACAATGTTTGATAACATTCCTCGACTTTAGAATGGTAAGAATTTTTGTAAAGAGCAGCCGCATATTAAGACATTATCATATTAAGACCCTTACAGGGTACTCAGTATTCCAATGAATAGCACATTATTGGTGATAAGCATTGAGTAAGATGAGAAACCATCAACTGGGTTATGACTAGTAACTGTTGAATAGTTTTATTGTTAAAATGAATTTTACTATGTTAAGCCTAATAATTGCTTATAAGCAGCCCTGTCGATAGTACTCGTGTTTTTTGTTTGTTTGTTTTTTGCAAGGATATGGGGTTAAGTGGCTTGCCCAGGGCCACATAGCTAGGTAATCATTAAGCGTCCGAGACTGGATTTGAACCCAGGTACTCCTGATCAAGGCCAGTGCTTTATCCACTACGCCACCTAGTTGCCCCTAGTACTCATTTTTTAATATTACTGACTTGAATTGTAGTCTAAAACCATATTGTTAACCTGGGCAGTGTTATATAGGATGAGGGCCAAGATTTTATAGGATGGACAAAAGTATGCCACAAATTTAAGCATAGTAAAATAATATTTTTATTTTGAGATCATAGGATCGTAATTTTTGATCTGATGGAAAGAATTTAGAGGTCATGTAGTCCTAGCCCCTCATTTTCAGATGATGCTGAAACTGAGACCTGTAGAGGTTAAGCAACTTTAGTGCTCAAAGTCATCCAGGGTTTAAATATGACACAGCTCAGTTTGGAAGTCTAAGTGTTCCACATCAAAATCTATATTTTGTAAAGTGCATCATCCTGCCACTAAAGAAACCCATATTTTTTTTCTGCTTTCTTCCTGAAAACTACAATCCTATGGCATTGGGGATAAAAGAGATACATTTCATGAAGAAAAAAATATGCAGATATTTGAACAATCCTTTTTTCCTTAACAAATATTTTCAGATGTACTTTTTGAGTTACTTGCTAGTAATGATTTCTCAAGGAGAATTGGGGAACCTGTAACTAATGCAGCCCTTTAGGTCCTTACAGCATTAAAACAATAGGATTTTTGAAAAGACTATCTCATTGAAACCAAAAGGCATGAAAGAAACAAGCTATTGTAGAGGAACATGAGGCTAGAATTCTGTGATCTTGCCCAAGCTACATGTCCAAGAAGCTTTTTAGCTCGGGTTTCTTTAGGGTGAAGTAATAGTCTATAATAAGGTGAATCAGCTTGCAGTTATGAGGTAAATGCAGGATGATCAGCAGTGCCAAATGGGCCATGGAACTGGTCTGGGCAAAAGCAAGGAGACATAGAATTGCTTGAAAGAACATTCAGTCCTTAAGCTTACTGGCCTCTATTTTATAAGACACATCTTCAGAGGATTCTGCTATCTGTCCATTTTTTTCCTCTTTTTTTAATTGAAAAACTAATATTGTCTCATTCTGTTGCTTGAACCAAGATTAACCAGACTTTATTCATATTCATTTCATGAAATGAATCTACCAAATGAGATAGCATTCAAATATTCTGTGCCATCAGACATCAAATAACATTTTACATGGGCTTTTTTGAGTCTTAAAATATAAACTAGATTATATATTAAATAACAGAAGTATGAGATAGTTTTTCACAAAACATACTTCAATTGAAGATTAGATACATATCTAAAAATTGATTGTCATACAAATTCCTAGAGGTTGAATCCTATTTTTTCTAATTGATTTATACTACAAACATTAGACTCTACTACTGAGAGAGCTAAAAAAAAAAGATTGATCTTAAGTTAGTGAAAACCAAACTTCAGAATGGAATAAACTCATTAAAATAACACATTATGTTCAAATCCGGTCTCAGACGCTTAATGATTACCTAGCTGTGTGGCCTTGGGCAAGCCACTTAACCCCATTTGCCTTGCAAAAACCTAAAAACCTAAAATAAAAAAATATAATAACACATTATGGAGAAGCTAGGTGGCACAGTGGATAGAGCACCAGTCTTAGAGTCAGGAGGACCTGAGTTCAAACGTGGCCCCAGACATTTAATAATTACCTAGCTGTGTGACTTTGGCCAAGTCAGTTAACCCCATTGCCTTGCAAAAATAATAATAATAATGATGTGTGATTTTAAAAATTCTATTATTATTATTATTATGTGGAAAAAATGTTTTTCATATACTCAAAAATAAAGCACACTGTACAAATTACACATCAAAATGTCAAGATTTTTCCACCATCAAGATCTGTTTCTAAGTGAATTTTGTGCTCTTGTATCCTTTTATAAGATAAATTAGAAAAAAATTATTCAGAGACAGGGTAGTAAAATTTCTCTTATTCCAATTTTACACTTATAATTGTACTTATATATGTACAAGCCTGGTAAAAGATTGTATATCCAGCCACATGGAGCCATTCCTCATCAGACTGATCATGCAGTGATTAACTTTTTGTGAAAAAGTAAATTCCAAAGACCTTATATTATGGCATAGAAAGAAAAGTTGCAATCTGTGTTGGTGGACTAAGCACCTACCCTGAGGAAATTACAGGTCATTGAAGTTGTAATCTACAGTCTAATATCAATTGACAAATTTCAGCACAGTTTTTGCACTTGAGGAAGCTTACAATCTTAAAATAATTGATAAAAATATGTAGGCAAATATGTATTATGAAAAGCAGAATGTGATAAGTGAAGACAAGTGCTCCAAGAAATTTGAAGAGTGAGAAATCACTTTTAGCTGGAAAAATCAGAGAAAATATAATAAAGTAGTACCTGAACTAACTTATTCTTTGTTGAAAAAAGATTTCATTTGTCTTGATTACTTAATATACCATTCAGATTTAGGAATTACTCTTGAAATGCTCCCCTTGGCTATACCCAAATTTTGCTTGAAACATCTTTAAAATTCAGATACCACTTGTCACTTTCAGACAAAATAAAATTTATTTTCTAAGCTGCAGAATATAATAAGCATTTATTTATCACTACTCTATGCCAGAAACTGTACCAGTAACTTTATTTAGTCTTTTATTTGATCACCATAACCACCTGGAAATTTAGGGTTATTTTGTGGTAAGCATAGTAATAAAGACAGAAAATTTTAAGAGTTTTCCTGAAATTCAGGCCAGTAAAAGTTCAAAAAATTCCAACTCTTGCAAAGTACTTAACAAAAAATATTTTTGAAAAAGAAGCATTCTTCAGAGGCACATTCTAAAAAATATCCTTTAAAAGGATAAATGTGATAAGCCAGAACATGAGGGGACAGTGACTTGATGATAAGTAGACTTGAAATTAAGGAAAGACCAGGAGTATTATATGTGCACTCTGCTAAAAGCTAGTGAAACAAATAAAAGGATAAAAAGATGAAAAAAAGGGCTGAGAGGTAGGGCAAGAGAAGGTACCTGCCAGATGAAATTGTGGTATCCAAATCTGGAGATTTAGATATTCCAGGGTGAGATGACTAGAGCCAAAGAATAATCTAGAGTAAGGAATATCCAGACTCTGAAGCATCTAAGGCATGCCATCAAATTTTGAAAAGTCAAGAGGCAATGCTGAGAAGGAACAAAAAAGGATGGCCTACTTGGGCCCCTCAAAATGAAGACCTCAGGAAGAATTTAGCAAAGGAAAAAGGGGGCCAGTGTGAGGAGAGTTAAGTATAGAAGATGACGGGAGATCTGGACGATCAGCAAACTTGAAATTAAGCTTTATGAGAATCAATTGAAGGAACTGGGGTTGTTTGGCAGGGAGAAGGGAAGGACACAGTCATTATCTTCAAGAATATGAGAGTCTGTCATATAGAAAAGGGTTAGCTTGCCCATTGAACATATTCAGAACAATGAGTAAAGTAAAGGTATCCAGTTAGCCAAAAAACCTTATTAAGCAATCACTACATATCAAACATTGTACTAAGTGCTGGGAATTCAAAGAAAGGCAAAAAGAATCTTTGCCCTCAAAAGAACCTATATTCTAATGACAGAGTTAACATTTAAACAACTAGGTTATATACATATATAAAGTAAATGAAAAATAATCTGAGAGTGGAAAGCATTAGCAGCTTAGGGGACCAGGACAGATCTCTTGTAGAAGGTAGGTTTTTGAGCTGAGCCTTAAAGGAAAACAGGGAAATCAAAAGGAAGGAGTGAGAGGATTGAGCATTCCAGGTTTGGGTATCAGTGAAAAGACACAGGTGTGAGGCATGGAATGTCAGCCTTGTTTTCTTTTATAACTACAAACCAGGACAAAAATTCAGGGTTTAGGGTGGTAAATTTTTTTTACTCTATTTTTCTTGCCTTCAGTTGCATTTGTACATGTGCAGATCTGGAGATGGATTTAATAACCAACCAGATTTGCAGAGGCTCATTATCAGATTGGCTACCTAGGAATTAATTTTTACTAAGCATACACAACAAATTGTAATGGAAGAATTACAATTAGGTTAATATTGCTGGATTCACAAAGTTTGCAGAGAAAGCAAGATATGAGTCTCAGAAAGGGTGAAAGAATCCATCTTATAAGAGGTTTTAAATGTCCAACAGTTTTTATTTGATCCTGAAGGTAATAGGGAGCCACTGGAGTTTGTTGAGGAGGGCTCAGGCCAACACTAGAAAAATCTTGACCCCTGGATGGAGAATGGATTAGAATGAGAGAATACTTGAGGCAGACTATTAAGGGCCTATGCAGTAGTCTACATGTGAAATGACAAAGCCCCTGCTAGAGGTAAGTCTGTGTGAGTGAAGAGAAGGGTATATTTGAGAAATGTTATACAGGTATAAACAAAAAGACTTGTAGGGAGTCAAAAGTATGTTCACTATAGTTGTGAGCTGGAGCAACTAGGGGGAGATCAGTATATTTAACATTTATTGAGAAATTCAGAAAAAGAGTTTAGGGGGAAAGAATATTAGGTTTTGTTTTAGATATGTTTAACAATTATACATGTACAAACTATGTGAGATTGTTTGCTGCCATGGGGGGGAGGGTGTTAGAAAAAAATAAGGAACTCAGAAGTGCACAAAAAAAGATGAATATAGAAAAGTACTTTTGTATGTTAATTGAAAAAATAAATTATAGATATGAGTTTAAAAATTCTATGGGGTATCTAATTTGAAATGTGGGATTGGAACTCAAGAGACTAGGGCTAGATGTATAGATATAGTAATAATTATCTGTGTAGATGTATAGGATCTTGATGAAGTGGAGTTGTCCATCAGTTGGGGAATGGCTAAATACGTATATGATTGTGATGGAATACTACTGTGCTGTAAGAAATGGTGAGCTCAAGAGTCTTTGAAAAATATAAACTTGCACAAAATAATGAAGAGTGAAATGTGCAAAATTAAAGCATTGTATAGAATAATAGCAGTATTGTTTTAAGAACAACTTTGGGCAACTTAAGTCATTTTGGCCATTATAAATACCCAAATTAACTACAAAGGACCTATGAAGAAAGAAAATATTTGTATCCAGGAAAAGAACTGATAAATAGAAGTATGTAAAGAATGATTTTACATAAGTATATACATATTTGTGTCTGATGGTAGCCATCTCTAAAACAGAAGGGGGAGGGAAGAAAAAGAAAACTATATGACAATTGTGATATATATTTGGAGGGAATACCAAGTTGTATGTAATAGATTTGCAGTTTCATGTTTGGCCATCTTTTTTTCCCCCTATGTTGTGGAATTGCTTGTTTTGTTAAGTAAAAATAAATAATGTGAAGAGAACCCAGAACAGACAACTGGGGGACTCCCATAGTTGGTGGGCATGACATACATGATGATCTAGCAAAGACAACTGAGACAAAGTGGTCAGAAACATAGGAGGAGAATCACAAAAAAGAGAATTTCACAAAAATCTAAAGAGGAGAAAATACCTAGGAGATGGTGATCAGCAATATGAAATATTATAAAGATGTCAAGGATGAAGATTGAAAAGAGTACCATTTGTTTGGGTGATTTAGAGATTACATCATTGGTTATTTTGCAGAGGGCAATTTCAGTAGAACATGAGATCACAAGTAAAATTACAGAAAATTTATAAAAGAGGAGGAGAAGTAGAGGTACCAAGTATAAATTGACTCAAGGAATATAACCATAAATGTGAGAAATTGAGTACTGATTTCAGGTCCATATAAAGTAAAACTTCCAAATGTAGGATAGGCTGCCTAAATTGGATGTGAATTCCCTGTTAAGAAACCTTAAAATGGTATAACTATTTCATAGAGATATTGTAAGAATTCTTATTAAGTTATATTTAGCTAGGCTGAAATCACTTCTTTTGTCAGTATTCTAGTTGACGATTTTCTTGCTTTTGTGGAGAGAAGAAAAAGGAAGAGAATTCTGTTTGTATCTTATGAAGCAATCAATGGTTGGATTTTGTGTTTTAGGACTTTGGTTTATTTCTTGTTTTCCCTGTTAATAAAATGAGGCCAGCATTAGAAGTATTTTGTGAACTTAAACCATAGCCTGTTCAACAAAAAGGATTAGGCAAAAAATGGGACTTAAGGGTAGAGAGTCACTCAAGACTACAAAAAAATGCCAAATAACCTGAGGCATGCACTAGTAAAAATCTTAGAAAATGCTATAGGCAATTCAAAATCACAAATGTAAGAGAAAATTGTTGTTAGCCATTCTGTTGATAGAATGTTCATATTGTAAGAATTGCTAGCAGATGGGAAAATAGATGACTCAGAATACAGTATTAGCAATCCATATTTTTTTAATCATAGACCACTAATAAGGTCTGTAGCATCTGCAAGATTCATTTAAACAGTTGCTAGGAAGAATTTGTTTTCCCAGTAAACACAGCAAACTTGTACAGGCTTTTCTTGATTGAATATATTTGACTATAACTTTATTATGTTAGTATTAATATATACAACCATTAATTTTCCTTGTCTTCATGTCTCACCATATATTTTAATAGGTTGAATGATTACCCTTAGTAGGGACCTGTTAAATCCTGACATTATGTTACATTTAGGCATTTTTAAGACCTTCTGTTTATCCTTTTTCTAGAATTTGAAAATTGAAGGTCTTTTAAGGTCTCACAATAAAACAGGACCACTTTTGATAAAGAGATAACAGTATTCCTGTGGGATTGATTTTACTAAATTTTTTATTTCCATTTTACAGATGAGGTACCTAGACCCAGAGAAGTTATAAGATTTTGAACCTATGTCTGTGACTTCCAAGTCCTGTACTCAATCCACCCTACCATAAAGCAGCATGACATCTAGCCTCAAAACCAGGAAGACTGAGTTTCAAGTACTACCTCTAACCATTTAGCTTTGTGACCTTGGACAAATCATTTAATATAATCCCTTAGTACACTAGTTAGTTCCCTAACCCATAGATTGCAGAGAAAGTGCCAATTGTCATTGGTAGAAGAAATTTTCTCACTTTGGAGTCCTTCTGAATATGTAATCATGAATACATTCCCTATCTCTGTTTCCCCAAATGTCCTTAAAACTTAATTATGCATTTAATTACTTCTTGTCATTGGAAATAATAGTCTAGGTTATTACTATGGATTTTGGTATGTTATCTTAAGGAAAATTGAAATATAATTGACAGTTACACTTTATTCTACAAATTACATTGGTTTGCATTTATTTACATATGAATAGATATTCTGGAATAATATGAATGAAAAAGGCATTTATAAACATCTGAAAATGGCTTAATCTCACTTAGCAGGTTTTAAAAACATAGCACATTGGGGTTAGCATTTTATAGAATGTCCTCAGTTGTTGTTCACCTCTTTCAGTTATGCCCAACTCTTCATGACTCCATTTGGGATTTTTTTTTTAGGTTTTGTAAGGCAAATGGGGTTAAGTGGCTTGCCCAAGGCCACACAGCTAGGTAATAATATTAAGTGTCTGATACCGGATTTGAACCCAGGTACTCCTGACTCCAGGGCCGGTGCGCTATCCAATGCGCCACCTAGCCACCCCTCATTTGGGATTTTCTTGACAAAGATACTAAGGTGGTTTATCCATTTCCAGCTCACTTTACAGAAGAGGAAACCAAGATAAACAGGTTTAAATGACTTGCCCAGGATCATACAGCTTAATAGGTGTCTTAGACTAGATTTGAATTCAGATCTTCTATAGTCTAGACCTCTATAGACTTTGGAGTCAGGAGGGCAGGATTTCAAATCTGGCCCTAGACACTTGATTCTAATTGTGTTGCCTCACATCCTGATTGCCCCACATCCAGGGCCATCTCCAGTCATTTTGATTCATATCTGGCCACTGGATCCAGATAGCTCTGGGGGAAAAGATGAGGCTAATGACTTAGCACAGCATCCCCTCACTCAAATTCAATTAACATGCTTGTCATGGCATCACCTCCCTGATGTCATGGTCTTCTTCAAGAATGAAGGACAAACATTATTATTAGCTTAAGCTCAGTTGCTTAGGCTTTTAAAGGTAAAAACATCAATCTAAACACCTCATATTCATGATTTTTATAAAGAATGCACATATAAATTAGAGAAATTTACTTTAGAATTCCCTTTCTCCTTTTGTTTAATGTGAAAATCAGTGCTTTCATTAACAAAATAGGATGCTTGTTCCAGCTGTCATTTACATACCACATTGCACCAATTTTCATCAGAAATTTTGGCTCCTGTTGGAAATTGGCCCTTTCTTCCTTATGTCTAACACATGAATAATATATCTACTATTAAAGGGAGTTTGAGGTTGGGTTTTTTGTATGTTTCTTGTTCCCAATAATTTTTATTTAAACCCTATGTAAGAGCTGGCATTTCTTAGATTATCTACTGGCCTGAAGCTTAGGGGAGATCTTATACACTTCTGTCTTGATTCCTGAATTTCCACTGTTTATCCATTTTAAAAAGCCACCTTTATAAAAAATGTCATTTGTAGGTTATTAAGAATCCTGTGGGCTTAGGCTGAAGGCTTAAAGTTTCTTTCCTTTCCTCCTTGGATTGGTGGTCCCTGGGAATTTCTCAGCAGAAGGTCATCAGAGTTAGATGAAGAATATGGAATGTTTTAACTTTAGAACTTTAACAACTTTACACAGAATAGTGAGTTTCCCTTATATTATTGCCAAATTGGAATTACAGACATAAAGATTAAGTTTATCAGAGAGACAGTTTAGTGTATAGGAAAAAGCAAAGATTTGGGGTCAGATGACCTAGGTTCAGATCTTGTTGCTGCTATGAATTTGCCTGTGAATTGCCTTCACAGCATCTTGGGTGACTTCTCAACTTGAGTTTCTTCATTTGTAAAGTTAGAAGGTTGGTTTAGGTCTTCTCTCTCAAAAATCTATGATTCTATGATCCAGTGATAGAAATAACAACAATAAAAATAGTAGTCAATAGTTATATAGTGCTTTACATATATTATTATCCTATTTAATCTTCACAGCAAACCTGGGATGGAGGAGCTAAAATGATTTCTTTATAGTTTCCCATGTGATGTATCTCTTTCTCTCTGAAATTACCCCCAGAAAAATGTTTGTTTTAAACAATTTTAAAATTTAGACTCTAGTGAACAGAAAATGGGATTTCTAGGGGTATTGGGCAAGAATAGATCTTAGACTGGATGATAAAACCCCAGTCTTTCCTTTTTTACAACTAAAAAGAAAAAAATAAGATATGTAGTAGACTGGGAGTCAGAAAGTCTGATTCCTCATCTAATGTTTTGACACTAATCAAATCAATGAGCAGCCTATCAGTGGATAGAACACTGGACTTTCAGGCTGAAAAAAGTTGAGTTCAAATCTGGCCTTCAGGCACTAGCCAAGCAAGTTATTTCACTTATACTTGACTCAATTGTAAAACGGGAATAATAAGATCATCTACTTCCCAGAGTTGGAATGGGAAGCTGCTGAGATAAGAACTGTAAAGCCTGGCACTTGATAAATACTACATCAGTGCTGTCTGTGAGGATCATTTCAGCTCTGGGATCTTCTTTCTGAAAGAAGGGGGCATGTCCTCGAGATTTCTAAGCCCCCTTTCAGTTCTCACCTCAGTCAGTGTTTACTTAAAACAGACATGGTACTTTATAATCACATCTTGTAAATCCCTCCCTGGGGTGAGTACTTGTCTTTGATATCAGCCATGAGCCTCTGAGGTCTAGTGCCAGTAGTTAACTGTCCTGAAGTTTGCTCAACAGGTATTTATTAAATGTCTAAGGAATACAAATATAAGCAGAAATTACAGTTCATATCTTACTTAGCTTATATTCCAATGGGGAAGATGACTCATAAAAGGAAACTGAAAGGGAAGGGGAAAGGAAGGTGTGAGGGAGGGAGAAGGTAATTTGTCCAGGTTTGGGAGCTAGGAAAGGAAGTTCAAGGAAATCTAGTCTGTATATTGTTTTTAAAATGGAAGTTCTAGGAAGAACTAGACAACAAGAGGAATGGGTCTCCAGGGCCACATGTTCTTCCACTTATGATGTTTGGTGGTGGTGAAGGGTGAAGAGGCTTCTGTGTGGCATGCTAAAATCCAGAGAGTCTGGAGAGGAACCTCTAGAGGTATAAACAATCACCCAATCTATTTCAGCATCATTTATCTTTTATTTAGCATTTATTAAGTATGTAAGACCCAGCATTTAGCATAGTATTCTGCAAAAAACAATTTTCAGTCATTTTTATTTCTTTTCAATAATGCAAATCCAGCTGCTCTTCTTTCTTCCCTCACCCCTTAATAAAAAAGCATGAAAAATAAAACCCTCAAAACAAATATGTATAGGGCAGCTAGGTGATGCAGTGAATAGAGCACCAGCCCTGGAGTCAGGAGGATCTGAGTTCAAATCCAGCCTCAGCTGTGTGACCTTGGGAAGTCACTTAAACCCATGGCCTTGTCAAAAAAAAATAAGTATGGTCAAGAAAAATTGATTAAGGCCTTGGCTGTGTTCTCCCCACCCCAATCCCCCAAAGTATATCTCAATCTGTACTCTGCCATGGTTGTTCATTGTGATTATTTGAGTTTTTAAAACTTTAAAAATTGGGATTTTTTAAACAGTATCTTTGTATATAAATTGTTTTCCTAGTTCTGCTCACTTTACTCTGTATCAATTCACCAAAGTCTTCCCAGGTTTGTTGTTGGTTTTTTTTTTTTTGGAGTCATCTCTTTCATCATTTCTTTTAAATACTACAGTATTTCATCACATTTATATGTAATGATTTGTTTAGTCATTCCGTAACTAATGAGCATCACCTCAGTATACTCTTCATCACTATAAAAAGTGCTTCTATACATTTTTTTATTATTGGTCCAGTCCCTCTTCCTTTGCTTTCATTATCATTATTATTATTATTATTATTATTATTATTATTATTATTATTATTATTTGTCCAAGGTCACAGAGCTAGGCAATTAATAAGTACCTGAGGTCAGATTTGAATTGAGGTCCTCCTGACTCCAGGGCTGGTGCTCTATCCACTGTGCCACCTAACCAACCCCCTTTGCTTTCTTAGACCCTAGAAGTAGTATCTTTAGTTTGAAGGTATGTATCCATAGTTTAGTAACTTTTTAAAAATTTTATTTTTGGGGTTTTTTTTGGCAAGGCAATGGAGTTAAGTGACTTGCCCAAAGTCATACAGCTAGGTAATTATTAAGTGTCTGAGGTCAGATTTGAACTCAGGTCCTCCTGACTCCAGGGCTGGTGCTCTATCCAGTGCGACACCTAGCTGCCCTCATTTAGTAACTTTTGAAGCATAGTTCCAAATTACTTTTCAGAATGGCTGGACCATTTCTACAACTCTGCCGGCAGTGCATTAATATACCTGTTTTCCCAAAGCTTTGCTAGCATTTGTCATTTCCCCTTTTCTTTAGTTTTGCTAATCTGATAAACATGAGATTAAACCTCAGAGTTGTTTTCATTTCATTTCTCTATTAGTGATTTGGATCATTTTTCTTGAGTCAGTTGTTTGTGATATGCTATTGTCAATATTTCATTTTCAGCCATTTTACTTTGTTTCAATATTTATTGTCTCACAGTTTATTAACATTAATTTATTTTTCCAACAACATGCAGAAATAGTTTTCAACAATAATTTTTGTTATGTTTTCAGTTTCACATTTTTCTTCCCTTCCTTCTCCCCCCTCCCTGATAGAAAAAAATATAATATATATTATATCTCTATAACCATGTTAAACATATTTCCATATTAACATGTTGTGAAGACAAGAATTAGAACAAGAAGGAAAAAACATAAAACAAATTTTAAAGATTAAAAATGGTAATAAATTTTGGTCTGCATTCAGACACTAAGTCCTTTAGGATTGTCTTTGTCTATTGTACTGCTGAGATAACACAGAATATTGCTGTTAGTATGTGCAGTGTTCTGCTTCTGCTCACTTCACATTCACAGAAGTTTTTCTGGACTTTTCTGAAGTCCTTTCCCTTATTATTACAGAATAATAGTATGCCATCACATTCATATACCACAATTTGTTCAGCCATTCCCCAAATAATGAGCATCCCCTCAATTTATAATTCTTTACTATTAAGAAAAGAGCTGCTGGGGGGGGTGGTGGAGCCAAGATGGCGACAGGAGAAGATGTCTCTTAGGTGCTCTCTCTCAAAACTTATAATCTAAGGACTCTAACTAAATGTTCAAGAGACAGAACCCACAGAGGGATCCAGTGAAGCAATTCTCCAACTCAAGGTAACCTGGAAAAGAGCCGAAAGGCTCTGCTCCATGAGGTTGGAGGGGTGGCCTGCCAGAGCCAAGGAACTACAGCCTCCCAGAGGTGGCCCCAGGGCACTGGAAGCTGCAGCTCACGGCAGCAGGGGCAGTTACCTGACCTACACTCGGGGAGCACCAGGCACAACTTAGAAGATCAGCAGGGGGTCCTCTGCCAGAACAAGCATGTGAAGCCCAGCCCTCAGGGTACTCAGTGAGCAGTGGCAGCCCAAATCAAGGAACTGGAAGCAGAAGCCAGTAAACAGGAGCTCCCAGGGCATGAGTACTGAGCCCAGGTAGGAAAGTGGAGAGAGACTGCCGAGCTCTGTTCTCTGTCCCTGGAATAGGACTCTGGGGCTCTGACTACATTCAGATCCTGATCTCAGTCTGGGACCCCCCATCGAACAGCAGGGCCTCCCCCACCTCAGCCCCGTGGCAGAGGGGTGCGTTTGTAGTCATTCACAGACCAGGAGGGAAGACAGAGCTTCACACACAGAGATCCTTGGGGGGGGGTGTCCCAATAATACTTAAAAGCTCAGGAAACACCCCCAAAACCAGGCACAGGCTGGAGAAATGAGTAAGCAGAGAAAAAAAGAGGAACACCATGAGAAATTCTTTGCCTATGATCCTAAGAAGGATCAAAACACTTAATATGAAGATGAGGAAGTACAAGCTCCTGCATCTAAAGACTCCAAGAAAAAACAGAAATTGGGCTCAGGCTATGACAGAGGTCAAAAAAGACTTTGAAAATCAAGTGAGGGAGATAGAAGAAAAATTGGAAAAAAGAAGTGAGAGAGATGCAGGAAAAACATGAAAAATGAAGTCAGCAGTTTAGTCAAGGAGATCCAAAAAATGCTGAAGAAAATAATATGTTAAAAACCAGCATAGGTCAAATGGATAAAACAGTTCAAAAAGTTATTGAGGAGAAGAATGGTTTAAAAAGCAGAATTGGCCAGATAGAAAAGGAGATAAGAAAGCTCTCTGAGGAAAAGAAATCCTTCAGATGTAGAATGGAACTGAGGGAGGCTGCTGATTTTACAAGAACTCAGGACACAATACTTCAAAACCAAAAGAATGAAAAATTAGAAGAAAATGTGAAATATCTCATTGAAAAAAACAACTGATATGGAAAACAGATTTAGGAAAGATAATCTAAAAATTATTGGAATACCTGAAAGTCATGATCAGGAAAAGAGCCTTGATATCATTTTCAAAGAATCACTACAGAAAAATTGCCCTGATATCCTAGAAGCAGAGGGCAAAATAGAAATGGAGAGAATCCACAGATCTCCCTGAGAAAGAGATCCAAAAAAAAAACCCAACCGGCAGGAATATTATAGCCAAGTTCCAGAACTTCCAAGTCAAAGAGAAAATATTACAAACAGCCAGGACACAATTCAAAGATCATGGAGCTACAGTCAGGATCACACAGGACTTAGCAACAACTACATTAAAAGCTCATAGGGCTTGGAATATAACACTCTGGAAGGCAAAAGAGCTTGGAATGCAACCGAGAATCAACTACCCAGCAAAACTGAACATCCTCTTCCAGGGAAAAAGATGGACTTTCAGTGAACCAGGGGAATTTCAAATGTTCCTGTTGGAATGGCCAGAACCGAACAGAAGGTTTGATCTTCAAATAATAGGACTCAGGTGAAGCATAGAGAGTGTAGAGGAGAAGGGGAAAATATGAGGGACTCAATGATGATAAACTGCATGTACTCCTGCATAGAAAAATGATACTGATAATACTCATATGAACCTTCTTATTTAGTAGAGCAGGTAGAAGGAGCTTTAATAGATAAACACAGGAGAAAGCTGAATTTGAAGATATGTGATTTAAAAATGGAGTCAGCAGCTAAAAGAGAAATGTAATGTGAGAAAGAAAAAGGAGAGGTGGAGTAAGCTAAGATATTTCATATAATAAGATTTTTTTTATTACAGTGAGCTATCACAATGATATGGAAGGGGGAAGGCGAGGGGGGGATGAGGGAATCTTCTCTCTCATCAAAGGTGGCTAGGAGAGGAAACAACATATATACTCAATGGGGTATAGACATCTGGAGTAAGGAGAGGAGGGGGGATGGGAGAAGGGGGGTGTGAGTTATGGAGGAGAGGATGGACCATGGGGGGAGATTGGTCAGATCTAACACATTTTCTTTTTTACTTCTTGCAAGTGACTGAGATTAGATGGCCTGTCCAGGACCATAGGGCCAGGTGGATTCTGGGCCTAAAGGGATGGTAGGGGGGCTCGGGGCCTCTTGGCCCCAGGATCAGGGATCTGTCTGTCTGCTGCACCACTCAGCTACCCTAAAGCAGAGTCAGAGTGAAAGGAGAGAGGAAAAGATAGTATATGGTAGTGAAGTATGAATGGAGGGAGTTGCGATCAGCAATGGCAATGGTGGGAAAATATGGAAGTAACTTTTGTGATGGACATCATAAAGAATGTGATTCACCTGTGACAGAGAAAGCACATTTATCATCATTATTATTATTATTAATATTATTATTATTTTGGGGGGGTTGCAGGGCAAATGGGGCTGGGTGGCTTGCCTGGAGCCACACAGCTGGATGATTGTTGGGTGTCTGAGGCCAGATTTGGACCTGGGTGCTTCTGGATCCAGGGCTGGTGCTCGGTCCACCACCTGGCCACCCCTACTATTATTATTACTATTTTATTTTATTTTGGGTCTTTGTTTTGTTTTTTTTTGCAGGGCAATGGGGTTGGGGTGGCTTGCCCAGAGCCTCACAGCTGGGTGATTGTTGGGTGTCTGGGGCCAGATTTGGGCTTGGGTGCTCCTGGCTCCAGGGCCGGTGCTCCATCCACTGCACCACCTGGCCACACCTACTATTATTATTTTTTAATTTTAATTTTTTTCTCTATCCTTTACATTATTGCTCATATGAGTCTATATATGGGGGGTATTATGTTTACTCTTAAACAAGAATATTTTAGTAATGTTTAAGAAACATTATTTGTATAAAATAAGAATAAATTAAAAAACAACAAAAAAAAGAAAGAAAAGAGCTGCTATAAATATTTTTGTACATGTGGCTTTTTTTTCCCTTCCTTGTGATCTCTTTGGGATATAGAGCTAGCAGTGATATTGATGGAACAAGGGTATGAACAATTTTACAGCTCTTTGGGCTCAGTTCCAAATTGTTTCCCCAGAAAAGTAGGATCTGTTCTCAACTGCACATTGCTTATGTTCCTTTTTTGTCTATTGGCCAGTCTGTTGGTACCTCAGAGTTGCTCTAATTTGCATTTCTCTAGTAATGATTTAGAGCTTTTTTATATGACTATAGATTGTTTTAATATCTTCATCTGAGAACTGCCTATTCATATCCTTTGGCCATTTATCGTTTGGGGAATGACTTGTATTCTTATAAATTTGATTCAGTTCTCTGTATATGTAAGAATATACATGTTAGTTTATCAGATACTCAAGTTGTAAAAATTGTTTCCCAACTTACTGCATTCCTTTTAATCTTGGTTGCATTGGTTTTATTTGTGCAAAAATGTTTTAATTTAATGTAATCAAAATTAATCCATTTTGCATTCTGTAATGTTCTCTATCTCTTCTTTGGTCATAAATTGCTCCCCTTTTTGTAGATCTGACAGATAAACTATTCCTTACTCTCCTAACTGGCTTATGGTATCACCTTTTATTTCTAAATCCTGTACCAAGTTGTTGGTTTCTGCCTAGTTTATGCCATATCATAGTTTTTTATTAAAAGAGTGTGTTCTTGTCCCAGAAGTTGGAGTCTTTGGGTCTATCTATTACAGCAAGGAGTCTTTGGGTCTATCTATTACAGCAGATTGCTGTAATCTATTACTGTTTTTTATATCTTATCTATTCCACTGATCTATCCCTATTTCCTAGCCAATATCAAGTAGTTTTTATAACTGCTGCTTTATAATAAAATTTTGTATCTGACACAACTAGATCATCATTCTAATTTTTTGTCATATAGACAATGTGAAATTTTATTTTAAATAAAATGTTTTTTAATTTTCAAATATTATATTTTATTCTAATTACATGAAAAATATTTTTAGCATTTGTTTTTCAAAATTTGGAGTTCTAGATTCTCTGTTGTCTTTCCCTCCTTCCTCAATGAGAAGGCAAGTAAACATATTTTCATAATTTGTCATGTTGTGACTCATTAACAAAAAAGAAGAAAAGATTTTTTTAAACATCCTTTGAATTGCATTCTGACTCCCATCAGTTCTTTC
Organism: Macrotis lagotis; assembly: GCF_037893015.1. NCBI lineage: Eukaryota > Metazoa > Chordata > Mammalia > Peramelemorphia > Peramelidae > Macrotis > Macrotis lagotis. The sequence continues at coordinate 552,706,161 of NC_133666.1, read as the reverse complement.
TCTGGAGTGGGTTAGCATTTTTCATCATAAGTCCTTTGGAATTATTTTGGATTGCATTTTAATTTTTAAGGAATCTCTTGATTGTATATGATACCAAGCTTTTAATTCACTTTCCAATTCTTTTTTACAAAATGTTTTTACCTCATTGTTTTTTTAAAAAAAAAATTTATGGCAATGAGGTTAAGTGATTTGCCCAAGGTCACACTGCTAGGCAATTATTAAGTGTCTGGGGCTGGATTTGAATTCAGGTTGATGCTCTATCCACTGCCACCTAGCTGCCCCCTCACCTCATTGTTTCAGCCACTCTGAATTTATGTTTGATCCAAGTTCTCTGCACTTCTGGAGGGAATGTCTAAGGTATGTTTGCATCCTCTTTGGTCCTGCTAGTATAAAATATTGTGTTTTTTCAGTATCTCATAGACAGCTCAGGCTAGCCTACCAACTTACAATGGTCCCAAAGCAATTTGATCCATGAAAAAAAAATCTGATCACTGCTCTACAAGTTCCTTACCTGGATTTGAGTCTGACTAGCAGACTGCCCTGTGGCATTCCATTAGACTGCTGTTGGACTTGACCATGATGAGACAGATCTGTAGGCTTGGCCTGAGATCACTGCCCTGGTTTGTAACTGGGCTGGAAACTGGAACCAAGACCCCATTCACCTCCTGGATTTCACCCAGATAACTACTGCTTGCTTGGTCCTGTGACTGTTCCTCACCCTGAAGAGCCATCTTGAGGCCCAAGTTCACTCCTCTTGTCTATCCTGGATCCCTAACCCAGAAATGGGTAGTGAACAAGAGAGCTGCCAGCTGACAATTGTTCCTGAACCCTGTGCTTGCCCTCTCTGGGATGTCCTGATGCTGTGCCTCTCCAGGTGGGAGCCTGCTCAAAACTTGTCCTCCAAACTCTGGCTCCTTTTTCTAAACCTGGGTTGAAAATACAACTTAATTGTGCTTTTGTTTCTCTTATGTTTCTTGATCAAGATATTATCTGTAAGATATTATCTGTTGTATTTTCTTGATCTGTTTGGAGAAATTGTTTGAGGGTTGGGGGACAGTAAACAAATACTCGCTATAGGTCTTTCTGCTCCTTTGGCATCTTCAGCCTCCCAGATTGGTGTAATTTTTCAGAACTTTCTCTATGCTGGCATGGCTTTTCAAAACTCTAGGCTTCTCCTGCCTTGGTTATTTCAATGCATTCCAAGATCCCACAAATACAGTCTCAAACTGATGAGTACAAGGCAGGCTTCACTGGGGTCAGTCCAATTCTGCACAGCAAGTACTAGTTCAGACCCTGTCTCAAGACTTTGCAGGCCATGCTGCCAGTTTTTTTTTATACCAAACAGGAAAATTAGCATTAACTACCTGTGGCTTTTGCTTTTATTTTCCAGCAGTACTCTTTCCTGGGTAGTTTCTAGATCTTTGTGGAATAGTTGGCAAGAGTTCAGTACTTTTTCTTGGATGTCATCTTGCCTGGTCCTCTTATTTGGAGTTAATTGTTTAATTGAATTGTTTTAATGAATTCAAAGATAGCAGTCATTTTTCTTCTAAGATTTCTTTTCTTCAAACTAAACATCCTCATTTTCTTCATCTGATCCTAATGTATAGTTGTCTCCAGGCTCCTAACCATCTTGGTTACCTTTTAATGTATATTCTCTGTGGGCTGTCAATGTCCCTTTTAAAATCTAATACCACCTTCTCCTTACTTTATTTCAGAAATGAGGGACTGTATTTGGGAATATTGCTTGTTATTGACGGGTATAGCTTATTTTTTGCTTTGTATTGCTGAATTTTTCTTTTTCTTACCTTTTTTAAGTTTAATGTTACAAAAAAAAAAAGACTTCCTTGGAAGGAGGGAGGAGGAGAGGAACATGGTTGAAAATGAATTTTGTTTTTTAAAAACCTTTATCAAGAAAGTTGATAGAAAAATATATAAAATAGAATAAATTGTCTAGAATTGAACATATTGTACTTCCATATGAGCTCATCTCCCCTAATTGTCATGTGAATGGTTAATTTTTTTGAATCCAGGTTCAAAAAACTTTAAACTTATCCTTTTTAAATTTCACATTAACTTTTTCCTAGCATTGAAAACTGTTAAGATCTTTTAAAAAATAATGATTCTTTGATCCTAACTGGGATACCCTTCTCACTTTGTTCCATTCAAAAATTTAGTTGCTTTCCCAAGTTGTTGATAAAGATGTTGAATATAAAAGCACCAAGTACAGAAATCAATAGCCCTTTGCTAGCAATCGACCCTTTAAACTGATATAAATATATTGATGAACACTGGATTTAATCTATTAATCCCCTTGTTTGAAAGTCACCTGACTACCATAACCTATTCTATAGCTTACTCAAATGGCTCATAGGTTATTTGTGACATTACCTTGTCAAAATAATGAATGAGGCTGGTCTGACATGACTTGTTCTTAATGAAGCCATGTTATCAGGGAATGACTTTTTTTATCTTAATTTCTCATAATGACAAATCCAAAGATTTCTCAAGACTCAGCATCCATATCATTGACATGTGATTTGAAGAAGCATATTTCTTTCCCTTTCTAATGTTTGGAACTACATTTTTTCTTTTTGAGGTTCCTTTAGCCCTTGGGATAAAGTTATGCCAGGTCGTCTAACTGCTAAAGAGTGAAATAAATATTTGGTCTGTCCCAAGACACAACCTCGATTTTTTTGCATTGTTTTTATTTTCTTATTAAATCGTCATTGTCAGGGCGGCTAGGTGGCACAGTGGATAAAGCACCGGCCCTGAAGTCAGGAGTACCTGAGTTCAAATCCGGTCTCAGACACTTAATAATTACCTAGCTGTGTGGCCTTGGGCAAGCCACTTAACCCCATTTGCCTTGCAAAAACCTAAAAAAAAAAAATCCTCATTGTTGGTTTGGATTCTTGCAATGACTAGCAGGGGAGAGCTGAAAATATTTTATGTGACTGAAGTTTTTTTGGTTGAATGTAGCTTCACTGTATTTGAAAATTTTATTTTTATAATGAAATACCTTTAGTTAGAGGCCTTTGGATTGTAAATATTTTGAAATAAAAATTTGCTGATATAGTCGTGCTAAAGATTTTGTATGTATCAGGGATAATTTTACTAAATATTTTAAACTTTTCTACTTCCAGCTGAAAAATCTGAGTTTAGAAGAATTACAAATGCGGTTAAAAGCACTGGACCCAATGATGGAAAGAGAAATTGAAGAGCTCCGTCAAAGCTATAATGCAAAAAGACAACCAATTCTGGATGCAATGGATGCAAAGAAACGAAGACAACAAAACTTTTGAGCTTACTATCTTCTCAGACAGCATGTGTAGTTAGTCTAGATGCCAGTAAACAATTAATAGTTGATGAAATCATAGTGTTATGATTATTTCTGTTATTTTTGAGCCACGAGATTTGTGCTTCACAGCCCAATAATGTTTAAATTCTGAAGGAGCCCCCATTCCAAACTTACAATAGAGGGCCTAAATTTAGCAGTGCAAGCACAGTAATTTTATTTTTGAACAATGAAAGCAACAGAAATTTTCATTATTTTTCTAAAAGCCCATCAGTTATATCAGTACCAAATCTTTGTTGTACAATTAAAATTATACTCATGGGAACTTAAAGACCCAAAGCTATTGTTCATTTGTGCAACACTGCCCAGCTTTATGTTACAATAGTTCTTATTCCCATCTACTAGTCTATTTATTATATCCCCTTATATAAATTTATTTATTTATGCCATTTTGCTTTTGTTTGTTTTCAGAGATTAGATGTTTTTGTGAAGGCAGAGCCTGATCGGCAGCTGATAAATTATCTCTAAGTTACTCCATAGCAAAACAGGGAGATAAGTAGTACAATCACTTGGAAATCATGGTAGAACTTATTTCCGAAGAATTTTGCAACTTAAAGAAAGCAGTAATAGCTGCAATATACAAGGTATGACTGCCTAATTAGGCCAGCTTCTTTTTAATACAGAAAAGAAAACTCCGTTTCTACCTTAATGGCCACTGAGTTTTCATATTTTTATTTGCTTGTTTTTTTTTAACTCATTTTCATGTTTGGTACAAGTAGAACATTGTATTTTGGTCAGTCAAAGGACATAAGTTTCAAAACCAAAGAATCAATGAATAATTTGTATAAAAATTAGTATATAGTAAATACTAAAAAGAAAATGAAACCCTATCATACCTTTAATGTGTTAATATTGTTGCATTTGTATATCTGGAAGGTGAAATGTGTCACACATTACATTAAGCTTATCACATTATTTCTTTGAAAATGTGTTCCATTGTCTAAGGACTTTTTTGGTTATTCATTATTTTTGGGAAATTGGTAAGCATTCTGTACCTTATGATAACAGAACAGCAAAACAGTTTATACTCAACTTTGCATATCCTGAAGACTGCAAAAAAATATTAAAAGTTGAGCAGAAATTTAGTTCTAAACAGTATGAACATTTGTGCAATTGAATTGGGACCAATTGTTTTCCTAAATAGTGTATGATCATCTTGATGGTATTTGTTCTTATGTTTTTAATTCTATTATATAAATCATAAAGACAAATAAATTTTACTATACTAGTTAGAACACTTTTGCATCTTTCTCAAACTTTTTAAAATTTAGGATATAAGTCAGTTGTGTTTATTAATATTCAAAGTAGAAAAAGTTAATCAACTTTAAGTGATTTCAGGAATATTAACACTTTTAAAATTAAATTAACTTTGAACTTACTGCCATTTCTTCAGTATTTTTTTACTTCAATATTTCAGATCTAGAATTGGCAGGGACCTTAGAAATTATCTAGTCCAATGCTCTGAATGCAAATTAGGAAACTGAGGCATGTTAAGAATGAAATGACTTGCCCAAGATCATATAGGCAAGATTCAAACCTAGGTTCACTAACTCTAGATCCAGATCCAGATCCAGCATACAATCAACTGTATCATACTCACTCTTCTTTGTTTCAAATACACCTTTATTTTTTACTAATTGGAACTATTAGACTACTTGGTTATTTCATTCAGAAAAATTGATTTGACCATTCTGCTGTTTCTTGAATGTGGTCATCAATTTGGAGCTAGAAAGGACTTTAGAGGCCTCTTATTTAATCTTATTATAAGTAAAAAAGCAAAAGCTTAAAGATTAGCCCAAGATCAGACAGTACATGAAAAAAACTGAATTTAAATCCAGGTCAGTTTAATAATTCACTATAACAAACCTTTTTAATGAGTTAAGACCTTAAGGATATTTGTACAAGACAATCCCTGTATTTTAGGAACTTACATTCTGTCAGTCTTCCTTCTCCAAAGCCATATTCTTTTCACTGACCCATGTGACTGATTTCTAGACTTAACCTAGGTAAAATTAAATAAGTCACAAGACTTATTTACCCACAATTAAATAAATCGATAAACTTAGCCTGGGTAGAATTAACTCTACTCCATAGGCTTCTCCATGGGAGATGTATACCTTACTGAAATACTCTAACTCTATAGAATCACTGAATCTCAAAGCCGGAAAAGATCTCTGAAGCAATCCAGTCCAAAATGCATCTGATTAAACATATCCTCTGTATCAATGATAAATGATCATACATCTATCATCAGAAAAACTCCAATGATTGGGGATCTCCCTATCACTGTTAACACTTCTCCCTAGATCACTTTCCCCCCTCTTCAACTGCCATTTCTTTTGCCATCATTTCTTCTCCCCTCCTAGTCAAGGACAATATATCTATTTACAATTTATATGCCATAGTCCTTCAAACACTTGAAAACAATGATCCTGCTCACCCAAGTCTTCACATCACTTAGTTATATTTCTGCAGTTCTTTCAATCAGTCTGCATATGGCACAACATTATTCACTATTCTGGATGCATTCCTTTGAACAGTCTTGAGCTTATCGTTGTTCTTCCTAAAAAAAAAAATTAGTGCCAAGAACTAAGCACTATACTGGAATATGGTCTAACCAGGGATGATAATACAGTAGGGCTGTTACTTGCCTTCTAAACACTAGGCTTTTCTTAAAGCCATCTCAGATAGACTAATTTCTTTTTGCTTGCTGTAAGGAATAGAATCTGTGCTTATGAAGTTAATTGTTTGAATTTATTTCTATCCAAAATAATCTATTTGGATCTATCACAACAATATAAATTTATTGAAATATTTTTGGAACCCCCCCCACCCAACCAATTTGTTTGGTCTGTTGTCTGAAAAAAGAACATTTACTATTGCAGAAGCAAGGACAGATCCATGTGATACTCCATCAGGGACTTTTTCCCATAAATGACTACTTTTTCACTCCCATATTTTCAAACAGTTCTGATTCTGTCTTACTCTTCAGGCCCACATTTCTCCATCTTGCCCCCAAGAACAGGATAAAAGACTTGTGCCAAATTTTACTAAACATTCCATATATGCATTTTTCTATCAATATGGTAATCCTAAAATATATATATATAAATTAGACTAGGACTTCTGGGGAGATCCAAGATGGTAACATGAAGCTAATATGCTCTTGAAGCCTTTCCCTACAAAAAGATAAATGAAGCCTCTAGTCTGACATTCACACTACAGATCTCACCAAGAAAAAAGAAGATTCAAAGAAATTTTCAACTGTGGACATTGTGGAGGATCTTCTATGAAGGTCTGTCTCTTTGGGGGGAAAGGGGAAGTAAAGTCCAGGAGGTGGGAGAGCAGGGAAAGCTAGCGGGGGGGGGGGGTACCAATGCTAAACAAAGTCTGAACCCTGAAAACAGTGGGGTAAAAGACAGGACTGGGGGGGGCAAGCCAAGATGGTGACAAGAAAGGATCATGTCTTAGGCGCTCTCTCATAAAACTCATAAGCTAAGGACTCTAATTTTTGAGAGACAGAACCCACAGAGGGACCCAGTGAGGCAGTTCTCCTACTCAAGGTAACCTGGAAAAGAACAGAAAGGCTCTGCTCCCCAGGGTTGGAGGGGCGGCCAGTCAGATGGGTGGCCCGCCAGAGCAAAAGAACTTCAGCCTCCCGGAGGCAGCCCCAGGGAACCACGGCTCACAGCAGCAGGGGAGTTTCCTGAGCTACACTCCAGGGAGCACTGGGCACAAATTGGGGGAACAGCGGGGGACCTCTGCCAGAGCGAACATGTGAAGCCCAGCCTTCAGAGCACACAGAGAGCAGCTTGGCCACTGCATTCCAGATCCAGGAACAGAAGCAGGCAGAGCTGGTAAGCAGGAGTCCCCAGGGCATGAACCCATTGAACCTAGGGAGGGGAGTGAAGAGAGAGACAGCAGAGCTCTGTCCTTGGAACAGGACTCTGGGGTTCTGACCACATTCAGATCCTGATCCCAGTCTAGGCCCCCCCATAGAACAGGCCCCCCCCACCTCAGCCTTGTGGCAGAGGGGGGTGCTTATGGTCATTCACAGACCAGGAGGGAGGACAGAGCCTCACACACTGAGACCCTTGTGGGAGTGTCCCAAAAGCTCAGCAAGCACCCCAAAAACAGGCTTAGGCTGGGAAAATGAGCAAGCAGAGAAATAAGAGGAAGACTATTGAGAAATATTTTGCAAATGAGCCCAAGAAGAATCAAAATACTCAGTCTGAAGATAAGGAAGCACAAGCTCCTGCATCTAAAGACTCCAAGAAAAACAGAAATTGGGCTCAGGCTACAACAGAGCTCAAAAAAGACTTTGAAAATCAAATGAGGGAGTTGGAAGAAAAACTGGGAAAAGAAAGGAGAGAGATACAGGAAAAACATGAAAATGAAGTCAGCAGCCTAGTCAAGGAAATCCAAAAACAATGCTGAAGAAAATATGTTAAAAACCAGCTTAGGTCAAATGGATAAAACAGTTCAAAAAGTTATTGAGGAGAAGAATGCTTTTAAAAGCAAAATTGGCCAGATGGAAAAATAGATAAGAAAACTCTCTGAGGAGAACAAATCCTTCAGACAAAGAATAGAACTCAGGGAGATTGATGAATTTACTAAAAATCAGGAATCAATACTTCAAAATCAAAAAAATGAAATGGAAAACAGACTTAGGAAAGATAATTTAAAAATTATTGGAATACTTGAAAGTCATGATCAGGAAAAGAGCCTTGACATGATTTTCAGAGAATTACTACAGGAAAATTGCCCTGATATTCTAGAAGCAGAGGGCAAAATAGAAATGGAGAGAATCCACCAATCTCCCCGAGAAAGAGATCCAAAAAAAAACAACCCCCAGGAATATTATAGTCAAGTTCCAGAACTCCCAAGTCAAAGAGAAAATATTACAAGCAGCCAGAAGGACACAGTTCAAATATCATGGAGCTGCAGTCAGGATCACACAGGACTTAGCAGCAACTACATTGGAAGCTCATAGAGCTTGGAATACAATATACTGGAAGGCAAAAGAGCTTAGAATGCAGCCAAGAATGAACTACCCAGCAAGGTTGAATGTCCTCTTCCAGGGAAGAAGATGGACTTTCAATGAACCAGGGGAATTTCAAATGTTCCTGTTGGAATGGCCAGAACTGAACAGAAGGTTTGATCTTCAGATACAGGACTCAGGTGAAGCATAGACATTGGAGGAGAAGGGGAAAATATGAGGGACTTGATGATGAACTGCATGTATTCCTGCATAGAAAAATGACACTAATAATACTCATATGAACCCTCAGTTAATAGAGCAGGTAGAGGGAGCCTTTATAGTTGAAGCACAGGAGAAAGCTGAACTTGAAGATAAAATATGGTGTAAAAATGGAGTCAATAGTAAAAAGGGAAATGTAATGGGAGAAAGAAAAAGGAGAGGGAGAATAGGCCAAGATATTTCATATAATAAGATTTTTCTTTATTACAATGAGCTATTGCAATGATATGGAGGGGGAATGCAAGGGGGAATGAGGGAATCTTCGCTCTCATCAGAGGTGGCTAGGAGAGGAAACAGCATATATACTCAATGGGGTATAGATATCTGGAGTAAGAAGGAGAGAAGGGGGATGGGAGAAGGGGGGGATGTGAGTGATGGAGGAGAGGATGGACCATGGTGGGAGAGTGGTCAGATATAACACATTTTTCTTTTGTACTTCTTGCAAGGGGCTAGGATTGGATGGCCTGTCCGGGACCATAGGGCCAGGTGGGTGCTGGGCCTAAGGAGTGGTAGGGGGGCTTGGGGTCTCTTGGCCCTAGGACCAGGGATCTGTCTGCTGTGCCACTCAGCTACCCTACAGCAGAGTCAGAGTGAAAGGAGAGAGAAAATATAGTACATGGTAGTGGAAATACCAAAGGAGGGAGTTGCGATCAGCAATGGCAATGGTGGAAAAATATGGAAGTAACTTTTTCCATGGACTTATCATAAAGAATGTGATCCACCTGCAACAGAGTTGTTGGTGTTGGAACAAAGACTCAAGCACATTTTTTATTATTATTTTTGGGGGGGGGGGGTGCAGGGCACATGGGTCTGGGTGGCCTGCCTGGGGCCACATAGCAGGATAATCATTGGGTGTCTGAGGCCGGATTTGGACCCGGGTGCTCCTGGCTCAAGGGCCAATGCTCTGTCTGCCACTCAGCCACGCCTACTATTATTACTAGTTTATTTTATTTTTGGTCTTTTTTTTTTTTTTTTTTGCAGGGCAGTGGGGTTCGGGTGGCTTGCATGACACACAGCTGGGTGATTGTTTGGTGTACAGGGCCAGAGGTGGGCTCGGGTGCTCATGGCTCCAGGGCTGGTGCTCCGTCCATTGCGCCACCTGGCCATACCTACAATTATTACTATTATTTTTTTTTAATTTTAATTTTTTTCACTCCCTTTTACTTTATTGCTCAAGCAAGTCTATATTTATGGGGAGGGGGTATTTCATTTACTCTTAAACAAGAATATTTTATTAATGTAAAAAAACATTCGTACAAATTGAGAATACATATTAAAAAAAGAACAGAAAAAATAAATTAAAATATAAAAAAAATAAAATACTTAATAGCTTTGTGACCTAGAGAAGTCATTTCATCACTCTCAGCCTCAATTTCCTTATCTGTAAAATGTAAAAAAAAAATAACAAAATAATAATAATAATAGCAACTACCTCCCAGGATAGTTACAAGGATTAAAAGAGATAATATTTGTAAAGTGTTTTTACAAAATCTTAAAGAACCATATTTAGCTAATGCTATTATTACCTTAAATAAGGTCTATTTTAGCAAATCCAAAATAATCTCATTAAGAGACTACCTTTCAATATCAAGTGGGGATAATACTACTACAAATTCATATAACATAGATAAACTTTGTATTCTATTATACTATATATTTTAAAAAAAAACTAGGGAAAGAAAGGAGAATAATTAAATTAAAAGTCTTGATTGTCAAATAAGCTCTTTTGAGATCCCTTGACAAAACAACAGCTAACTTCCCTGATAACCTCCTCAGATCAAAAACCTATGAAAGATGTTTGAACCATAGTTAAACCTTGATTTAACTATAATACTCAGAGAATGAAGTTGTCAGGTAATGTTCTGCTCAACTAGGGTCAAGGGTCAAGACAAAAACCTTTTATTTCAATCTAAAATGTATTAGAACACTTTCCTAGCATGTTGAACATAGTTGAAGCTTTATGATTCAGTATTTCACAGTATCACTGATGATGTACAAAGATAATGATTTAGCATCATAAATCTTGAGCTGAAAGAAACCTGTGTCCATCTAATCCAGTCCATTTTATAGAATAAGGAAACTGAGGGAAGATTAGATGACTTGCCAAGGTCACATGTAAAAAAAACATTAGAGACAGTATTTGAATCCAGCACCTCTGAGTCTAGAGGCAGTGTTCTTTCCAGTGTACCACATATAGATGTAAGAAAATAGTATAAGAGTTTGACTAGACTCTGTATTGACCCCCAGAGCTGCCCTAAAATCTCTTTTTTTCTAAATTTCTACTACATTCCTTATATCATTTGGTCTCTATGTCTTTGACCTCTTCTGAAAATGAAATGCAGAAAAAAAATCCAGTTAATTGAGAATGCCATGTAGTTGAATTGTAGTTAATTGAGGTTCTCCTTTTTGATATATCAGGGGGAAATAAGAAAGTTATGAATAAGGAGGTTATATCCATAAACATACCAAAATGTACAAAATGAAGTTTATTTTGATGCAAATTGTTTTTCTGTCCAAAATTTGAAATAGCACAGCCATACAAATTATTCCTATGCAGAAGGAAAATATTCAAATAGGTTTCATATGAGAAATGCCTTAATGTTTTCTCTTCTGCTCATTTACTGAATCATTTCACCCAAATTTATAATCACATTCTCTGCACTGAAACACATGCACCTTCTATAACAGAAATCATAATCCAATAAAATTACTGACACATTAGCATTCAGTAGGAGTTCTATTTTCATTTCCCATCTTGTGTGTTAATGATTGATGATTAAAATAAATCTGGTGAATACTAATGACTACATATTCTCAATAAAATATTTTTATTTGTAAGGCTGCTACATTGCCTTTTTTTTAGCATATGTGAAATTATGTTGTCACTTATTGACTTCTAAGTATTGGACCAAAAGATCACTCAAAATGCTTTCTCATAAACTTTGACACAAAAATAGAGGGATCTTGGGTGTAAATCACAATTCATTTCTCCACATTGAAATTATCAGCCAAGATAGTTTAGGATAAATGTGAGGGGCCTATTGGAGGAGGAGATAGCATCCCTTAAAAATATAAGGTAACTAGAAGAATGGGCAGGCAACAAACATGGTCTATCTATGGGGAGTGGGGGTTGGGCACAAGATGGATGATACATTTTCAGAATTCAAGGGGCAAGTTACAGAGATCAAAAGGGGGCAGTCCCCTTTGCTTATATAACCCACATAAATAAATGCAAGAGAGAGAAAGTAAACAATAACATAAACTTCTGGTCCATTTCTTTAAAGAATTCACTTTTGAAGAGGAATCTTCATTTTTATGAAATTTTATTTTGTTAAAGAAAATAGCATCCTCCAAATAGGGGAATGAATGAATGAATAAATAAATGATTAAGATAATGTCAAAACCAAAACAATTTTCTCAAAATTTTCTATTTCTAATTAAGTTCTTTGTGTGACAATGGACAAATCAAAGAGGTTCCAAATAAAACAGTTTTGACCTTTTGATAATATTTAAAAATAAATCAAAAATCCATAAATGAAAATGTAGTTTATCTTTAAAATATTTAAAATAGACTATAACAACATGTGACTGATAACAGGTGCCAAAGCTACACATTAGCCTAGTTAGTATTAAAATTTTTCATATTTGATATTAATATTAATCACTGACATGATTATAGAAATTACCATAAAGATCAGGGACAGAAGAAAAGGCAAAATTCCTTCATCTATTTAGCTGTCTGTTTCCAGGCAGAGGCCAGGTAGATGGCCAAATGACTTAAGCCAAACTTTAAGTCTGACATTTCCAAATGACATATCTAGGAAATCAAATAAAAAGAATCCAAATTCAGAATGTGCTGAACAGTCACTCTTAACCTTGTTCCTGTCACCTGCAGTGTCATAATCAAAACCCATAAGGTTACTGGCATCAATAGCACTTTGATCCAACAGCATTTCCATTGCTGATAATATCTTTAGTTAGATAGAATAATGTCAGTTTAACAATCCCATAAGATCTTAAATAGCAAATACCAAATTATCAGAACTCCAGTTCAGTTCACAAGGATCAAATATTTATTTTAATCTCTCACTGACTCAACAAGAGAGCATATCACAAATTATTGTAAATAAACATGAGCAATAAATCATTCTTTCCATATTTCTTTCAAAACTAATTAGGATATCTGTAGATGACTTTCAAATTAATTGCATATAGTTCTCCATGTGTTTTAAATTACAGATGTAACAAACAACATAAAATACATTTTATTCCAAATAAGATGATATATGAATTATTATCCTTCGCTAAATATAATGTTTCCATACTGCAAAATCTTACTTATGCCATGGATTGGCAACAAACTTAGTCAAAATAGCAAGAACCTTACTACTTGTCAAACTCCCAAATGTTTAGTTTATTAAGAGTTTTTATCCTTACTTGTAATCATAGCTGATACAATTAGAGACCAATATTTCTCAGTAATAAAACCTTTAGAAACATCACAATATCAATGAAAAAAACCTTGAAAACTCCTTACATTAGTGTTTTCAGATAGTTATCTATCTAAAAGTGATCATATAACTTAAACTTTATTTCTTAAATTAGGTAGTACTGTTCGTTTTTTCTTCAGAACTACAATTTGGATTAATCAAACCAAATCTGGATTTAGAAGTCCTTTAATTCCTGATATTTAGATTCCTTTCTTTTCATTTTTTTCTGAAATTAAAGAATTTGCTTTGCTGTTAAAATAATGTGTGGCTGGCTTCAAAAAGCTTCCAACAGAAAGTTTTCTTGAATACAGTTTATTAACTTGATTTCTAAAGGAAAAATTTATCTTTGTAGTTTCTATCTGAAGTCAAGTTACCCATACCATAAAAAAAGCTCTACAGGGAATTAGGCTCTGAAATCTTAGAAAACAACAGTTAAAACCAGAATAGGATTTTCAGCTTCCATCTTTTATTCTGAGTCCAAACACTTGATTATTTCATAAGATTTCAACAAACCAGCACTGTTAACTTTCACAATACGAGGATTCAATCTATCCCACACTTGAGCACATCCTACACCATTTCAAATCGGAGTTCCATACTCCCAGAAAGACTTCATAGCATCTTTTGATTTATAGTTCTTATACATACACATACACATACACATACACATACACATACACATACACATACACATACACATACACATACACATACACATATCATTTTTTTACCAGAAGAGGTTTTATTTCACTGGAAAATCTATACAAAGAACTGAAACTGGGACCCATGAAGAAAATATTTATTGCATCTTAAATAAAATTCAACAGTTTGTGGTGCTGTGGGGGGAAAAAGAAAAGGGAAGAAAATTGACTGCCTCTGCCTACTCTCCAGTTTCCTACATTAACTTCATATCCCCTTAATACTCATAAAGGGCTCAAGGTGTCCAGAGGGGCCTGTGCATAACTTATAAGCAAGGCCTTACTTGCTATTGGCTGAACTGTCTGCTTGGGTCCCTACCTTCTAGGACTTTCACTGGAGAGTCTGAGAAATTATCACAGTAGTTAATTTTTTAAAAAAAATGTACATATAGAGAATGCCAAAGACTGTCAGTTCTGCATTTTAAAACCACACTTACAGGTAGTGCCATTTCAGATAAGGACAAAATACACATATCAAAAAATATTTGTTATATAAAAAAATTTCATCCCCTTGATATTCAAGACCTGCCACCTTGTTTACAGTCAGAAGTGAATCTCAGTGAAGTCAGGAATAACTGGGCAATAGTGAGGCTAGGGTATCTAAAATTAAAGGAGCAAATGAGTGGTCTTTGCTTATTTACTTCAGTCAAAGAATTAGGAGAGATGACTAAATATGGAAAAAGGCAGGCCAAGAAATCAAGGCTGTGTTCTGATTAGCTCAAGCTCTTCCTCAGAGTATGGATGGAGCTTTGTATGGGCTTTGACCAGTATCCTATGACCATTGTTGGAGGAGATGGGATAGTTTCTGTGCAGTCCAAGGACTACTAGCCTCAGCCTGATTGGTGCATGGCTGCCATGGAACTAAAAGAGCATATATTCTACAACTTTTCCCCCCATCCAAACAAAATCCAAGTAACCAGGGTGTAAAAGAAGAAAAGTATCAAGTAAATGGGATGAAAGGAAAGGGGGTTGTACAGGAAATAACTTTACACCAGCTTTTTGGCCTCAAAGAAACTTTTGAGGTGCCGCCTCTGCCAAATGCCAGTGAGGATGAGGATGACAGTCTGAGCAATGGACCACCACAACACTCTCTGATTGGTGCTCTCAGTGGTCATATGAAAGCATTCCTCATGATACCACTGGTAGTTTTGTTCCTTTTGGATCTGTTCCATCAGATCAAGCAACTGGAGGGCATGGAGTTGTAATTCTGTTAATTTATCTTTGGCAGCAATTTCAGGGTAATGGTATGTTCACCCACCTGTATATCCAGATGTACCATTAGTTTGCCATCCGCAGAGATGGTCATTCAAGTAGAACTGGAGTGAAAGCAGATCTGGTGATCACCTGGGGTATGGGAGGTAAAGGTGAATCGACCTTCTGAACCATATTGCCATGATAGTACCACCATTCCATCGAGATCCTTCACTTCTATGTGCATCCCCAGCCCTGGGGTGGAAGGTAGGAAGGTCTCCATCTGCTTGTCCTATAGCTGGGTGCAGTAATTCCCCATAACTATGGTCTCCTCAGGGATTTCTTCGATGAAACAGCATTTTTCCATCTCTCCGATATGAGAGTAAAGCTCCTGCATTGAAGCCAAGGCCAGCCAGAACAGGAGCAACAACACCTGGTGCCACATCACAGCCCGCACCTGCCATAGCTGATGGTCCACATATCATATTTTAAACTTACTCATCCTTTCTTCACATGCTTAAAACCATTTTCTCTGTTTCCATATGGTTCAGAAAACCCAACCTGCCATATTTCCCATTTTCCTTTTAATCTTTTTTAATTATCTTCCCAAGTCTTTCATTTTGTTTCCTTTTTTATTATTTTTAATATACTGTCTGCTTAACCATACTTCAGACTATTTCTTCTAATGAACATTCCTTTTTTATGTTTTTAGCACATGTGGTTATTAACAGTTCTTACTCTTACAGTTTTCAGTGATCCAATATACAGCACTGCATTTACTCATCTGGGCCAGAACACTCGAAGACTGATTTGATGAAAATGAAGAAAAAATACAGAAACTAGGGATTTCTGGCCAAGATGGCAGAGAGAAGACAGGCACTGTGCTAAGATTTCCTGGTTTCCCCTCAGAAATAATATGAAAGAAACCAACAGAAATCCTATCAACAAAACCCAGAAAGAGAAGCTAGGAGAAGAACATTTATCAAAAGTTCTGTCTCCTGGCATCATGCATGAACTGGGGGCAGAAAGCCAAAAGCCATTGGGGGTGGGGCGAGAGCCAGACTAGCCTAAGATCAGCCATGAAGGCTTTGACCAGGCAGAGAGGTCTGGGGAGCCCCAGCAGAGAGTAACAGAGGGCAGCTGGACAATGATCCACTCAGGGTGGGACCATTAGCTCCATATTTTCAGCAGAGTCCTCTTCCCAGAACAAACAGTAATAGCCCACCCCTCCCCCATGCCTCCAGCCTCAGGTGTGGGTAGCAGAGCTCCCTCAGCTGAAAGGGAGGTTAACATTCTTGCCCCAGGGCCCAGCCCATATTGTTCAAGGATAATTCAGACCATGCTACTCCCCCCACCCCCTCCAGGCCTAGGGAGAAGACCTCAAAAACTCCAGAGAAAGCAACCAGAACTCTCTACTGGCCAGCCCACTTGGAGTTACTAAATCCATTGAGAAAAGCCTCTAGGATTTTCAACACCAAACCTCTGTGAACCAACCCCTCCCACAACACAAGATCCTAGGAAATGAAGAAAGGCCATTGGAAGGGGGGCCAATTGAAAACTAACTAGAAGGTAAAGACTCTGACTCAGAGGGATCTAGAACTTCTGAGGAGAATATCAATTGGTCTCCAGCCCAGAAAGACTTCCTAGAAGAAATTAAGAAGGAGTTTAAAAATCAAATGGAAAAATTGGAAAAAAGAAACTCAAGAGAAAATTAACACCTTACAAGAGAAAATAAACATTTCTCAACAAGAAAACAAATCCTTGGAAAACACAATTGGAAAATTACAAAAAGAAACTAATTCTCTCAAAACTTCACTTGGGAAAATGCAAAAAGAAAATAATTCTCTTAAAATCTCAATTGGACAAATGGAAAACTCCCTCAAAAATAATTGGAATTGGAGTAGCAAAAGGCAAATGAAGAAAATTCCACTCAAAAAAAAAGAGTGAAGTCTGTGGAAACTAATTACTTCATGAGACAACAAGAGGCTATTAAACAAAACCCCCCCAAACCCTAAAAAAAAAACAGAAGAAAATGTAAAATATCTCATCCACCAAACCACTGACCTCAAGAATAGATCCAGGAGAGACAACTTAAGAATCACTGGGCTTCCTGAAGACATTGAAGAGGAAAAAAAGCCTGGACTTAATATGATAGGATATAGTGATAGAAAACTGCCCTGATATCATGGAATCAGAGAGCAAAATAGTTATTGAAAGAATACATCAATCCCCTCTAGGAAGGAATCCCAAAATGAAAACATGAAGGAATAATGTGCTCAAATTCCAGAACTATCAGATAAAAAGAGAAAATCCTGCAAGCAGCCAGAAAGAAACAATTTGGATACCAAGGAGCCACAGTAATGATTACACAGGACCTGGTCACATCAACATTAAGGGATTGAAGTGCCTGGGATGAGATATTCTGAAAAAAGCAAGGGATTGTGGAATATAGCCAAGAATCTACTATCCAAGGGGTGGCTAGGTGGCACAGTGGATAAAGCACTGGCCCTGGAGTCAGGAGTACCTGGGTTCAAATCTGGTCTCAGACACTTAATAATTACCTAGCTGTGTGGCCTTGGGAAAGCCACTTAACCCCATTTGCCTTGCAAAAACCTAAAAAAAAAACCCCACTGTCCAGCAAAACTGAGCCTTCTCTTCCAGGGGAAAAGATGGACATTTAACAAAATAGGAGACTTCCATCTTTTCCTGATGAAAAGCCCAAAGCTAAATAGAAAATATGGGCAACAAACAGGAGACTCAAGAGACATATGAAAAGGTAAAAAAAAAAAAGGTAAGGAAAAAAATCTTATATCCAATAAGATACTCTAAGTAACTCTATTAGAGAGATTGTATTTAGCCAGAAGTGATGGACACTCATGACTTATCTGTGACTCTGATAGAATGATTTTAAAACAATATCTCCTTAAAAGCATGGACAGTAAAGAGACAGGAGGTTGGAGGAGATTGTATGGGGTGAATCACATTACATAAAGAGGTACAGAGGAACTATTATAATAGAGGGGAAGAAAGGAAGAGTTAAGAACCACCTGAATCGTACTCTCATCAGATTAGGTCTAAAGATCTCACACACACACACTCATTTAAGTTGAGAAACTTATCTTACCTTTCAAATACAAAAAGGGGAAAGAGGGAGGGGGTAAGAAGAGAGGAACTAACAGAAGGAAGAAGGGGCAAAGAGGAAGGGGATTGGATGCAAGTAGGCAAATATACTGAAGATGGTGGTATTCAGAAACAAAATACTGGGGAATATGGATAAAGTGAAAAAAGGGGGGAAATATAACAAGAGGGAAGATAGCATGGAGGGCAATAAAGAGTTATCAATTATAACTTTGAATGTGAATGGGATGAACTCTCCCTTAAAACGTAAGCAGATAGCAAAATAGATTAAAAACCAGAATCCTACAATATGCTGCTTATAAGAAATTCAGTTGAAACAGAGAGATACATACAGAGTAAAGGTAAAAGGTTAGAGCAAAATATGTTTTGCTTCAGCTGAAAGGAAAAAAGCAGGGGGTAGCAATCCTTATCTCAGACAAAGCAGCTGCAAAAATAGATCTAATTAAAAGAGATAAGGAAGGAAACTATATCCTTCCAAAAGATATCATAAATAATGAAAATATTTCAAAACTAAATATGTATGCACCAAGTGGCATAGCATCCAAATTTTTAGAGGAGAAGTTGAATGAGTTATAGACAGCAAAACTCTACTAGTAAGAAACTTCAACCCCCTGCTTTCAGATTTAGATAAATCTAAGCATAAAATAAACAAGAAGGAAGTTAATGAGATAAATAGAATGTTAGAAAACCTAGACGTAATAGACCTTTGGAGAAAGCTGAATGGGGATAGAAAGGAACATTTTTTTTCCTGCATTACATGGCACTTACACAAAAAATGACCATGTACAGGCCATAAGAATCTAATAATCAAATGCAGAAAGGCAGAAATAGTGAATGTGTCCTTCTCAGATCATAATGCAACATCATATGCCATAATGGGCCAGGGAGAGATAGTACTAAAACTAATTGTAAACTACATAACCTCATTTTAAAGAATGAGTGGATGAAACAAAAAATCATAGAAAGAATTAATGATTTCATCCTAGATAATGACAATAACAAGACAACATACCAAAACTTATGGGATACAGTCAAGGCAGTGGTCAGGGTATATATTATATCTTTAAATGCTTACAAAAATAAATTAGAGAAAGAGGAAATCAATGAACTAAACATGCAACTAAAAAAATTAGAGAAAGAACAAATAAAAACCCCAATTAAATATAAAATTAGAAATTCTAAAAATTAAAGGAGAAATGAATAAAATCGACAGCAAGAAAACTATACAATTAATAAATAAAACCAAGAGTTGGTTTTATGAAAAAACCAATAAAATTGATAAACCTCTGGCTAATTTGATTTAAAAAAGAAAGTAGAAAACTACATTACCAGTATCATAAATGAAAAAGGTGAACTCACCACCAAAGAAGAGGAAATTAAAGTAATAATGTGGATTTATTTTGCCCAATTGTATGCTAATAAATTTGATAATCTAAGTGAAATGGATGAATATTTATAAAAATATGAGTTGCCCAGGTTAAATGAAGAGGAAATTAAATAAATAACCCTGTCTCAGAAAAAGAAATTCAACAAACCATTATTAAAAACTTCCTAAGAAAAAATTTCCAGGGTCAAATGTATTCACAAGTGAATTCTATCAGACATTTAAGGAGCAAGTGTTTCCAATTCTATTTAAAAAATTTTAATTTATTTAAAAATAAATAAATAAAATTCATTTAAATTTTAAATAATTTATTTAAAAATAGGTGAGGAAGGAACTCTGCCTAACTCTTTCTATGGCACCAATATGGTACTGATACCTAAACCAGAAAGAGTCAAAACAAAGAAAGAAAATTATAGACCTATCTCCCTAATGAATAAAGATGCAAAAATCTTAAATCAAATCTTAGTAAAGAGATTACAGCAAGTTATTATAGGATAATACACTATGACCAAGCAGGATTTTTCCCAAGAATGCAGGATTTTTTCAATATTAGGACAACTGTTAATTTAATTAACTATATCAACCTATCAGAAATTATATGATTATATCATTAGATGCTGAAAAAGCCTTTGACAAAATACAATATCCATTCCTACTAAAAACACTAGAAGGCATAGGAATAAATGTATTGTTCTTAGAATGATAAGCAGTATCTATCTGAAACAATCAATAAGTATTATATGCAATGGAGATAAGCTAGAGGCATTCCCACTAAGATAGGGGTGAAACAAGGATACCCATTATCACCACTACTATTACTATTGTGCCAGAAATGTTAGCTTCAGCAGTAAGAGAAGAGAAAGAAACTGAAGGAATTAGAATTGGGAAGGAAGAAACAAAACTCTCATTCTTTGCAGATGACATGACATGACCTAGAGAATCCTAAAAAATCATCTAAAAATTATTAGAAACAATTAACAACTTTAGTAGAGTTGAAGGATATAAAATAAATCCTCAGCATTTCTATATATTAATAGCAAGATACAGCAGCAAGAGCTAGAAAAAGAAATCTCATTTAAAATAACTTTAGGCAATACAAAATACTTGGGAGTCTACCTGCCAAGGAAGAATCAGAAACTCTATGAAAACAACTACAAAACACTTCTCTCACAAATAAAATTAGATTTAAAAAAGTGGACAAATATCAACTGCTCATGGATAGACTGAGTTAATATAATAAAAATGACAATTCTACCTAAATTAAACTACTTATTTAGTTCCCTACCAATCAAAATCCAAAAAAACTACTTTAATGAGTTAGAAAAATTTGTAAGTAAATTCATATGTAGAAATAAAGTCAAGAATTTCCAGGGATTTAATGAAAAATTGCAAAAGAAGGTGGCCTAGTCCTACCAGATTTAAAATTCTATTATAAAGCATCAGTCATCAAAACTGTCTGGTATTGGCTAAGCAAGAGTGGTGGATCAGTGGAATGGCATAGGTGCAATAGCAGGAAATGATTATAGTAATCTGCTGTTTGATAAACCCCAAGAGTCCAGCTTTGGGGATAAAAACTCTCTCTTTGATAAAAACTGTTGGGAAAATTGGAAGTTAGTAAGGCAGAAACTCAGAGGAGACCAACACCTCACACCCTATACCAAGATAAGATCAAAATGGACATAGGATTTAGACATAAAAGACATTATTATAAGCAAACTAGGAAATCAAGGAATAGTTTACCTGTCAGATATATGGAAAGGGAAGCAGTTTATGACCAAGGAAGGGATAGAGAGCATCATTTGTAAAAACAAATTAGATAATTTTGATTACAATAAATTATAAAGCTTTTGAACAGCAAAACCACTGTAACCAAGATCAAAAGAAATGTATTAAATTGGGAAATATTTTTTACAACTAGTATTTCTGACAAAGGACTCATTTCTTCTTTTTTTTATTAAAGATTTTATTTGAGTTTTACAATTTTCCCCCCAATCTTACTTCCCTACCCCCATGGAAAAAGCAATCTGCCAGTCTTTATTTTGTTTCCATGTTATACATTGATCCAAACTGAGTGTGATGAGAGAGAAATCACATCCTTAAGGAAGAAACAAAAAGTATAAGAGTTAACAAGATCAGACAATAAGATATCTGTTTTTTTCTAAATTAGAGGGAATAGTCCTTGAATTTTGTTCAAACTCCATGGCTTTTTATCTGGATACAGATGGCATTCTCCATTGCAGAAAGCCCAAAATTGTTCCTGGTTGTTGCACTGATGGAATGAGGAAGTCCATCAAGGTTGAACATCACACCCCCATATTGCTGTTAGGGTATATGGTGTTTTTCTGGTTCTGCTCATCTCACTCAGTATCAGTTCATGCAAATCCTTCCAGGCTTCCCTGAATTCTCATCCCTCCTGGTTTCTAATAGAACAATCGTGTTCCATGATATACATATACCACAGTTTGCTAAGCCATTTCCCCAATTGAAGGACATTTACTTGATTTCCAATTCTTTGCCACCACAAACAGGGCTGTTATGAATATCTTTGTATAAGTGATGTTTTTATCCTTTTTCATCATCTCTTCAGGGTATAGACCCAGTAGTGGTATTGCTGGATCAAAGGGTATGCACATTTTTGTTGCCCTTTGGGCATAGTTCCAAAGTTCTCTCCAGAAAGGTTGGATGAGTTCACAGCTCCACCAACAG
Organism: Macrotis lagotis; assembly: GCF_037893015.1. Taxonomy (NCBI): domain Eukaryota; kingdom Metazoa; phylum Chordata; class Mammalia; order Peramelemorphia; family Peramelidae; genus Macrotis; species Macrotis lagotis. The sequence goes on along the minus strand of NC_133666.1, from coordinate 552,683,942 downwards.
TGTAATAGTGTCCTAGATTTCCCACAACCCTTCCAACAATGATCATTATTCTTTCTGCTCATATTAGCCAGTCTGAGAGGTGTGAGTTGGTACCTCAGAGAAACTTTAATTTGCATTTCTCTAATAAGTAATGATTTAGGGCAATTTTTCATATGGCTATGGATCACTTTGATCTCCTATTGAGAAATGAAAAATTGCCCTAAATCATTACTAATTAGAGAAATGCAAATTATTGCAGAGGTACCACCTCACACCTCTCAGACTGGTCAATAGGACTAGAAAGGACAATGATCAATATTGGAATGGATATGGGAAATCTGAGACACTAATGCATTGTTGGTGGAGCAGTGAACTCATCCAACCTTTCTGGAGAGCAATTTAGAATTACAACCAAAGGGCATTAAAGATGTACATACCCTTTGATCCAGCAATATCACTACTGGGTCTGTACCCTGAAGAGATGATGACAAAGGGTAAAAACATCACTTGTACAAAAATATTCATAGCAGCTCTGTGGTGGCAAAGAATTAGAAATTGAATGAATGTCCATCAATGTATATATACATTATGGAACACTATTGTTCTATTAGAAATCAGGAGGGATGGGAATTCAGAGAAGCCTGGAGGGATTTGCATGAGCTGATGCTGAGCAAGATGAGCAGAACCTGAAGAACATTGTACACTATAACAGCAACATGGGGTTGATGATCACCCTTAATGGACTTGCTCATGTCATAAGTGCAACAATTAGGGTCAATTTGGGGGTATCTGTGATGGAAAATATCATCTGTATCCAGAGAAAGGATTGTGGAATTTGAACAAAAATGAAAGACTATTATGTTTAATCTAAAAAAAGTTATCTTATTATGCAATCTTGCTATCTCTTATATTTTATTTTTTTCCTTAAAGATAAGATTTCTCTCTCAACACATTCAATTTAGACCAATGTATAGCATGGAAACAATGTTAAGACTAACAAACTGCCTTCTGTTGGGGGGGGTGAAGGGAGGGAAGTGAGATTTGAGGAAAATTGTAAAATTCAAAAATAAATAAATAAATTTATTTTTTTTAAAAAAGAAATACAGAAGCTGCTAAATGGAAAACAAGAACTCCACAAGATTTGCCAGCAGAATAGTTCATCCATTTTTAAGAAGGCAGCATTTAATTCCATCAAAAGTAAAGTACAATGAAGTTTAGAGAGATGCAGATCTTGGCTCAGTAAGAAGGCAGATGAAATTCAATTTTATGCAAATGGGAACAAACCAAAATGCTTTTATGATGCCCTGAAGGGTATTTATGGGCTAAAGACATACAGTGCATCTCAAGTACTCAGTGCTGATGGATCCACATTGATTAATGTTAGGGATATGGTCCATAGAGAGATGGGCTGCACACTTTCATAGTGTTCACAATAGACCATCATCTATCATTGTAGAAGCCATTGACTGTTTACCTCAAGTTGAAGTCAATCTATCCCTAGCTGAAGTTCCAACTGAAAAAGAGGTTTTGAATGCTATTAGACTCCTTTCAAGTGGCAAAGTACCTAGTGCTGATTCTATTCCAGCTGAGATCTACTTGGGGGGGAAGGGTGCATTGCTCATCCAATTTTCCAGGTTATATGGCATGAAGAGATTATCCACCAAGGATTCAAGGATGCCTCCATTGTCCATCTTTATAAAGGCAAAGTGAATAGATTGTCCTGTGACAATCACAGGATATTTCTCTTACATCTTACCAGTCACAGCTGATAAGATTCTTGTTAAAACCCTTCTCAATAGACTGATTCTTCACCTAGAAATTGTTTTCCTCCCTGAGAGCCTGTGTGGCTTCAGAAAGGGTCAAGGAACAGTCAGTATGGTGCTTGCTGCCCAACAACTCCAGGAAAAATTCTACGAACAGAGCAGAGGTCTATACACACCATTTGTAGATCAGACCAAGCCCTTTGACACTGTCAATCATGAGGGCTTATGGAAAATTATGTCAAAATTTGGTTGCCTAGAGAGAAGTTCATCAGTATTGAATGTCAATCTCATGACAGCTCAGGTTATGGATAGTGAATGCTGCTCTCAAGATTTCCCAGTCACTAATGGAGTAAAACAAGGCTGTGTCCTTGCTCCCATACTTTTTTAGCATGATGTTTTCAGCTGTGTTATCAAACACCTTCACTAAAGATAAACATGACTTCATGATCAGCCACCACAATGATTGCAAAGTCTTCAACTTTAAAAGACTACAAGCCAAGACCAAAGTGGAGGGATTGCTGATCTTCCATTTGCAGATGATGGTGTACTTCATGCAGCCTCTGAGGCTGAGATGCAACAGAACATGAATCGATTCTCTGCTATTTGTGCTCATTTTGGTCTAACAATTAACATCAAGAAAATCCAGGTACTCCATCAGACAGCACCACACTGTCATCAATTACAGCAAATAGGGCAGTTTTGAGTCCTGTGGACAAGTTCACTTATCTTGCTGGTATCCTTTCCAAGGAGGGACACATTGACAATGAATTAGACACCTGAATTTCCAGAGCTAGCTCAGTATTTGGGAGGCTCTGAAAGAAAGTGTGGGAGAGAAGAGCTATTAGACTATCAAAGTGAAGTTCTACAGAGCCATTGTGTTCACCTTATTGCTGTCTGTGAAACCTGACAGTCTACTAGTGCCATGTCAAGAAACCAAATTGCTTCCATTTAAATTGTCTTAGGAAGATTCTGAAGATCACCTGGCAGGAGAAGATACTGGACACTGAGGTCTCAAGCTAAACTGCCCAGCATTCCAACATTACTACAGAGGGTGCAACTACAATGGACTGGATGTTGTTAGAATGCCAGACATACGCTTGCCAAAAAAAATATTTTATGGAGAACTCACACAGGACAAGCACTTACAAGGGGGTCAGAAGAAGCAATATTGAGATACCCTGAAGGTCTCATTGAAGAACTTTAGAATTGACTGTACAGCAGGGGAGACACAGGCGCAGGACCGCCCAGCATGGTGTGCCCTCATCAGTGAGGGGGCTGCCCTCTATGAGGAAGGTAGAATTGAAGCAGCTCAAGGGAAATCCTTAAGTTTAGAATACCACCCCAGGTGTTCACATGGACTATTTGTGCCCAAACTGTGGTAGAGCATTCTGAACTCATATTGGTCTGATCAGCCACAGTCACACACTGTAATTTATCTCAAACATAGTGATATCATTTTGGTCTTCTTTGGTAACAAAAGACAAGATCTAACTCTTACAACCAAATAATAATTAAATATTTAAGTTTATCTATCACACTAAATTTTTCATAATTTAGATATCCCTTAAAAGATAAAAATATCAACAAAATTCTCTTGAATATTTTTTAAACATTTTTATTTGTTTTCCAATTATATACAATAGTAAATTATACCCATCATTTTTTTCAAGGCTCTGAATTCTACAATTTCCCCCCCCTTCCCTCCCCCGTCTGACAGTCTCTACATTGTTTCCATGCCATACATTGATGTAAATTGAATGTTATAAGTGTAAACATAAGAATAAACATGAACCCTCTCCCCACCCAAGAAGATGGGAAACCTCAAGAAAAAAATTGTACTTCAGTCTGTGTTCAGATTCCAATGGCTTTCTCTCTGGGGTGAGTTCCTTTCTTTATCATAAGTCCACCAGAGTAGTTGCTTCTATATTTTCCCCACAGTTGCTATCACTAGCTGTACCTCCACTCTATTCCTCCCCACTCTCATTTATTCTATTCTTTCTCTCCTTTCATCCTGGCCCTGTCCAAAAGCATGTTGCATCTGAGTACCTTCTCCCTTGATCTTTCCTCTCTTCTGTCACCTATTCCCCCCCTTCCCTCCCCCCATTTCCCCTCATCCTGTCCCTTTCCTCCCATCCTTCTCCAGGGCAAGACAGATTTCCTCATCCTATTAAGTGTGTATGCCATTTCCTCCCTGAGCCATTTCTGATGAGAATGAAAGCTCACTCATTCCCCCTTGCATTCCCCCTCTCCCCTCCATTGAAAAAGCTTTTTTTTGACTCTTATGTGAAATCTCTCAGCTTCTTCTTCATCTCTTTTTCCTTCCTTCCAGTACTTTCCCCCATCACCCATTGACTCCATCCTTTTACCACATCATACCATTATATTCCGCTCCTTCCTATGTCCTATCTATATATGCTCCTTCTAAACACTCTTATAAATGAGAAAGTTCATGTGAATTATCAATATCTTCTTCCCATGCAGGAATACAAACAGTTCAACATCATCAAGTTCCTCATAGTTAGTCCCTCTCTTCTACTCCCTCTATGGTTCACCAGAGTCCTGTACTTGGAGATCAAACTTTCTGTTCAGCTCTGGTTGTCTCATTAAGAAAGTTTGAAAGTCCCCTGTTTCATTGAAAATCCATCTTTTCCCCTGAAAGAGGATGTTCAGTTTTGCTGGGTAATTGATTCTCGGTCGTAAACCAAGATCTTTTGAAGAGCAGAGAGATCTCTGCAGACTTCCCTTACCTTCTCTGGGGGTACAGGATGCTTTCTCCCGATTCTCGCTGCAGGTTCTGTGGCCGGTGCTCCTCGCTCCACACTCACCCAGGTACCTCAGAGTTCTCTCCTCTACCCTTCAAGCTGTTGTGGGTGACCTCTGGGCTGGACTGGGCTTTGCTGAACTGGGCTGGGCTGTGCAGTGGCTTTTTTTCCCCACCCCAGGTCCTGGTGAAGCACACTTTTTCTGTAGTGGTTCTAAGTTATCTTGGACTAGGAAAATGTATCACTCAGTCTTTCTGTAGGTTCTGCTCCTCTAAATTTTGTCTAGAGCCCTCATTTGTTTTTTTGGGGGGGGGTTGGGGGGTCAGAGTTGTTGTCAGGGAATGCTGCCTTCACACTGCCATCTTGGCTCCGTCCCCTTGAATATGTTTTTAACTCTTTAAACTATCCCAACCAGCAAGAAAACATTTTCAAATTATTTTATTAACTTAAGGAGAGGAATAAAACATTTCTTTTAAAATTTAAAATGCATATCTTTAAAATATTTGTTTCAATTATATTTTTCATCCAAATTCTAAATGTCCACAATATCTTTCAAATAACAAGAACATTTTACATAAAGTAACCCTTAATTTGTAACCTTTAAAATATCTGATTAGACCTAAATATCTCCCTAAGATTTTGAGTCCTATTTTCTTGAAACAAACTTTGAGTTCAAATAGCAGGTAGTCTATGCTATCTTCTTTTTTAGATTCACAAAGAAACAGAATTTGAGGCATCCAGGAGGAGAACCTCCAGTGTGAATTAGCTAGAGAGAGAGAGAGAGAGAGAGAGAGAGAGAGAGAGAGAGAGAGAGAGAGAGAGAGAGAGAGGGAGAGAGAGAGAGGAAGAAGGGAAAGAGAAAAAAACTACAACTGGTCAATTCAAAAAACAGGTTAGTAATCATTTAACTGGGAAACTCACCATCATTCATTTGGGAGATTCACTTTTACCATTTAGAAAGGAAAGGGAACTTTAGACACAGGAATGGAAAGACCATAGCCAGTCAATCCAAATAACAGCCCTTGCTTTTTTCTCTCTTCTCATAGTGAATGGGAAAGAGGTAAGGGGAGAGACACAGAGAGAGAGAGAGAGAGAGAGAGAGAGAGAGAGAGAGAGAGAGAGAGAGAAAAGGAGATGGAGACAGAAACAGAGACAGAGAAGGAAAGCGAGAGACACAGAAAGAAACCCCTTCTAGTCAGTCAGTACTACAGAAATATAAAAGGCAGATGGAAATAACCAATAAAGTCACAGAAACACCAGAATTTGATGAAAGAAGAGAGAAAGAGAAATCTTTTCTCTTTCAAAAACATCACAATTTTCAGGAAAATCTGGTGAATTGTGAGGTTTTGGAAAAGGGGAGAAAAATCCAATTTCCCCTATTTCCTTGCTGTGAAACAGAGAGAAGGGGAAAGAAAGACAGGGAGATCTGCTGGTCCAGCAGGGGAGGGGAGTGACCCTCAGGAGCAGAGTTTGGTCAATCAGAAACAGAGATATCTCAGCAAACCTACCAGGCAGAGACAGGGGAGACTTTAATTCTGCCTGCACACAATTTAAACAAATACCTCTAAAACACATAAACCAAGATAAATCACCTTGAAACAAATTCTCATACCAGAGAGATGCCAGAGGCTCCGAGGAAAACTCACTTTACTCTCACACTAGAGGGTCCTGAACACAAAGACAGACAATAGAATTACAGACAATATCCCTTATTACAAGACCCTCCTGAGGTGCCAAAAACAGAACTAAAATACCAGGCCACCTTCTAAAACAAAAGTGGCACAAGTCCTGGCAATTATCCTCAAAACCAGAGAAAGAATCCAGAGAATATTTAATTTCAAAATAAAGCAATTGAGTTGGAAAAAAGTGGTAGCCTCACCTTATTTCAAGGCCAGTTTTGGTTAGGCTCAAAATTTGTCCAGGTTTTTTTTTTAGGATTCCTTAGCCAACATTGTCCTGAGTTGGTAATTAGCATAGGGGGAAATACCTAGGAGTTCTAATTTCTTGCTAAGTTTGGCAAGTGACTTGATATGAAGGCTGAGTACTTACTAAACTCATTTTTACCAGAAATATAGTTTTGAGAATTGTATATTTTGACAATATACAAATATATATATGGAGTGTGAGTGTGCTTATATTCATTATTATCCCCCCATTTTACAGATGAGGAAACTGTGCATACTTAGTAATTGACTGAGGCAAGATTTGAACTCATGTATTCATGACTCCAAGTCCAGTGATCTATCAACAGTAGCACTTAGCTGCCCACAAATAAAGTTTCTTTTTGCTCTGATGTAGCATTTTAAAAAATTACTTTTCTCCTCTACCCATTTTTCTTTGATAATTAAGTATTGTGGAAGTCACATCAATTCTTGGAGGAGGGGTTGAGACAGCATTTAGTATATTAGTTTAAAAAAATTTAACAAAAGGTAATAATCTAATATTATTTACCAAACAAATACATTGGAATTTTCATTCATGAAATGACTCCTTGTGAAGTTAATATTCCTATTTTTTTATTTTACAAAGCAGTGGGGTTAAGTGTCTTGCCCATGGTCACACAGCTAGGTAATTATTACGTGTCTAAGTCCACATTTGAACTCAGGTCCTCCTGACTCCAGGGCCAGTGCTCTATTCACTGTACCACCTAGCTGCTCCAAAACATTATTCTTTAAAATTATTCACAATTGGAATACTATTGTTCTGAAAGAAATCATGAGCAGGTGGATTTCAGAAAAACCTGGAAATACTTATATGAATTGATGCTGGGTGAAATGAGCAGAACCATGAAAATATCATGTGCATTGATAGCAATATTGTGAGAAAATCAACTATGATAAACTTAGCTCTTCTCAGCAATACAATGACTAAAGACAATTCCAAAAGACTTTTTTTCTTCACTAATACATGAATTCACTTACAAACGTTTTTCTGAAAGAAAATATGATAGAAGACAGGATTGAATCCACATAGCTTGTGTGGTCTATAAAGAAATTAATCAATCAACCAACAAAATTAATAAACTGAGGCTTATACATGCTCAATAAAAGCATATCTCATTTTATTGAATTTTACTTTTTTTGTGCTTTGCAGATATTGCTTTTTTTCTTGAAAATTGAAGACTCATGGCAAAATCTATGTTGAAGAACCATTTTTCACATCAACCCTCTTGTCACATTTTGGTAATTCTTGCAGTATTTCAAACGTTTTCATCATATATCTGTTATAGTGATCTGTGATTAGTGTTCTTTATTATTACTGTTATAATTGTTTGGAGCATCATGAATTTAACAGTGAACTAAATAAAAAAAAGTATGTATTCTGACTGCTCCATTGACTAACTATTCCATCTTTCTTCCTCTCCTTTGATCTCCCTGTTTCCCAGGACGCAACAATATTTGAAGAAAACTACATAAACTTAGTTGACAAAGTAGCAGAAGAGTTTGGGAGTACTGATATCAGTTTTGAAAGAAGTTCTACTGTGAGCAAAATGCTATTAAACAGGATAACATGCTAGAGAGAAATCTTTCATGAAAGGAAAAATCAATAGATGCAGCAAGCTTTATTTTATTTTAAGAAATTGCGACAGTCACTTCAGCCTTCAGCAACCACCATCCTGCTCAGTCAGCATTCATTAATATCAAGACATGCCCTTTATCAACAAAAAAATCATAACTTGCTGAAGATTCAGATGATGGCTAAGATTTTTTTTAGCAATAAAGTATTTTAAATTAAGATTTGTACATTTTTAGGCAAAATACTATTGCATACTTAATAGATTATATTAAGCAAATTTTATATGTCCTAGAAAATAAAAAATTCATGTGGTTTGCTTTATTGCAATATTCTCTATATTGAAATGATCTGGAATCAAACTTGCAATATTTGACACTAAGAGAAATTTTCCATTCAAAGATTTCTGTGGCACAGCACTGGAGATAGCCATTTTAAGCTGATCCTATTATGTTATTGACCCACAGTAGTTAACCTTTTTAGATTTTGAGGGTATGTTAATTTATTTACCATTACATAGCACATTAGGGTATAAGTTTAATTTCCCACATAACACAGAATCAATAAATCTAGTTTAATATAAAATTTTAACCAAATTCTCATAATTAATTCATTCTTAATTTGGTAAATGTGCTTGTTTAGCAGGTACTGCCTTTTTTTATGCTTGTCATAATCAAGATATTATGCTGTCTTCAAGACCCTCATCCAAAGCAAAACAAAAATTCCTTTCCATAGTGACAATTTTAGACTTACCTAGAATATAAAACAACCTTGTCAGAAAAGATTGTGTTCCTTTCAATGTCCAAATAAGCAGAAACATGTTCATTTCTTATACTCTCTGTTTTGTTTCTTGGTAATGTTAGAGGAATAAAGATAAAGATAATTCTTTTTTATTTCTAATTTTTACCTTGTAATTTATGAAGTTTTGAGTATTAATTTTTCTCTATGCACTACATTGTATGCTTCCAGGTAAAATTGAGTCTCCCCCACCAAAAAAAAAGAGAGCTTAACTCCTCTCAAAAGCCTTACTTACCTCTCTCACAAGTAAATATGTTAACTTCTAGTCTTCTGTTTCCCAGGTCTATGAAAAGAAAGAATGGAATGAGGATTCCGGTTTGCAGAAGCAGGTTGAATGTGGGGGGAAGGATATAAAAAATAGAGAGGGAAGGAGAAATCATATATTTATGCCTTCAGAAAACATTTAAATTTAATTTCTCCAATCCCAGGTTTACTGGCCAAGTGCACAGTTCTTATTTTATGTGTGTGTGTGTGTGTGTGTGTGTGTGTGTGTGTGTGTGTGTGTTGTTTTTATTTTTTCTGCTAAATTTTAGCCTTAATTGATGCTCTTAGCAAAATCAAGCTTTAAAAACTTAAATGATTTGATGTGAAGCTTTGAGACAAAGAAATTATCCCCTATCCCCAGCATTTAGATATTATGTCATTGAACTCTTCTGAACCAAAGTTGATGTCCTACTCTCCTGGGCCTGAGGAGACTATGCAGGGTATGAGCCACAAAGACCACCAACTATGAAAAAAATTTTAATAAAATATAAATACTCTCTCTGAATATGCTTACCCAAGATTCTTCACCATTACTTCTGTAATGTAATGCACATGGTAATACATCTTCATTTCTAAAAGTGAATGATGTTCTTTTTCTATTAGCATTATGATCATCATCATCATCATCATCATCATCTTTTTTAGTCCAAGTCTATGATTTCACTCACTAAGAGAAAACTCCCTCCACCAAGGCAGATTAGTGACTATTATGCATCTTATAGTCTCATGATCCCCAGCATTATTGTGTCTTGTACCTAGGAGGCACTTAACAAATACTTGTAGATGATCCAAGACAATTCCAAAAGGATTCATGAAGGAAAATATATTCACACCCAGAAGAAGAATGGTTGGAGTCTGAATGCAGATCAAAGCAAACTATGTTTATTTTTTTCATGATTTTTTTCCCCTTTTGGTCTATTTCTTCTCTTAAAACATATGGAAATACGTTTTACATGATTGCACGTATATAAGTTGTATTAAATTGCTTATCCTTTTAAGGAGATAGGAGGGAGAAAATTTGGAAAATAAATTAATGTTAAAGTTCATCTTTAAATATAATTGGGGAAAATAGTATTTTAAAAATAAGTAAAAAATTTAAATAAAAATTAAAAATAAATAAGTAAATACTTGTAGAATCAAATATAAAATAAGTCCACTCAGCTTGTCAGATACAAGAAAAAACTGAAAGACGTCTTTGAAAATTTAATATTGCTGGGAGTAGAAAGTCCTGTCTCCTTGTCTTGGCTGTACCCCTAAGCATATGCTTTTGGGCAAGATTTGGTTTCTTTGAATGTTAGTTTAGTTTCCTCAATCTACAGTGATTAAGTCTAGGTAAGAAAAAATGGAGAAAATGACCTTTTTACTCAGTCCAAAAAATAAAATCAATTTGGGAGGGGAAGACCCTCAGGGGTTTCAGGTCAAAACAGAAACAAATGCTATTTACATTCACTCAGAGTCTTGCACAGATCTCCTTCCCTTAAATCCAATTTATTTGCAAGTCTGTCCTCTTCAGGAACAAGGACATACAACAACTTCACCATATAAAAGAAGGAAGTTAGATTAGTTGATTCTTAAGGTTCTTTGCAGTTCCCTTTGTTTAAGGAGCAAAGCCATTAACTGGTATGCTAATATTTTTATCTGACTTGGATAAAGGTTATGCTTCTCAAATTTATAGATGATAAAAATCTGGCAGAGAAGGCTGACACATTGGATGAGCAAGATCCAAAAAGATCTCAACAAACTAGAATCTAATTGGGCTGAATCCAATAAGATGAAATTTAATAAGAATAAATGTAAAACCTTATAAAAGTTGAACAATAAATTTTAATGTGGGAGGCCCAGCTAGACAGCAGTTCATCAGAAAGAGATATGGCAGTTTTAGTGGACTGCAAGGTCAATTTGAGTCCACAATGCACTAGGGTAACCAAAAACCCTAACATGATTGTAAACTATATTAAGAGAGGTATGTTGTCCAGAGGAGAGGAGGTAAAAGCCCTTTTTGTTTAAATAAGGATAAATAATTGTATTCACTGTCAGAACAGGGGTAGTATAGACCTTTGTCATCTTGGTCCCTTGTTTCTGCCCATTCTATTGTCCAAGGGATTTAAGAAAACCACTCATGGTTGAAATGCTTCCCAGTGTACAATTTTTACTAAATAGGACTCCATTTGAAGTAATTTCTCTGTCTTGTTGCCCTCTAGGGTCTACTACTGAGCCATAAAGGAAATCTTGATAGAGACTAAAGCTTCCATTGGAGAGGTATTACTTTTTCTTTTTAAGACTGGATCTTGGGGCAGCTAGGTAGTGCAGTGGGAAAGAGCACCGGTCCTGGAATCAGGAGTATCTGAGTTCAAATCCAACCTCAGACACTTAATTATTACCTAGCTGTGTGGCCTTGGGCAAGCCACTTAACCCCTTTGCCTCGAAAAAAACCCAAAACAAAACAACAACAACAACAAAACTGGATTTCTCCATTTTGTCTGGGCTGAAAGCACAGGGGCAACTCAGGGGTTCAATGCTGCTACTCTGACTTGATGTTTCCGATCTTATCTGATTTGCCCTACTTTAGGTAGACTGATGACTCACTATCAGGGGTAATGATGGCTAATATAGTGCAGATACCTAATTGACCTAATTCATGCAACTCCTCAGAACTCTTGAGGTTAAGAGATCCAACAGACTCAAACTCTTCCGGGACCTGGGATTTCAAGTATGTACTACTATCCTCACCTATAGAGACATTCATAATTTGACTAAATGGGTACATTTTTGAGGGGTAAATTTCAGTTAAACTTGATGATTTCTAAGATCCCTCCCAACCCTCAAACCTGTGTGGTTTGATCAGCTGTAGTCTCTGGTTTTCAATCTGGTCTTCAGTTTTTGTTCACAGACTACCGAGACCCTGGAATATTGACTTCATCCAGATGAAGTGTTTTCATATTTAAAATTTTTAAGTTCATTTTTAACTTTTAATGAGTTTTCTTTTAGAAAATATGCTTGAATAAAATTATCTTCAAATCTTTCCAACTGCTGTTTACCCAAACTGAAGATGTTTGTCCTTCTTTCTTGAAGAAGATCATGACATCAGGGAGGTGATGCCATGACAAGCACATGAATTGGATTTTAGTGGGGGGGGTGCTAAGTCACCAGCCTCACTTTCTTTTTCAGAGCCATCTAAATCCAATGGCAACATATGAATTGGGAATGAGAAACCAATTGGGGTTAAGTGACTTGCCCAAGGTAACACAACTAGTAAGGCTCAAGTGCCTGAAGTGGGATTTGATTCCCAACCTCCTGACTCCAAGACCAGTGCTCTATTTAATGAGCCACCTAATTGCCCATGTTAAGTTTATTAATAAAAGCTATATCACAACCTTGTGTATTATGCCATACTAAGCTAATATATGCTTATATAGTCATGTTTCAACAATTTAGAATATTTTAATTAAATGAGATTGAGAGAGCCTTGTGGCCATTTATGTCATGTAATTTACTTGTATTATTATTATTATTGCTAATAATGATTGTTACGACTGAGTGGTTTTAACATTATAGCAAGAAAAGAAAAGCTAAAAAACACTTGGTTTTCATGTGGAAAAATTAACAACTTATCACTAACAAGGTTAAAGCAATAGATGTTTATGATACCAGTTTATAACATTTATTAATGTTATAAAATGGTTATATGTAAACCTAGAGTTCATTGTACACAAAATGCAAATGTTAATAAAAATACCATATGTACTTCCTGAAAACTGAAATTAATAATCTCACCAGAACCTAAAGAAATTTCAAAAGGAATAATTGTGCCCAAATTATAAAATGTAGGGATTATTAGTAAATCAAGGATTTGTATGTATATTTTTGGTTTGATTGATTCCTTTAATTTTTTAATTATATAATCATTTCCGCAGTATCTCACTTCCTTGCCCTACCACAAGGAACTTTCTCTTATAACCAGAGGAAAAACAACTAAGTAAAATGGACCAGCCTGGTAGTCATGTATAGCAATGCAACATATTATATTAAGAGCAAAGAACGATATTTCATAGAATCTCAGAGGTCATTTAGTTCAATTATGAAGAAGAACCTACTCAAAAACATCCCTGAGAAGTGATTACCCAACCTTTGCTTGACAGACTGTATCCTAGTGAATCTCATTCCACTTTTAGGCAGCTCTCAATGTCAAGAGGTTTTTCTTTTTCTTTTCTTTTTTTTTTTAAGGTTTTTGCAAGGCAAATGTGGTTAAGTGGCTTGTCCAAGGCCAAACAGCTGGGTAATTATTAAGTGTCTGAGGCTGGATTTGAACTCATGTACTCCTGACTCCAGGGCCGGTGGGTGCTCTATCTACTGCACCACCTAGCCTCCCTGGGGAAGTTTTTCTTTACAAAAAGTCTAACTCTGATGTTCTGCAACTTCCATCCACCACCCCTAGTTTTGTCCCTCTGGATCCAGAGAGAACATATCTAATCTCTTCTTCCCCTGGATTCTCTTTAGTCAGCTAAGTCAAATAGCTCATGAATCTTACAAACATGTTCTCTGGATTCTCAGTTCCTTGAAATGGTTCTCAATTGCAATTATCTAAAAGTCTGTCATCATTTTGGATATCATTCTCAAGACCTTCTCAATGTCTTTCCAAAGTAGAATGTCTATATTTGAACAAAATGCCCCAGAAATGTTCTTACCAAGGTTCACTTCCCTCCTGGATTCTCCTCTTAATGAATTCTAAAGAAGGGACAGAGACAAGATGGTGGTGTGAGGGTGTCATCCCCCAAAAACTCCAGAAGCACTCAAATTATGATTCTAGTCAAAATTTAGAGGGAAAGACCCATGAAAGACCAAGCAATACAATTATCCAGTTCAAGGCAACTTAGAAAATCCACAGGGAAGGTCTATTTCCCTGGGACCGGGGGTTGGAAAGAGCTGCAATGCAGCTGGACCAGAGTAAACCAGCTCCAGCCTTCTAGCAAGAGCCCACAGGGCACCTGAGTGTGGAACCTGAGTGTGGAGCCAGCACCAGCCTCAGAGCAGCCCTCAGCAGGAGGGCTCTCCCTGGGGCAGTACTTTGCTGTTTGCCCAAATTCAGATCCAGGTTGCAGTCTGGGGACTCTACTACCACAGAGGAACAAGGACCCCTTCACAGCTCCAAGACAGAGGGGAGGGCTTGTGGTCATCCAGAGATCACAGCACAGGCCAGGAGAACAGACAGTACTTCTCATAAGATACTGGAGGAATTAAGGTCCCTGTAGGGTATCGCCAAAAGCCCCCAAAGCCTTGGAAGTGTGGTGAATCAGTCATAGGCTGAGGAAATGAGAAAACAACAGAAAAAGAAGAACCATAGAAAATTACTTTGGTCCCATGGAGGATCAAAACACACACTTAGAAGATGACAAAATCAAAGCTTCTATATCCAAAGCCTCCAAGAGAAATAGGAAATGTGCTCAGACTATGGATGCACTCAGAAAATACTTTGAAAAACTTGTAAAGGGGGTAGAAAAATTGGGAAGAGAAATGAGAGTGATGCGGGAAAATCATGAAAACCAAGTCAGCAGCTTGATGAAAGAGACACACACACACACACACACACACACACACACACACACACACACACACACACACAAATACTGAAGAAAATAACATGCCAAAAACCAGTTTAGGCTAAATGGAAAAGGAAACCCAAAAGGCAACTGAGGAAAAGAATGTCTTAAAAAAACAGAATTGGCCAACTGGAAAAGGAGATAAAGCTCTCTAAAAGAAAATAACTCCTTCAAAAGTAGAATGGAGTGAAAGGAAACTGATTATTTTACCAGAAATCAAGAAATAATAAAACAATACCACCACCCCCAAAAAATTAGTAGAAAATGTGAAATATCTCACTGGAAAAACAACTGACCTATAAAACAGATCCAGAAGAGATAATTTAAAAATTATTGAATTTCCTGAAATCATGACCAAGAAAAGAGCCTAGGGCTTCATTTTTCAAGAAATAATGCAACAAATTGCCCTGAGATCCTAGAGCAGAAGGTAAAATAGTAAATGAGAGAATCCACTGGTCATCTTCTGAAAGAGATCACCTCCCCACAACAACAACAACAAAAAACAATCCCCAGGAATATTATAGTCAAATTCCAAAACTTGCAAGTCAAAGAGAAAATGCTACAAGCTGCCAGAAACAAACAATTCTACTATTGTGGCTCTATAATTAGGATTTCACAGGATTTTGCAGAGTCTACTAAGGGCTCATAGAGATTGGAATATGATATTCTGGAAGGCAAAAACTTAGATTACAACTAAGAATCAACTACCTAGCAAAAATGAGCATCCTCTTTCAGGGGAAAAGATGGACATTCAATGAATTAAGAGAATTTTAAACTTTCCTGTTGAAACAACCAGAGCTCAACAGAAAGTTTGATCTCCAAGTACAGGACTCAGGTGAAGTATAGACAGGGTGGATGAAAAGGGTAAATTATGTTGATGCTGAACTGCATGTATTCCCTGAATAGGAAGAAGATATGATAACTCATATGAATATTCTCATGTATAAGAGCAGTTAGAAGGAGCATATATATATATATATATATATATATTAGCACAGGAGGGAATTGAATATAATGGTATAATATAGTATAAAGATGGAGTCAATGGGTGATAAAGGAAAGTACTGGGAGAAAGGGAAAGGGGAGGTAGAATGGGCTAAAATATTTTATATAAAAGAGTCAAGAAAAAAGCTTTTGCAATGGAGTGGAAAGAGGGAAGGTGAAGGTGGATAAGTGAGCCCTCATTCTCATCATAAATGGCTCAGTGCACCGGTCCTGGAGTCAGGAGTACCTGTGTTCAACTCCTGCCTCAGACACTTAAAAATTACCTAGCTGTGTGGCCTTGGGAAAGCCACTTAACCCCATTGCCTTGCAAAAACCTAAAAAAAAAAAGAATAAATGACTCAGGTGAAGGAATAATATACACACTCAATGGTGTATAGAAATCTACCTTATCCTAGAGAAAAATGAGGGGAAAGGGATGAAATAAGGGGAACAGGGAAGGGGAAGGGGTGTAGGTGATAAAAGAGAGGGAAGATCATGAGAGAGGATACTCAGATACAACACACTTCTGAGCAGGGACAGGGTAAAAAGAGAGAGAGAACAGAATAAATGGAAGGGGGAGGAATAAAATGGAGGGAAATATATACAGATAGTAATAGTGACTGTGGGGAAAGATATTGAAGCAACTTTTCTGAGGGACTTATGAAAAAGAAGGCGACTCATCCCAGAGATAGAGCCAATGGAATCTGAACATGAACTGAAGTATACTTTTCTTTCCTCTCTCTTGATTCCTTTTGAGTTTTCTCTATCTTTTGGAGGGAGGGGAGTTTATGTTTACTTTCACAACAAGATTAATGAAAATAAAGTATAAAAAATAAAAGATGGAATGAGGTTTAAAAAAATGTATCCTAAAGTCACTTAAACTTATTTTAGCTACTATAGCTCCTTGTTGATTCCAATTGTAGTTCAGATTTTTAGCCATTCCTCCTTACCAAAATTAGCTTTTTAAACTTTTGTTTTAGAATTTGAATTTATTCTTATCAAATTTCTTCATATTGGATTCAATCCTCAGTTTTCTAGCTTATCAAGATCATTTGGATCCCAACTTTATCATACAGTACATCAGCTAATCCTGAAAGATCTGCTTCATCTACAAATTTGAGAAATATACCATTCGTATCTTTCTCCAAGTCAGACAAAAAGGTGAGCATGAAAATCAAAGCTCCTCCAGTGAGTTCATTGGATACTTCTTTCTAAGATGACATTGAGTCTTTAGTACCTATTCTTTTGGTTCCATCATTTTAACCAGTTCTGAATCATTTATTGTAGAAGACCAAGGCTAAACTTGTAAAAATTGACCATGAAAACTTAGGTAAATGGCATCAAGATGAAAAAAATGGTAAGCATTTTTTTCTGAGCTCTCCCAACTCAATCCTCTAAAGATCTTTTAAAGAACATAACAAACTGTATTGTGAGTAGGATAATCAACAAAAAGTCACAGTGAGTCATTTTTCCAGTCCAGGATAGCTTAGAAAGACAAAAAAGATTGACCTATAGAAACTGGAGTGGGGACTGGCCAGGATCCTGAAGGGATGAGAATGTGTCACAGCCTTGGACTTTGAGGCAATGGCAAAGGCACCCAATACCCAGGGATCAAAAGGGACCTGAACATCTAGTCAGAGAGAGATTGCAAGGGGACTCCTGTGCTAATATTGGGTAGAGGACACAACTATTTGGTGATTCCTTTTCCCATTAGTCAGTTTGGGGTCACAGTTGCAAGGTGGAACACATCAGTTGTAGTTGCAAGGGAGCAAAGGCCATACCCAAATAAAGACTTGAATACAAAGAAGGCAGACAATGACCAGAACTCTCTCCACAATCATGCCTTGGAAACACCAAAAACCTACAAACTTCCAAATCAAGCTAAAGAAGGACAAGTTAGCCATCCCTTCTAGAAAGTGAGCAGAGTCCAACTATAACAAGTTCAAAATCAAGAATTAGGCTAAAAAATGAACAAATAATAAAAAAGAAACTAATAATTAAAAAAAGTTTCTATAGTGTCAGGGAAGGTCAAGACACAAACTCAAAAGATAACAACTTCAAATCTCTATGAACAGAGCCTCAAAGAAAAAAAAATGAAGATTTGACATGAATCCAACAAAAATTCCTAGATCTAAAGAAAGATTTTTTAAAAGAGCAATTTTCAAAAATTGAGTATTGGAGGAAAAGTGGGGTAAATGAGAATAATGCAAGAAAATTATGAAAAGAGTTAACAACTTAGCTTTTCTTAAGGCACAAAAATACTGAAGAAATAACTCCTTAAATATCAGAACTGGCCAAATTGTAAGAGTTACACAATTTCTGATTAAAGAAAATAACTCCTTTAATATTATAACTTTTTAGCAAGTTGAAGCTAATGACTCCATGAAACATCAAGGACCAATAAAACAAAATCAAAAGAAAGAAAAAAATAGAAGTAAATATGAAATATCTCAGAAGAAAAACAGCTGTCCTGGCAAACAGATCAAACAGAGATAATTTAAGAATTAGTGAATCATTTGAAATTCCAGATGGGGTCACAAAGAGTCAGACACAACTGAAATGAATGAACAACAAAAACTTCATTGGAAGTCTTCAAACATAGGCTGCATAACTAGCCACCAAGCACATTTTATTGGGGATTTCTTGGTAGGGATGAATTTGACAAAATACCCATTGAAGTCCCTTCCAATTTTAGAAATGTTATTCTGATATCATTTTAGCTAAATATGTAGGGGACATCTGTGGAGATATCACTGGCTTTAAAGTCAGAGGACCTGGGTTAAAATTTCATCTCTAGGGGTGGCTAGGTGGCGCAGTGAATAGAGCACCAGCCTTGGAGTCAGGAGTACCTGGGTTCAAATCTGACCTCAGACATTTAATAATTACCTAGCTGTGTGGCCTTGGGCAAGCCATTTAACCCCATTGCCTTGAAAAATCTAAAAAAAAAAGAAATTCCATCTCTAATCCACACTGTGTTCCTGGGCAAGTCATTTTACTTCTCTAGGCCTCAGTTTCCTCATCTATAAAATAAAGGCAGCTCCCAAAGCCCCATCCAACTTTGATTCTATGATAAAAGCATATCTAATTTAGAGCTGAAGTAAAAAATACTTTTATAAGACCAGTGAGACAAAGGAAAATGGCATTAAAAGTATTTATAACCATGACAGATGGGCACCTACTTGTTTTTTATATTATTTTTATTTTTATTGAGTTTTACAATTTCCCCCCAATATTGCTTCCCTCCCCACCCCCACAGAAGGCAGTCTGATAGTCTTTACATTGTTTCCATGCTATACATTGTTCAAAATTGAATGTGTTGAGAGAAAAATCATATCCTAAAGGAAAAAATAAAATATAAGCGATAGCAAAATTACATAATAAGATAAAGTTTTTAAAATTAAAGGTCATAGTCTTTGGTCTTTGTTTAAACTCCACAATTCTTTCTTTGGATACAATTGATATTCTCCATCGCAGGTACCCCGAAATTGTCCCTGATTTTTGCATTGATGCAATGAGCAAATCCATCAAGGTTGATCATCACCCCTGTGTTGCTGTTAGGGTGTACACTGTTTTTTTTTTTTTTGGGGTTTTGCTCATCTCACTCAGCATCAGTTCATGTAAATCCTTCTAGGCTTCTCTGAATTCCCATCCCTCCTGGTTTCTAATAGAACAATAGTGTTCCAAAATGTACATAGACCACATTTTGTTCAGCCATTCCCCAAATGATGGACATTCACTCAATTTCCAATTCTTTGCCACCACAAACAGCTGCTATGAATCTTTTTGTACAACTGATGTTTTTACCCTTTTCCATGATTTCTTCATGGTATGGGCACAGTACTGGTACTGCTGGATCAAAGGGTATTCACATTTTTATTACCTTTTGGGTGTAATTCCAAATTGTTCTCCAGAAAGGCTGGGTGAGTACACAGCTCCACCAACAATGCATTAGTGTCCCAGATTTCCCACAACCCTTCCAACAATGATCATTGTCCTTTCTGGTCATATTGGCTAGTCTGAGAGGTATGAAGTGGTACCTCAGAGAAGCTTTAATTTGCATTTCTTTAATAAATAATGATTTAGAGCAATTTTTCATATGACTATGGATCACTTTGATTTCCTCAACTGTAAATTGCCTCTGAATATCCTTCAATCATTTGTCAATTGGGGAATGGCTTGGGTTTTTTTTTTTTATAAATTTGACTCAGTTCTCTATACATTTTAGAATGAGTACTAGTTGTAAAAATTGTTTCCACATTTACTACATTTCTTTTGATCTTGGTTACAGTGATTTTGTATGTGCAAAAGCTTTTTAATTTACTGTAATCAAAGTTATCTAATTTGTTTTTAATGATGCTCTCCATCTCTTCCTTGGTTCATAAATTGCTTCCCTTTCTGACAGGTAAACTATTCCTTGATCTCCTAGTTTGCTTATAATATTGGTTTTTTTATGTCTAGATCCTGTATCCCTTTTGATCTTATCTTGGTATAAGGTGTGAGGTATTGGTCTCCTCTGAGTTTCTGCCATACTAACTTCCAATTTTCCCAACAGTTTTTATCGAAGAGAGAGTTTTTATCCCAAACTATGGACTCTTATCAAACAGCAGATTACTATAATCATTTCCTGCTCTCTCTTTTGCAGCCAGTTGGGAGCCTACTTGTTAACAGACACAGGCAGTAGTGGCTAATAAGACAAAAGAACAAGTAACATAAAGATATTTTTACCTTGAATTTTATAGTTTATTCCAGTAGAATGAAAGTACAACTAAGTTTGGGCATCGAGTTAGCTCTTAAAAATGAGTTGGTAAATGAATTAATACCTTATTTTGAGCACAAACCCCATGATATGTGAGAAACCAGAACTTCTGGCCTAGCTAATAGATCAAATAGTCTACTGTTTACTAACTTTTGATTTTGCTATTTTATTAAGTAAAAATGCCCTATGGATATAAAAGGGAAACTTTTTAAAGAAATATTTTAATAAGTTAGTTGAAATCAAGGTAAAGATTAAGGTTTATTAAGGTAAGTTTTCTGAGTTAAGAATCTCACCTCAACTATGACCACAAGTCATATCATAGAACAATCCATGAAAAATTTAAAAATGAGTATCCTGGGGGCAGCTAGGCATAGTGGAAAGAGCACCAGCACTGGATTCAGGAGAGCCTGAGTTCAAATTCAGCCTCAGACACTTAATAGCTGTGTGACCCTGGGCAAGTCACTTAACCCCATTGCCTTAAAAAAAATTTAAAATGAGTATACTGCTGAAGGCAGAGGTACATGGTGAGTATAAGTAGGCTGAAAAAAGTGCAAACATGAAGTTAAGGAAGGAGAACTAGAGTAAAAAATTCTCTTCAAAATGCAAGAGCCACCAGCATGGTGGGGTATATCTAGAATCTCTGGGGAGGTGGAACCTAGTGAATCACTTGAGGGCAGGAATTCTGAGTTTCAGGTAGACTAAGCTACTTAGTGTGTTCACACTAAGTCTACTACAATATGGTAAGTCCCTAGGATGGGGTGGGGAGTCCCAAACTGCCTAAAGTGTGGGGATTGATCCAGGTTGGATAAACAGAACAGGTTAAAATTTCTGAGCAGATTGGTAAAGGGATCAGATCTGTGAATTAGCTGTGCAAGTCAAGTCTGGGTGAGATAAAAAAATTCTCTCTCTCTCTCTCTCTCTCTCTCTCTCTCTCTCTTTCTGTCTCTGTCTCTCTGACAGAATAGATGGGTTGCAATCTGCACCAAAGGAAGGAATAGTCATATCACTGAAATAAGAATGGGTCGCAATATGTGCAAGGAAATAAGGCATTAGCAGATTGTCATACTCAGAATTTACCATGTATCCAAGAGTTTTCACTCCACTATAGATGACAGTTATACAATTTGATAATGATCATTATTATTGTAACTGGATCAGGCTCAGAAATAAAAAGTGAAATAGCAGTAATAGACTTTGAATTTCAAATTGCTAAGGATATACCTATATGGTTTGATAGCATCATAAGTAGATAATTCCAGAAAGACTAAATGCAAGCAATCATCTGAACTGCCTTTTTATAACAAGGCTTTCTTTGGTACATTATAATTCTGAGATATGTACCATTGTTTATTTTAACTGACTGAGAAGGAAGAGACTGACCACTTGAGGTCCTCCTGACAGTCTGACTCATACCTGGACACCTTTGACCATCACTATCCATTCTCCCTGCCTAGACCTCTGCGGTTGTCTTTCTGTATTGCCATCATCAGATTGATGTTGAGTTGTATCTGATTCTTTGTGATCCCATTTTCTTCACAAAGATATTGAAATGTTTTGCATTTCTTTCTCCAGCTCATTTACAGATGAGGAAATTAAGGCAAATAGCATTAAGTGACTTGTCCAGGGTCAGACAGCTAATAAGTATCTGAGACCATATTTGAACTCAGGAAAAGGAGTCTTTCTGACTTCTGGCCCAGGACTCTATCCATTGTGCCAACTAGCTACCATCAGAGACACTCAATTATTGACTCATTCTTCCCCCACTTATCCTCATCTCTGTTCAGACACCAAGGGCAAATGAATAACTTGTCTGTCTCCTAACAAACCTAGTTTAGCCTAGGATATATTGGCATGCTGCTGATATTAAAATATTAATGATATACATAGTTAACTTTATTTCATCTTTCCTAAATTCCATCCCTCAACCAACATTTGTTGAGTCCTCTAGATGGGCAGCTCTGCAACTGAACAACAACAATAACAAGGAATTGAGCCAGGCCAAGGGAATGAAGGGTAATCCAGAAAGATAGAATGAAGAAGATAGAATGTGAGCTGGTTTTGAAGAGTGGGTAATATTTCAAGAGGCAGAAAAAAAGGAGAAAGGATAGTATACTCAAAATATATATAAAAAAGTACAAAGACAAGATAAATTCAGGGAATGGTGAGGAGTCCTTTTTATCTGGGTCATACAGTAGATGAAGGGGAATAATTTGAATTAAAATTGGAAAGGCTGTTTGATGCTGGACTGTGGAAAGCTAAAGACAAGCTAAAAATTTAGATTTTTATTAGGTAGACAAAAAGGAGTTACAGGAAATTTTTGAACTTTTCAGTCTAAGGAAGCAAGTTTTTGTTAAGTTCTTTTAATTTGTAGAGTACTCTACTCAGCCCTAGGATCAGGGGCCTCTCTCTACTCATGAAGTATATTCACTACAATTTATAACCTTAGAAAGTCACTTAAAACACTGAGAGGACTGGAAGTGACTTACTCAGGGCAAACCAACCAGTTTGAGGCAGAGGCAGGACCTGATGTCAGATCTTCCTGATTTCAAGGCAGGCTCTCTAATCTATTATATTATCCTGCTTTGAGCTGGGGCTGTGCATAACCAGAAAAAATAATAAACAATCCCTATCTTCAAGGAGCAATGAAGTGAAATGTTCAGACCCATGCATTAGGAAGGTCACTCTACCAGCAGTATGAAGGATTTATTGGAGAAGAGAAACTGAGGGGGATGGGAGTCTGGTCAGGAGACTGCTGCAAGAATCCAGGCTTTGTTGGAATGTTTTTGTAGATCAACTCATGTTTTTCTTGGTCCCACAAGAGCTTATGGGCAAACCAACTGACATTGAGAGTAATATTGGCACACATCAGCACTTGTCTTTCCTGGCATTATGGATTTTTCACCAGATGCATCAGTATGCAAGAAATGCTTGGGGTTAGCCATCCATGCAGAAGGCATACTTCTCAGTAAAGAATTTCCACTGGTCTATTATTTAGCAGAAACACATCAGTGGATACCTGCTTAACATTAAGTGCTGTGCTCATCACTGGGCTGAAGTGGCACACCTTATATCGAGAGCTTTCTTTGATGGACAAGTTGTTCCTGAAGGTTTGAAAAGGGAGTGATCTTTCGCACTGAGATTTCTCATTACCGATTCATATCAAGATAGAAATGCTGTATTTTTTTATATTACCCAAATACGATAATGGATCATATTTATTTAGTACTTTAAGGTTTTCATAGCGCTGTCTTCATAACAACCATGCAAGTTAGCTCATTGTTATTGTTCAATCATTTTAGTTGTGCTTGACTTTTCATGACTTCCGGGGTTTGTTTTTTATTTTTTTGAGATAAAAGATAAATTAAAGATAAAGATGTTGGAGTGACTTGACATTTCCTTCTCCAGTCTATTTTATAGAAGAGGAAACTGAGGCAACCAAAGTTGCTCAGGGTCCCACAGCTAGCAAATCAAATTGGGCAAGCATTATCCTTGATTTTCAAATGGGAAAAGCTAGACTCTGTGTCCAAGGTCACTGTGGAGGTATCCTTCCTCCAGATCTTGTGTTCTTCCCCCAGGATGCTGTGCTGGTTCTCTCTACCTGATTCCTACATTAGTTACCTCTCAATAGGAGGGTACATGAGCAGACCCATGCGATTTCCTCTACCATCAATCTAGAGAAAGCTTTCTTCTTAAATAGCTTGGTGTGATTTGCTATGCAGCATTTCTCTTGGGGGATTTGCTAGTTATCAAGAAGGTAGAGCTACTTCATGGTATGCCTCCCTCACTTTCACACAATTCCCGAGTTGTCATATTGTTCCTACAAGTCCTGAAGTCAGAGGACCTGGCTTCAGAACCCATCTCTGATACTTATTACCTGTGTCACCATGGGTAAGACTTAGCCTTTCTGGACCCCAGTGTTCTCAGTTGTAGGAACTAAAGGGCCTGAGAGGTCTCTCTAACTCTAGAGGCATAATTCCATTAATCTAAGAGGAAAGGAAACTTTGCTGCTGACATCTGGGCAATGATTCAGAGAAGATACCAGTGGGTTTTACAGGGCATCTGGTGCTATTCTAGGTAGGCAAGTGGTAGATTGGATAGAGCACTGGACCTGGAGACAAGAAGACTTGAATTCAAATCTAGTTCAAATATTTACTGGCTGTATGATTCTGGGCAAATCACTTAACTTCCATTGACCTCAGTTTCCTCATACAAACATACATACATATACACAAACACATACACACACACACACACACACACACAGAGAGGGAGAGAGAGAGAGAGAGAGATGCTGACAGCATCTATCTCACAAGTTCATTGTATCAAATGAAATAATATTTGTAAAGGGCATGGCACAATCTTTAGCTCCCAATAGCCATTTAATATTAAAGACATATTCCCTTCTTTCCTTCTAAAATAGAGCCATTGTATTCATCCCTTTCCATCACAAAAGCAAAGGGGTTTGCTTCCTTCTGATAGCCCCCTCCCAAATTCAGCTCTTCTGAATTATTTTTTGCTATTGCTGGAAAGCAAATAGGACTTTTAACCTGGTTCCATTTGTGTCAAAATGCTTGTGGAGAGGGGAAACACCCTATTTAAGTTAACCCTGGCTGCAGTCCTCCAGGGCTGGTGCTATATTTTGTTATGTTGAGTCATTTATTTCAATCGTGTGTGACTCTTTGAGACCCCATTTGGGATTTTCTTGGCAAAGATAATGGAATAGTTTATCATGTCTTTCTCTAGCTCATTTTATAGATGAGGAAATTGGGGTAAAAGGGGTTAAGTGAAAATATATGATTATACTAAACTTAAAAACAGATGCATTTCTTTAAGCCCCCCCAAAACAAATGTTTACAGATATTCTAGTTACTTCATCTAAAGGTCAGGAACAAATATCTATACTTAGTTCCATTTCCATAATGGCTAATATAGTACCTTAGATAGTGGTTAGGACATAACATTTTTAAAAAATGCTTATGCATTTGTTCAAGGTATGATGATCATAGAATTTTCTAAAGATCTTGGGTTTAAATTCTAACTTTGCTATTTAAATATAAGTAAGTCAGGTAGGTAGATGGAATACCAGCTTAGAGTCAAGGAAGATTCATTTTTAGGAGTCCAAATCCAAACTCTGACATTTACTAGTTATGTGACTCTGGGCAAGTCACTTAAGATGATTTGCAAAGTTTCTTTTCCTTTTCAATTCATGAAATTATACCTCAGTTTCCTTATATGTAAAATAAGCTGAAGAAGAAAATGACAAATCAGTCATTTGATTTATCATTATGTTTGTTAAGAAAACTCTAAGTGGATTCAGAAAGAATTGGACAAGACTGAAAATACTGTTACTACAATGACAACAGGAAGCAACCGACAATATTATTGTGAGAAATATTGGTTCTCAACATGGCAAAGTAGAAAAAGTATTAAGTTTGGTATCAAATAATTTGGATTCAAGTTTCAGTTCCATTATTTAATACTTGGGTGACCTTGGGTAACACTTTCCCTCTAAGCCTCAGTTTCCTCTTCTATAAAAGGAGCTGGAGAAGGAAATGATAAGCCACTCCAATGTCTTTGCTCAGAAAAACACTGAATGGGGTCATGTAGAGTTGGACACGACTGAAATGACTGAATAAGGGTAAAAGTCATCTTTGAAATTTAAGAGGTTGACAATAATGTAGCAAAGAATAGATGACACTATATACCTCCTTCCTCCCCATAGAGAACTGAAGCACTACTAGAACTGAATGTTCTCTATATGTATGGATTGCAAATATAGCAGAGACTGTTTTTTTCCTTTATATTTTTAGTGCCTTGCACTATTTAGCATGTATGTAACCAAAACTTGATTTGTCAGATGAGCTCATTGAATTCTGGGGGTTTTTGCTTAGCAATTTGTGTGTGAGGGGAGGAGTCATAAAGGAGGATTTAATTAGTAGAAGGACAGGAAGGATGAAAGAGAGGGAGAAGGAATATATTCCCAAGAATTGATTTTATCTTGTCTCATTTCTATTTATTTAATTATCAATTTATAGAATAAACCAAGTGTTCTTTTAATTTTTTTTTGCCAGGCAATGGGGTTAAGTAGCTTGCCTAAGGCCACACAGTTAGGTAATTATTAAGTGTCTGAAGCCAGATTTGAACTCAGGTACTCCTGACTCCAGGGCCAGTGTTCTATCCACTGCTCCACCAAACCTCCCCCCCCCCCAAACCAAGTATTCTTATAGCACATTATAATAAAAAAAAGATTGCACATAAAACTGCAAATCTATTATAAATAACTTGCTATTCCTTTTAAATATATAATGAAATTATCATGTAAAAATTTCCCCCCTTCTCTCCCCTTATTTCCTATGTGGTTTGTTAAGCTGAAGACCTTTATGCAAGGTCTTAGTCTGTTCCAAGTACATGGTACCTAGCACTTTTATAGAATATCTGTATGTGACACTCCCAGTTGCCATGATTCAAAGCCAACCTAGGCTTTTTTACTTTTAGCATAAATGCTTATGATACATATTTAGCAATATGGTTCCTCCTTCAGTGTTTATGCTTGAATAGCATTTCCTGATTTATTTCTTAATGGGATAGTGCTTTAAAAAGATGGAAAGAGCTACTGAACATCCATGATCTCATGCTTTAAAATTGGATGATCACATAGCAATATATTTTAAATACTGTGCTTTTATGTCATACTTCCCTTCTGAGTCTGTCAAATACTTGGCAAACAGTTGAGCTCCACAACTCCCATGGAATCCACATTATTATTCCCAGATTATCCAGGACAGCAAGGCCTGGCATAGGGTTATATGTGACTTACCACAGACCATGTTGTGAGTCAGTGACAGAAGAGAACCCAGAGATAGACTGCAGTAGCTCCATGGTTCTCAACAGGAGACTTATTCCAGAAGCAGCCTTGAAGTCACAGATCAGACAACAGCAGGGAGAGGAGAATTCGCTTTGGGGTTCATCAGAAGCAGGCAATAAGAAAACCCAAAGAATCCCTGTGGCTTGGTGTGGTCTGTGGTTTCCATCACCTCTTCCTTCCTGCCTCTCCTCATAGAAAGAAATGCAGAGAAGGAAACCTAGTTCACAGCCTTTGGGTAATTGGCTCTGAACACATCCGATTACAATTCAACCCCTTCACCTTACACAGTAGTGGCAGCCCTGGCAGCCCTGCTGGGACTGAAGAAAAAAATCGATAGGCTGACGGATCAAAAGTGAGTCATGCCAACTCGCCTGTTGGAAAATGGCTTGATCATTGTCTGGCTGTTAACACTTCTGTTCTTTTCATAGTAGGTCTGAAAATAGCTCAGAACTCTTTAAATGTCTGGAAATGTAGGCAATGGAGAGAGTTTATAATGGGGATGGAGGTGGGAAATGCCCTGAAAAAAAAATCTGTTTTCTCTTTTCCATCTCCCCCCCAGGAAAGCAAGCATGATCTGGGAGTCAAATTAGTAATCTCATAAACCTGGTTAAAATAAGGACCAGATAAGAATTATTCAAAAAGTGGCCACATAAGGTTTTTAGTCTTTGAAAACAATAACATAACCAAGTTATAATCTCTAAATAGATGCCATCACCCACCCCACCATGCCTCCCCAATAAGTAAATAATTTATTCTTACTTTTCCCCCAATATTTTATGCTAAACTCCTATTCTTTCCAATTTCATTCCCTCTCAAAATAGTTCTCTTTCATACCTACCTCTTCTATAGGTATGCCTAGATTTATGATGTGGATTAACCAGATTAAGAAAAGGGTGCTGCCTAAGGCAAAGGCAAAGAGGAGAAGACAAAAAGAATCCTGACCATGTAGCCCTTTGAGAAAAGGGATTATTTTACTAGGTATTTGTATATCCAATGCCTAGTAAAGTGCCTGGCATTTGGTAGGTGCTTAATGACAAATGTATTGAATTGATTAATCTGACAGCAGTACTATAGGATGAGTTAGGGGAAAGTAGAGGCAGGTAGTCAGAGTTACACCTTGGAGATCACTGGACACCTGATCTAGAGCAAATCAGACTCCTTGTTTGATGGATGAGGCAAGTGAGATCATTGACCTTGAAAATATCCAAATAGGAGGACTTGGTATATACTAGGCATATAATACCTGCTTGTTGATTGATCAGTATACAATAATGGCAACCTTGGCAGTGACTGGTCCAAGAGAGATGAAGGGTCTTGTCCAAAGTAATCAAATGCCAGAGCCTCTACCTTTAAATCCAATAATTCTTCCACTACATCATGTTGCCATGGGATAGACCAAAAACAAAGGAATAAATTCCCAAATAATAATAATTCACATTTTCACAGTACTTTAAAGCTTACAGAGTATTCTACTCAGAATAGTCCCATGAGAAATGAAGTGCACACACATGTTATACACATATACATATGTAGGTGTGTAAATGCACTGTCCATATATGACAAATATATAGGGCATGTTTGTGTGCATGTATATAAACATGCACATATACCCATACATGTTTGTGTGTATATATAGACTTATTGACTTATAAAGCTGTTGAGTAAAATTCTGTGTAAGTTTTAAGCATGATGCAAGTGTGAATTACTATTTTACATATATACCTGTATTTTTGTTGTAGCTGTGTGTATATAGACACATGTGTATGTAAACATAGATTTACATGATTTGCTGTTTAATCATTTTTGTGACCCATTTTGGGGATTTTCTTGGCAGCTCATTTTACAATTGAGAGAACCAAGGCAAACAAAGTTAAGTGATTTGCCCAGGGTCATACAGTTAGTAAACGTCTGAGGTCAGATATATTCTTTTGTATAAACATACATATTCTCCTTATAATATAAATGTATGATATATATGTATACCCATTTTACATGTAAGGAAAAGATTAATTACCTATAGTCACATAGATGGTGACACAGCAGGGGTTTGAACCCAAATCTCTTCTTTTTCCAGTTTTCTTTCTAGTACTCTAAGCTGGCTCCAAAATTAGAGCAATGGAAATGGGAAGCTATAGATATAAGATTATGAAAGAAGAATGCTTAAGACTAGATAGATAGAGAGATAGATAGATGGATAGCTAGATGGATGGACAGGTAGATTAGTTGGTTAAATGAAGGGTCTGAGGGACAGTAAAATGATTAGGAAGGTTAAGATTGGTACTAACAACAAAACTAGAGAAATCAAGAGGAAGAACCAATCAAGGAATCAAAATGATGAGTTATGTCTTCAAAACATCGAGTTTGAGGTGCCAGTGGGGCATTCAGGTAGATACCTCCTTTAAGAAGGAGTCTAGGGTAGTGGGAGGAGAGATATAGATGTAGAGAAACAGAGACAGAAAGAAGCAGAAAGGCAGAGATATAGGAGGAATAGAGGGAAAGACAGAGAAAGACTGAGAGACAGAAAAGACAGAAGTAGAGAGAGAGACACATACACACATATACACAGGAAGGATGAGAGAGAGAGAGAGAGAGAGAGAGAGAGAGAGAGAGAGAGAGAGAGAGAGAGAGAGAGAGAGAGAGAAGATATAGATTAGGGAGTCTTCTGCAGAGAAGTGACAGCTGAAGCTGTGGGAGGAGAATATATTTCTGAGGAAAAGTGGTACAGAGAACAGAGATCTGAGGACAGAACATTGGGGAACATCCATATTTAGAGGGTGGGAGGAAGATGAGGAGACAGCAAGCGATGCAGAGTCAGAGTCATCAGAGAGGTCGAAGGGAATGTACTGAGTCACAGAAGTTGAGAAAGCAAAGACTTGGTAACAGTGCCAAAGGAAGTCAAGGATGAAGACTGAGAAAACCCCACAGAATTTAATAGTGAACATTTTTGT
Organism: Macrotis lagotis; assembly: GCF_037893015.1. Lineage (NCBI taxonomy): Eukaryota > Metazoa > Chordata > Mammalia > Peramelemorphia > Peramelidae > Macrotis > Macrotis lagotis. The sequence goes on along the minus strand of NC_133666.1, from coordinate 552,653,713 downwards.
AGTTCTTTAAAGTTTCCAAAGTCTTATCTCATTTGACTATCAACAAATCTGTGAGATAGATACTACTTTACTTTCAGCATTTATTAAATGTTTATGGTGAGTGAGAACTGGGTTCAATGATGGGCTACAGAGAAAAGCTAACAGAGATTATGCCCATTTTATAGTAGAAGAAATTGAGTCAGAAATGTTCATTGACTTGACCATGATTACTTAGCTATTAAGTGTTAGAGGCCAGTCTTCTTGACTCTAAGGCCAGTACTCCATCATAGTTTTCTTCAGTTTAGCTAGATGCTAAAATGAATCAGTCCAGTGAGGCAATGTATAGAATGCTGGTCCTGTAGTGTGGAAGATTCATCCATTCAAATCTGACCTCAGACACTTTACCAGTTGTGTGATCCCGGGAAAGTCACTTGACCCTATTTTTTTCAGTTTCCTCATCTGCAAAATAAGCTAGAAAAGGACAAACCACTCTAGAATCTTTAACAAGAAAACCCAAGTGGGGTCATAAAGAGTTGGACATAACTAGAAAACAGAATGAGTTAAATGGTGAATTAATTGAGAGTGATTTAAGTGAAACACACTTAAGCATGGATTAAAAAAGGCACTAAATATAAATTTATCAGTTATGTACTTTGTGTGAGCCAATTAAGTGTCTGAGGCCGGATTTGAACTCAGGTTCTCCTGACTCCAGTGCCAGTGCTCTAGCCACTGTGCCATCTAGCTGCCCCCATACAACCTCTTAAAGTAACAGATGAACATGTAGGAGAAGGTCTCGAAAGAAGATTTCACTAGATGGAAATGCAGAAGGGGTACAATTCAGGTAGGAGGAACGACCTGTATAAATGTATAGAGGTGAGACAAAGAAGTCTAAGAATATAACCAACTCAGTTTGGTTGGAGCTTGACATGGAAAGAATGAATGGCAGTAATGTGAGTTTATATTGAAAGGGAAGATTGTTGATATATTCTGGAGGAATGTGACAAAAGAGGAAGTGGAGGCAATGGTGTAGATTATACACTCCAGGAGTTTGGCATCAAAAAAGAAGGAAGAGGGGCAGCTAGATGGTACAGTGGATAGAGCACTGGCCCTGGAGTCAGGAGTACCTGAGTTCAAATCCGGCCTCAGATACTTAATAATTACCTAGCTGTGTGGCCTTGGGCAAGCCACTTAACCCCATTGCCTTGCAAAAAAAAACCCTAAAAAAAAAAAGAAGGAAGAATAATAGAATGGTAGCAAAAGATCAAGAGACAAGAAAGAGGAGATTGAAGCTGCTACAAAGGGATTATATTAATTTTGAACTCAAGGCTGGTGAAGAATTGGGAAGACAGGGCATAGGTGCAACAGTATAGACATTCTCTAAACAAGTCTGAATTATGAGGTCACTGTTAACCTCGAAAAGTGTTATATGGGTTTTTATATAATAAGCACAAAAGAATTTTGTTGCAAGGTCAAAAACAAAGTGAGGAGAGTGACTTTGCCCAGCCCTCTCTCATTTAAATCCAATTCACTTGCATGTCATGGCATTACCTCCATGATGTCATGGTCTTCTTCAAGAAGGAAGATCAAGCAAGAACAAACTCATAGACCCAGGCAAATATCTCAGATTAGAAATTGCTGAATAGTTGCAGATCTGTATTAGTAAAAAGGTGTTTCCTATACTGATAAAACCACACTCCCAGACAAAAGAAAATAAAACTTATTATCTAGTGTCTCTCTAAATGCTTTTGGGGAGCTGAGGACCTTTGAGAATTGAGAGTCAAATTTTAATGATCCCAAGGGAGACTAGATGTTGACAAAAGGAGCCATGGAGATTTTTATTGAGAGAGACCCCAAAGGTGAATTTCTTAATTACATCAGAGTCTGGGACCCAGTGACACAAGGATTACAAATGCTATTAAATACTTATTCTTTTACTTCTCTAAATTTGCAGTCTTCTCATTCCACTTTTTTCTTTTCTTCCTTCTCTATTTGACCTTTTCTTTTCCAATTTTTACTTATCTTGGCAGGAGGTGTGGCCAAGATGTTGCCACACATTCTTCTTTTCTCTTCCTAAATTTTGCCTCCCTTCTTTATGTGGCAAAACCATAGCTTGCTCTGCCATTTTGAAGTGCACTTCATCTCCTGCTTCATGCCCCTCTACCCAACAATCAATAAACATTTATTAAACTCCTACTAAGTCATAGGCACTGTGCTAAGGACATCTCTACTTCTGCTTTGTCTCTGCATTTTGCTAGATTCCAGAGATATCTGAAGGACCGTAAGTGACCCTGGGACTATGGGTTGAAGGCTAAGGAAACATAGTAGAATTGGGGAATCTGTGGGACAATCTAGAGTTAATCAGGAATAAACCTAGAAAGGAGGGACTTGGCAGGTGGACATTTTGCAGGCACCTCATGCAAACTACCAGCTCAATATTCTTAAAACCTGGATCTGACCAAGTTAATTTTCTATTCCAAGGGTTAACTACCATCCCTTGGAACATAAATAAATTCTCCAGGCAGTCATAGCCCTTCATAGTTTATCTCCAGCCTGCCCTCTCAGGCTTATGACAAATCATTCTCCTTCATTCCCTCTATCCTCCAGACAAAATTAACCTATTTGCTGTTCTTTGTGCATAATGTTCTATCTTCCGTCTCCATTCTGGTCCCCCATGCTTAGAATGTATTCCCTCATTACTGCCATTTTGGAGAATTCCTAGTTTCCTTCAAACTCAGCTCAGGGGCAACCAGCTATAAGAAGCCTTCCCTAATGTTTTCTGCATCCAGTGTCTACTATCCAGAATTATCTTTTCCTTACTTGGTATATAGCTTGTATTTACTCTTATGTATTTGTTCATTTGTATGTATACATTTTCCCCCAGTAGAATGTTAAACATCTTGAGGGCAGGAATCATTTTTTTCTCTTTGTATCCCCAATATGCACACCTGACCAGTGATTGGTACATAAAAGGCAAAAAGAAATACTTAACTGAATTTTTCCAGTATGATTTCATACGTCCAGCTGACTGATAGATCTGATGATAAAACCTTTGACATGGGTTGAAACTCTTCTTAATTGATGGGATCATGAGTGGGCTTATAGGCTTCTTTCTAAAGAGGAAGTTTTGGTGGCTTTTTTTTTGGTTTCTTTGTTTTTTATTCTAAGATGCAAGACATTCTGGCCCAAAATATTCCTGAACAACCATTTATATCCCTGCTAGAATGACAAGCTAGAAGGAACACAGAAACTCTACAGATAGTAGTTAAAATGCAAGAATCTTCTTAAACTGAAATAACTCAGTGTTATCTGCTTGGAGTCGGAAAGACTCAGGTGAAATCTAGTTTTAGACACTTACTAATTGTGTGTGACCCTGGATAAGGCACTTCACCTCTCTCAGTTTTAGTTTTTCTCATATGTAAAATGGGGGTAATAACATCTACCTCTCAGGGCTATAGTAAGGATTAAATGAGCTTATATGTACTTTGGAAGACAAAGCACTGTAGAGATATTTTATAGTACTCTTAAAGCACTATTATTATTATTACCTTTCTCCAGCCTCTCATGTTTACAAAATAATTTTTTAGATTCTGGTTGTGAAGGGAAGAAAGAAATGAAGAGTTCAGGCATTCTCCATTTGATTTAAATTATGGGAGTACAAGAGGCAATATAGCTACCTCTGGATAAAAGGGAGAGTGGTTCCTCATACTAAATACCAATGATCCATAATAATCTTATGAAAATACAGGTAGAGGGGAAAGGGGTTTACTACCAAGTTTCCAAAAAGGGAGAAAATGTAAATTGGGAAGGAGCTGACCTCAGAACTTTACCCAGAGTGTATTTTATTTTCTTTAAAACATTAGACAGGGTTTTCAAAGTGCAGAACAGTGGAATTCAGATAGTTTTTTCCCCAAATAGTTCCTCTGTCTGCCAGAAACTTAAGGACAACTTAAATGTTTATTGGCAAGTGCTTAGTGATTAAATCTCTATTCAGTTCTACCTGAAATGTTAGAAGCAAAAGTCAGAAGCAAAAACTCCTTAAGAGTTGTAATGTTTCATTTTTATTTTGAATCTCCAGTGCTAAGCATATAATAGTCTTTAATAAATTTTTGTTGAGAGAAGTAGAAATACAAATGGATGGGTTTCCAGTGCCCTTTCTCCTTTAAGCACATGTGGAAGGGAACAGGGTCAATTTGAAATGAAATCTTATTGCACAGGGTAAACTATAATGCTTTTTTTTCCCTTTAAAAAAGTTCCAGAGTTCTCCTCATCCCCACCCTCCACCACAGGGTTAAGATGAAAACTTATCAACCTTCAAAACTATATAATCACTGCTACCTACCTCAGATGAGTTAATGAATTTAATGAGTTAATTTGTTATCTGGGAGGGATGTTAGCACAGAGAAATGGAGTCCATTAATGTTATATAATGCCCTATAATTGAAAGTCCCAGCAGAGAAGTTGAAGGGAACACTGAATGAGGAAGAAGTGAGTTTTGTGGGAGAAGAGAGCTCTCTCAAAGAGAATCTACACCTTTGGAGGCTTAAACAAAGATATTGATCCCAAGGAATTTCACTTTTTTGTCTCTATTGGCAATTTGGACCCTACCCAGGCAACTCTATAGAGAAAAAGAACTTAGCTTCATTTTAACACTTGGTACTCTGGGAATATTTTTAAAAAATCATTTCCTCCCCATTTATTTTTAAAAACATAGAGCTTTCTTTGATCAAGAATTCTGGTCCAGAACATTGTATTTCCTTTTAATGTTTGTCACTCTGTGTGCAATTGGAAATTTTTGAAAAAAGAAAAACAAATATTTTTCTCTTTCTCTAATTTGCTTACTGTTCAAGGCTGAATTCCTAAGCATGTCAGTATTATTGCTCATTATAGAGACCAGGCAAGAGGATTAAAGTGTAGCAATCAGACATAATAGTTCACTTGAAGTCTCAGTAAATACTTGCACAGTAGTGTGTTAATGAGTGTTAAAACTGACATCATAAATACAACGTTCTCAATTTTTAAAATTACAACTCTGTAACAGGTCATGCTGGTAAAACACACAAGAAATACAAGTTGAGCCTTCAGAAGAGATAACAAACAGCCAGCACAAATAATCACTAACCTAAAGTGGATACAAATAATTTTTTAAAATGAGAAGAGAATTAGCAGGTGGTTAAATTGAGTAATAAAATAAATAGAAATAAATTCAAATATTAAGTACCAATTACCACCGTCCAGGTTTTAAACCTTCTACAATTTGACATTACAACATGATGCTGTCTTGTGGCAAACCTAAGAAACTTGGGAATGTTATTGTTGGGTTTTGTTTTTGTTGACTTTTTTAAAAAAGAAAAGCTCAAGTTTGCAACCATTTAATCCATATCAACCAAATAATTTGATCAGACACTTTGCCAATATAAAACTTTTAAAGCCCCCTTCATATACTGTGTAATAAAAGAAATGGGCCCCTGTATTTTCTCCAAAACTGACCTTTAAGCAATTTAAAGGTTTGTGATCTCAAGGAAAATCTTTCTTTGCCCACAGAGCACCCATAAATCAACAGTTTTGTGTATAGCTCTTCCTCTAGATAAATATTTTTAAAGGGAATTAAAAACCAGGTTTGTGAGACAGATTGGCAGGACTAGTGTCTAAAGAGATCCTTCATGCTAGCACTCTTGAATGAAATAGAAAATAGTCCTGATGAAATTTTCCCTTTCTATTCTGAAAAGTAACTAATATTTAGTAACTGAAGATGATTTCTACCTAAAATGTCATTTTATAGTTGAATTGAGAAACCCAAGTCAGGATCACATGTTGACATTAACAATTTGATGGTGCTGTTTCAGAGAGGAAAAACATTTTTTTCTCTAAGTCTCAGATCAATTTGTCATGTAACTCTTTAAAATGAAGTCTGATGTCAAAATCACATAGCTTAGTCTTCCCTTCCTTTTGAATCTGCTAAAGACTTACTTTAGGTTATTAAACATGTAGAGCTATTATACTTGTTCTCCTAGATTTACCACTGCTTTAGGAAGGAGCAAGAGCCATTTCTGCATAAGTATATATACAAGAGAAGTTAAAAACAGTTTCTAAAGCACTTTGGGTTTCTCTGCCTGATGAAAGGCACCATATGAATGCAAACTATTTCCAAAATGAATTGTGAACCTCCCAGATGACTTATCTAAAATGAGTGCAATCATCAGACACACATCATCATTTATAATGAAATACTGTTTAGAAAAAACAATTCTATCTAGAGCAACTGAGTACTGTCCAATCTCCCTGCAAATAAACTTGCAATAAGGAATTAATAAACACTTTACAACATAACCAATATGGGACCCAATAAAATTGGTTTGAGCAAGTAAAAACATTCTCAGGTTCACCTGGTAAGTTAACTGACTTCACTTGCCTTCATAACAAGCAGGAGGTGATTTTGTAATCTGTTGATTTTCCATCTCTGAAAATACTTCCTAAAGTCAGGTATTTTGCCTAAAAAAAATCTATGAAATAGCTGTGAACTTCTCAGTCTGTTGCTTCTTAGACTTTTCAGGTTTTCATCTGTGTGTATATATGTATCTGTTAAAGAGGGAGAAAGAAAAAGAAGAGGAGGAAGAGGCAGAGGTGAAGAGGAGAGGAAGAAGGGGAGATTGTCCATTAGATATTGGGAGATGTCCTACCACAAATCTCCAATTAGATGAGAGGATTTAAACCCACATCTACTATCAGAAGTGGCTAGTGCATTCAAAGAACCATTCAGTTCTCTTAGTAAGAGCAGTAACTCAGCCCTCAAACATCTTGTGAATACTTTTCAAATACTAAAGCTTTCTAACAGCACCCCTGTAAAGTTAGTGTGGACCCCATCTAATAACAAGAAAATCAAGACACACATAAAATTCAATAACTTAAGTTAAACCTACATAAAAAGAAAGGATCTGAGCCTTAATGCAAATCCTAGCTAACTCCATGCTTAGATCATTTGAATCTACAATCTTTTCAAAGACATACAATAGAAATCTATTTAGAAACAATACATAATACTACTATGATGGATACAAAGGAGCTCAGGATTCCATCCACATTTTTATGTGATAGCCAGGGCTTCTATAATCAGGGAGCAAAAAGTAGGTGGGAATTTCTGAGAAAGAAGTAAGATATATGTACCCCATAACCTTTTTTCAACAAGCTTCGAAATTTGAAGATACTTTATGCAGCATTGAACTCCTTAAAAGTTTGTGATTAGTTGTGATATTTTATAATACCATTTCCTTTTCAATTTTCTCATTCCTCTCCCTTCCCCACACAATCCTACCTTGTTCCCAGGAGAAAGACAGTTAATTCAAAAAATAAATGTAATATTTCCCTGCAGTCTACTCCATGCACATATCATCTGTGTTCTGAATACATGCTTATAATGTTCCATGAGTTCCTCATTTCAAAGAATGAAGCCCCTTTACAAGGTAATTATAGCATCATATAAAATATTATGTATCCTAGAAGCAAAATTATTGGAGTAAATTTTGCTCAGAAATAAACATGCACTCATTTTTAATGAGATTTCAGAGAAGGATATTGAAAGACAGTTTCCAAGATACTGTCTTTCATATCAAATATGAAATATTTAGTTTCATAAGACAGTAAACTTCTTAGTAATTGGAAGAGGCAGAATAACCTAATCCATACTTTTTTTTTAAAAAAAATGGCAAATAGGGGCAGCTAGGTGGTGCAGTGGATAGAGCACCGACCCTAGAGTCAGGAGGACCTAAGTTCAAATCCAGGCTCAGACACTTAATAATTACCTAGCTGTGTGACCTTGGGTAAGTCACTTAACCCTATTGCTTTACAAAACAAAAAATAGCAAATAAAAAACTGCTAATTTCTATAACCCAGCAGAATTTGACAAAATTGTTTAGAATATGAAATACAACTTGAAAAAAATCTATTCATCCCAAGTTTATGCATACTTGTCCTATTGCAGGATCCCCATTAGGAAGACTCAGGAAAAGCAGAGAACCTTCTTCATGAGCATGAGTCTTAATTCTCATGAAGAAATCCTAGGGATCATTCTATTCAACCCATTCTAGAGGCAGAAATCCCTCTCTATAACATTCCCAACAAGTGGATATTCAGTCTCCACTTGCAATCCTCCAGTAACGAGAAACTCACTACTCCTATTTCCAATACCAAGAAGCCTAAAAAGGACTTCATACGTGTCAGGTCTATGCCTGATTTTTGGACTAACACTAACTTTCCAATGCTTTTTGCTCTTGCAGTAGGATCAATTTTCACTGCATGTGTAAACTAAGTAAATTAAATTTCCAGGGAGGTAATATTTGCATAAATAACAGTAGTATGATATGCACCCATGCAAGCCACAGCACTACAGGTTAAGTTCTTAAGAAAAACAGTTGCATTGGTGATATGTGCTTAATTTCACATTTTCTGTTTTGAGCATTGAAGCAAATTGAGAAATGAATGCATGACTGAGAATTTTTTTCACATTCTTGTGAGTTGAATCTGAGTTTTCATTGATGACTTCACAAGTGTTCCCACTGGAGAGACACTTTTTATCCAGTCCTCACATGATAACTTGGAAACAAAAGTGCAAACTGACAGTACTTCACCAGGAACACCAGGGTTGGGTACATGATGAGCAATTTGTATAGAAAACTGGCATTCAGGATACTCATCAAGCACAAAGTTTAGAATTTTTCTCAGTGCAAAGTTGATCTAGTGATCACCCCACCCCATATCAAGGATTCTACATGCTGTAGAAGCAATTTTGGGTGTACACTGGTCAGGCATCTCCTTCTGGTTAGAATAGTAAGGTACTGAAGGGGAAGCACTCTGTCTTCTCCTTACTTTGTTACCCTATGGAGCCTGGAGACATGCCAGGAGCACAAAAGGCAGCTCACCCAACAGGATGGTCTTGATGATTATGATGGAGCCAGACTTTCAGGCTAATGTAGGGAATCATTTAAGCTTAGTTCACTTGGTGAGCTCCTGCTCATGTTGGTAAGACTTGCCATCAGTGACTTAACTTTGTGGGCATAGTAGTCCCTTAGGTTGACCGAAGGAACCTCTTTCATTCCATCTCCAAAATCACAGCTGCGCATGGCACTTTCAAGTTGTTTTTGTCGCCTATAAAAATGTGAAAATTTATTGAAGATCAAAGTTATTGGCAGCACCACCACAAGAATGCCAGCAAGGATACAAGCTGAGGCTGTCAGCTTTCCAGCGGTGGTCCCTGGAACAACATCACCATAGCCTACAGTTGTCATGCTTACAGTTGCCCACCACCAGCAGGCAGGGATTGTAGTCAGACCCTCATTTTCTTCTTTCTCAATGGTGTAAGCCACTACAGAGAATATTGATATGCCCACTGAAAGATAAAGCAAGAGGAGCCCAACCTCTTTGTAGCTATATTTTAAGGTTGCCCCCAGAGACCGAAGACCAGTTGAATGTCTGGCCAGTTTTAGGATGCGGAAAATCCTCATGAGCCTGAGGACTTGAGCTACCCTGCCTAAATTGGCCAAGGTGGGAGAGCTCTCCACCACCAGATTGACCACCAGGGTGATGTAGAAGGGGATGATGGACATGAGATCAATTAAGTTCAGCGCATTCTTAAAAAATTTGAAGAACTCTGGGGCCACAGCAAACCTGGCCACTAGCTCAAAGGTAAACCAGGCAATCCCAAAGTGTTCCACAATTTCAAATCTGGGATCTTCCTCTGGGTTGCCTTGGCTATCGGGGATCAGAAAGTCAGGAAGGCTGTTGAGGCACATGGTGACAATGGAGCCTAGTACCACCATGATGGAAAGAATGCTGAATACCCTGCTCAGAATGGAATAGCCTGGGTTATCCAGGGCCAACCATAGCTGTCTTCGGAGGTTGCCCAAAGGCTGTCCATCAAACTTGGACGCATCGTTGTAGAAAGCCAAGATCTCATCGAAGGAGGAGGTAGTGCTCTCCTGGTCACTTTGCTCATCCCACTTCTCTTGGTCAGGCTCCATCTTTCTTCCGTGATAGCTGTAACTGCAGCAGGAGTCGATGAAGAACTCATTGATCCCCCAGTACTCTATCTCTTGGCTAAAGGAAAAAACGCAGAGCTCCCCCATCACGTGTAGTTTGCCTGTGTTATAGAAGTGCAGGACGTAGGGAAAGAGCTCCGGGTTCCTGTCAAAGTAGAACTCGTTCTGCGCGTCGTCATAGTCATCACACAACTCCAGAATGGACTCCTTGGAGCGGCAGTGCAGGAGTCGCCCTAACCGAGTCTCAGGGAAGCGCATCAGCGTGTGGGAGCGCAGCTTTTTCTTGAAACCCCCAACGTTGACGCTGATCTCACTATCCTCGAAGTTGGCTTCGGACAAATCCGACAGGCTCTGGCCAGTCATCGTGGGGAGACCCGGGACACTGACGGGGGCTACACCTAAAATTTGAGGGAACAGGGAGGAGGCGATGAGCGGCGGTGGGAAAGGGACACACATCCCTAGCTGGGATTTCCCTATCCTCTCCTCTCCACCCCCCCCCCCCCAACCTCCGGCGGCAAGATTTCAGGATCACATCGTGCATTCTAACGTAACGGTTCCTGGGGATGGATCAGGCTTTTGCTAGTTTCTGTTCGGTGATTTTTTTTTTCTGGTTTCGTCGGGGGTGAAATGGAGTGGGGTGGGGATTGACCTCCTTGTAAATGTTGGAAGTGGACCCGTCCATCCCTTGGTACGATATTGTCTCGGAGTGTTTCTGTGGGGTGTGGCAGTGGCTAACCACATCTTCCACCCCTCTTCCCTCAGGTCCCCTCACTCCATTGACACTTGGGCAATTTTTTTTTTGCTTATGTTGGACAGCTCAGTGAACTATCCTTTGCATCTCTGATTCTGACAGCAGTCGCATTGGAGGTAAATGTAAGCTGCTAAAGGGTCACAGTAGGCTTAAGATACCCCTCTTTTCCCCAACCTACCCAATCCAACACGGTCCCTGAGAACTGGACGATTTGATTAAGAGAAAGTAGGCTTTAGATGGCTATGTAGAAGGTGTGAAACAAAAATAATTGTTGTCTTATCTTTTCAAATAAGGAAATGGTCATTTAATGCCCACCACTCTTTTCCCCGCCTAGAGTGTTCTACCTCGCCAGCGCTTCTTCATGGGCAGCTGAAGAGCCGTGTCTGCGTGTGTGTGTGTGTGTGTGTGTGTGTGTGTGTGTGTGTGTGTGTCCCTCCTGTTACCTCCCTTAGTTCTCCATCCTTCTTGTCAGCTAATCAGGAACCGGTTCTACCCTGGCCCTCTTTTCTTTCCTGGCTCCGCGCCCCAGAGCCTCGTGCGCTGCGCGCTGAGCTCCCTGAATTTTTTCATCTCTCCCCCCCCCACCCCAGCAAAGCTGATTCTCGGAGAAGAGGGAGTCAGCTCTTACCTGCAGTCTCGGGGATCGGTTGGAGATCCAAGTGCGAAACTTCACAGACCACCTTCTTAGCATTGCTGCTCCTGCTGTTGCTGATGCTGCCCACTGGATGTTCGTGTGTGTCTGTTTGCGCGTGTCTGTGTGTGTGTGTGTCTGTCAGTGTGTGTGTGTGTGTGTGTCTGTCTGTCTGTCTCTAGCAGGAGGGATTCGGGGCGATGTCTCCTGTTTGTCTTCCAAGCTTGGGTGATCAGAGAACTGCCAGCTGCTCGTGCCCAGAGTTGAGAGGCTGCTCCTTGGCCTTGGATTTGGGGGAGTTACCCCCGACCCCAGACCCACCTCCCTCTCTCTGCAGCACCAGCCGCTCCCTCAGTGGGGGCTGCAGCTGCCCGCTCGGTCAGGGAGCCTCTGAGGGTGTGGGCTGCTGCGGGAGCTTAGAAGATGCCATCTCCCGGGGCTGGAGGAGCCCGACCGCCAGGCCGGGCTAGGCGGCTGGTGCTGAAGGGACAGCTCCCGGGTCCCGGCGGACCCTGGCAGCAGCCGCCTCTGTCGTTGTTGCTGCTGCGGCAGCCGCCGCGGCTCCTGCACTCAGCCTGGGCGTCATGGCGACCACCGCCTATGCCCCCACCTCAGCGCTCAACTGACTCTCCCCCAAGGAGTCCGCTCCAGTCTACCGTGAACCCCACAGGTGCCTCAGCCCACTTCCCCTGGCCGTGGCCCCTCCCACCAAAACAATATTCTCCAGAACCCGGGGTAGCCCCAGGTGGCCTAATCCTCCAAGATCCCGGGGGGCGGAGGGGGGGGGCAGCTAGCTTTTACTCTTTCCCAGAAGACTGGCCTGATGATGTAGGGACATGGAGATTAGGGTAGGGGTGGGTTCAGGTTGGGGGAGAGGCACACAATTTGAGAAGAATTCGTGTTTTTCCCTGGCTGTGCCAGAACCGGACAGCTCTGAGGGGTTGGAGATGTCAAACCTTTTTCCCGCCTGAAGAAAGTTTCTGGAGGCTTCCTAAGCAGCATGGGGGAAGGGGAGTGGGAAGGAGGAAAGAACGGAAAATGGTAGCCCCCCCCCCCCCCAACAGCTTTTCGGAGTAGAGATGGTGGGGAAATCGGAAGCCCTATCTATATACGTGTGTTGTCTTCAACATGGAGCTATTTCTCTGCACAAAATGGGAATTGTGTTTACGTGCAGGTGCTATTTGTAGAAGTTGCGTTGTGTAGGTACAGAGTAGGAGCTATGTGCTGTGGGTGCCACATGTACTGAGTGTGCACGGTGTGAGAACTGTGTGTGCATAATATAGGAAGTGTGTGTGACCTTGTCAGGTGCTTATGTAAGTGGATGAGATGGCTGCTATGTATGGACATGGGAGATGTATGGAAGTTTATTTACTCTGTGTTCATCAAGGGAAATCTGTGTGTATAGATAGTAAGATAGCTCGGTGAGGGTATATGATTGTGGTGTAGCAGTTGTGTTTGTACACTTGTTCAGGCTGTTCACAATGCCTAGAATTCTTCCTTGTCACCACTTGAAACCTTCCCCCACTCCTTTAATTGGTAACAACTTTCATTTTCAGATTTCATATAGCACTTTGTTTTAACCATGCTATAGTGTGTTGCAGCAATCTTTGAGAGTGTCTTAGCTCCCTAATTTCTTGTTTGTATTATGTTTTCTCCAATACCTAGAACAGTCCTCTACATGCGGTAGGCATTTAGTTTTATTGCACAGTATGTATATACAGTGAACTGTTCTAAGTGTAGAATATGGGATGCATGTGTATGTGTTAAGGGAGTCATCTGTATGCGGATGCCATGTGGGAGCTTAGTTTGTAAGTGCTAAGTTTGGAGTCATATGATCTACTCTTAAATCCTGGCTCAGTCATAATTCTACCTGTGTGACCTTGAAAGTCATCTAATCTCTCTGAGCCTCCATTTATTTAATCTGTAAAATGAAAAAACTGGACTAGATCAGTGGTGTCAAACTCAAAATAGACACAATTCCCTACAGCTTGCAGATAATCTTAAAAAAACACAAATTAACATTAATTATGTTGCATTGTATGGTTTTCTTTTATTAACCATTTCCCAATCACATTTTAATCTGGTTCAGGCAGTAGCAAGGTTTGTGACACTTCTTGATTAGATGGCCACTAAGATCTCATTAAGAGCTAAAAAAAATCAACCTGGGCACAGCCTATTCTCAAGGAATATACCTGCCTGAATCTTGATGGCTTTATTCTAGGGTCATGTTTTTCCAGTGATCTTCATCTTCAAGATGGTGGGTCCAGGTTGAGTTGTAATTATCCTGGAGAATTGGTCTCCAGTTCCTATCTTCCCTTGGTCATACTGCCTGTTTCTCCTTTCTTTTTCACTAGGACCACCTCTATAGCAGGGAATGATGGCAGCAGTCATTCTATACAGCAAGCAATAATCAAAAAATGGATTTGCTACATTGGATCAAAAGGTTTGGGAAAAATACAAACCTAAAAAGCAAATGCATAGACAGTGCTGGGATCTGCACAAGTCCACTGCAGCTGCAAATTCAAAGACAGCCTTTCTCTCCATGTGCACAGTACATAATGCAGGCTGTTGGCTCTGCACTGATCTTCTTAGCCTCACCCACTAGGTTGGAAATCATCATCAATAGCATTACCTTTAAACATGGAACACAGTTCTAGGGCAGAATCTGTTTCTACAACACTGACCTTTATTCAGTGTTCTCCTCTCTCCAGGAATGACTTAACATGATTGGTTATCTCAGACACCTGCCTACCGTCAGAAACACCTTGAGTCTCTATTCTTGTAGGTGGTGCTCCTCTCAGTATATGTTATTGAAAGATTGTTTATCTTTATGATTTTCATGTCCAGGGAATGTGAGGATGAGAGAGCATATATCCTCTCTTATCAGACTTTTAATGTTTGTCGTTTCTTCAGAGAGCTTTATATGTGTGAATGTGTTTTTTCCCCCAAATATTCCACATGCTCTGGTTTAAGTATGTCTGATACACAAATGTTTCTGGCATCATGTAAGTTCTCTGTGTGTGCCCATATGCACCCCCCCCGAATCCTTTTTTGCTGTTTTTTGGCTTTAAATTTTCCTCTCCTTTATCTCCTGTATTTTGGTTGCATATATTTTCCTCTTCCCTTTTGGTCTATGTGTGTCTACTAAATATGTCGCACACCCCCAATTGGTTTTCTTTGTCTATGTCTTTCCCTTAATATTTTTCTAACCTATGTATGTCATATCTATGACAGATTTCCTGGTGTGTGTCTGCTGAGTGTCTAACAGCCCCTCACTATGTGTGTATTCTGTTCTTTGTGTTAGCTCTTCCCTTTGTGCTTATCTATTAACTATATTGCTGTCTCTTTCTCCACTGTTATATCACTCCCACCCCCTGCTTTGTGCAGCTCTCTGCTTCATTTTATATTTGTTTTTCCCTGCTGTGTGTCACCCTCAGTTCTTTGCTTATTGTGAGTTCTATGTGGTAGGCTGTCTCTGTTTTTCCTTCCCTCTCTCAGCATAAGCCTCATCTTCTTTCTCTGTGGTTCACAGTACTCTTATCTATTCACTGTTTCTCCATATTTCGGTTTTTATATATTATGTCTGTGTGCATATGTGTATCATCTTCTCTCACCTTTCTTTCTTCCTTTATTTTAGTCCTTCTTCTCTCTAGGTTAAAAAAAATCTTGATGTCATTTCTTTTTTGTTTGAAGGTCCCTGAATTTCCCAACTCTGCTTATCTACTTGCCTCCTCCCATTCAGGTTTGGTTTTTGTTCTTTCTCACCCTCATTTTGCCTTGTGTATGCAGCAGGATTTCCCCACCTAACTCCACCCCCGATATAACTTCTCCCCACTCTCTCATGGAATACAATTTGGCTTCTGCCTTTCTCTTTGTTTTTCACAATTCCACACCCATACAATCTGCTACTGGGGTACTGCTGGGATCGTTGCTGTCCTCCTCCATTTGACATTATCAGTGGGCATTTTCTTTTTTTTCCTATTTACCTTTCTTTCTCTCTGCCCTCTACTCCCATTAGCCCCAAACTGTCACCCTGCTCTCTCCTCTGATGCTAGCACTTCCAACCTGCCCCGTTCCATGCCTGGCAGAGAGAGCCTCATGTGAACTCAGAAGCTGAGCTGTGTTACTCACACCAGACAGCCATGATACGTGGCTGGGTTGCTGCCAGGTTACTTGAGCTGTCTCTTTTTTGATCTTCCTTATAAGGACTGAAGAGCAAAATTCCTGACCTTCCCTATACAGGTGGAATTGATTGTGAGTCTTCAGGCCCAGTGGGAAAGGGGTTATTTCAGCACATCATTTATTTATTGGAAAGGACAAGAAAGAAACACTGTGTTCCTGACAGCTGCGTTTGTGTAGGGTTAAGTGTATGTGACAGGCAGAGTCACTTGTTTATTTCCCAGTGACTACAGCCAGAAGAGAAATGGAAATGCCTTCCTCCTTTTCTTTCCAGAGGGAATCTGCTTTTGTCTATTGTTTGTTTATAGGTCTATGTCCTGTTCTTAAAACACAGTGCCCTTTTGTGGGTGCAGAATCTCAACTGTGTTTCTGTGAAGAAGTAGGCTGAGACAGTAATAGAGTCCAGTAATAGAGTTCATGTAAGGGGATGGTGAGGAGAAAGGAGAGCATTCAGGGAAGCTGGGGAACCCAGGTCTGCAGGGGTTAATGAACCCCAGGCATGGCTTACAGCCTAAATCCTCCGCACCTGGGTGCCTATTATTTCTCTTCCACTCCTGCCAGATCACTGATCTCTCTGCTGCATCCCACACCTCTTGGGCTCAGCTTCTTCAGTGATAGGCGAGAAGGTTGCATTGGTGGTAGTGGCAGCTAAACAGACTGTATCTGCCTGACCTATATTTTCCCACTGCAGAAAAAAGCTCAAGTCTTTACTGCTTCTTCCAGGTATTCAAAAGGCGTGTGCACCTGCAACACATCCCTCTTGTAGCCTGATCACTGGTTCCCCAACCCAGGATATCAGCCAACTTTCCTTCCTCTACTGCTCTCTGTCACAAGCCAATTACTTTGTTTGCCTAAGGCTGAAACTGGTTCTATGTGTTCACTCTATAAGATCATTAAGTTATCCTTTCACCCTTCTCCATTTTCCATTTCACTCTTCTCCATGAGAACAAAGGGATTGGAGAAAGTTGTTGGTCCTGAAGGAAACTACTTACCCCATACCTGGCTACTTACCTGAGAATTTGAGATTCTCAGCACTATTGAAGCTATGTACTATGCCTTGTTCAGATTGTATCCCACTCTATACTTATTAAAGTAGATACTGGATAGGTATTATTGGTTGATGAGGAAAAAAAACAGGAGAAATTCCATTGTGGAGAAAGGAATTAATAAAGATTATATCATAATAACTAACCTTGATAAAAGATTTAAAGTGCTTTATATAAACTCTCATTTGAAACTCACAATAAATTTAAGAGGTAAATGGAATTATTTCCATTTTATAGATGGAAACTGAGGCCTAGAGATGTTAAATGGTGTGCTTAGTTTCCACCACTTATTAAATGTCCAAAGCAGAGTTCAAAATTAGGTTTTCCTCCAACTTCTACCATTTCCTCTCTCATACTCTATCTTCTGACTCATTGATTCCTGACTCTCTCTTGACCACATTGTATCTTTGACTGCTCTTTTCAGTACTAGTTATACTTTCAATCCTTTCCCCTGGCTCATTGGTCTTGAGTGGTGTCAGAATAATATATATACTGTGCTGCTTATTGCAATTATCCTTCCTCCATTATCACTCAGTGCCTTTCCTCCTTTAACATAAATGCAATCCAAATTTATTGCCCAATCCTGATTCCTGTAACTTATCTGCTACTCCCAGAATATTCTTCTTCCCTTCTCAATTAATTTAATCTGACTCATTGTTTTACTTCACCTGAACTCCTGTCTTCCTTCTAAGGGATTTCAGCATGCATGTTGATTATCCCTCAAACCAGTAAGTTCCTCAAGCTACTCAATACTCATGATCTCCTCTTCCACTTCAATGGGATGGTCCAGTAGATAAATCACTAGACTTGAACTTGAGAACATCTAAGTTCAAATTTTGCCTCTGACCCCGGAACAAGCCACTTAAATGTTATCTGCCTCAGCTTCCTCATCTGTAAGGTGGAGAGAATAGCAGTGGTTGTGAGGATCAAATGAGAGACTATTATTGAAGTGTTATGTGAGCCATAAAGCACTACATAAATTCTAGCTATTATCATACCCTTTATCTTACTATCTACATCAAGTATTCTACTTTAATGTTCAAAAATTCTGAGTTTCTTTTATCTGAATATAATCTTTTATCTTCCTTCTTTCCTTGGGCCTGATTCATTCTAAATCTATCCTTGCTTATGACATTTAGTCCCTCCATTTGACAGTATTAACCCAAAGCATTGTCCCTGCACTAGCTATGCCCTCCTCTCTTCTCAATCTCACCATATAGTGAATCAATACTATTCTATGTAGACTCTTTACTACTCTCAAATGCCCTGTTCCCTTGTCCTATCTCTAGTTATGCCTTGCCAACCCAATCCTTGATTATTCTTACCACCTGCCTCTTTCACTACAGAAGCTGAGCAGAACTGGAGAAAATCACAAACCAAGTAAACCATGCTTTCAAAATTTAGACTAGGTAATTTCAACTGGGACCACACTAGAGTAGAAAGG
Source organism: Macrotis lagotis (assembly GCF_037893015.1). Taxonomy (NCBI): domain Eukaryota; kingdom Metazoa; phylum Chordata; class Mammalia; order Peramelemorphia; family Peramelidae; genus Macrotis; species Macrotis lagotis. Next base: position 552,635,655 of record NC_133666.1, on the reverse strand, counting down.
AAATCTTACTGTTACCCCCAACTGACTGATCATTGAATCACCAACAGTGGCTTTTCCAAATCTTTTTTTCTCTCTCAAGAATTTCATGATTCCCTCCTCCCCACACTGAGCTGGTCATCACTTCATACTGTGTTGAGTTGCACTTCTGGATTCCCTCAATCTTCCCCAGGTGATCATTAGAGGGGTGGGAGACAAGGATGACAAAGGAGACAGGTATTCCCTCAAAATCTCCAAGTGCTCCATTTATTTACCAAAACATCTATGCTTAAATACCTTTCCAGTCTCTAATCCACTCCCACTCCTGTGGCACTTAGTAAGATAAGACTCTGGTGTTCAAGACACAAGTAAAGATAATTTATAATTCTCCCATACACAATGGTTCCCAACAATACTGCACTAAAAAAAAAAGACCATTTGCTGAGAAGTCCCTCAATCTTCTCTCACATCCCTCTGATGTTGCCTCTCACCATATTCTTCACTGTAGTGTCTAAAGATGAGCTAGTCCATGAGGTTTCCAAGTTCAAACTTTCTACCTATACCCTTGATCTCATTCCTTCCTGTCTTGCCAAAAAACTTTTTCATGGAGAACTCACACAAGGCAAGTATTCATAAGGGGGTGAGAAGAAGCAATACTGAGACACACTGAAGGGTCATTGAAGAACTTTAGAATTAATTGTACAGCAGTGGAGATAGTGGCACAGGACCACCAGCATGGCATGCCCTCATCACTGAGCATGCTGCACTCTATGAGGAAGGCAGAATTGAAGCAGTTCAAAAGAAACATGACATGTAAGTTCAGAGTATCCACCCAAGTGTTCACATGGACTATTTGTGCCCAACCTGTGATAGAGCATTCTGAGCTTGTATTGGGCTGATCAACCAGTCTGACACACTGTAATTTGTCTCAAAAATAGTGCTGTCATTTTGGTCTTCTTTGATAACAAAGGACAAGAAACAAGCTGTACTATCATTCACACTATCTCTCTTATCTTCAATCTCTCCCTAGATAGTGGTTACATCCTTGTTGCAATATTAAACACTCTTCTTCCATTCTTTAAAAAATGCTCACTATATTCTTCCATTTCTCCCCTTTGGGTTTTTGGGATTATTATCTTGGTTCCCTTCCTATCTATCAAACCAATTTTTCCTGGTTCCTTTTTGATGAGTCTTCATTCATGCCATGTTCATTAATTGTGAACTTCCCCCTACACTTGGTATTTGAACTTATTCCCTTTTCTCTCTAGAATCTTTCATGGTGTTCTCATTAGCTCCAGTGGGTTCAATTATCACTACTATAAAAATGATTCCCACATATATTTATCTGGCTCCAGTCTTTCTCTAGAGTTTCATTCCTGTATCACAAACACCCTATGGAACATTTTGAAATGAATGACTAGTAGGAATCTCATACCTAACATGACCAAAATAGAACTCATTATAAACAGACTAAAAAATCTATCCCCTAGTTAAAACTTCCCTATCATTGTTGAGGTACCATTCTCCATCCTTCTACCCAGATTTGAAAATTTGGTATCATCTTGACTCCTCTCTTGTCTTCTTGACTCTCACTCATAATCAGTTGCCATCTCTACTTTCTTCTGCACATATTTTCATCACCATTTTAGTTCAGGCACTCATCACTATTCCTATATCTGAGATGAAAGGTGATGAACTAAAATAATGATAAAATATGTTCATAAAGACAAGTAGAGATTGGAGAGATTTTCCATAATATGAGATATTTTGTGAAAGAATAAATTACAAAATTTGGCAACTGATTATGAGTGAGAGTGAGGAGTCAAGATGACACCAAGTTTTCAAATCAACAACAACATCCTACACACAGAAGCTTAAGTGATTTTTCTAGAACATAAGTCTGATCATGTCACCTTTCTTTCTATTCAATAAACTCTGTTGGCTTCATTGGCCTAGAATCAGACATAACCTCCTTCAGCTTCTAAAGCTCTTTAAAACTTGACTCCTTTTTAGCCTTTTAATAAATTGCTCTCTTCCAGCCATACTGGTGGACTTTGCTGTTCTTCACATGGGAGGCTCCATCTCTATTCTCCATAGGAAGCTCTTTCTCCTAACTTTGCCTCTCGGAATTCTTGGCTTCCTTTAAAACTCAGTTCCAGAGTCATGAGGCTTCTTCCCTTCCTCCATTATCAGAGCCAATTCTTCTCTTCTGTATTTATCTGGCATGGACAGATTTATGTATATGTTTTCTTCCCCATTTGAAAATAAACTCCTTGAGGGCAGGGAATGAGTTTTTTTTTTCTTACTGTTTGTATCTTAATTGTTACAGTGTCTATCAAATACCAAGTACCTAGTAAATGCTTTTTAATTGGTTAGCTACTACACCACAGTGCCAGCATCTGCTTATTAGAAGGAATCATCAGCTTTGTCACCTATCTTGACCTCAGTTTTCTCATCTGTAATATGAAAAGATTGGAGATGATGTCCTCTCCAACTCTGAATGTTTTCTCATTAAAAAAGCCATCTGTAATTGTGGCTTCCACTTCCTCACTTCCCACTCACTCCTCAGTCCCTAGTAATCTGGATTCTGACATCACCACTCAACTGAAACTGCTCTTTCCAAGGTTACCAACCACTTTTCAATAACTAAATCAATTGGCATTTTCTTCTTATCATTTATGACAACTCTGTAACACTCAATACTATTGGCCACTCCTTCCCCCTGAAAACTCTCCTCTGTAAGCTCTCCTAATGCCATTCTTTTTTTTCTCCTTTCTGCCTGACTCTTCCTTCTCAGTTTTCTTTGCTGGAGCAAAGTCAGAGCACTCTTCTCTCTCTCTCCTCTCATAGTCTCTTTCCATCTATCATTTCTTTGTCACTGTCTCTTTCTCTGATCTGTGTTCAGTGATCACCTCTCTGTGAATAATGACCTCTCTCTCTCTCTCTCTCTCTCTCTCTCTCTCTCTCTCTCTCTCCTCAGTTTCAGTCCAATTGACTGCTAAATTTCTCTCCCTCTTGAAATCCCTCTGCCCTCTCAAACATTACTTGCAAAACACATGCCTTTTTCTGTTGAGGGTTCCATCTTAATTAGACTATGAACTCATAGGAAATTAGGTTGAGCCTCTGGTGACTTAAAGAAATTTACTGTGAGTTTTAAGTCAGTTTTTGGGAACACAAAGAGAAACAAACAGGCAAGATTGCATTGCATTAATGTGTAGAGTACCCAGAGAAGCAGGTTCTATAACTTCAAGACAGATCCTGGTTCAAAACTTAGGGTCATCCTCAACTCTGTCTGCCTACTCAACTCCTCACCCCCTACTATGCATTTGTGACTACTGTCTTGATTTTACCTGCACCGTATCTGTTCCTTTGTTTCCACTTCTGTAGCCCCATCCTAATTCAGGTCCTCAACACTTCTCTCACTTGGACCATTGCAATAGCTTCTTATCTGACCCTGCCTTCAAATTCTTTCCTTCTCCAATCTCCTTGACAAAGAGAGTTAATGTATTGGACTGGGAAGCTTTATGAAATTGGACTCTAGGTTTTGAAACTTGCTCTGTCCCTTAACTATGAGCAAGTCACTTAAACTTTGGCTGTTTCCTCAACTGCAAAATGGGTATATTAACACCAACTTCATAGGATTGTGGTGAGGATCAAATAAAATAACATTTCATTATATAGATGAGGAACTGAGGCAAATTGGGTTGTGATTTACTCAGGGTCATACAGCTAGTGAATGTCTGAGGTCAGATTGGATTCAGGAAGATGAGTCTTCTTGATTGTGGACCCTGTACTATTCACTATGGTACCACCTAGTTTCCCTATTACTCTATTTCATTCTAAAAACATATATTGTGGGTCTTCATCATGCTGCTGCTGCTGCTGATGATGATGATATAGCTAACACTTATCTGGCACTTTTAAGATTCAGAAAGCACTTTTGGCAACGAATATGTCTGAAGTGCTTTATAGCATGAAGGGCACGAGACTCTAGGACTACAAGTAGAAAGGCAAGAATCTACTCACAAGACGTTTATATTCTAATGAGGAAAAAACATGTAAAAAGGAACTAAAAGGATGAGGGAGTACCTACATTTATGGTCACAGTTTCTGGAAGGGTCACCAGCACAGCCAGGAGGGAAATGAAGCTTGGCCAGTGTGGGAACCTTCCATAAAACCAAGTCCTTAGAAGGAACTCACCAGTGAGAGAAGGAAGCTAGCGTGACAGAGAAAGATCCCAGTTGAGCAACCCCCAGGAGCTAAGGAAAGGTTCATGATAAATAGGTAGCTGTGGCATGATGAAAAGTATGGAGAGTCAGAAGCAGATCCTGGAGAGGGAATTTTGTATAATGTGAGGACAACAATGCTGTAATGCTCTGATGCTGTACATTTTACCAAAGAGACCAGGAGAAGATAAGTTACTTCCTTAGGGTCACATGAATAATATTTAAGGCAGAATTTGAACTCAGTTCTACCTGACTATGAATCCAGTACTTACCCTCCCATTAAGAATATAGGAGCCCTAAACCAGTGCAAGGAAAGTTATGTTGTTTTTCTTTATTAGAAAGCAAGTTCCTTGAAGGTAGAGATTGTTTTGCTTTCTTGTATTCATCTAACCAGTTAGCTTAATATTTTATCTACCTATTTATTTTTGTTATTGTTCAGTTGCCTTTAGGTGTGTGTGTGCGTTTCTCTGTGATCCTGTCTGGGATTTTCTTGGCAAAGATAGTGGAGTGAGTCTGGAGACTAGATTTGAACTAAGGTCTTTCTGACTTCAGGCCCACTACTTTATCCATTGTGCCACTGAGCATCTATTTATCTTTTTACCTAACTATCCATCTGTCCACCAACCATCTGTCGCTGCTAGCCAGGCACCCTGTGTGGGTGTGGCTTCAAACTACAGATAACAAATATTCCAAGGCTGGGCACACTTAAAATTGTCCCTTTGCTTACTGAGCCTGTGTTTCCTCCTTTGCCTTGTGGATTTGGGACTGATCTGAAAGTTTTGCTTTGACAAAAACCACCCTTGTCCTTTGTCTGTCTACCCGTAAGGTATTCCAACAGCCTCAAATCTTTAAATGTTTTGAGGCAGGATGTGCAGGAATAAGCCTGTCAGATCTGCTGCAGAAGAAAGACAAGAGAGGCGGGGTGTTCCCCACAAGTGAGAAAACTCCAATTCACGCTCTTCCCCCAAGCCAAGAACATGGGGCTAATTTTTCATTCCTCTGCTTCGATGGGACCCAGGCATCTCAAGCTAAACATAGGCATCGAGGAATGTAAATAATGATGTGTTTTTCTTAATTTAGGGAAGTTTCAATTAAATCTTGCTAAAATGGAAAAAAAAAGCCCAGCTATTTTTACCAGAGTAGGGAACTACTCGATTAGGCAAGATAGGGAGGTGGGAGGATAAGAATGCCAGGGATAGAAATGCCACCTACCAGGGTCTGTCCAACTGGCCAACAGCACAGAATTAGCCTTTTGTATTATCTCTCCTGACAGAGAAGATAAACCCTCCTTAACTGGATGTTTCCTTCCTTTGTTTGCCATCATCCTTTTTAAGGAAATAATTCTAACCAGCTGGAGGAAAAGCCAGACTGACTTTCTGAAAAGTCTAACTTAATAACACAAAGGCAATACTCATAGAATATTGGAAGAGTAGAGTTGGAAATGTTAACAATTCTAAATCTACTCTGGCTTCCAAATAGCCACCTCTCCCAAATTCAAGTTCGTCTGATATTTAATATCTTACCCAATTTGACACTATCCTGTCACCAGTTTTATCTCCTTCTACTCCATAGGACCAAAGATGTAGAGTTGGAAGAGATCATGGTGTACCATCTAGTTAAATCACCTCATTTTTACAGATGAGTAAATGAAGGCTCAGAGATGTTGTCCAACATTACATAGTATGAGACACTCAGGCCTGAGTCCCAAGTTCTCTAACTCCAAAAGCAACATACTCACTACCATAACACCAACCTCATACCCAACCAAATTCTTTGTCATTCTCAAGAATATACCTGAAGTTGTTCCTCTGTGCCTGGAATGTTCTCTCTCCCCTATTTTGCTTCTTAACTTTTCTTCTCCTTTAAATGCCCCCTTTTCCAGGAGATCTTATCTCAAAAATGGTTAAAGATTTTTCCCTCCCCAAATTCCATGCAATATTTTGTTTAGCACTTCTCTAATGGATTATTTTGTATTATAGCTATTTGCATATTTTATCTGCTTAATAGACCACAAGCTCCAGAAGGAGCACAGGAATTCCTCGTTCTTTGGATGATTCTGTCTTTTCTAAATTTTGTATCTTTATGATGAAACTTGATTTGTATTTGAATGGAACAAAAATTGAATTTATTTTTACAGGTGTTCTAATTTAGTCTTGTTGCCAATCTGAAATGGAAGACCATCTGGCCTAGGGGTTCTTAATTTTTTTTTTTGCATAATGTGTCCCTTTTGCAATCTGGCAAAAACAATGAATCCTTCTTAGAATAATGCTTTTAAATGAATAAAATAAAGTGCAAATGGCTACAAAAGAAACCAAATATAATGAAAGAGTAACCTGTCTGTCCATCTATCTATCCACCTGTCCATCTGTCTGTATATATAGATATTAATATATTTATATATATGAATATATGTATGTATACCAAGTTTATGGGTCCTAGGTTAAGAGACTCTGGCCAAGTCTAAGCTATTGATGAGCAAGAGCCCCACTCTCCCTACAATTACAATCCCTATAATCCAGATTCTGCTAGAAGACTTCTAAGTGAAGAGGAACAACACATTTCAGGGCTGCTAGGTGGCACAGTGGATAAAGCACCGGCCTTGGAGTCAGGAGTACCTGGGTTCAAATCCGGTCTCAGACATTTAATAATTACCTAGCTGTGTGGCCTTGGGCAAGCCACTTAACCCTATTTGCCTTGCAAAAACCTAAAAAAAAAAGAACAACACATTTCACTGAAAATGGTCCTAATTGTTAGAAAGTTTTCCTTGTAGTGAGTCTGAAACTCCCACCTATTGCTCCTAATTCTGCCCTCTGAAGTCATCAAGACACTTCCACATATTCAAATAGATTTTGCATCTGGGGACATCACCATCTTCGTCCATATCTAGCCGCCAGAGTCAAATGGCTCCAGAGGAGAAAGTGAGGTTGATGACTTGGTAGGTCTGCCCCTTCACTTCAATTCACTTTGAATGTCATGGCATCACCACCTTGGTATCCTCTTTAAGTGTAAAGGACAAACAACAAATAGACCTATCCTAACCCCCTCTTCTTCCTCCCTCACCCAACCTCAGACTCTCCTCTCCTCTAATTGAGTTATAAAGACTGTATTTTCTTCTCTATTGTGCTAATGCTATTTATGGCTTGATAGCACTTAGCATATTATCTTACAGATAATAGGTACTTAATATATGTTTCTTCATGACTTAAAATTCCTACAGGTGTCAAGCCATACAAAATATAATCAAAAAAATATCCAAAAATAAAGTTTTGCTAGTTATAATTAGTGGTATATCGTACGTATGAGGGTGTCCAAATTCAAAGAATCATAGATCTGGAGCTGGAAGGGACCACAGAGTCCTTCTAGTTCAGCCTTTTTATAAATGAGAAAACACAGGCTTAGATGGTTTAAATGACTGCTTTTCTAAACTCACATAGTTGTGGGCAGGATTTGAATTCAGGTCCTCCAATTACAGAGCAGTAGACTTTCTATTGTACCTATTGAAATGAGCTTTTGTCCATGATATTGACCTTATAAAACAAAGACCCAGACAGAACTTAAATATCCAAAAAAAAAGTATTAAAATTTTCACCTTGGGGGGAGAGATATGCATTTATCCTAATGAAGTTGTGATGAAGTTTCAGTCACTTTTCAATTGTGTCTAACTTTTCATGACCTCATTTGAGATTTTCTTGGCAAAGATACTAGGGTGGTTTGCTATTTCCTTCTCCAACTCATTTTACAAATGAGGAAACCAAAGCAAACAGGGTTAAGTGACTGGCCCAGGGTCACATAGCTAAAAAGTGTCTGAGGCCATATTTGAACACAGGAAGATGAATCTAACTTTAGGCCCAGATCTTTCTTCCCTGCTCCACCTAACTACCCAAAGATATTGCTTTAGCTCAATGTATTTCTGGATGTCTTCTGGAATTACTTTTAGTAACTGAATATTATTTGGAGAATTTTCCCTGATAATATGTGCTAGCTATTAAGAGCTATTATATATTTGCATGTATAAATTCTTATTTATTTGTGAAATATTAGTTTCCTTTCTACTCATTCTTGCATGTCAGTATACATTAGCCCAGAATATTTACTCTCACAATGTCTAGTGCAGTGTAAGAGCTAACTTTGGAACTTGCCTGTGGAAATTCAATAGCTGTGTGACTTTTGACAAGTGACTTTCTCAACCTCAATTTCATTATCTGTAAAATGGGGGGAATAATTGTACCCACTCATTGTTGTGAATGCCAAATGAGAAAATAAATGGGCTTAAGGTGCTATATAATAGCAAATCATCATTTTTAACATACATTAGTTAAACATCTATGTGATTTAACACTTAGACTAAGATCTCCATTGTGGCTCCCTTTTAAGAACTTTAAAAGGACCTGAAAAGATGACTCAATCCTAAACAAAAACTTCCCTCTATTCCATCTCCCATCCATCTCTATTTTTCTCATTGAATTGAAGAGCACTAAGGGGGCATTCCCTGAGGCAGTCCTCCTCATGTAGGGCAGCTCTCATTGTTAGGAAGTTTTTCTTTAATCATTTCCCTTTCATCCCTCTCAGCCCTAAAATTGTTACTGTGATCCTTAGGTCTTGGCTTGATGCCTTTCTGTCCCTCTCTAAGCATTTGTAATAATCATACCTCACTAGATATCCATACTCTATTCTCATATATCTTACCTCAAAAGAAAGGAAATGGTGGTTTTGTGGGCTAATTGGTGCCTGGGAGAAGTGGCCACCTTACCTGGGAAAGGCATCACCAACTCTTAGATGTAACCACAATGGGGTAGGAGATTGAATGTAATGGGTTTGTTTTTTGAAGCTGATGGTCTCTGGAGGTGGATTATAGCTTTAGGGAGGAGAATGTCAATAAAAGAGGTAATGAAGAATATACTGGTTTCAAGAAAAGAGGAAAAAAGTGCCTGCTAGCTTTGGTTGCTGCCAACCTCAGAAGGTGGTGTGGGGTAAAAGGAGGTGGAGGAAATCACTCGTACTTATTCATAGGCTCCAAGCGGAAACAGAATGATCCTTCTCAGGAATTATCTGCCATTCCATTTATGGTAGGCTTTCCCTGTTTTTAGTTTTATAGGATTTGAATCAGAGATTGTCTGTTTAAAATGCTTTAAACTCACTTTAGCATGCTGGTTTAAAATGTTAGTAACCACCAAAATATATCATCTATGTATCAATGTTTTTCTTCTAACACTCTAGATTAGAATTGATATGGGAAACATAGAAACAGAAAATAAATAAGAATAATCTAATAAGCTTGTAACCAAAACAGTAACTGATTGTGGAGGCCCCAGAGGGCCAAATTCGGCACTGAATTTCACTCCCAGACTTGTCAAACTGTCTCTTTTGTGGAAAGGGGCCATTGAAAGGGTTTGGGAACTAACTACATTTCTTACAATCTAAGCTCAACCTTGGCTTCTTGGCACTTTAGAGAGGAGCCAGAGACATAGTTGAGCCCCAAGGGGCAAATGAGAATGAGCCTGGCTTCTGACCTCATCAGTCAACTGAAATTCTCTCTCCAAACTGCTCTCTCCAAAAATTGCCAATGATCTCCTAATTGCTAAAACTAATGTCTGTTTCCCAGTCCTTATCCTTCTCGACCTTTCGCAACTTTGACATTGTCAATCACCTTTTTCCTCCTTAATATTCTCTTTTCTCAGTTTTCTTGACATTACTCTCTCCTGGTCCTCCTCTAAAAAAAAACACTCCTCAGTCTGGATTTTCACGTTTTCTAGCTGTGGTTGTCTCACAGGACTTTGTCCTGGTTCCTCTACTCTTCTCTATACTATTTCATTTGGTGATCTTATCAGCTCCCAAGAATTCAATTAGGATTCTTGGATCTACAAGTTCAACCCTAACCTCTCTACTGACCTCAGTCTCAGATTTCCAACTATTAGTCATCTCTAACTGGATTACAGTAGATACCTTAAACTCAACCAGTCTAAAACTCACATTTCTCCCCAGACTAACTGTTGACCATATCACCATCCTCCCAGGATGGTAACTCAGCCTCACAACCTATAGCCTTGACTTCTCATTTTCTCTCATTCCCAGATCCTGTTGTCAAATCTTGTCATTTCCATATTAGTAATATTTATTGTGTACAACTCCTTCTCTCCTCTGACACTACTGCTACCAACCTGGTGTGGGTCCTTATCACTTCATATCTGGACTATTGAAGTAGCTTTCTAGTGGGTCCCCTTGCCTGCAGCCTTCCCCCACCCCACTTCAGTCCATCTTGCACTCAGCATCCAAAATGATCTTTCTAAAAGGAGGTCTGGGGGCAGCTAGGTGGTGCAGTGGATAGAGCACGGGCCCTGGAAGCAGGAGGACCTGAGTTCAAATCTGACCTCAGACACTTAATAATTACCTAGCTGTGTGGCCTTGGGCAAGCCACTTAACCCCGTTTGCCTTGAAAAAAACCTAAAAAGAAAACCCTAAAAGGAGGTCTGATCATGTCCTTCTCTCCCACTCCCAGCCCTTGTGACTCCAGTGACTCCCTGTTACCTCTAGGATTAAGTTTTAAATTCTCTGTTTGACATTCAAAGACCTTTGTAACTTGGCTCCTTCCTATCTTCTCAGTCTTCTTACACTTTACTTCCTACTATATACTCTTTGATTTAACAAAACCTTGTCTCTTGTCTGTTCCTTGCAAAAGATGTTCCATTGCCCAACTCTATGCACATTCTTTGGCTGTCCCCCATTCCTGGAATTCACCCCATTCTCATTCCCATGTCCCCATTTCCCTGGCTTCCCTTAAGTCCTAAGTAAAATACAATCTTTTTATAAGAAGCCTTTCCTGTTCTACCTTAATTCTAATGGCTTCTCTGATGATCATTTTCAATTTATCCTGTATATACTATGTGTAGATATGATTGTTTGCATTTTTGTCTCTCCCATTAGACTAACTTCTCAAGGTCAGGGTCATTCTTTTGACTTTTTTTGTAACTCTATCACTTAGGCTGGTATATAATAGGGACTTTATAAATGTTTATTGACTCACTGACTGGCAATATTATCACCCTAGGCATTTGATAAATGATACTTGATTGACTAAATGATTAATTTATGGGAATTAGAGGCAAGAAACTCAGTAGTTAGCACAACATGGATAGGATTTTGAGTCCAGGAAGTTTCTGTAAAACTTTCTTCACATCACCAAAGCCAGGATAGATACATAGAAACCAAATTCCATTACAACAAATTACTAGATTAAGAGGCAGAAAAAACTTTGTTATGACCTGGGTCTGAATCTACTTCTGACTTTGAGTAATGTGAACAACAATGTAGAGGGCTAGACCTTTTCTCCAATCCCCATGACACCCTCAAACCTTTCCAAAAGAGAAATGATGAGTCAATGATAAAGCAACTTCTGCTGTCTATAGTCTAGGACACCCAGGATCCAAAATAAGGTTGGAAAAAACCAAAATTGATCATTATAGATCCTGAGCTCACTCAATGCCACCCCCCCCCATGCTACAGGTAGTGAAATTACACTAGCAGACCCAAGGATGCAACAAAGACTGACATCAAAAAATCATCCCTACACTCTGATCCCTTTTCCCCTCCTTCCAGTACTGTAAAGACCTTGGGTCCAAACTGTTGGAGTTTGTTCAGGCTTCAACAGCCAGCTTGGTCAGAGTCCTTTAGGAACAAAAGCCTGCTGAAGGTTAGAAGCACCAGCCCTGCAAAGCTCTCAAGTACTGGTGTTCCAGAAAACTCCAGACTGGAAACAGCTGGAACAAGACCAAAAAACTGAGGCATAGAGGGAGTGGGACAGGCCACCAAGATAGGTACATAATGAATATAAGGGGTTGTACAACACTCCACCAAGACTGAGGGAAAAATAACAATTGGAATAGAGGCTTAAACTGCTAAGGTGGGAGGAGGCTGAGATGTGTTGAGATCCAATACCCAAGAAAACCACAATCAGAGGGAAGGGGGTCAGAAATTGAGTGATAGGGAAAAATATGAGGGAGAAGAAGACTGAAAGTACCAAAGAGTTTAAGAAGAAGAAAACTCAAAGACCCTGAAAATAAATTGCTACATCAACAGGGAAAATTGTTACAACAGAAGAAAATATAGGCTACAGATCTAGTAAATTAGTTTCGGCATCTTTGACTAAACATTGGAAAATAAAGAAAAATGGCCCAATGTTTGATGAGACAGAGGACTCTGTGAAATTTGAGAACATGGAACCACAAAACCCCATTCCTGAGACGTTTAAATAAATGAAAATTATAAGATCAGAATTCATATCCTCCACAACAAAAATAAACAGAATTAAAAAACTTGTATCTTCCATGGCAACTCTCATCAAAGAAATGAGAGAGAACAGTAGACTGGAAATGCAAGTGCACAGAAATGAAGGACAAGAAGTGAAGCAAAAAATAGTAACATTAAAATAAAATTTTCTTACTATACAAGCAAAACATATTGATCCCAATTATAGGACAAATAGAGACAACCTAAGGGTCACAGACCTTCTAGAAACCCATGTTAGGACCAAAAAAACCCTTAGCACCATAATAAAATAAAACTGTTCAGAACTTCTAAACATAGGAAATGAAATTCCAATTGAAAGAATTTACAGGGGTGGCTAGGTGGCACAGTGGATAGAGCACTGGCCCTGGAATCAGGAGGACCTGAGTTCAAATCCAACCTCAGACACTTAATAATTACCTAGCTGTGTAGCCTTGGGCAAGTCACTTAACCCCATTGCCTTGCAAAAAAATGAAAAAAAAAGAATTTACAGGAAAAAATTCGGGGCTCATCTGCCTTTGATGTTTATTTCACCAGTGTCCTTGGGCAAGTCACTTGATTTCCTTGGGATCCAATTTCCACAACTACAAAATGGGGGGTTTGGACTAGATGACATCTGAAGACATTTCCTGTTCTAGAAATGGGATCTTAGGGGAATATTTTTCTATGTCTCTCTCTCTGCCTTTTTCTATTCCTCTTAATTTTAGTGTCTTTTCTCTGCTAATCATTTCCTATTTATCCTAAATATAGTTTGCTTTTTATGTATTTGTATGTTGTCTCCTCCTTAAGGGCAGGGAATGTCATTTGCCTCTGTTTTTGTGTCTCTACAGCTTAGCACAGTGACTGGCACTTAATAAAATATTGATTATTGATTGATTATCTCTGTCTTTGTCTCTTCTTTCTCCTTCTCTTATATAAAACATATGAAACATATGTACATTGGTATATGTACCCATCCAATATTCCACACATTTCCAATATTATAGGGTAAAGTCAAGTCTTGAATGGTTCAATAAAGGAATATAGAATTTATATATCTACTTAAATTTTTTATAAGGGAAATGAATTATAGGAAATTTCAGACTACTCTATAATCAATTGACAGTAGTATTCCCTAAGGGCCAAGGACAGCACCAGTGCAAAATAGTAATTTAAGTGACCAAAGTTTTTAAATTCTGCCTATTTTGTGTGAAATATTCCTGCTAAGCATATTTCCCCCTAAGGTACTTAGGGGTTCAATTGAGCATGAAAAAAAAATCTTCTGGAGATATGTCTATCTGCTGTGCACAACTACTCCTAGGCTTAGTCCTGATTTATATTCCCTGGGTTTTGTGTGGCATTACCCTTACTCTTTTTGTTTTTCTCTTCCTTTTTTTGTAAAAATAATTGTATTAAAAATAAGAACTTCAACAAAAGGAATCAGATACACAAAAGAGGAAGAAAATCATATGCAAAATCATAGACTCTAAGCTATTTATAATTTATTTACCAGAAAGAAAACTATATGGAGTGCTTTGTAAATATATTTTAGCAAAATATGAATAATGATGTCTAATTTGCCCATTGCCTATATCTGCTTCTGATCTCTTTGCCACCTGGGCACTTATCAGATTATGTTGCTGTCATTTAAACATAGTCTAATTCATTATGGCTGTTATTATTTTAATTCTAGTTTGTTGGTCTGAAATACAGGGAATGGCTTTCTATATTTCTTTATATTCTTCATACTTATCATTCATGGCACAAAAATATTCCATACCATTGACAAATCACAAGTACAACATTTGGCATTTCCCACATTCAATAGTCAATTCATTGACGATTTACTCAATTGTAGGTCCACTGCTTCTCCTCAGCCCAAAAGCAGTGTGATGTAAGGACACAGGAAGAGAGTAACAAGAATCCAAAGGCATCAATGTGTCCTATGAGAGTAGAGAAGGAAACAAAATTTGCCTTGAGAAAATTGTCCCAATCTCCACTTCTGTCTGAAAAGCAGACAGAAATGGTGAAGAAGAAAGGGGACTAGCCCAGGAATCTGGACAGATGTGGATTTGAATTCTAGTTCTGTAGTCCACTAACTACAATTTTGGGCATTTGACTTAAGATCTTAGTTTCAGTTTACTCATCTATAAAATGGTTATGATAATATTGACAATATACTTTCTTGAGGATAACTTGAAGGAGCTAGGGATATTTAGTCAAGAAGAAAGATTAAGAGAGGATGTGGTAGCAGTCTTCAAGGACAGTTTTACAGAAGGTGGAATATACTTTTTCTGCCTTACCCAAGGTCACGCTGCTAGGAAGTATCTGAAACAAAATTTGAACTCAGTTCTTTCCTAATTCCAACATTATGTCCTCTGTGTTACCAGAAGGCTCTCAAGCAAAAATTGAATAACTACATGTTGGGAGGATATTATAAAAGGATTTTTTTCCAGATATGGACTAGACAGACCCAACAAGTTAGGGGATAGCTACCTTCAAGCATATGACATCTTTCCCCAAAAGAATAGGTGGATGAGAAGGACTGAAGCAGGTACTGTAGAGCACTTAAAGCTTGGTTAGATTGAACACACCATCTCTAGTGGTTCTGACCTTTGTCTTGCCACTGGACTTTAAAGACTATAGAAGAAACTGAGGCTGAGAACTTTGTGCAACTCTACCTCTTTTTTTTTTTAGGTTTTTGCAAGGCAAAAGGAGTTAAGTGGCTTGCCCAAGGCCACACAGTTAGGTAAACAACTCTACCTCTTAAACCCAATTTAAACCCAATTCCCATGCAAGTCTTTGGTCCTCTTTGAAAATAAAGGACACAGGGGTGGCTAGGTGGTGCAGTGGATAGAGTATCATCCCTGGAGTCAGGAGTACCTAAGTTCAAATCTAGATTCAGACACTTAATAACTACCTAGCTGTGTGGCCTTGGGCAAGTCACTTAACCCCATTTGCCTTGCAAAAAAAAAAAGAAAATAAAGGACACAAACAATAGACATGTCCTGAAGTTTTTCCCCATAACTTAGGAAAAATATAAAAATATTCTAGGAAACCTCCAAGGCATATTGAAAGGAAAGACCTCTAAACACAAAATTGATATGACCTCTTGTGGTTGTTCAGTCTCCTCTGATTACTTCTCCCAGGAAATCAAAGTCCTTGAATTTTCCTTTGACTGTCTATGTCCTAGCAAATGGACACTCTCCCTCCAAGGGCTCCCTGATCATAATTTTCCATGTGCCTCCCAGAATCTCAAAATTTCCCATTCCCATGAATGATAACCTCATTTTCTATTCTCCAAGTGTTTGTTCTTTACTGACACAAATGATTCTTTAAATGGTAGAATTTCATGCAGTGTTGGGGAGAAGGAACACTTTAATTATTGCGATTCTAATCTCAATTGTTTAAATGACATCATCTCTAAAAATGGGAAATGTAGAAAAATATTGATTCTTATCTCTATTTCTTAAAGAAATTTAACTATTGCAAAATACCATAATGAGGGGCCCAAGAAAGTCCCTAAATAGCCTAAAACAAAATGTTTGATCTCCTTGCCAAGTGAAGCAGCATAGTAACCAAGGACAACCATTTCAGAGTCAGAGTTCATTGTGTACTTATAAAAGTATCTTGTAAACATTATGCATCAATTGAAAAACATTTTAAATGTAAAAACAATTATGGGGAAGGATGAAATATTATTGCCTCACCAAAAAAAGCAAAACTCTGGGAGGGAAATGATCACAGATTTACAATTTGAAGGGACCTTAGAAAAAAATTATTCCAACCATTTCATTTTACCAATGAAGAGACAGAGTCCCAGAGAGATCAGGGGTCACAAAGACACTTAATGACAGAACTAGAATTTAAGCCCAAGTCTGACTCCAAAACCACTGCTGTTTCCATGACACTACTCTAAATAGTTGAACCCTAATTTTGATGTTTATGTTACACTGGTTGTGTAACCTTATGTAAAACACTAGTGTTATTCAATGCATCTGTAAAATAGGGGTAATAGTCCTTGGTCCAGTCATGAGGATCATTTGAAAGAATTGCACATATTTAGAATAGAGAAGAGAAAACTCATTAGAGCCAGAATAGCTGAGTTCAATTTTTGAAGGGCTATTTCTTTGAAGTGGGTTTAGCTTCATTTTGCTTGATTGAGGGAAAAAGTGAAAATAATAGGTAGAAACTTTTTGAGAAGCAGATTTTTGGCTTTGTTTGGACATTTTTTAAAGTGTACAGTTCAGATTATTTTATCCATGCCTTAAACTGATTTTAGAAAGGGAGGGGGAGAAGGAGAATTTGTAAATCTGGAAATGACAATAAGCCCATATAGAAAATAAGAGTTATATAACATATATGTGTTGCAGCTTGTGTCACCTTGGGGCCCTATCAGTGACAACCTCCCTCCCAGAGGGGAGCTGAGAATAAGGAGTCAAGCCACACTGCCTTATGCCTCCAACTCAAATTTTTTACTGCTTAGCTTCTACATATATACTGTTAGGTCTTCTGAGGTAGAACAAAGGAAAATGAGGGAATGGGGGATACAAGCAGGTCTACGTGCAGCACTTGGCATTACAGGATAAGGGGGTACGTTAGGGGAGAGGTGGTAAAATACAGTTGTGTCCTGTGTCCTTGGGCCGTGGGCAGAAAGACCAGCTCCCAAGGACTCCAGCTCACCTTATCTCTCAGAGCGGCATGCCAGCTCCTGAGACTGAATCCAGGTGGCGGGGCCATTAGAATAGCCTGTGTTCCCACATATATGCTACTGACTTTGAAGTGAAATAATACTTTTGTTAGTTGATCAGTCATGGCTGACTCTTTGTGTACCCACTGGGATTTTCTTGGCAAAGACACCAGAGTAGTTTGCCATTTCCTTCTTCAGCTCATTTTATAGATGAAGAAACTGAGACAACAGGGTTAATGGGTTTGTCTAGGGTCACACATATAGTAATTAAGGTCACATTTGAACCCAAGTCCTTCTGATTTCAGGACCTGCACTATATCTACTATGCCACCTAGTTACTCACTATTTGTGGAACAAACTATTTTACCCTTTTAGTTCTCAACTTCTTGATCTGTAAAATAAGAAGGTTCCTGGACTAATTGGCTATAAAACCATTGAAAGATACACACACACATACACACACACACACACACACACACACACACACACATACATACACGTGTATGTGTGTGTATACATATATCTGTATATATAAATATATCTGTCAACATTTCTGTAGCAATTCATTTGCATTCTCATTAACAGTGGAACAGACAAATTAGTACTCTACTAGAAATGCTGGCTATAGAAATAAGGCAAGAATACTAGATTGAGGGAATAACAAAAGTAAAGGAGAAATAAAAGTATCACTTTTGCAGATTACATGATTGTATACTTAAAGAGTTGATTTAAAAATTAATTGAAATAATAACTTCAGCCAACTTTCAGGAAATGAATTGAATCCACACAAATCAAAAGCATTTCTAATGTCAATTAATCCAACAGAAAGAGATAGAAAAAGAAAGTCCCTTTAATATTACTATATAATGCATAAAGTACTTGGAAGTCTACCTTCCAAGGTTCAGACATTAAGGCAACTATAAGTAACTGCTTCAGAAATAGACTTGAAAAATATTAATTGCTCATGGGTAGGATGCGTTATAATAAAATGACAAAGCTACTTAAATTAATTTACTAATTCAAAGTCATACTAATCAAGCTACTAAAGGATTATTTTAGAAAACTGGAAAAAATAATAATGAAGTTACCTAGAGGAAATAAGGGTCAAGAATCTCAAGAAAAATAATGAAAAGAAATAAGAAGGTAGAAAACTAGCAGTATCAGATATCAAACAAAACTTGTTCTTGTAAAACTTTAAAAACTTAAATAACAACATAAAATAAATTGGTCTCTTGATTCTGCTCATTTCATTCTTTTTTTAGGTTTGTTTTGGGGGGGAGGCAAGGTAATGGGGCTAAGTGGCTTGCCCAAGGCCACACAGCATCTGAGGTTGGATTTGAACTCAGGTCCTCCTGACTCCAGGGTTGGTGCTTTATCCACTGCACTAACTGCCTCCCTCTCTGCAGGAATATTTATGAGAAACAATTTGGTATTTATTTGATTAAGAAACAGAGAGCTAGATTCATGAAACAGATCAAATACACAATTTATAGGGGAAAAAATCTATAAATAATAACTAATATTCAGTAAATACAAAAACCCCAGTACTGAGATAAAGATTTCTTATTTGACAAAAACTTATGGAAAAAGTGGACAACAGTAAAAAGAAATTGGATTTAGACCAACATTTCACACCTTATGCCAAGATCAGCTTGAAATGAGTATGTAATGTAGATATAAAAGGTCATATCACTAAACAAATTAGAGAAACATGGAAAAATTTGCCTATCAGATTTATACATAGGAAAAAAGTTTCTCATCAAACAAAGAATAAAGAGAATCACAGAAGATTAATTTTGACTACATTATTTTTAGTTTTTACAAGAATAAATTCAATAAAGATTAAAAATGAAACAAACAGGAAAATACATCTTTGCAATAAGTTGCTCTTATAAGTTCTTACTTCCAAGACTTATAAGGAATTGATTTATATTTATAAGAAAAATAATGATTCTTCAAATAGCAAGTGATCTAAGGATATGAACAGACAGCTCTCCAGGGGAACAGATAGGCTATAGTCATGAAAAAAAAATGCTCTAAATCACTACTAATTAGGGAGATTCAAATTAAAATAATTCTGAGATTCTGCCTCATACTCATCAGGTTGGCAAAGATGACTAAAATAGAAAATGATGATTGAGAGACTGTGGGAAAACAGGCACATTGATGCATTATTATTTGGAAATATATAAGGAAAGAAATTTGGAATGATATACAAAACGTCACTAAATAGTGACCCAGGAATACTACTCTTAAGTCTATACCCCAAAGAGATAAAAGAAAGGGCAAAAGATCCTCTATGTACAAAAATACTTATAACAGCACTTTTCTGTAGTAGTTTTTTAAAACCCTAGAAATTAGGGGAATTATCATCAATTGGGGAATGACTGAATAAATTGATGCTGTACTATTATTATAGTATAAGAAATGAAGAAATAAATTATTTTAAAAAGACATGGAAAATGTTTATATAAACTAATACAGAATGAAGTGAGAAGATCCAGAAGATAGTGTTAATATCAATATTATAAAAATGAACAATTTTGAGGACTTCTCCAAATTGATAAAGAATGAAATGAAGCAGAATCAAGAGATCAATTTATTTGATGTCATTATTTAAGTTTTTAAAGTTTTTACAAGAACAAATTTATTAAAGCTAATATTAAAAGTGAAATAAACAACATCACTATAAAAACAAATGATTTTGAAAGTTTGTAAGTAACACAATGACTATCTGCAAGGACTGGCGATAAGCAAGCTGAACAGATGGACTTAGAATGTGGAGTGACATATACTGTCTATAGGCATTGAGAGAATCAATTTTGCTTGACTATGCATATTTTTACAAGAAATGTGTATTTCTTTTCTCCCCCCCCCCAATGGGTTGGGAGTGTGTGGAAGGGAGACAAAATAAATTTCTATTATTTAAAAGAATAATAATAAAGGGGGGAGGGTTGGACTACTAATACAAATTGTTGCATGAACTTCAAGATAAGGTCACTGTATGGTTAGTTCTTAACTGTTAAAAAAACCTTTCATGAAGTAAGAGTTATCTATAAGTGTTTGTTATGTAAAAACAAAGCATGTCAATATAACTTTTAAAAAAGGGGCAGCTAGATTGCACAGAAGATGGAACACCAGGCCTGGAGTCAGGAGATCCTGAATTCAAATCTGGTCTCAGACACTTATTAACTGTCCTGGACGAGTCACTTAATCCTGATTAACAACAACAACAACAAAAAAAGATAAAGTAGAACTTAAAAAAATGTGAAAGGTGCTCAAGAATTATTTTTTTCAAGAGATCTAAAAAGGAGAAATATACAAAAGAATGGAAAAGATGCTATGTTTACTCCCCTCTCCCCAAAACAAAGGCATCTGGGGAGATATCAACTACTAAGTCATATGCTACATTCTCATCCCTTTAAAATATTCATGAAAACGTCTTTACAAACATTGAAGGTACCTTTGATGAAAATATGACAGGGAAATAGGCAGGACTTTTACCAAGAATTTTCTAAGCATAATCTCACAAATGATTGAGATACAGAGAATTTCAGATTTCTTGATTTCATGTATCAGAATGAAGTATTAAAGTCTCTCTTTAAATAAGTGTCTCCCACAAAGTAGCATATATTGATATCATCCAGGAATCTATGAGAAATGCAGCCATTGAAAATCAATTTTGTTCAAAGATAGGCTGAAGCAAACCACACTGAATGACTGGGTTTGTCAATCTCATGGTCCCAAGGCAGAGCAAATATAAAAAATAAGCAGCTCAGGAAAACCTGGGTTCAAATCCAGTCTCCGATATATAAGCAAGTCACTTAAACCTCTGTCTGCCTGAGTTTCCTTATCTGTAAAATGGATATAATGACAGCATTGATCTCATTGATTTGCTGTGAAGTTCAAATGAGATAACATATTTAAAATGTGTTAGAAACATTAAGTTCTATCTATTATAATTCTTTTTGTTGTTGTTCTTACTACTTATCAATGGTGGGATTTTCTGGATGCTTTTATTTAATAAAAACTAATACTGTTAATTGTGTTGCATTCTCAAATACTACATAGCCTCCAAAATTACTTCTGAGGTCCCTCAAAGGAGATTGGCCTCACCAGCTGTACCAGCAAAACAAAGAAAATTAAAAATGCATATTACCCAGATTATAACATGCAGTTGGCAGGCACTCTATTGAGTTATCCTGTTAGTATATATGTCTTGGGCAGACACTACAGGTAGACCAGGATGTGGAACCAAAACTGATTTTACAAGTAGAAGAGTGGGATAGATTTCATCTGGGAAATGTCACTGTGCTTTCAATGATCCCAAACTCCTTGTGCTGCAGTGATGATAGATGACTGTGAATCATCAAATGCCATACTCTCAGAAGACTCAAGAATAAAGATGACACAAGGATCAATGGAAAAATACAGGGTGTACTGTGAGTGTAAAAACCATGAAAATGACAATTAGATCTCATATGTGAGTTGGGTCCTGGAGACAGGACAAATGAGAAAAAAATATATAGTCAGAATTGTGTAGTCAATAGTAGAGTCCCTGAATCCTTTAAATCATCCAGGAATAATATGTAATTTGGCCTTCCCAACTCCAGTGTCACATTTCCCCCTTTAGGGAGGAAGAGAGGTCTGAGGAATAGAAGTAGCAGGGGAAGAGCTTATTCACCTAGAGCTTATATAGCTCATGCCCAACTCCATTTGGCATCCAGACTTTAGGGCCAATCTTAAAACTGAAATTATGAATCTGAGCTGCTAATTGCCTATCTGTAGATTGATCCACATGTTGTTCACCTTGGAGACTTGCTACCTATGTAAGAAGGGAGGGGTAGGAGGGAGGACAGTAAAACCATGTTGGAAGGGCCTGATATAGTGAGCTCTGTACTCCTTGCTGCTAGATAGTTATTCTCTTCTCTCTCTCTTCATTAAATACTTTTGTGATGTTATTGCCCTGTATTATCAACCATGACTTTTGTGCAAAACTGACATGAGTCATCATTAGAAATACGCATGACCAGAAAAGTAGGCGGGCAATGAAAGGGAATGAAGGACAACAGAGGAAACTCCAAGTATTGGCCCATGTATTGCTCTGATAAATTTAATGAACCTTTGAAACCTTTGATTGTTCAGACCTCTCCCTCCAGTTCAGCTTAACTTTTTTTGTTTATCAAGCACCCCTCTGGTAGTCTGGCGAAGTCTATGGACCCCCTATTCAGAATAATGATTTTAAGCTTCAATCTGTATTCAGACACCATCAGTTCTTTCACTGCGGATGCTTATTATTTTTCATCATAAGTCCTTCAAAGTTGTATTGGGTCATTGCAATGCTGAGAATAGCTAAGTCACAGAATAATGTTTTTAAATGAACTAAATTAAATACATGGGACTATAAAGGATACTAATTCTTTTGAAATGCAGTTGCAAAAATATTTTTTTTTGAACTACCAAGTTCCTAGACCTCAGGTTGAGAATCTCTGAATAGAGTGTGCACTATCAGCACCTTTCTAAAAAGACCAAAGAAAATTCCTGACTAATTTCAATCATTTCAACTGCCCCCAAGATGATTTGGTTGGTCCAGAGCCTCAAGGGGATAGATACTTTTGGAAGGATTCATTCTCTCTGCTGGTCTAGACAAATGAGACAAATAGACTTGCCCAGAATCCTTTCTTGGTCTTCTTTCTGCCATTCCTCTTGTGCCTTTTTTCCAACTTCATTCTCTATTCAGCTCACCTTTCTCCTCCCTCCAAAGGCTCCCCCCACCCTGCTTGCCACATGTCCTTTGCCTTGACAAGCATAATAGCAATCTCAGTCATTCACAAACCATTTACTAATTACTGTATCCCAACAATCATGATTATGCATACCATTAAGTCAGATTGTCTCTACTGTAAGTTGTATTTGACTCCCGCACAAAGCCCTATTCATATTTCCACTGTCTTTGTAGTTTTTTGCTCATGTAGCATGACTGTCCACTCAAAAATCTGAAAAGAAAAAAAAGCACAATTACAGGAAATATTGCCAGCAAGTAGATTGGGATTTTTTTCTGATTTCTCTTTTTAAGATTTTGTCAGTGTTCTTAGAACAAAAATGATCATTTAAAGGTCTTATGAAAGCTATAGTTTTTTTGTAACTATCCTTTGATCATTGATTCTTCCCTTTCATACAGCAAAGTAATTGAGGAAGAAATCAGGAGGTTGATTTGATGGGAAGGGAGGAGACTTCCTGAATTAACTAGCTTTGCTCTTGTTTCACCCCATCTCCAATTTGCAGCTAATGTGTGTTTGTAATGTACTCCAGAAGGGCAATTTATCCCAAAGGTCAGACTGTTTTAGGGGATGATTTAATTTCAGCTCTTTACATTTGCTGGAGTAAAATTTAGCTTCTTGAGATTGTGGCTGTAGACTAAGCTGCATTATTGTCGGAGTCATTGAAGATATAGCTTAATTCTATTGGGACCCCCCCAAAAAAACTTATCACTTTTCTCACATTATGCCAAGAGAGTATCTTCCCTACAATGTTTTCCAGTTATGCTGGTCCCTGCAGGGGATGCCTTGTTTGGGAGTGGTGGCTGTGTCTAAATTAGTCATGGTGGGGCAGGTTCAGGATGAGGTCCCCTTCTTCCCATTTGTGGCTGTCCTGGACTTCAAAACTTACACCATCATAACCATGGCAACCCACATTTTAACTCTTTGCTTTATAGCCCATTAAAGTTAGTGGCTTTTCATTTCTAATTAAGTTTATGGAGTAGTCTGATATTTTATGAATCAAAGCCACTGCACCTCCAACATGGTTGAGCCTGATCTGGGGCTCCCCTCAACACTCCTTACCAATTGTCAGGAAATAACCATTGTTGTAAAGCTTAAGACAGCTCAATAGAAAGATGCTCTAGTTTTCCCCTCAAGAGCATAGCCTAGGACAAGGATCAGTTTAGGACTGACACATTCTCTATTAGCAACATGGATTTCAACACAGAGAGACCCCAAAGAATAGGACTTATCAAAATCTGATTTCCATGATTTACTACTATTTCTAGAGGCTGATGGGTTGGAGATCTTCAGTCCCTTGGTGATCCTTCAATCTACTCTCCTTATCTTACAGGTAAGGAACCTGTGGCTCAGAGAAGTCAATGACTGAACATGTTGATTTTCTTAACTTTCACAAAAGTAAAAGCAAAATGTGAACTTTAGAGAAAGAAGGAATCCCATAGCTCATCTAACTTAACTACTACCTAAATTATCTTCAATTCAATTTAGAAATATTTATCAAACACGCTTTATATGATGAATATTGTACAAAGAACAAAAAATAAAAATAAAACAGTTCCTGACCTAAAGGGGCTTACACATTATTGGACAAATAGCAGCCATATAGAAAACTAAAAACCAAAATGTTTACCAAGTAACTTTTGAAAGGACACAGCTTTAATATGAAGGAGAATTTGTTAATGATGGAAAGAGGGTTTCAGAAGATATAATGAAGGATAGATAGTTCAGAGTGGGATAGGTTCAAGGGAGTGCCATAGATTACTATGAAGTGGTAGAGTATGGTGACCAGAAAGGACAACTTCTATCTTGTTTTTCAGAGATTCTCAATGAGACTATTAAGCAGTAGATTTTCATCAATCAATCAAGAAATCTTTATTAAACATCTACTATGCAGCAAGTCTTGCACTGGATCTTAGGAGTACAGATACAAAAAAGAATTTCTCTACTCTGAAGAAACTACATTCTTTTGGATAACACACACACACACACACACACACACACACACACACACACATGCGCGCGCGTGCGCGCGTGCGTACATTCAAAATAAATAAAAATAAATCCAAAGTAATTAGGGAGTCAGCAATCAAAGAGATGAAAAAACTTCCAGTAGAAAGTGGAATATGAGTTGATGCTTGAAAAAAGTTAGAGACTCTTTGGTCTGATATGAGGAGGGATTGCATTTTTTTGGGGGGGGTCAAGCAGCAAAAAAAGCACAGAGAGGAAAGACAGAGTGTTAAAATTAAGAAAAAGTGAAAAGGTCAAATTGGCTAAACCTAATAAGATTATTATTATTGTTATTGTTGTAGGTTGGGCCAGGTTGTAAAGAGTTCTAAAAATCAAATAGAGAAGGTATAGAATATATTTTATACTAAAGATAATGTGTAGTGACTACAGAGTCAGCCTCATTCCCAGGAATGGGAACCACAGACTGGTTGTCTGAAAGCAAATCACTTATCCTTGTGTCAACCTGCATTAATAGTTTCCTTGGAGTTGTCTCCAACAAAGGAAATCATGGGTCAAGTTCCTATCTCTAGAAGCTTTAAGGAATCATTGGAGTGTATTGAATAATCAAATGAAATAGTTAACTTATTCTGTAAGAAAATCACTCCAGTCCCTTTGTTTGGAGTGGGGAAAGACTTGAGGCAGAGATACCAGTTAGAAGATCATTGAAATAGTCCAGTCCAGAGATGAGGAGAATTTCAATTAAAGTGATGGCAGAAATATGTAAGAGAGCATAGTGCCTGGTATATGAGTGGGTTTTTAATAAATGTTGATTGTTGACTAACTGAGATACCATGGAAATATAGTAGAAATTATAAAATGCCATACTTATATAGGGATGATGATGATGTTGATGATAATGATGTTGATAATGATAATGATGATGATAGCAAGCACTTTAAAAATCCTTTTGTACAGTTAGATGGCACAATAGATAGAACGCTGGATTTGGAGTTAGGAAAACCTGAGTTCAAATACAGTCTCAGATACTTACTAACTGTGTGACCCTGGGTAAGTCATTTAATTCTGTTAGCCTCAATTTTCTCATCTGTAAAATGAACTGGAGAAGGAAATGGCAAACCACTCCAATGTCTCTGCCAAGAAAACCCCAAATGAAGTCATAGAGTTAAACACTTTTGAAATGTTTGAACAGCAACAACAAATCCAACACTTTCAAGATTTGCAAAGTGCCTTATAAATCTTATTCCCTGAGGTTGCTGTAAGGATCAGATGAGATATTTGCAAAGTGCACAGTATCTAAGATATAGTAACAATTATTTCCTTCCTTCCTTCTTCTCACAACAATCCTTGGAGGTTATGTTTATTTTTCTCCAATGTATAGTTGAAAAAAAATTGAAGTAAACTGAACTTAAGTGACTTGCCCAGCTCCACAAAGCTAATAAGTGTCTAAGGCTGGGTTCGAATTCAGAATTTCCTGATTCCAAGCCCAGTGCTCTAAGGCATCATCTAGTTGTCATATTGTTGGTTTGTTCATCAAACCTTAAGAAAAAGGTTGAAAGTGAACCAGTGGCATATAGATATATATTCAATGTCAGGGCTGATGCCCAGTTTCTAGTCCTGCCTTTTTTTTGGTTAAGGTAGGGGTTGGTGGAGTCCTGCAGCCTGGATAATTATAGAGGGATGAGACATAAACCAGGTAAATCTTCTACTGAGTCCCTGATGAATTTCCTTTTGAAGTCCTCCAAAGATGCAGAGCCTAATAACATGGGGGGCAAACTGTACCACTTTTAGATACTTTAACTGTTTTTCCTTGTATAGAACTAAAATCTGCCTTTACCACTTTGCTGCCTTCCTCCCCATTGTTTGCTGTCTTGTTTCTAGACTACCCCTTGGACCCTATGGGAACCCTATTTCTACATGATAAAGACCTTCAGATATCTAAGCACTAGGAGACAGTTGCCCAGCCCACTGATGGCTTTTTCAAGGTAAGCATTCCTAGTTCTCTTAACCATCCAAGCATGGTCTCCAATCCTCTTGCCATCCTGGTCCCTCTCCTCTGGCTAAAATAGATTTTGTTAATGTCTTTTTAAAAAAGTGATATCAGAACTAAATACAACATTCTTGATGCGGTCTGACCAAAGCAGGGTATACTAGAGACCATGACCTTCTATATTCTGGATGCTATGTCTCTCTTAATGCAGTCTAAATTATATTAACTTTTTTTGGCTGCCATGTCACAAAATTGACTTATATTAGCTTTTCAGGGCATTAAATTTCCCAGAGTCCCCCCACCACCACCACAAGCTGCTGTCCAGCCCTGCCTCCCTCATCCTGTAGCTATGAAGTTGGTTTTTTGAACCCAAGTATAAGAATTTACATATTTCAGTCTGAAGTCATTTTGGATCCTGAGTCATATATAACACTCTATTTTTGACCTTACAACTTTTTGTCATCTACATGTTAGATCTATATTTCATCTATGCTTTCATTTAAATTATTGGTGAAAATGTTGAACAGGAGAGGAGAAGGAAGGGAACAAGAGTTTATTAAATACCTACTATTTGTCAGGCCATGTGCTAAATACTAACAAAGATGATCTCCTTTGAGAGAGCCATGGGCAGATCCCTTGGGCTTTCCACAAGAGACATCTTTCTAGGTCAGTGACCCCCATTGTTTTTGAGCAGTTATAATATCAAAATATTTCACAGATATCTACTGGAATCATAGACTGAAAAAGAAAAATTCATCTAACTACCCCCCCATTTTACAGAAGAGGAAACTGAGGCTCAAAGGAATTAGACCATACAATGGCCTATTGGTTGGTCTCTCAGGTCTCTCCCCATTCCAATTCATCCTCCACTCATTTGCCAAATCAGTTTTGCTAAAGCACAGGTCTGACTATGTCATACCACTAACTCAATAAACTCCAAGACTCTGTAATTAAATTACCTTCAGGATCAGATACAATAGAAGTTTTGTAAGTGTGGCCTACATTCCATGGGGAGTCCATGGGACTCTTTTAGAGGGGACCTCAAGGTCAAAATGATTTTCATAATAGTACTTAGAGACTTAATCTCTAATGCAGTAAATTTAACTCACATAAAGAAAAACTTTTTAAGGAACCCTCAAAAATGTTTAAGCATACCAAAGGGGTTCTGAGATCAAAGAGTTTGAGAACCACTGAAATAAAAAATGTTCTGTTTGTCATTTAAAGCCATTCACAATCTATTCCCTTCCTATTTTAATGATACCCCATGTGTGGCAAGGGTTGTCCCCAACATGTAGCATTGTGTATGTGGGGGGGTGAGGTGGTTATCATTTGACTTAGATACTGAATCTATATATACATATATATTTATATAGAAAGATAATATGACATATGTGTCTTACAAATATATATATATACATTAATATATATATATATATATGTATATATATTCTCTTCTCTCCCTCCGGCAAAGGGAGTCATTAATTCCTTCTAGGAGAGGAAGCAGGGTTTGAGGTTGGAAGTTAACACTCTGCTCTCATCAGAGATAGGAGTTATAGAATTATATCTGTGTGCTCTTTTTAATATTATTAGTCTAAGGAATATGATTTTCAGTGTCAAACTAACTTCTGATTGGGAAATAAGTACAAACTTTACATCCAAGACTTACTTCCCTTTTCACCAAAAATCAGTTCCAAAATGAACACAAAAAAATAGCAACCAAGAAAACATTTATCCATATTGGCAGTAAAATACCAAAAAACAAACAGAAATCAGAGAGAGTATATATAGATCTAGGGTGAAGAGGAACAGCCATGAGTCAGTAGGGGTCTAACTGTATTCAACACAGAACATGTTCTATAAATGTAGTGTCTCTGAGTCTAGGAACAGAATGACAACACAATTCTAGTCTTTTTGCCAATATATAAGCCTAAAATTTATTACCAGGGCAGTAGTGACCTAGACTAAGAAGAATCTATCAGTTCAGCCACTCTGAACTCATAGGATGTCCCAATTAGCTAACAGAAATTGAGACGAACAGAAATCTACTAAAACTCAACAAACCAATAGATACAACTTATAGAACTCAGTCTAGGAGGGCAGTGAACAGACTTCTTCCTAAATCACACCACTTTGGAAGCACTAAAAACTTCCAGGCTCCCAGACTGAGCTGTGAAAACAACAAAATGACATAAAAAGACAGAAGTGCAGGCCTGGCATCCTCCTGAGAGACAAACAGAACTCAACACTAACAGGTCAAAATCAAGAAACAGGGTGTAAAGATGAGCAAGAAATTAAAAAACTACTATGGTAACAGGGAAGTTAATTGAAAACATCTACAAGCAAAGCCTCAAAGAAAAATGCAGATTGGACAGAAATCCAAAAGAACTCCTAGGAGAGTTAAAGAAAGTTATTTTTAAAAGAGTAAAAATTATTTTAAAAAACTAAAAAAAAAATAGTAGTTGAGAAAAATGGGGAAAGAAATAAATATATAAGAAAAAATAAAAAGGAAAGCAACACCTTGATAAAAGAAGCATAAAACCTTACTGAAGAAAATAGATCCTTAAAAATTAGAATTGGCCAATTGGAAGCTAATAATTCCAAGAGGCAACAAGAAATAATATAAAACGTCAAAAAACTTAAAAAAATCAGTAGTTCAGATGAAATGTCATTAACAAAGTATGAGTAGGGAAGAAGGAATAGATATGAGAGATGATTCAGAGGCAAAAATAGCAAAATATGAGGCCCTAGGGAATATCAATGGAAAGAGAGCTGAATTTAGAATCAAAGGACCTGGGTTTGAATCTCTATTCTATCACTGACTATGCATAATTATAAAAGTCCCAAACTTTCAGAGTCTCAGTCTCCTACTATAAGCATGTTTCTATCTATGATCCGTTTCTCTTCTGATCCTATGATCAGTTCTTAACTAAACTTTGTTTCTACCCTAGTCCTTTCACAGTGTCTTGGTACACAGTAGAAGGTTTAATAAATGTTTTTTCACTAATTAGTTATTATTCTGCCATATAAAATGCTAATTTTCTAAAAGAATGCTGAAGGGATAAAGTTTTCCCCTGTAATATTAATCTGTTTTTCCTCTCATGATTTTTAATTTTCTTTACATTTGCTTTTTTATTCATTAGCCTATGAATACTCTTAACATCTCAGATTGGAAGATTTTTGTTTTTTTTTAAAGAAAATGAAAACACAAAAAGAACCACCTCTTTCTCCCCACCACCTCCAAAACACAACCTTGGTCTTTTCTAATAAAATAAACATCTTATTTCTTAGTGTTGCATTTTTATCTGGTCATTTTAAGTATTCAATACCCAGTTGACTTCTGGCTACTTTTGAATGACTTAAAGTCTTCCCTTTGCCTGAAAGCCCAACTATTTTCTTTGTTGCTTAGGTTTAGCTAGCAGGAGGCATAATTATCATTTGCCAATCAGTCTTTTTTGTTTTTCAGGATATTATAGGGAAACTTTTCCTTCAATTTCTCATAAACAAGGAGTCATCTGCTTCTTAATATATTCCCTAATGATAATTGCAATGGATTATTATGACTAGAATAGGGTTAGGGATTCATCAAAACAATTTAGTTTAGTTTGGGTTTTTTCATTTAAAGTTTTTTGATCGATCAACTATATACTACAGGTATTGAATGCCTGTATCTCAGCAAATCATTTGACAAAATCTAAAGTCTCACATTAGCTAGGTGATTCAGTAAATACCAGTCCATGAATCAGGAAAACCTGAGTTCAAATTCAGCCTCGGTCCCTTATTAAATATGTGACACTGGGCAAGTCACTTGACCCAGTTTACCTAAGCTCCTCATCTGTAAAATAAGTTGGTGAAGGAAATGGCAAACCACTCCAGGATCCCTGCCAAGAAAACCCCCAATGGTCACAGAGAGTTGGGCATAACTGAACCAATTGAATAACTGAGCAACTATCAAGCGGTACAGTGGATAGTTCTGGACCTTGAGACAGAAAGACCTTAGAGCAAATTCAGCCTCAAACACTTATTAGCTATATGTGACCCTGGATATCAATTCCATCTGCTTCCTCAACTGTAAAATGGAGATAATAATAATCCTTACCTTGCAGAATTGTTGTGAAGATCAAATGAGATAATATTTGTAAAAGCACTTAGCACAGTATCCAACACAGACTAGGCATTACATAAAAACTGGCTATTATTGGGGTTGTTTTTATTATTAGAAATGATATTCAAGAAGATCAAAACCTATCTGAGTCCTGAAGCTAGCAAAACTAAATCAAATAAGTACAAATATAAAGTCCTCTGCTTCAAAAGCAAGTGACAAAAGAAAGAGAAAATGTGTCTGAAAGAAATTTTATGTGAAAAAGATCTTGGAGTCCTAGTAAACTATATATTCTTTTACCCTAGAAGACAGGACTCTGTCTTCTCAAATCCTCTTAGTCTCTTTCTACACATCTTTTCTTGGATTTCTCATAAGTTGAAAGTTGAACGATGACTTTTATGCACATTATCTCCCTGGTAGTCTTTAAGCAGATGGTACATGATTTAAAGGACCTGAGGAAGAATAAGATTTAAGGCTGGAAGGGTACTGAAAAGTCATTATACCCAAACCACTTATTTTTACGGAATCTGAGATATAGAGAGGTTATTACTTGCCTAAAGACCTATGGTAAGTAACTGAGTCAACCCTCATTCTCTCACTCCTGCTAAGATTTTGTGATTCTTGTTTTCACATATTAACTATGATCTAGATTATATTTCTCAGAACCTCTCTGGATCTAAGTTTTCTCCTTTATTAACTGGCCATGAAAATAGCTGTCCTACCTGAAAGGCAATGTGATAGAGCTTAGAGTTAGGAGAAACAGTTTAAGTCCTGCCTCCAATACTTGCTAACTGCATAATAAAGGGCATTACTGACCTGAAGTCAGAGAGACTTATCTTCATGAGTTCAAATCTGTTTCCAGACACTAACTGGCTGTTTGACCCTGGGCAAGTCATTTAACCTTGTTTGACTCAATTATTCACCTGTAAAATGAGGTTGAGAAGGAAATGGCAAACAACCAAAGTATCTTTGCCAAGAAAACCCCAAATAGGGTCACAAAGAGTTGGGCACTATTGAAATGAGTAAACCTCAACAACAAAAATAATACCTGCTAAATTTAGGTCTTAGGGTGTATATGAGATTCAGATGAATTATTATTAGGCAAACTGGGGCAGCCAGATGGACAATGGATAGACTGTCAGATCTGAAGTCAAGAAGACATCTTCATGAGGGTAGATCAGACCTGAGATACTTGGTAGCTATGACCCTAGACAAGTCACTTAATCCTGTTTGCTTCAGTTCCTTTATCTGCAAAATGAGCTGGAGAAAGAAACGGCAAACTACTCCAGTATCTTTGCCCAGAAAACCCCAAATAGGTCATGAAGAGCTGAACAACAAGAAAAAAAGATTTAAAAATGCAATATAATATCAGCTATTATTATATATTTCACAATCCTATTTTCAAATAAAATCAGATCATGTGGATGAAAATCCTTTGTAAACTGTAAATACAAATGTAAGGAATTTCTATTATAACAGTCAGACACAGCAGACATATAATCAAATGCTAATAGTTTTTGTCCTAAGGATAGAGAGAGCATTTGGTATCAGTATCAAACAAGAAGGGGAAGGTGGGAAGAAAAAGTAACAAAACCCACAATTCCTGGTGAACTCAGGGGCCCATTTTCACTTCAGAGGAAAAAAGCTGAGTTCATTAGAGAACCTGACCTGATCTGACTCCAAAAGTTGGTTAAAGGTACACATGTTGCAAAGTGCCTCAATTTAGAAAGGACAATGATAAGCTTAGACATATCCTTAGGAGCATGACCAGTATGGTAAGGAAACTAGAGAACATTGCCATCCAGGGATCACTTGAAAGAAATGGAAACTTTGGAGCTAGAGAAGAAAAGATTTAGAGTGAATATAGTGGTGTTTTTTTAAGTTGTCTTTAAGCTATTAAAGTTTTAAAACTGCACAAAGACTTTAGTGATACTCTGCATTTGAAAGGTTATCATATGGAAGAGGGATTATGTGGGGGGGGGCAATAACTGGAAGCAATGGGTGGAAATTAGACTAGTAAGGAGCTTCCTAATAATGAGAGCTATCTCCAAGTAGAATGAGCTGCTTTATAATATAATAATCAGTTTTCTGACACCAGAAGGCTTTATACCAGAAGAGCATGGAAAACCATTTGTTTGGGAATGTTGAGGGGGAGGGGAGATTTCTGTTCAAGAACAGATTGAACTGGATGATATCTGAGGTCCCTCCCAACTCTGAACTTGAATGATTGAGTGATCTTCATTTCATCAAATGAGTTACAGATCAATTCATTTTTCAAATATTTACCAATAATGGACCCAGCAGTCATGTCCTCTTATTGGTGCCATATTAACTTCACAACAGGAATCATCCCCTGATACTGACAAGGGTCTCAGATTTTTCACTGTCTTTGTATTCCCTAAGCCATGAATTTTAGGTTTTTTTCCAATGGAAAGCTTCCATTGGTGTTTTAATTGACACAGAATCCTAAAATCCTGGAGCTGAGAGGAGCTGAGAATCATCTCTTAGATCAGCTGCTAAGCCTCAGACAAGAATAGATTTAAACCATTCAAGATCAATGATTATCCATCCTCTTCTCCATCATCTGAAAGCTTAGAAATTCCAGGTCTGGTTCCAGTGGCCTGCCACTGTCATCATTATTGATTGTCTAGGAATTCCAGACTATGTAAAAGACTGTATCCCCAACTATGGCCAGAAATTTTTCTCTGATGTTATTCATTTATTGGGCTAATATTTTATAAAGATGGCCCAGACCCACTTTGTAAAGATCCTTGGGAGGAAGTCAGGCCAAGTAAGCATGGCCAGAGCCCCTTCTGAAATAACAGTCACAAGCAGGGTGTGCTAAAAAGTATTTCACAACTGGCTTTCCAAAAAAGAAAAAAAAGAGCATGTGACACAATTTTAAGTTTACTCTGTGTTATTAGCATTTTCTTTGTCACTTACTTAAGTCTAAATAATCAAACAAAACAATAAATCAAACCCTGATTTGCAGTATTTGCCAGATTTCTGAGGTGTAAATACTCACACTGAAAATTGAACTGAACAACCAGTTCTTGCTAGCTGACTCAAGTTAGCTACAGCATGCCCTTGAAAGCACAATAGACTTAAAGGATCATGATACTATTTTTAAGTCCTGGCAGACTTCATATAGGTAGGAAAAATAAAATAAATAGCAAAGCACTATATTCAGAACACATAGGTCCAAGGATAGCATGATTCTATGTTATCTTCCTATTTGTCTATATGCCACAACTTCCTTTTGGGAGGTGGGGTAGGAAAGTCATAGTTTTTAATTTTTATTTATATATTTGGTTTTCATGGCAACTTTCTTTCTAAATACATCTGTTTCTCTGCTTTACCCCAAGACTTCAATCCAATAAAAATTTATTAAGCACCTTGGGGCTAAGTACTGAGAATTCAATTAATAAAAAGAAACCTTGCCTTCTAGGAGCTCACAATCTAATGTATTCGAGGAGAGACAACATACAAAAGAAGGCAGGAATGTGGAGAAAAGAGGAGGTGACTAGGGTGTATCTGTTGTGGGAAGCTTGTTCAGTGGAGTTGAAATCAGGCAAAAGAGTAGATGGAGTGTGGAATGATCAAAAGTTCAGTTTCTACCCTCAATAAAAAATATATTAGGAGGGGATTAGTACTCCAATCTACCAATCAGAAAAGAGAGGAGGCTGAGAGAGGTACTGTCAGTTAAGACTTGGGTTAACCAGCAAGGTGGTGAGATTGGAGGCGATGAGCTTAACCTGGGAGGGGCATCTTGTTTGGTGGTGTTAAAATGAGGCAGAGCCACAGATACAGAATACATTGATATTATTGTTGTTTGCCCTTCATTCTTGAAGAGGACCATGGCATCAGGGAGGTGATGCCAGGACTTGAAAGTGAATAGGATTTAAGTGTGTGTGTGTGGGGGGGGGGGAGTTATGCTCTGCAAAGTTGTTATCCTCATTTTCTCCTCTGGAGTCATCTGGGTCCAGTAAATGCTAAAGAAAAACAAAAGAGGGAAAAAGCAGGTTAGCAAAACTATGAGAGAGGCAAGTGTAGTTCCCTTGAAAGTCCACTGGCTCTGAAATGAAAGAATATAGAATCAACTTTCCCCTCTGATGTTTACTATTTGTGGAACTTTAGGCAATTCACAATCTCCCTGGACTTCAAGTTCCTCATTTCTATAATGAGGAGGTTGGATCAGAAAGCTTCTGAGAGAATATGCATGATTTCATCTCCAGTGACTCCCACCTTAGCAAAGAAGGAAGGGAAATATTTCTACCTTCCTTCCCTTTACCAATCTTTCCCCTTATAGCCTCATAATCTATTGTGCTTTGGCAGACTTCCTTTTTCCAGCTCATGTATGAGCTGGAAAAGATGAGTAGAAGGAGAACAGAAGCAGGACATCCAACCTCGAGGTACCATCAGCAAAGACCTAGAAATCAATTGCCTACAGATTTCTGGTTGCCAGTATTTTTTACAGCAATTTTGAACCATTTTTTCTCATTCTGCTTCTTAGAGCATCATGATCTCAGAAGAATCAAACTTGCAGATGACTCAAAGGACAATTTAACAATGCCTGTTGGGGATGAATAAACTGAAGCTATGACTTGGAATGAGAAGTGAGATTAAAAACTTCAACAAGGAGGAGGGTTGATCATGGAGCAAAAGAAATAGTATCTCTATCAGATGGTATGGACATCAGAGGCCAATCTCCTCATTTTATAGATAAGGAAACTGAGGGAAGGAAATTAAGTGACTTATCCAAGATCATAGGGATAGAAATGATGACAACTGAATTTGACAGAGTTTTATAATAGAGCCTTGAAAAGTCATTTTTGTCTAACTTCTCTCATCTGAGCCTCAACAATACTAAAAGGTAGGTGGGATTTGGGGGGGGAGAGGAGCAAGTTACTAGCAGTGTGATTTCTTTAGTAGAGTACTTTCTCTTAGGAACTCAATCAATTCCTATCAACAAATGTTCAGCGAGCTAGAGAACTGTCAGAAAAGTTAAGTGACTTGTCCATGGTACTAATAATAGGTAAGCACAAAGAGGTGAGCTATAAATCTGTTTTCCTTCCTCTGAATCCAGAATTGATTCATTTTAATA
Organism: Macrotis lagotis; assembly: GCF_037893015.1. Taxonomy (NCBI): domain Eukaryota; kingdom Metazoa; phylum Chordata; class Mammalia; order Peramelemorphia; family Peramelidae; genus Macrotis; species Macrotis lagotis. Next base: position 552,599,566 of record NC_133666.1, on the reverse strand, counting down.
AAAGACAAACAGATCTATTAGTATCCAGAGCAGAGAATTTGTGAGCAGGAATATTTGATTTCAAAACCTACTTCAGAAATTTTTCTAATTGTGTGACCCTGAGCAAGTCACCTAATCAGCCTCAATTTCCTCATCTATAAAAAATAATAATATCACCTATCTTCAAGGATTATTATGAAGATTAGATGAGATAATAATATAAAATACTATTCAACCTTTAAAGCTTTATATAAAGTTAGTTATTATGAGTTATATAATTATTTAATGTGATAGTAATTATGCTATATATCTTTACTAATTGACTGTTGGATTATAAAGAATTAATAATAGATAATAATAATAATAGGTAGCATTTATATATCATTTTAGGGTTTGTAGAGTGCTTTATTCATATTACTTCATTGATCCTCATAACTGTTGGGGATAGGTACCATTGTTCTCTCCATTTTACAGATGAGGAGGGGTCATGTGACTTGCTCAATCATTATTGAATGTCTATGGTAAGTTTTGAACTCAGAATTTCCTAACTGCAGATCTGATACTCTACCTACTGCACCAACTAGCTGCTAATTAACTAATTCTTTGGGGTATTTTGTAGATACTTTATAAAGTATTTGTAGAAGGAAACTGAAGGAAGCACATCAGATGAGAAAGTATGGATAAGTTGCTATCTAAATGGAAAAGAGAGTAACAATCAAGAAAATCATAGATCTATGGAAGTCTTGCCAAACCAAAGTATTTCTCTTATATATAGAGTAAAAAAAATCAACACCTTCATGAAACTAGGCTCAGATACTTCCCATCTGTGCAACCTTGTCTCAGTTTCTTCAGCTATATGTAGCTAAACTCTGGACTCACTCTTCTAGAATGAAGCTGATTACATTTCCACCCTCAGCTAGGTGGTGCAGTGGATTGAGCACTGACCTTGGAGTCAGGAGGACAGGAGTTTGAATTCAGTCTTGAACTCTTGCCACTTACTAGCTGTATCACATTAGGTAGCTCACTTAACCCCGATTGCCTCACTTCCAGAGCCATCTCTAGCTGTTCTGATTCACATCTGACCACTGGATCCAGATGACTCTGGAGGAGAAAGTGAGGCTGATGATTTAGCACATCCCCTCCTCAATCAAATCCAAATCAAATGTTTGTCATGGCATTGCCTCCCTGATTGACCTTCTTTGAGAATGAAAGACAAACATGATCATCCCAACCTCAGAATTCTAGAGGTACCCTGAGAGTTTTAGGATGTCTTTCTCCAAAACTATTGGCTCAAGACCCCTTTCTGAGATGTTTTCCCCAGCTGTTAACTGCCATTGACTAGTACCTCAGGTTCATTTAACCAATTAACATTAATTAGCATTTACAGAGGGATATTTATTATGAAGACATGACAAGATCAGAAATACACACATACACATTTGAGGTCACACAATCCATTAAATTATGTCAGTTCTTGGAGAGACTTCACCCTACCAAGTTCGTTTCCAGTTGCAGTATGACTTCTGGAAGAGTTTTAGAGATAGCTGCACTGGGTCCCACAGACCATTCACTCCTCAGAGCCCTAATGCTGGCAAGATTGGCTCATCTCAACAATCTGGCTGGACTCTGACTTTTGGACCTCTGGTGGCTTGATATCCTGACATCCTAACGTTTTGAAGCTCACGAGATCATTGTTATTTAGTCATTTAGTTATATTCAACTAAATGGGATTTTCTTGGAAAAGAGACTGTTGTGGTTTGCCATTTCCTTTTCTAGTGGGTAAAGCAAAGAGGTTTGATGACTTGCCCAGGGTCCCACAGCTGGTAAGTTTCTGAGGTTGAATGTGAACTCAGGTCTTCCTGACTCTGGATCCAGATCTCTATCCACTGAGGCAGCTGAATGCTTCACCTAAAACAAGAAAGAACAAATGCAAACAAGTTCATATTTAAAGATTATAGGTTGGCCTCAGATGTAGTTCTCACCTCTTAAAGCATGATTTCTTTGCAAATGCAGCCGTGGGAAAAAAGTTAGAACAAGAACAAGAATCTCATTTTTGTTAAGTTACAGGGAGTGTATCCATGCTCCAAATTCTGAAGCAGCATCCTTCCATCAAGACTTTCTGCAAGCAGGCTCTCCAGCCTCTTCCAGGTAGGGATTACCCCCTGAATGTAATACCTTTACCAGCAAAATGGTGGAGTGGGATGAGATGGCCTCTGAACTCTCCTCTAACAACTGCTATGTGATGAGTTTGATTTTTTTAAATGGAAAGTTGGAAAGATCATTGATTTAAATGGGGGGGCAGGGAAGAGTATATAAGCAGTACTGCACTTTACCAAGGTGCTTCCCCAAAGGCCTGTGTTCAGACTTGATCTCTGTTCCATACTGACCATAGAACCTTAGAGAAATCTCTTCCCCTCTGGAACATCAGTTTCCTTTTCTGTAAAATGAAAAAACCATCTAGATAATCTCTAAGACCCCTTCTAGTTCTCAATTCTTACAATCCCCTAAGCCTCTTCCCATAATCTTCTTTTTCCTCTTGAGTCCTATTTCCTATGCCTTTAATCATTTTAGGTGGTTGGTCTCTGGACATCTTCCAACAACCAAGATGAAGCTTGAAGCCAGACTCTGACCAAGGCCAGGAGCTTCCCTCTCCCTCTAGGGCCTTGACTCGTTCCTGCTCAGTGGCAGAGCCAGGACAGGGACAGTGCCAGCGGGTGTCAAGGGAGAAAAAAAAACCTAAACATCTCATGAAATACAACGTGCACAAGTGGGCAGGCCTCTGAAGACCCCAGCAATGTGGCTTGTGCTGAGCCCAACAAACAGTAACCCAGAAACATATGTGGTGAGCAATAACAGTCATAAATTTTATGAGATTATGTGTTCCTAATGTGAGATTTCAGGCTGATCTGTTTGTTGAGACTTGCCAAGCTTCAGCATGATCCAATCAAGTTTTGCTTAATCTTCATTTATTTACTCTGGGTGCTGGTGATTCATCGAGCATGTCTCTGGTCCAGTCTGCTGAACTAATTTACCAAGTATTTTGATGGACTGGTGATTTGTTTTCTCTGAGTGCTTGGAGTTTATTTACTTATATCATCAGATGGAGTCTGGATTATATAGAACAAGAGCCTGTGGCTCTGCTAAGGATTAAACCTCCTTGGTGATTCCATCAGTGACAGTAAACACCTTGGAGAAGGAATCGTGTTCTCTTTGGGGACTCCAATGGGCCAAGCTGGGTTATGTATCAGGTTACCAATGAATCAGATTAGAGTCATTTCACAGGATTCAATAACATAAGCCTAAGTATCCTTAAATCACAGGAGAGGGCATTCTGGCCCCATCTATACTTCTGATAGGCATATCTGGAGCGAAATGACAACACAGCACTTACTTGCCTAAGGAAGTAAAATGCATGTGACAGTACTGGAGGGTTGCCTCAGGTTGGAAAACTTTGGCCACCAAGCTTTGACTTCCCTGGGGGTAATTCAATTTTTCACAGGCCATCAGGGAGTTGGGAGCAGCTAATTTGAAGGATGAATCTTCCCTTTTAACTTCCAGGACTCATGGGAGAATGTGTCTTAAATATCTTAGCTGACAGAGACAGAGACAGAGAGAGAGAGAGAGAGAGAGAGAGAGAGAGAGAGAGAGAGAGAGAGAGAGAGAGAGAGAGAGAGAGAGAGAGAGAGAGAGAGAGAGAGAGAGAGAGAGAGAGAGAGAGAGAGAGAGAGAGAGCGAGCAAGAGCCATATAGACAGAGAGAGACCAGCTAAGCCCTTGGATCTTCTGAAGCCTGGGCTTTGACTTTGAGCTAAACTTGGAGCCTGTTATAATCCCCTATCCCTAAACCTCTAGCCTGGGATCATTCAGGATATTTAAGATGAAAGATTGCAGGATTGGGGAGAGGGGAATCAAGAAGAGACTAGGAGAAGGGAGGAAAAAGTGCCTAAAGGTGAAATAACCTGCCAAGCAGTCCAGATAGTGTCTAGAGAAGACCCAGTCTTTCTCTCAAGCCATAGAGTATGATTTTGTATCTGAAAGTCATATTTTCTAGCTGTGTGATCCTCCCTAAATCATTTAACCTCTCTGAATTCAAGCCATTCTTTTGTAAAAACGTGATAATACTTCTATGACTAAATAATCATGAATGTAATGGCAGTAATCTGGGAATTTCCCACCTCCCCACCCCAATCTGCTGGACCCTGGGCCACTCCCAGAGAGGCATGTTCTCTGGCTCTCACTGATGGACTTCTACGATAATCTCTGACTATGTGGACTTGAGATCTGGATGGTGACCAAGACCCCATATAGGCCCCTTCATGCTCTATCTCAAGGACTGCAGGACAGATGAGGGAGATCTGCTTTATCATCCCAAAGCTTCAGTCAGTCATTGTTTAATCATAACACAAAGGATTTTAGGCTTATGCATTGAGAAAAGGAATCTAAGCAGCCATCCATTCTAATCTCTTCTATTGGTAGATGAGGAAACTGAGACAAAGAGAAGTTAAATGACTTACCCAGAGTCACAGAGCTTGATGGGTCTGAGGCAGGGATATGGTTTTTCTGAAAATGGTCACTCATTTTTCAAATGAGGGAAAGTGGGGGACAGAGAACTTATGTGACTTCTCCAGGGTCACACAGCTAGTAAATGTCAGAAGAACATGCCTCTAAGGAAATGGTCCAATATCTCACAGAATGCGGGGGAGGAGGGGTTCCTGATTATTCTGTAACAGTGACATGCTCTGCAAATTCTAAAGGTATTCTACAAATATAGCGTTATTGTTGTTTAGCTGTTTTTCAGTCATCTGACTTTTGGGAGTTTCTTGGCAAAACTACTAGAATGATTGGCCATTTCCTTCTCCAGCTCATTTTACAAATGAGAAAACTGAGGCAAATAAGGTTAAATGACTTGCTGAGGGTCACATAGTCATTCTGAAGCTGAATTTGAACTCAGGAAGATGACTCTTCCTGACTCCAGGCCCAATACTCCATCCACTGGACCACCTAGCTTACTTACTTGGATGAAGAAGACTATGACATCAGGGAAGTAGAGATGAGGGAGAGGGATGTTGTGCTAAGTCACCAGCTTCACTTTCTTCTCTGGAGCCATCTGGGTCTAGTTGTCAGATGTGAATTAGGATGACTGGATGCATGGCAATTAATGTTAAGATAGCCCTTGGACTCCAATATTCTTGTCATATATTAATGTCTATTATAATAAGTGGGCAGCTAAGAGGCACAATAGAGTGCTAACCCTAGAATCATCTTCCTGAACTCAAAACTAACCTCAGATATTGTCTAGCTGGGTGACCCTGGACAAGAGATTTTTGCATCAGAAAGAGATTACATTTAAAATTTTAACACATCGATTGGTTGATTGATTGTAATGGAGGTGTACCCTACCCTTACAAATAGATGAGGAAAATAAATTGCCCAAATTTAGTAAATTCCTTTTCTCCAAAAAAGTATTAGAATTGGGATTTGAACCCAGGGCTTCTCCAGATGGGGAAATGTGAAGTGAAAAGGTAAATTAACAAGTTTGTGTGTGTGTGTGTGTGTGTGTGTGTGTGTGTTTAGAGTTTTCAAGTTCTGAAAAAAAAATGAAGGCATCTCTAGCCTACCTACTTGAGTTTAAAAGTACATTAATATGGGGTCAAGGATAATTCTGTTGTGATTCACAGCTCATGGATGGTCAAGACTCTTCAGGAATCTGCTAAAAATAGTTTCTCTTCCCAAACTCATGACCAAGCTCAAGGCTGCCATTCCTGCGACCAACCCTCTGGAGAAGCAAAGAAACTGTAGACTGTATTTAATCAAGCTGTTCCTTTTTCAATAGTTTCTTCCACTCTTTTTTATTTCCCTCTTTCTTACTCTCCCCTCTTCTCCCTCCTCATCTTCCTGTCCCTCTTCCTTTTCTTTCCCTCCCTTCTTTTTTTCTTCCCCTTTCTTCCCTTCTATCTTTTTCCTCTTTCCCTCCCTCTCTCCCCTTCTCCTTGTTTTCCTTTCTCCCTTTCTTCCTTTCCTCTCTCTCTCTCCCCAATCTTTCTTTGATCCAGGATTTAAATAGTGAAAAGGGTCAGATCATGCTCTAAATGTGCTAGCTTGGGGAGGGGTGCATTTCCCTGCCCTACATTTTGATGCTATCCAATGAGAGACTGGCAAGGCATCTCCCTGTATGATTCTGCCTACATATCTCTATTCTTAGTGTCATAACTACTTTCCAGGCCACCCTGGAGACCTGTCCTGAAAATGACCTCTCTGGCAACACTTAGCTCTTCACCACTAGGTGAAACACTGGCAAATGTCCAGTTCCTTTATACCTTCCCATTTGTAAGGACCCTTTCCAGGTTGGAAAGGGAGCAAAAAAAGGATATTAGTCCAGTCTTGAGGGCAGTTGGTAGGCATTCCGCATCCTCTCACAGAGGAAACCAGCACCCCAAATGAAACAGGAGCTGTGGCAGCTGGTTGGGGAAACTTGGTTTCTGATCCATCTTGAAGCTGGGCTTGATAAGATTTCTTCCTCAGGGGTAGAGGGAAGAAGGAATTTGTATTGGAAAAGTAGTGTTCAAGGCTTTCATCTACCTCCAACCACTCCAACCACCCCAACTACTACCAGGAGGGTGGTTAAGTCACATATGAAACATTATAGGAAAAGAAAAAGCACTGGGACTGCTTAGGGCTCAGAGATAACCAGGGAATGGAGAGCAGAAGTATTGAATCCATATCTTTAATTTCAGTTGATTTTTTTTCCCATTTTTAAAGAGCACATTTTATTATCTGGCAAATACATTGTACATGTAGAGAACAGTCCCCCCCCCCCCCACCAATTCTGTTTCCCCAACCTCCCAGTGCTAAACTTACATCATTTCATTATATTGCAGTGACAGCTCAGGAAATTTTTCCCCCCCAAACTTTCATTTAATTCTAATAGTTTATAAAGAGTACATGGGACCAAGCAGAGCATTTGGGATGGAAATCCCTTTGGGGACTACTCTCTCTGTGTATCTCCATCACATTGACTTCCTGTGTATATTTGTATTCCTTTGCGTGTTAGAGAGTTGATCTTTGACCAAGACCCCGTCCCACCCCTAATATAATCACAAGGTGTTAATGAGGTGTTAAACTAACTGTAAAGATTCTGCTACACCCCACTCCCTCTGGGATGTGTGAATAGCTCACTGAGTCCAGGAAGGAAAAACCATTGGATGAGCAATCAAACTAGCTATGCCCCTGAGGGCTTTAAATAGTTAAACCTTGGCTGAATTTCAGAATTTTGAGAGTTTTCTGGTTGAAATAAGTTCTTTGCCTGGAGCCAGAAGTAAAGGAAAATATCAGAGCTCTGAAAGGCAATCATTCTTTGTCAGATGGAGTGAGTTTCTCTCTCCTCTCCCCCTCCTCTGTGGGCCATGTTGCTTTGAAGTAGAGCTACTCACAGAGCTACATCCAGACACAGAAACAGATAAGACAGGAAGGCGGTCATTAGAGAGAGGAAGCAACTTTGAGAAATGGGACCCTTGACAGCAAAAACTGAGAAGTCCACTCAGGAGAGACACTATAGCAAAGGGAGGTTGCATGAGGACTGTACAAAGAAAGAGTGTTTTCAGGTCCTGAAGCACCAGGAATTAGGGACTGTCTTCACCACATGTGTACTTACCACTACTGTACTCTAAGTTTAAACCCACACTTCCTGTGGTAACTGTATATATTTGTGGGAGAATGTGACCCATTTTATGGGTGGTATGTTTTTAACCACAATTTTTACTTTGACATTTTAGTGAATGTGTTGCAAAGATCTAGTTGGGGCAGTTAGGTGGCACAGTCAATAGAGTGTTGGGTCTGGAATCAAAAAGAACTATTTCAAATCCAGTCTTAGAATTTACTAACTGTATGACCTGGGCAAGTCACTTATTCCTGTTTGCCTCAGTTTCCTCTTCTGTAAAATGAGTTGGAGAAGGAAATGGCAAACCATTCCATCATCTTTTCCAAGGAAGCCCTAAATAAGGTCCCAAAGGGGCAAACAAGACCGAACAACAAGAAGAACTAATTCAGTCTATTGGCTAATTGTTATAAGAAACACACAAGTAGGGGCACATGAATTAAATAGTGTTAGGAGAGTAGACTCATCAAGTTACCCCTAGAACCTGAAAGAGAAATAGTCATCCTTTGAGTACCCAGTCCACAAGATTAAATGGAAGTTACTCTAGACAGAATGCTACACATTAATTCCAAAAACATTTATTAAATATCAACTCTATATTCTAACTACTGTGTTAGGTGTTCAGGGTAAAGAAACAGTACCTTTCTTCACAGAGTTTTCATTCTATTTGAAGTAAACAACATGAGTAGATATAAGTAAATGAGATCAATCTGCAAAAATAAATACAAATTAAGAGGGAGGGTCAGGAAAGGATCCTTGTGTAGGAAGAGGCACTTGAGATGAATTTCAAAAGAAGCTAGGGAATCCCCCACATGTACAAAAATATTCATAGCAGCTCTTTTGAATTAGAAATTGAGGAGATATCCATCAATTGAGGAATGACTGAAAAATTGTGGTTACATATGTGATGTGATACTATTGTTCTATAAGAAATCATAAGGGATGGGATTTCAGAGAAGCCTGGAAAGTCGTGCATGAATTGATGCTGAGTGAAATGAGTAGAACCAGAAGAACATTATACACACACTAACAAAACATAGGGTGATGATCAATCATGATGGACTTGTTCATTTCAGCAGTACAATAATCAAAGACAATTTTAAAAGACTTGTGATGGAAAATACCATTCATATCAAGAGAATGAACTATGGAGTTTAAATGAAGATCAAAGCTTATTATCTTTAATTCTTAAAAATTGTCTTATGTATTATGCCATTTTTTTCCTTTAATGTTTTTTCCCTTCCATTTGGATCTGAGTCTTTTCTCACAACATGATCAATATGGATCTATGTTTAGCATGGTTATAAATGTAGAGCCTATTAAATTAGTTTTTGTCAGGGAGTGGGGGAGGGAAGGGAGGGAGGAAAATGTAAAATTCAAAACTTTGCCAAAAAAATGATTGGCAAAAACAAGCATTGAATGCAGTTGGAAAAACAAACAAATAAAATATTTAAATTATATTAAATTTAATAAAGAAATTAGGATTCCAAAAAACAGAGGTGAGAAAAGTCTAGGCATGCATAGGGGACAGGCTATGCAAAGGCAAACTTCTCAGATGCAGTAAGGATGTGGACTCAGATACACATATAAGTTATCACCACTATCATTTAAAGTGTGATTCAGTTAATAAAGGAGTCCATCTGCATATTTCAGCAGCAATGAGTTATCTACTGTGTAAAGCATGACATCATTCTATATCAGAAAGGACATTCAATCTAGCATCAGAGTCCTGGGTTCAAGTCTCATCTCTGGCATTTGCTAACTGGGTAATATTAGACAAGTAACAACACCTCTTTGCATATTGGTTTTCTCTAATATCAGGATATTAGACTTGCTGATGGAAAAGTTTTCTTTCAATTCTAAATCCTATGAGCAAGGGGTATCTGTACATCCAGAATCAGCTGTAGGCATCTTGAGGGCAAGGACAGTGTGTCAGAAATTTCTACTGAAAGGTCAGTTAGGTGGCACAGTAGATAAAGCACTGGCCCTGGAGTCAGGGGTACCTAGTTCAAATCCAGCCTCAGACACTTAATAATTACCTAGCTGTGTGACCTTGGGCAAGTCACTTAATCCCGTTGCTTTAAATTAAAAAAAATATATTTAAAAAAACAAACAAAAGAAATTCCTACTGAAAATGAAAAGTATTGCCTGATCCTCAAGACAAATGAGGAGTTGGACAAGCATGACTGAACAACAATAAAATTTTCTGTTAAAGTGAGAGACTTGAGCAATATCTATAATAATACATTATGCTTCTTTTCTAGGAGCTAGAGTAGTGCTGACTAACCAGATCTCACCAAAAGCCTGAGGATACAAATAGAGTCAGTTTTGACAGATGTGTCTTCCTAGCAGAGTTAGGGAAGCATGAGTCAAGCAAATCCCCATGGAAGACAAGTATGGAGGTGCTTTATTTCAAACTCCCAAAAGTTAAAAAAAATGTTATAAGGTTAGTTAGCATTATGTAGCACCTAAAGATTCTTAAAATACTTCACAAATAATCTCTCATTGAATCCTCACCAAAACTCTGGAAGGTAGGTCCTTTTATTATCACCATTTTATAGATGAGGAAACTGAGGCAGACAAATGAAGGATTTTGTTACGTAGCTTCTAAGTTTTTGAGGCTTGATTTAACTTGCCTGTTCCTGATTCCAGGGCCAGAGTTCCATCCATTAAGGCACTTCAGAAACTCTTCAAAGTTTCCTACAGGACTATGGGCTCAGGAACTAGATGGCATTTTAGAGAGCATTTAATCCCAACTTCTTTATTTTATTGATGTAGAAACTGAAATAGGATATTAAGGAGCTAGAATGTTAGCTTCCTTGAAGATAAGAACTTTCATTTTTGTCTTTGTAATCCTAATACAGATTCTAGTACTGGCTATGTCACAAAATAGTCCCTTATTAGTATTTGTTGACTGATTCTTCAAGGTCTAACAGTAAAGCATAACTATATTGTTCTCTATGCAAAAAAAGTGGCAGGATTGGCTCAGAGGATCTCTGGCTGTAAATAATCCTTGCACAGTATGGTGATAAGTATTGTAGAAAAAGTTGGAAAGGGATCAGATTGTTGAGGGCCTAGAATGCTAAATAGTTTGATTATCTGTACCAATAAATGTAGGGAAGGCGATAAGTAAAGTAGAACTTCAAGAAGATTATTATAGCTGAGTTCTGAAGCTACCAGCAGCAACAACAACCAAAAACCCAATTTGATTGCTGTGGAACTACAGTCAGGTTAACACAAGATCTGTTTGCTTCTATAATAAAGAACCAAAGGAATTAGAACTCTATATTTCAAAGAGCAAAGGAATTGGATTCATCACCAAGAAAAACTTACCCAATAAAGCTGGATTTAATTCTAAATTTTTAAAAAATGGATATTTAATGAATTAAAAGACTTTCAAGTATCATGCAGAGGATGGAATGAATGAAAAAATGAGTGATTGAATATAGTAAAATGAATTTTTTACTATATGCCAAGTACCTTGCTAAGCATTGGTATGCTATTACAGGAACGACAGTGGAAAAACTTTAAGAACTTTCATTCTAATAGGAGGAATCAACATAGATTGTGGAGGGGGGCGGTAGGGGTGGTAGCTAGAGGGGTTTGGAAAGTTCCTGGAATGAGTGGTAGAGTTATTTGGGAAGTAGATTGACAGACCTACAAAGGGAATTTGACATTACGACATTATAATACACAATAAAATACTAACATAAGGTCAAAAAATGAAAAAATAGAAGAGAATATGAAGCATTTTATTGGAAAAATAACTGATCTGGAGAACAGATCAAGGAGAATAAAATAAGAATTGCTGAACTACCTGAAAATTGTAATAAAAAAAGAGTTAACCATATTACATATTGCTCTAAAAGTTCTAAGATTGCTTTTAAGTTCTAAAATGAGAAAATAAAATAGAAATATAAAAAAATCCACTGATCACCACATGAAAGATGAAAATTCACAGGAACATCACACACAAGTTTTAAAACTCCCAGGTCAAGGAGAAAATACTACCACCAGCAACAACAAAAATTTGAATCCTGAGCTACAGTCAGGTAACAAAATGTATTAGCTTCTACTATAAAGAATCAAAGGAGTTGGAACATTATATTTCAAAGAGCAAAAGGACATGGGTTTGCAACCAAGAAAAACTAACCAACAAAACTGAATTCAATCCAAAATTTAAAAAAAAGATATTCAATGAATTGAAAGATTTTTCAACAAATAAAAACAGGACTTAATGGAAAATTTGGCATATAAGATCCAGAAGAAACATCAGGTAAACATTAAAGAACAATAATAAGAGACTCAATAAGGTCACACTGTTTACTTCTTAAATGGGACAATGTTATCTATACTCTTGGAATGTTATCATTACATGGGTAGTTTGAAAGAACATTACATAGAAGACAGAGTTGGTTGAATATGATAGGATGTTTCTGAAACAATAAAATTGGGTAGGGAAAGGTAAAATGGAGCAATTACTTCATATAAATGAGGAGTGGATGGAAGAACTGTTACAGTGGAAGCAGGTGTGGGTATAAGTCTGGTAGTGTTGGAACTTTATTCTTATCAGAACTGATTAAAAGAGGGAATGGCATAGATAGGGATAGATGATAGCTAATTAGATGGCTGGCTGGCTGGAGAAAGGAGAGAGGGAGAGAGAGAGAGAGAGAGACAGAGAGACAGAGAGACAGAGAGACAGAGAGAGAGAGAAGGGGGAATGCATGTGTCTAGTTATATATCTAGAAGAGTTAAGTCGTTTAGAGCTTGGTTTCTGGTCTAGGTAGCATTGAGGCTGATGAGATAGATAGCAAGTTTATGATTGGAACTATGATTGGAGAGTGAAAGAGGCAAATGTATATAATACAGCTGTCATCATACTGCCTTGGGACGTGGAAGGGAGATATTGGAAATGGAGAGAAGGCTTATGAAATTGTCAAAGAATAAACTAGACTTGGAAACTAGTTAAAGAAGGAGAGGGATGAGTCAAACACCAGTGCAAAGTTTTAACAACTTACTACTACTAATAAGAGAAGTCATAGAAAAATTAGAATAGAAGGGGGAGGTTTCTTTTTCCACAACTTGTTCCAGGGGAAAATTCCTAACCAAAAAAGTATAGAGGAGATCTAGAAGACTTAATAATAATTTAAGGTTTTGCATGAATAAAATAAATGATAATTGACTAAAAAGACAAACAGGGTAATATTTGCATCAAGTATCACTGACAAAAGTCTGACATTTAAGATATGTAGGGAACTGACATATACATATATATATATATTTATTTATCACTGAGAACCATTCTCTTTTACATTAGTAAATTATAGAATTATGTCTAAAATGAGGTTAGTTCAGAGTAGATCGATCAATCGATAGATAGATAGATAGAATGTCCAATATGTAACTAAAATAAGGAGCTCAAGAGTGAGGTCAAGGCTAGGTATATAGTTTGGAGAGCTATTCATATAGAGATGATAGCTGAAGCAATTGGAGTAGATGAGGAGATCTTAGAAAGTTTAGAGATATATAAACAGAGGGTGAAGCGATGGAAAGAGATAATAGAGCCAGTGTAAGGAGATCAAAATAATCACGTGAGAGGCAAGAAAAATAAGACAATGCAGTGGCACAATGGTATAGCTATATAAATTTGTGCTCATCCTATTCTAAATACAGTGTCAGATAATATGGTTTAAAATATGCAGTATTCATATATTTTGCTTTAAATTATTGTAATTTTTATTGTCCCCCCCTCCAAATTGAAGCCTCATTTAAAAAATAAACCAATTAAGCAAAAACATCTGATACAGTAATACATATGACAATGTTTACACCATTCTTCCCAAGTAGTCCTCTGGCCTCTGTGCAAAAAAAAAAAAAAAAAAAAAAAAAGAGAAAGATATTTCATTATCTCTTCTTCGGGACCATCATTGGCTAATCAGTTCCTCAGTTTGGCATTCTTTTTAGTGGCATTTTTCAATTACATAGTTATGATTGTTGAGTGATTTTTCTTTTGGTTCCACATGGGGATCATAAAATATTCTGTATTCTTCTTATTCATCATTTTTTGTAGCAGAGTAATATTACATTATATTTTTATGGTTTTTTTTCAGATATTCCTTAGACAATGGGTAATAACTTTGTTTCTAGTTTTTTACTACCACAAAGAACACATTTATAAATAGTGTATATTGGACTTTTCTTTCCGTCTAACTTCCTTGTATATATCTAGTAGTGACATTGTTGAGTTCAAGAGCATGGACAGTTTAATCTTTTTTTTCACAATCAGAAACTGATATTCAAAATAGTTGAATCAATTTATAGTTCCACCAATAGTGTATTGTTATTCTTGTCTTTCCACAGCATTTCCAATATTGATTGTTAGCATTTTTGTTTTCTTCATCAATTTGTAGTATGTGAGGTAAAATTTGCATTTCTCAAACTACTATAAAATTTGGAGCATGCTTCCCTATAATAATTTGTAATTTGTAATTCTTTGTTTGAAAAATTCATACCATTTGACCACTAATGTGAAAGGGAATGGTTCTTAGAACCATATGTATGTGAGATCCCCACATATCTTGGATGTTAGGCTTTTGTTAGTGATAATTGATACAAATCTTACCCTAAATTTGTCTTCTTAGTCGATTATCATTTATTTTATTCATGCAAAGTTTTTTAATTTTATGTAACCTAAATTGTTATTTTGCCTTCCAGATCTCCTCTATACTTTTTTGATTTGGAATTCTCCCCCAGTACTAGTTGAGGAAAAATAAACTCTCCCCTTCCTTCCATTCTAATTTTTGTGTGGCTTCTCTCCTTTTATTAAGTCAAGAACTAATCTGGGGTTTATTGTGACATCCAGGATAAGATGTTGGTCTAAACTACTTTCCAATTTCCCCAGAAATAGGTGGTGCAATGGATAGAGCACCAGCCCTGGAGTCAGGAGTACATGAGTTCAATCCAACCTCAGACACCTAATAATTACCTAGCTGTGTGGCCTTGGGCAAGCCACTTAACCCCATTTGCCTTGGAAAAACCTAAAAAAAAAAAAAAGAAGAGAGAGAGAGAGAGAGAGAGAGAGAGAGAGAGAGAGAGAGAGAGAGAGAGAGAGAGAGAGAATTCTTTCTCTTGTAATTTATATTCTTAGGCTTATCAAACATTGAACTTTTGTTTCTTGCTTGTTGAATCTACTCTACTGATCAATTTTTCTGGGTTTTTTTTAAAGCAAGTATCAAATAATTTCAGTAACTATTACTTCAAAATTTAATTTGAGATCTGATAATGATATACCCCTTCATACATTTTTCTCATTCTTTTCTTTGATGTTCCTTGATAATTGTTTCTTCAAATAAATTTTATTGCTTTATTTAATTCTAGAAAACATTCCCTTAGCAATTTGATTGGAATAATACAAAACCTATAAATTAATTTAAGGTAATGTCATTTTTTGGTTATATTAGCATAGTCAAAATCTGGGTGGAGTTGAATTCTTGTGCCAAGCTAGCTGAGTCTTTTTTTTTGTTTGTTTCTGTAGAATGTTTTGTAGTTGTGTTTATGACTTAGCAGATTAATTTCTAAATATTTGACATTCTTTTTAGTGCAGTTTTAATGCACTTTCTTTTATTATTTATTCTTGTATTTTGTTAGTAAAATATAGAAATGCTGATTATTTTATTTTTTAGGGAGGTAAAGTTGCCTTCAGACCAAAATGTTTGAGAATTGCAGCTATAAATGTCATGTCACATCATTTCAGAGCAGAATCATATACAAGGGCACAGGGGACTTTGCCAATATGAACATCCCTATCTATACAAACTAGAAATGACTTGGCTATAGTTTAAATTAAATTTTAAAATTTTCTAACAGACTTAAATCTAAATAGCAGATTATATTATTTTTTCCTCTACAGTACCAAGATGGATAATCTCAATTTGGAAAAGTTGATCTCCTAAAACACACCCCACTATTACTCCCAATTCATTGCAAGAATCATGTATTTCACACATAAATATCTTTGAGGAGTCACTTTAAAATACATTCCCCGTCTTCCACTCATTGATAGACCCAATTGCCTACTCTTCTCTCTCTCTGATCTGCCTCCAACCCTTACAATATTCTATCTTTATTCTACTTCTGCATCAAAGACAAGAGGGAAAATTGAACGCATCTTATCTACCTTTCCTTTAAAGCCCTAATCATCCTTTTTCTGGGATGGCCCAGACAAGAATAGTTTGCCAGCAACATTGAGTACAATTCTATGAGGGGGGGAGAAATTTTTTTGAAAAAAGATGATCTTCAAACATTTCTGATGAAAAGACAAACTACAGTGAAACTTTGAGATATAAACACTGAAGTGAAGAAAAACATAAAAATATAAACATGAATAAGCAGTGATAAAAGTTTAAATAAGGACAAATTGTGCCCACTTTCCCTTCTCTCTGCCAAAGAAGAATTCCTGTCTATCCTATCTCCTGTCCTTATACTAAAGAATTTCAACATACATCTTGAATTCCCTCAAACACCCCAATCTCTTAAGAGTTCAGCAAAATAGTATTCATATTTGTCTACCAAAAATTATTCATTCATTCCCCAGTTTATGGGCACCTCTTCAAAAAGAGCTAGAAATATTTTGGTGCATTTTTAGAATTTGTTTTGCTTGGAACTAATCTCTTAAAGTAGCCTCCTTTTAATATCTCTCTCCAACTTTCCCCCTTTCACTCCTAATACATTATTGAGTGAGGTATGTTTCTTTATGCATTTCTATTGTGTCTATTCTTCCTTCTTTTGATCAGTTCAAATGAGAAAGAGTTTCAAGTGTCAATCACTCCTCCCATTGCCTTTGTCTTATTTGCATCTATACCTTCTGGTGTACTCTGTTATGTGAGATAATTTCCCTTTTCCCTTCTCTTTCCATTTTTTCCCTTAAGATCATCAAGATATAACAACAACCAACCCTTGTCTAATTGGACTCCTTTGTGAACTCTGATGATGATATGATCAAAGGAGACACATGACATCTCCTTGTATTTGAATATAAGCAGTTTGTCCTTATTTAAACTTTTATCACTGCTTATTCATGTTTATATTTTTATGTTTTTCTTCACTCCAATGTTTGCATCTCAAAGTTTCACTGTAGTTTGTCTTTTCATCAGAAATATTTGAAGATCATCTTTTTTCCAATAAAATTTCATTCCCCCCCCCCCCCAGAATTATACTCAATGTTGCTGGCAAGCTATTCTTGTCTGTAAACCCATATTCTTCTGGATTGTCATATTCCAAAGTAATTATTTTTTATTATGTTAATAATCAATTATTAAATTAGGATTAAAGATTTTTTTTAATTTCCTCACTCAGGAACCAGTCCTTGTAGGTCAATCTGCCAGTCTCTGAAGGATATAACTAATAGATGATATTGCCCTAACACTTGGGGAGCATACTTCTAGATCTTGGGCAGGACCCTACCCAACTAGGATACTTCACTTCTGCTTCAGGTATAAATAGAATCTAATATAAATTCCTGCTTCAAATGAATGAGTCCATGCCCTTGCACACTTTCATTGGAGTTTACATAGCTCATGAAGGAGAAAGTCAACCAGATTTATCTGAGTGGAGATGAATTCTTCTGCCAAGGTAGCTGAGTCTCATGATCAAACTTTGTTTTCAGTAGGCGGAACCAAAGACTTTTAGCCCACCTCCTTATAAATTGTCAATTAAACAGGATTGATTTTCATTTGTCAGAGGCATCCTCTTTTCCAAAGGTATTTAAACTATGTCTCCATGATTTTGTCTTTGATTACCAAAAGAAATTCTTGATCACTAATTTATTATCAGTTAATCTAATAAATTGATTATTAATTACCCAGAAATTCTGTTGTTTTTTCATTCATCACATCTACTGCTTTATAATGATAATTGCTAAGTTGTTTCTTATACTGACTGTAGTTCCTTGGTACTAGAATTCTTTCTAGCTCCTTTGTTCTTTGACCTAGGTGCTCTGGATTTGGTTATAAGGTTCCTGAGAATTTTCATTTTGGGGCATCTTCCAGAAAGTGATCAGGGTATTCTTTCTCTTTCTACTTTATCTTCTGATTCTAAGATATCTGGGCAGTTTTCTTTTAAGATGAAACATAATGTCCAGGCTCTCATTTGGATAATAGTGTTCAGATAGTTCAAAGATTCTTTTTTTAAAAATTTAATCAGTTTTCTAGGTCAATTTTTTTCTTTGACACCTTATCTTTTCTTCTATTTTTTCAGTCTTTTGGTTTTGTTTTAATAATTCTTGGTGCCTCATTGAGTCATTTGCATCTATTTGGTTGATTCTAATTTTTAAGGAGGTTTGTTTGGACAAGGTTTTATATCACTTGTGCCAAGCTTTTAATTCCCCTTCTACTTTCTTCAAAAGCTTTCATTTATTTTCCAAAATTTCCCTCAAGTGCTCTCATTCCATTTATAAAAACAGTTTAAACTTTTTTTAACCTTTTGCTTCATTTTGTCTAGAAAGTCTAGTTGTGTTTGTGCTCAAGTGGTATTTTTCTTTGAATTAATATCTGTCTGTGCTTTAGAATCTGCATTTGTGTTTTCAGTATCTCTGAGTCTAATTTTGCTGGGGTTCTTTTTACCTCAAATCTTCTATATTGCTTCTTGACACAAACTTCATATTAGATCTGAACTCAGTGGCACTGGTAGAGGGAAGGTCTGGGTGGGTTTCTTTGTATATTGAGCATTATGTTATTCCAGGATCTCAGAACCAAGATAGGGAACTTCAAGTTTTCAGTGCTCCCAAAATGGGATCCTTCACAATCTAACTTCCATCTTTCTAATCTTATACAGTGCCCCCGTTAATGCATTATTTGGTGCAGTCAAACCTGCTCTCTTAGAAATCCTAGTTTCCTTCAAAGCTTAGCTCAAATGCTACCTTCTACAAGAAACCTTTCCTTATATATCTGTATATTTTCTTCCTTATAGACTATAAGGTTTTGAAGTCAGAGACTTTCATTTTTGTTTCTGTATCCTCAAGCACTTAGCCTAGTGGGTACTTCCCAAATAATTGGTTATTAGCTGATTATTATTCCCTCATCTAAATATTTATTTACTAATAAGGAGAAAAGAACTTTCCCCCTACAATATTTATTTACTTCTTCTCCCATTCTACTAATTTTCCCCATATCATTTGCTTTTTAGATTCTTTAGCCCATGGATATTCTCTTTGCTTTCTCAATGTCTCTCAGAAAATGTGTGAAATTTTGCTGTCGCTGTTTTGAGAAAATTAAAAAATGAAAAAAAAAAAGCCTTTTCTCAACCTCATTCCCAGTCTTATCTATCCATAATCACATGGAAACATTTTTTTTCTTAGCTTTTCATTACTTCCTGGAACTGTTTAACTCTCTCTCTCTCTCTCTCTCTCTCTCTCTCTCTCTCTCTCTCTCTTTTTGATCATTTTGTATATTCAATACCTTACTTACCTCTGGGAAGTTCTGAAAGAATGACTTAATTCTGCCCTTTTACTGAAAGTTCAATTACTTTCTTTGAAGCTAAATTCAGCTTTGCATGATGTGTTATTTTGGAAGACAATCAATTTTTTTCCTTTTAAAAATATCACATTCCAATTTAAAAAGAAATCCTATAAATAATGAGTAGTCTAACTTATACTTTGTAGTATGAAATTTTTCCCCCCTCTGGGGCATAAAACATTTGTTTAATGTTGAGATATAAAGTGGGAATATGCCTCAGGCAAAGTAAATTTAATGTTTCTTTTAGTTGGTTTTCTGTGGATTCTTGATACTTACTTTGCTATCACTTTTGGTATTTCTGGGAAATCTTCCTATTTGTTTTTCTGGTTTTTTTTTTTCTTTTTTTCCCCTAATCATTTCTGAATGTACAGTTTGTCAGTATTTTTTCACTGTTTTCCTCTCAAAGACTTATAGTCTTGAATCGTTTCTTCACATCCTATCATTTAGTTTAGTTTTCTTATCTTGTATAACTCTCATATGCTCTTCCAGTCTTGTTGCTTTTTGATTTTGTTCAATTAATTTTCATTCTGTCTCTTTATTTTGCATTACATTTCTATTGTTCTCTTTCTCAGTGAATCTACTGTTTTGATAATCATATGTATATTTTGTTCAAAATTCTTGACTATCAGACTTGTTTGTTTCTTCCTTAAGAAATTTATTTTCTATCTTTATTCCTCTGATATTTTCACTGAATTCTTGGATTATTCTTCTAAACCAATGGTTCTTAGCCTTTTTGTTCATGGGGACGCTTTAGCAGTCTGGTAAAACCGATAAACCTCTTCCCAGAACAATATTTTTAAATGCATAAAATAAAACACATGTAATCACAAAGGAAAATAATTTTATTGAAATAGTCATCAAATTTTTTTAAAGTTTCTAGACCTCAGGTTATTAACATATTCTTTTTTAAAAATTATTTTTAGTTAACAAAAATTTATTCTCTTTCAGTCTCCTCTCCTCTCCCTCCACTTCCCAAGTGGGGAAAAAGAAAAACAAAACCCTTGTAGCAAATATATATATATTGTCAAATAGAACAAATTCCTATGTTGACCATGTCCAAAAATATGTCTCATTCTACAACATTACAACCATTTTTCTGTCAGAAGATGGGTAGCACACTTTATCCTCAATTCTCGGTAATCTTCTTTTCTTACAGCTGTTCCATTGTTATTTCAGGGAAACCTCACAGAATTTGTTGAAATACTTTTGTCTTTCTCAGGCAGTTTTGCTTCTTTCCTTTGTTGTGAAACACTCATTCATTGAGTTGGTTCCTTTTTTCCATTATTTGCTGATTTCCTCATGTTGTAAGAGAAGAATCAGAGAAAAAAAGAGAGGAAAATGCAATGAAACAAATTTTTTAGATTTGCTTTGTTCTGCATTCAGAATTTCAGAATTTCTCTGGATATGGATAGCATTTTCCATCACAAGTCCTTTATATTTGCTAATTTCCTTACTCAGGCACTAGGACCAGATAAGATCTTTAGCACTCAAGGGATAAGTGTGATCTGTTGGGACTTTGCAGGGACAATCTGAGAGGCCATCATAATTTGAGCATCTTCTACAGCTTTCCTAGTATTACTTTTCTGAACTTTAACAACCAGTGTTTGTGAATGAGTGAGAGGATAGTGTTTGGAATACTGTAGTGGAGAAATGTCAATAGATCCTTGCAGTTAGGTCTCTTACTTTTCTCTCACTCACTTTTCTGCTGGTTGCCTCTTTCCTCCTGTTCAGTATCAGATAGAAGTAACCAGTTCTCTGCTTTTGGACAACTCCTCCATAAACTGTTCTCTCAAACTCTATACTACTCCATTTCCTTCCTCTTTAATCTCATGTTTGATCTGATTCACAGATTTCAACCTATCCTTAGAGTAGGACTTCTGCAGGATACTGTCAACTAGTTAACTCCAAAAATTCAGCCTAAACTGTATGTCCTTCCAGAGTAACAGTTGTCCAGGAAAGGTGAGGGTGGGAAAAATAAACTGGGAACTGGCCTAAAAATGGTGGATTTCTTTCATTGGTGGGTTGGTGAATTCTTTCAATCTCATGGTGGATGCTTTCAATTTTTCTCTTCTTGCCATCATTATTTCTGCTCCACTGGAGGAGCCTTTTTCTCAATTATTTGAGGTTATGAGGTAAGAACTAGACTACCTGTCTATTATCTTGCCAATATTTAAACTTACTGGTTTTTTTAAGGTTACATCTGTACCAGGTTTGTGTGACCATCCTGTCTATCTGTTGTCCCTATATTGTCAGAGCTATGCTGCATCATTTGAAGTGTTTTTTTCAGGGTGCTCTTTTTTTTATAAAGGCAATGGGTTAAGTGATTTGCACAAGGTCACACAGCTGGACAATTATTAAGTGTCTAAGTTGGATTTGAACTCAGGCCCTCTGTCTCTTTGGGCCAGTGCTCTGTACACTGTAGCACCTAACTGCCCCTCAGGGTGCTTTTAAAGAATTTCTTTGAAGATTGATAATCAGTTATTTTGGGGGCAGCAACTCCTGCCCTAAAGCTGGCATCTTCTCTTAATTGTTGTAGTAAAGCTGGTGACCAGAATGTCAGACCCTATTTAAACCTTGCAACCCACCACCTTAAGAAGAGACCGTGTTACTGAGTCTTGGAATATCTCTTTGCCAATAAGCTCACTGTACCAGAAATTCACTTACATCAGTTAGGAATAGTTTCAGTTTTCATGGTCATCTCTCCCTACCCCACCAGACCAACCACATGGTAGAAGGCAAAATACAAACAAAATGGGATTAACTTTCAAGTTACCTTTCAAATTCCTGAGGATAGGACAGTACTAGAATGTGAAATGGGAGTTATGATTAGAACCTTGAAGTTCAAGGAAGAACAGGATCTGAGAAGAGATTGCAGGAGATGATCTTCCTCCATAGGTAACTCTTTGTCCTTCCAGCTACTCCAACAGCACGTTCCTACCATTATACTTTTTTCAGTATGCAACAAGCAAAATACACCGGCTTTATTTTTGAGGCAAAATGGATACCTGAGACATGGGTAACTGCCACTTTTCTTTCATTACATGCTTGGGAGTATGATCCCTGGGGTTAGTAAAGAAATGTGTCTTTTAAAAAGAGGGAAACTGCACATTGTTAATAGTAAATGACATCAATAATTGTAGGTAAATTTGATCTCAGATATTTACTATCTGTATGACCCTGGGAAAATTATTCATTCTCTATCTGTCTTACTTTCCTCATCTGTAAAGTGAGAATTAGAATACTTCTTATAGAGTTGTTGTAAGGAACAATTGAGATAATTGTGTAAAGAACTTTGTATACATTAGAGCATTACAGAAATGTTAGCCATATATAAATATTTTTATTGTTATTACTACAACATTCTTTTGGCAACAGGGAACAGAAGGTATTTTACTTAAATGGAGGATAAATTCAACTTATTCCATTTTGATCCCAAAGGGTAGAATGAGGACCAAGCCAAAAAAAATTAGAGCTGGCTCAATATAAGGGAAACTGTCCTAATAATTAGAAGAGTCCAAAAATGGAATTGGCAGTGTAGAAAATTCACTGTCTCTGGCCGTCTTTCAAAGGAGACCACTTACTTGGATGATGTAAAGGGTATTACTGTTCAGGTGGAAACTGGACTAATTAAATTCTCAGATTTCTTACAAATCCCCTGTTTCTAAGATAAAGGAATGACAGAGATACTAAATGAATTATCCAATAACAGAGTGAGTCATTGGTTGATTCACTGAAATAGAATAACAGATTCAAACTCCTGATCTCACCAATAGAAGTCAATTCTTAGTCTCTTTTCTCCCCTAGATAGCCAATATGAATTGGATGTTCAACAAACATTTATTGAATAACTATTATGTGAGGGACAGCCTGCCATAATGGATAGGTCTTTCTGAATCTTAAGTCAGTGTGTGTGCACTATACCACCGAGTTGTTTATCCATGACTCTACTTATCATGCAACCATCCCCAAATTTCACACACACACACACACACACACACACACACACACACACACACACACACACACCTGAACCAAAAATCACAACTACAAAGAGGCAGGAGGGAATCACATACTTGAAAAGGAGGGAGCCATATGACCCAAGGAAACTGAAATTTTCTGGAAGTCTTCTGAGAAGAGTAGGAGGAGTTCCAGAGTAACCCCTTTCAGAAAAAGGGGGATATTTCCTAGACATTAACTCCTGCAGAGATGGAGAAATAACAAAGAACTCAGCTATGGGGTAAAGGAGAAAACTTAGACCTTGATCTATCAATATCATGAGTTATTTGGATTAGCCATTTCAACAGGGAAAGAGTTACTTCTTTGGGAACTCCAGTTGTGTTCTATTCTGGGGGATAGGTGGGCAGAATGAGTGAGTCTCAATCACACGGTTCCTTCTACAGGAAGGCACGAGTCACCACAGGGAAGAAGGAACATCTTTGCATCTTTATGGGATTTTGTGAGTCATGTGTGTTTGTGTGTGTGTGTGTGTTTATTTAATTCTTTCTGTGGAGTGAAATAAAAGCTGTCATATATCTGGTACAAATTGTCATTATGAGTGCTTGCATGGGGAGCAAGCGCCCTTTTATTTACATCAAATGGGATATAGATATGAATTATATACTGACATTCTCAAATGAGCCAAATTCTAAGGTTCCCAAGGGATATCCTTAGTGGAAGCATGAGCCAAAACAGAAATTTTTGAGAAGGCTCCAAAATTGAACTTCATATATGTAGATCCAGAGCATGAGATTTGGAGTTATAGGCTATATTTGTGGACTTTTCAAGAGAAAAACAATCAGCAATTTCCATCAATAAATAAATTACCAAGAAATCTGTCTGTTCCTTTGAATGTTCTATTTGGTATTGTTGTTCAGTCATTTGTGATTCCTTGTGATCCCATAATGGACCATACTGTCTATGAGGTTTTCTTGGCAAAGATACTTAGAGTAGTTTAGGGCACATTTAGAGTGGATTAGGCAAACTGAAGTTAAGTGACTTGCCCAGGATCACATAAATAGTAAGTAGCTAAGGACAGATTTGAACTCAGGTTTTTGTGACTCCAGATCCAGAGTTCTATCCACTAAGCCAGCTAACTACCTCATCTACCTAGGGTACATTCCACTAAAACTCTCTTCCAATGCCACTTTTAGGCACAGAGGTGATTCCAAGTTCTCTAAGGCTATTGATGGACTGTTTGTCTTAAATCTAAAAACCAGCCTAGTTACATCCTTTACCAGGAGGTCAGATACCAAATGGTCATGAAAACCATCAACTAATACCCAGAGGAAAAATGTACATCAATGGAGGATGTACCCACATATATGAAATCATGAATTTTTGAAGTATTGAATTAAATCTGAATCTTCAAATGCCATTTCTTTCTTTTAAGAACCATTTCTTGATTTCTTTTAGTTTACATCACCTTTATTTCTAAATATTTTCTTCCACAAACCTCTGTTTAGCTTTCAAATTAATCTTTCTAAATCAAAAGTCTGACCATTTCATTTCTTTACCCTCCCAATCAATAAAATCCAGTGATTCCAAGGTCAAATGTATAACCTTCTATTTGGTTTTTAAAGTCCTTTATAACCTATACATTTCTACTTGTCCAGACTTCCTATTCCTGACAGCCCCATGTATTATGATCCAGTGGCCTTGCCCTCCTTGCTATTTTTTTTAATTTTTAATTTTTGTTTTTATTGATGTTTTACTTTTCCAAATACATACTATGAAATTTTTTTTAACATTTATCCATATGCCTATGTATATTTCCAAGTTACTAAATGTCCTTCTACCCTATCTTCCCAATCCCCCTCCTCTCAGTGGTGAACAGTCAGTTTAACATTGTATTTACATATTTGTGTTAAGCATGTTTACAGGTTAACCATTTTTGGTATGAGGAATTAGGATTAAGGGAAAGAAACATATAAGAGATACTTTTTAAAATAGTAATTGTTCCTCAGATTCGGAAGGAGTTTTGTTTTGTTTTGCTTTTCTTCCTCTGGATGGGGAAAGATATTGTCCATAGCAGATCTAATAGGGTTGTCCTAGTTCTCTGAACTGCTAAGAGCAGCTGCATACATCAGGGTTAATCATCTCACAGTCCAGTTGTTAATGTGTACATTGTTCTCTTGGTTCTGCTTTCTTTACTCAGCATTAGATTCCATAATTCCTTCCTTGCTTCTGTAGAGTCTGACTCTCCTTGCTATTTTTTTTTGTAAGGCAATGATTTGCCCAAGGCCACACAGCTAGGTTAATTATTAAGTGTCTGAATCTGGATTTGAACTCAGGTCCTCCTGACTCCAGGGTTAGTGCTCTATCCATTGGGCAACCCAGCTGCCCCTCTCCTT
Organism: Macrotis lagotis; assembly: GCF_037893015.1. NCBI lineage: Eukaryota > Metazoa > Chordata > Mammalia > Peramelemorphia > Peramelidae > Macrotis > Macrotis lagotis. The sequence continues at coordinate 552,574,074 of NC_133666.1, read as the reverse complement.
GCTACTTCTTGAACAAATTCTCCATCTTTTGACTCCATCCATTTTCACTAGCTGTCTTCTCCATGCTTGAAATCCCTGGAACTCTCCCAGCTCACTTCACTTCCTGATTTACTTGGCCTCCTTCAAATCCCAGCTAAAACTCAGGCTGTCCACAAGAAGGCTTCCCCAACGCCTATTAATGCTAGTGTTGCCTTTCTGTCAATTTTCTCTATTACTCTTGAACATAATTTTCATGTTGCCTCCCCCATTAGACTGGGAGCTCCTTAGGAAAAGGAACTATCTTTAGCCTTGGTGGTTGGCTCATAATAAGTGACTGACTCTTCCCTCCCTTACCCAGAAAGCTATTTCTTGTAATAAAGAAGAAAAAAATAAATAAATCAGTTCAGCAAAACAATCCAAACCTTAGACCAAGTTTGAAAGTAGATTCAGGGGTGGCTAGGTGGTGCAGTGAATAGAGCACCAGCCTTGGAGTCAGGAGTACCTGGGTTCAAATCCGACCTCAGACACTTAATAATTACCTAGCTGTGTGGACTTGGGCAAGCCACTCTAACCCATTGCCTTGCAAAAATCTAAAAAAAAAAAAAGTAGATTCAGTGTCCATGCCCACAGTACCCCCACACCCATCTCTGCAAAGAAGGAAAGAGAGGTGTATATTTTCATCCTGTTTCCAGAACCAAACTGAGTCATTATACATAGGATTCAGGTTTTTTTTTCCATTTACTTTATGAAGTGATTACATATATTTGCCAGTCTATACTTGTTTCACTTTGCATCAATTCATACACATCTTCCTGTGTTTCTCTGAGCTCTTCTTATTCATCATTTCTTATGGCACCATAATAATTCACTGCATTCACAGAAGGAGCATGGTAATACACTGGATAGAGCACTGGGCCTAGAGTAAGGAAGATCTGAGTTCAAATCCACTTCAGACACTCACTAACTGCATGGCCCTAGGAAGTCACTTATTGTTTATCTGCCTTAGCTTCCTCAACTTAACATAGGAATAATCAAAGTCCCTACCTCCCAGGATTGTTGTAAGGATCAAATGAGATAATAATTGAAAAGAGTCTGGCACACAGTCCTTTCAAAATTGATAGGAGGCACAGAATTCACTGTGAGACCTCAGAGATTACCTTGGTTAGAGACCAACTCTGAGAGGACTCTTGAGACCTCTCAGGACCCATACATCTGTGGGACCTGAAAACTTGGCATAACAGAGAAGGGAGGCTTGAGGGAGGGAGCACCCCCTTGTATCAAAAGGCTTTTTAAACAAGACCTTACAATGCTTAGTGATTGAGAAGCTGCCCCATAGGTCAGTCTATTCAAACAGAGAAGGCCACAGAGGTATTCAAGGCATTTCAGGGGCCTGGTGTGTGTTTCTGCAACATTTGGCTGCTTGGAATAAGAATAATAATAGAAAGAGAAGGTTAGGGTGAGTGTGATTACATTATCTAGGGCTACTGAGCCTGAAAAGAAATCTGCTAGTAATTGTTTTAAGCTAATTACTCCCTGGAGGTCAAATAGTGCTTATGTATCTACCGGTGGTGTTTAAGGAAGCTATGAAAACAGATGACTTCTTTGTTCATGGGATGCCAAGTTGACTTTTGAGTTTAGCATATTTTTCTGAGTTTATTTTTCCTTTTTGGAATTTCTGAGGCTGACAGCTCAAACCTTGCCTATAAGGTTAGGAGGCCCCTTTAGTCATTAAGCCCTAAGTTCCATGGCCCACCTGAAAACTACAGTTGATCAACAAATATTTATTACATGCCTACTGTATGCCAGATCCTTGAGCTACAAAGATGAAAACAATTTAGTTCCTATCCTCAAAGAGCTTGTGGGAGAGAAATGTATACGTATTTAGAAAATATGTGCTAAATAAATGCACCGTAATTTTGGTGTGGGAGGCACTAGTAGCAAGGAGGAGGGAATCAGGAAAGACCTTGACTTGGGAAATGCCATTTTAAGCTGTGCTTCAAACTAGGAATTCTAAGAGGCAAGGCATATATATTCTAAGAGAGAAGGAAGTATGTCTGTGCAAAGGCAGTAGGTGACAGGATAGGTAAGGAATAGTGATGAGGCTGATTTGGCTTGACCAAAGATGGGTGAGCTCTCTTCCCTCAGCTTCTTATGTGTCACTGAAAGTAGATCAAGATGCCTACAGAATTTCATCACCATCTTTTGAGCTCAGTGATATGTATCACTCAGAAACCTGTTGGTTAGAATTCCCTGGGACTGTGCTCTTCTCTGACAATCAAATGAGTAATGTATTACATGCAAGGCCAAGCTCTTAGTAGAAGTGCAGAGATGCAGACTTGGAGCCCAAATTCCTCTGTCTGTCTGTCTGTCCAATGGCAGCGATCTGCCTTAAAAAATAGAAAACTTTCAAAGTTAGAAAGGACTTAAAGTCCTTCTGGTTCAATGATTCTCTGAACAGGAATTCACTTAATAAAGGGCACCTGATCTTTGGTCATCTAGTTTCCACCTGAAGACCACCAAAGATGAGAAACTCACTGAGGAAGCCAGAAGCTCAGAGTTCATCTAGTTCTTCCTATACTTGTATGTAAATTTTTTCTAAAAAGAGTCAAGTAGTAACTCATTCTTTACTTGTGGAATTTTAGGGAGAGGAAACTCACTTCTTCCTGATACAATATGTTCCACATTTGGACAATAACAATTGTTAGGAAGATTTTTTAATACAAAAAGATATCTTCCTCCATGAAACATCCTCCAGAGCCAAGCAGAACAAGCCTAGCCTAGCTCCACCATTATAGCCATTGAAATATTTGAAGACAGTTGTCATGTCTCTGCTAAGTCTTCTCTTTCCCAACTTAAGCATGCCCCATTCTTTCAACCTCATATGGCATAGTCTTAGGTACCCTCACCAACCAATTAGATGGTCCACAATTTGGATATGATCGCCAGTGTGCCAAGGACTTTGCTAAAATGTATCCAGAACTGAACATAATATTCTTGATGTATATCCTTTCTCTCATTCTGAGCACTTTGCTTCTAGTAATACACCCTTAAACATCATATTGGGCTGATTTTTTTGTTTGTTTTACTGTTATGTCAGATAGTAAATAATAGACTCATGAGGAGATTGTGGTCCGCTAAAATTCCTAGATCTGTTTTTTCATATGAATTATTATCCAACCAAGCTTCCTCCTTTAAACCTGTACTTAGGCTACAAATTTTAAAAATCCAAGTGAAGGACTTGACACATTTTTACACAAGACTTCTGATTTTCCTTAATTGACACTCTATTGATTTCCCACATCTATTCCAAATCTCTTCTCTCCCATGCCCCCTCCCACAAGCTACCTATACTGTCTCCTCTGCCCTCCCTCACAGCAGAAAACATTGTTTTATATTTTACTGACAAAATTCGGACCATTTATTCAGACCACAAATTCCCTTTCCTCCCCAATTTTATACTTCATATTTACTCTTTTCTTTTGGTCCAATATTTGAAGACATAATCCTCCTGGGCAAGACCCCCCCCCACTATTACTTGTGTCCTTTATTTCTTTTCTTTTTTTATTTTTTAGGAGAGAAGATCCAATATTTATTTTTCAGTAGGGGACAGAAAACCAAGACAGTGCCTTACTTCAAAGGAGGGTCACTCTAGTAATTTTTTAACACTCAAAATCTAAGCAAGGAGTCAGTACTGCCCAGACCTAAACCAGCAAAGTCAGGCTTGGGTGGGACCAAGCACAGAATGGGAAGGAACACATCCTGAGGGCAGACAAAAGGGGGGACCTAGTATGGGGGCTTAAGTAGTCTTGGGGCTGAGAGTGTGTGTGTGGGGGGCACACTCTCACATTCAACCTGGCAATACTTCTATCCAAGGCTAAGTTCAGCTGCTGCTGCATATGCCCATGTATACCACCTCCTGGCAGTAGCCCCCTTTGTGTCCATGTGGGGGAATGGGACCTGGATATCCATTCAAGCAGAGAAAGTCCTCTAGAAGCAAGGAAGAAGCTTCAGTCCAAAAGTGAGGTTTGTGAGTGCCCAAGCTGGATAAATGTCCTATGGGTAAGTAAGAGGGTTACATCTTAACAGTAGCCACAATCTGTTAATCCCAGAGAATGCCTCTGTCCAGAAGTCCAGGGTTCCTTGTAAAATGGTTGAGTCCTTTATTTCAACCTCTCTTGCCGTCTCTGAGAGAATTCTTCAATCACATACTCTCTCCCCCTAAATTTCATTCTCTTTTTATCCCTGCTGAAATCATGCTCAGACCAACTCTATTCATTAAAATACTTCAGTTAACCTACGATCTCCTCAAACTTTCATCCTATATCTCTCCTTTCTTTCACAACCAAATTCCTAGCGGGGGAAACTGTTTGCATTCATCACCTCTATTTTCTCATCTCTAATTCAGGTCACAAAACCCTTGTAAATCTGTGGAACTGAATTCCAATCCCATAACATGACTGAAATTCATCTGTCCAAGGTTGTCAAAGATCTATCTCTTTATTGCTAAATCCAAAAATAACTTTTCACCTCTCATATTTCTTGATTTCTCTGCAATCTTTGATGCTATTGCTCATGCCCTCCTTCTATATACTCCTTCCTCCTTTGTCACTTCTCTATATCCATAACATTTCTCCAATCTTCCCATTCATGTCCATTCACGTGGCCACCACTCTAATTCAAGGGCTCATTATCTCTCTTGTTGATTAGGCTCTTAATTGGTCTCTCTGTTTTTAGCCTCTCCCCTCTCTAATCTATCATCTACTACACAATTGTCACACTTATATTTCCTAAAGCTTAGGTCTGATCATGGTCATTCCCCTGCTCAGGAAACTTTGATTTGCTTCTATATTCTCTAAAATACACAAGACTCTTGACTTCCACTATCCCCTCTCTACAGCTACTCCCTCACATCTGTTTGCTTGTAATTGCTTCCTGCTTTTGCTTTCCACAAGCTCCTTTCATGCCCAAGGTCAGAGACAGTATGCCAGAAACTTGAAGAATCTTGGGTAGGAGCCCACCCTGGCCAGCAGATCACATACCATGGTCCCCAAGTCCCTGGAGTCATTTGCCCTCGGGTAGAGCCAAAGATAGGCTATACCAATACCTTCCATTGTCCCTATACCTGGAATGCTCTCCTCCTTAATATACCTCTTAGAACCCAGCTCCCTTCAAGACTGGATTCCAAGAGACATTTCTTGTTTCCTCCAGATGTTAGTATTTCTCTACACCTGAAAATGACTTTCTATGTATTTTGTATGTATTTTATATTGATTGTCTGTACACGTGTTGTTTCTTCCTTAATAGAATGTAATCTCCTCAAGGGCAAGAACTGTTTCCTTTTCATTGTTGCCTACCCAGCACACACTTGCATATCCTAGGTGCTTTATCAAAGTTTATTGAATTTAATTGGTCACCCAATGACTAGAAGTTTCAGAAGGAGGGGAATTGATTGCTTCAAGCACTCCGGTGGCCCCCTAAGAATGCAGCTGCTGTGTACTTGGGAGGAGATCAAAGGAACAGGGAAGGAGAGGTCAGGGTTGTGGTTATGCTCTCTTGCAGGTGGAGAAGCAAAGTCACTGGATCTGCTGACTGAAGTCATGCCAAAGCCTGGGAACATCTGGTAAGTGTTTTGGTTGGGAAGAGTTGAAAGACTGGATAAAATGTGGTGGGTCCTCTCAGATCTGCCACATTCATTGATGCCCTCTAACCACAATGCTTGTAGGGAACCACCTCTTTTCTCACATGGTCCTTGCACTATCATCCTTGGTCCACTTTGCATTCCTTGTGAAAAGACCATCTCTAAGATTTATTTGGAAGACACCTAAGCACTCAATGTAAAAAGGAATGGAACCTGAGCAAGACAGAGGAGGCTGACCCTACATCTGACAATTCCCAGAATTGAATGGCCAGATGCCCTGCTAAGTGCATCCTCTAGTACCACAGGGATCAGTCCCCTGCCTCCAGACCATAATAACAATAATCAAGGCTCTCTTTCATAGTGAACTAGATCCAGGAGAGCAGCCTCTCTGCCACACTTATCTTTCCATTTTTATTGTCTGAGTTGGATTTTCCTTTCTGGATCCCACTTCTGACACACCTGCTTCTATGAAGTTCAGAAGAGAGTGGTTTGTATCTATTGGCAGGCTGTTAAAAGGATGTCACATATGGAGTACTTCTAATAGCCTCAAGGCTTCTTTCACACCTAAATTATTTTTCTGACAACTCTGATCCATCTTAACTTTGATTTTCTGTATTTTCTAAATCCCACTTCTATCTGTTTACTCCAGTTTCTGACTCAACTTTAGACTTTAAAAACTGTCTTTATTTCACCCTCTGATTTTGGCTTTACTGGTTTTGACCATAGCTTAGTGGTTTACAACTTCCCTTTTTCTCTACCAAGAGTTCTAGTTCCTTGCTAAAAAAAAAAAAAATCCATAAGAACAGGAGCTCCTAACTTGGAATTATGCCCAAATGGCAATAAAACTGTGTATAACCTTTGATCCTGTAATGTGTGATGTTGAGCAAATCACTTAACCCTGATTGCCTGGCATTTAGGGCCATCTCCAGTCACCCTGATTCATATCTGGCCACTGGACCCAGATGGCTATGGAGGAAAAAGTAAGGCTGGTGACTTAGCACAGCACCCCCCTCTCTCTTAAAATTCAATTCATGTGTTTGTCATGACATCGCCTCCCTGATGTCTTAGTCTTCTTCAAGAATGAAGTACAAACATTATTATTATTACCACTACCAAGTCTGTATCCCAAAGAGATCACAAAAAAAGGGTAAAAAACCTACATGTACAAAATTATTCCTAGCAGTTCTTTTCATGGTGGCAAAGAATTGGAAATTGACATCAATTGGGAAATGACTGAATAAATTGTGGTTATATAAATGAGATGGAACACTACTGTTCTAAAAAAATCATGAGGAACAGGATTTCAAAATAGCCTGGAATGACTTGCACGAACTTATACTGAGTGAAAAGAGCAGAATCAGAAGAACATTATACATACTAACAACAGCATTGGATGATGATCAATTAGAACTCTTGGTAGAGATGGACTTGTTCATTTCAACAGTACATTAATCAAAGACAATTCAAGAAGAATTGTGATTGAAAATATCATCCATATCCAGAGAAGGAATTGTGGAGTTTAAATGCAAACCAAAGTTTACTATCTTCAATTTTTAGAAGTTGTCTTACATATTATGTCCTCTAATTTTTTTCTTCTGTTTAGATTTAATTCTTCTTTCACAGCATGATTAATATAGATCTATGTTTAGTATAATTATACATGTAGAGCCTATATTAGATTATTTTCTGTCAGGAGGAGAGGGGAGGGAAGGGAAGGAGGGAGGAAAAAGGTCAAACTAAAAACTTTGCAATAACAATGATTGGTGAAAACTACCATTGCTTGTTGTTGGAAAAACAAATAAATAAAAAAATTTTTTTTTAAAAAAAAGAACAGAAGCTCCTATTCCTATCCATCAAGTGTTCCCATAGCAAATCATCTCAACCCTTTTTTTCATGCTGAGTGAGGACCCACCTAGGAAAGAGCCCAGAATGTAAACTATTTCCTTGAGAGAAAGGAGGTTCCACTTTGTTTGTGATATATCTTCCAAGGACTTACCACAATGCCTTTCACAAAGAAGTTGTTGAACAACAGTTTGTTAAATTGAATTGAATTGAAGTGAATTGAATTGAATTGAATTGAACTGAGAGTTGAGTCAGCAGACCAAGCCAAGGATATATTTTCAGAAAGATGGTGGTAGGGAAGGGTACAGGCACACACACACACACACACACACACACACACACACACACACACACACACACACACATTATTATAATCAGGAAAAAAGAGAAGGAATATTTCTTCAGAGTCCATGATGTGTATAGAGATCTCACTGGTCAATCTAGAGTTTAACCATATAAAAGATAAAAGCAAGATGGAGGATTAATCCAAAGAGTAGGGGGATGAGGGGATTCTAAGAATGCTTAGGTTCCCTGAAGTTCTGATGGACTAAAGTTTTCAATGAATGCTTTGGTCAATAAAAAGAGTTTTAAAATTTGCAAGGGTAAGAGAGTGATCAAAGAAGGAATAAGATTGCTGTTAAGTGGATGAGAAAATGACAATGGAAAACAGAGAAGAAGGAAGAACTGCTCAGTTTTTTTGTTCCTGCTAAAGAGGATGATCTTTGTTCTGAGAAAGATAGATATGATAAAAAAAAACAAAATAAATGAAGACATAGCAAGGGAGTACCTAGTTCCTCTTAATGAGTTCAAGTCACAGGGCTCAGATGAGGTACATCTATTAGAGTTCAATAAGTTTGTTGATCTTGAAAAAAATGACAACATATTTAAACAATGGTTGATTTATGGGCCTTTGCTGATCACTAAAAGTCATCGTTTTATCAAAAACAGGTTATTTCCCAGGGATGGCCATGGAGACGACCACATGTACATAATGGAAGCAGAAAGAGGGAACAAAGGATTAATGTGGAAGGCCATCTCATACATCATCTCCATCAGGACTCTATTTTTTTTGAAGGGAATGTATTTCTTAAGGCATTAAAAACCTATGCCTTTAGGCATTAGAAAACATAGTTTCTGTGAGATTTCTCTGGGCTAACACCATCCCCTCCTCCCAGTGGCATTTTGGGATCATTTTGGTTAAGCAGTAATTTCAAGGAATTTATAACTCTAAGTCACAGAGTTGTGTGAGATAAGACTTGAGTTCAACCTCAAACAACAATAAAATATCAAAGATAGATTAAATGTCTTTGAGCTATTATTTGTATCCTGGAGGTCAATACTCGTATGTAGAGAAAAGTCAATCAGTGTTGGCTCTCAAAACAGACAGATTTTATTTTTTTATGGAGAAAAGGCAGCTGATAGCTTTTCCTTTGATAATAATCTGATGCCTCAAGAGTATGAATCTTCTCCACTCCATGTTTAAAAAAGAGATGGTAGATCATATTCTTCCCTTTATGCAGAAGAGTACAAGAAGTAGTGAGATGCTCTGCAATCATGTGTCCAGTTGAGCAAGGCCTAGAAGCATACAGCAGAATAAGCCTAACATTGATAATGAGATCAAGTAAGGATCACCCGACCAAAGACCCTAACCAATGAGAGGCTATCAGGAAGAAAGCTCAGAGGAAAGGGAATTACTTTCTGTCTCCAAGGCATTGATGATTTCACAACATCTAATGCATGAGTGTTTTCCTCACCATGTGCTTGTCCTAATTGAATATACTCTTTTTTTGCTTGCCCATTCTTTTAGTCTACTTCCTGCCATAGGTCTTTATATAGACCAGACTCTATGCAATTTAAGGAGAAATGTCTTGGCTGACCTCATATCCTCTTGCCTTGTGTTGCTGCTTTCTTGGAGAACTGAAGGATATGTAATTCAGAGACAGCTCATGCTAGGGATTTGCAAGCTTTCAGTGTTCCCAAAATGATTGAATTTAAGCAAAGGGCTGAGCTCTACTGACTTTGTCTGAGCTCTGCAAGACCCTGATGTGGATTTGGATCTGATCAACATTTTTCTGGGCTCATCTCTGATTGAAGTTAGTTAAATACTTCTGGACTCAGCTACCTCCATTCTGCAGGTTCAGAGCAACAGAATTGCAGATTGTTTTCCTCTGAGATTCCTGACCTGGTTATTACTCTGCTGGAGGCTAGGACTGAGACACTATTTTACTCCTAGGTCAGAGCCCTACAATTACTGCTTGCTTCAGAACTTAATCCTTTCTCAATATCCAGTCTTGGGTATTGGACCACCAGCTGTAGGCACAGGTCTCCTCCTCAGATTGCCCTGGATCTTCCATCTGGAACTAGGTAGTATGCAACATACTTATCAGTTAGTGATCAGATCCTGCTGGGTGGATCTGGAAAGCCCTCAAAGTCTATCACATTGGCCCCTGTACTGAATGCTTAGCATTGTGAATTCCTAGCCAGACCCCACACTCAATGTCCACAGAATTGTCTATCTTCTAATAGCAACTTGGCTGAAAAATTGGTTCATGATGAAGTTTTTCTTAGATTTGCTCATCAGTAGATCTTTGTGAGGAGTTGTTAAGGAGAGCTTGGAGGTTTTTCTTCCTACCACTTTGCCATCTTGACATTGCAAACATGTTCTCGATATGGATGACTCCCCACATTTGTTTGCTAATTGTATGGTCCCTGGTCACAGGTGTTTCTCTTTCCATTGATGGTGTGTATTTATGAGAGATTGTGCCTTAGGTTTACTTTTCTTTCTGTATTATTTCACTGAATACCTTTGCTTTGAATTATCTTCTCTAGTACACTAATCATAATCAGAGTAGGTTCCTGAGCTATGCATTTTAAATTTTAAATTTAAATTTAAATTTTAAATCATGAAGTACCTGGAATCTGGAGCAATTTGGTGGGGGGGGGGGGGGAGAAAGGAAAATCTCAAATTTGAAAGGAGTCCAGGTATTACACTGGAAAAAAAAAATCATAGTCAAGTCTGATAGGTCAGCTTATCTTGGAAAAAGAAACTAGACTTGTAGTCCGGCAGAGTCCTAGCTAGCCCCAAGATGCCAGCATCCTCTCTGGGTAAGCAAACTTCCTTCTGTCAGTAGCCTCTATCTCCATATCTTACCTCCTGGTCTTCTAGTGACATCAATACAACTTACCCTATCCCATCCTTCACTCCCTCACCTCCACCCACCCAGTATTCTCTCACTATGGCATCCTCTTCCAAGGCCCAGTTTATTCTCCTAATCAATTGAATTTGCCTCAGGTAAAGTTCTAGCAAGTTACAGCTTTAAAGAGAGGCTACTAGAATCTCAGTTCCTGCACCAACACTTGCTAGCTTTTAGACCTTGGACAAATCATGCTTCTTTTGAAGGGTTCTTTTTCCTCATCTGAAAAGAAGAGATAATATTTGCACCACATACCTCACAAGGCTGCTGGTTTTCAAGGACAAAGGAAACTAATCCTGGCTGGGAGGCCTGCCATTCCAAGGCACATGACTCTAGGGTTCAACTTTATAGACCCAGTATTACTTTAAAAGACCATGGCTTACAGACTTTTGAAAGGCTTTTAAACCATGTGGAATTGCAAAGAATTCTGAAACTTATGCTGCCCTGGACATATCATGCATGCAGAGGTCAGTGCTTACTTAGATATTTGAATTTCCAGAGAGCTGATGGTGTTTTTTCCAGGGCTGGCTGTGAAAGCCAAACAAGGACCCTTGCCCCTTCTCATGCTCTTTCTAATGCTAATTTGCTTCTTCTCCTTGCTATTTAATCACTGACTCAAAGCACAGAAAGCCTAGGGCAAAACTGTGACATTCAATGAATTTGTTTCCTGAGGTTCCCAGCTCTATATATTTCTGTGTCCTTTCCCTTTCTCAGATTCCCAGAACCCCATGATCAGCACCTCTTCTTTCAATTAAAACCTGTCTTTAGGAGAAGATCTGGTCCAGCCACGTTGGAGTCAGAATTCTTAGGCTCAAATCCAAAGAGCAGAATAACATAACAATATTGTACTTATCCAGTCAGAAGGAGAAGAATTCAAATCCTGATAGGTATTTTTTAGCTATATGACTATGAGCAGTCACTTAATCTCCTTTGGTCTTAGTTTCCTCATCTGTAAAACAGGGAATGGACTTGATAATTTCTGAGGTCCCTTCTAATTATAGAGCCTGATTGTTGTTCAGTCATTTTCAGTAGTGTCTGACTCTTTGTGACCCCATTTAGGGTTTTCTTGGCTTGGATTTCCATTTATTTCTTCAGTTAATTTTACAGATGAGGAAAATGAAGCAAATGGGATGAAGTGATTTGTCCAGGGTCACACAACTAGTAAGTATCTGAGGTCATATTTAAATTCAGATCTTCCTGATTTTATCTACTGTGCCATTTAGTTGTCCTTTAGAACCTGATAAACTCACTTACACTGAAGTAGAGAAAGGTCACAGAAAGACAGGGTCAAGACCTCTGAAAATTCATAAAATCACAGAACTTCAGAATAGAAAGGAATCTCAGACATCATTTGAAAGCCATAATGAGACTGGGTTCAACTGGAATGTAGACTTAGAGGGATTCAAACCAGTCAAACAATATTATATTTCTTAATTCATCGAATGATTGTGCACTTTATAAGATAGACTGTACATTATTAAATAGCCCACTCTTTACCGGAACAATAATTCCCTCCATAATATCCCCAGCATTTACCTGGAAAACTTTCAAAGAAAGGAAATTTATTAACCACTAAAGTAGTCCATTCTCTTTTGGAAAGCTCTAATTGGAACTTTTTCTGTACATGAAGCCTAAATCTGCCTATAACTTCTCTTTGCCTATTATCCTAAGCTCTGCCCTTTGAAGCCAAGCAGAATCTTCTCATACAAGATAGTCCTTTAAATATTCCCCAGAAGTCATGATGCCCTGTGAAATCTCTTCTCTAGGCTATTTTCAGCTCCTTCAATCTATCTTAACATGACTTGTTCGAGGTAGAGCAGTGAATAGAGCATTGAGTTTGGAATCATGAATTCAAATCCATATACTTATTAGTTGTGGGCAAATCACTTAACCCTATTTACCTCAATGCTTAATCTGTAGGGTTATGAAGAGTCAGACATGGCTGAAACAATTCAATAACAACAGCAACAGGTTCCCTCAGCATCCCGAGTACTCTTTCTGGACTTGCTCTAGTTTCTCAATCTCCTTCCTAAAATGTGATACCAAAACACAAGACTCCAGAGTTGGTCTAAATTATCTTAGAGTACTTTACTCTCCCTTGCTCTCAACACATAGATACTTGTTTTGTACTTCTCTGTGTATCCTTCATGTTGTTCAATAATTTCAATCATATCTAACTCTTCATGACCAAATCTGGGATTTTTTTTTTTTTTAGTAAAGATACTTGGAATGGTTTTGCTATTTCCTTCTCTAGCTCATTTTGTAGAGGAGAAAACTAAGGCAAACAGGCTTAAGTGACTTTCCCAGGGTCACACAGCTAGTCAGTGTCTGAGGCTGAATTTGAATTTAAGTTTTCCTGACTTCAGGGCCAGTGCTCTGAGTCACCAACTGCCTCCTTTACCAACCTACCCCTAAATAGAAATATATTGTCATTGAGGATGTTTTCTGTCATGTCATACTGTTGACATATTAAACAAGTGTCTAGCCACGCCTTCCTCATCTCATCTTTTTGCAGTTGATTTTTTGAATCATAGAGTATTATTTACATTTGTTCCTTTTAAATTTCACTTTATTAGATCTGGCCCACCTTTTTCTTCCATGTGTTGAGATCTTTTGGAATTTTAACTCAATTTTCCAACATGTTCCTATCCATCTCAGTATTATATCATCTGAAAAATTGGTCACCATGTCATCTATGCCTTCATCCAAGTCCAAATTAGCCTAAATCTTACAACTTTGTCTCCTTAGGCATTCCTTCATAGCTATTTCTTCCACACTTCAGACAAAGATGGTTTCCAAGGCAACTTGAGAATTAACATGGTGGAAGGGAGGAAGGTTGTCGCCCTAGAATTGATGATGTCTTCTCAAAGCTATCTACTTGGTTTCCTAATTTTTCTCACCTCTTTCCTCAAAGAGGACGGGGAGGCCAGAAGCTCTGGCCTCTCAGGTATACAGAACAGTCAGTCCTGGTTATTGGAAATGACCTGTCCATTCAGAATCAGTAGTATTCAGAAAAATCTCGTTAACAGTAAGTGGATATAGAGAGTGATATAAGCCAGGCAGCAGGGTCCCTGGCCTGCCAAGTATGGTAGATTGTGGACATATTCATATTTTTCCCTAAGTACCTCAGATTGATTACTCTCTTCCTTTCGGGATCTAACAAATTGTAATGTTGGGCTTCAGAACTGAATAGGAAGCTTCCAAGTTAAACAAGGGGGAGAAAAAAAGCACCTTCCCTTCTGCTTTTGCTGTTCTTGGTAATCTTGACCTCTCTTGAGTATACTATAGACCAGGCATAGCTGTCAATGACATAACACAGATGTGGGGCTCCAAGTCAAAGACAGCCAGGGAAGTGATCGTGCAATAATGCTACTTTTGAAATAAAACCAACATGGCAAAATATATATATATATATATATATATATATATATATATATATATATATATATATATATATATATATATATATATATGTTTTCTTTTCCTATGGAAATGTCAATTAACAAGAAAATTTTAAGTGACCATAATCCCCCAGCAAACAGTTCATCTGCCTCCTGTAACTGGCCTTTTAAGTAAATCAGCTACCATCATCAATGTTTTTACCATTAACTGGAATGGTTCCTACTGTCACTGACAGATTGTGGCAAGAAAGAAGCAACTGCCTTCTTCTCTCATTCAGAGGATACATTGTCTTGCTCTGAGAGTGGGAACCAAGGTCACTTCTATCACAAAAGGGATATATAGCATTAAGCACCATGTGATCCTAGTCACCAAAAAAAAAGTATCATACTCTGGGAAGTCTCACAATTAACCTGGCAATCCATGCTAATCAGGAGCATTCAGAGAGTGGATTACTTTCTATCTACTGTCTCTTCCCCTTTCTGAAAGGCCATGCTCAGTTCAATCTAAGAGGTGATTTGTATAGATCTGCCAAATCAAAATAGCTCCAAGTTCCCATCTATTGAAAAATCTCACATCTTCCCTGAATTTTTATATTTCACCAAATCACTGTAATATGACTTTGGAATAATGAAATCATCCTCTAATGACAAGAATGTTTAGATATTGTTTAGAAGCTTTTCAGAGAATTAATAAAAAGAACGTTATATGCAATAGAATGCCTTCTGAATGGCGATGTGCCCATTACTTCCTTTGTCTCAATAACTTGTTGGGTTAACCAAGGTGGGGAATGTCCAGTCCACAGGCTGAATAAGACCCACAGCAACCACAGGTGGGACTCAAAAATTCAATAAATCTAGGAGTTTTTTAAGGAGTGAATTAATAAAGTCTTTGACCAAACAGCAGGCAACTGATATTTCTGCCAAGGGGCCTTGGCAGAAAAAAAGTTCCCCTTCCCTGGTATAAACTAATTCTAAGAATTGTAAGAAAGACATAATTCAATAAGACATCATGGCTGCATGTGATGGGAAGAGACAAAAGCAATGTGAGAAATAGAACTCAGTTCCTAAATATTCTCTTCACTTCCCACTGGGTTGCTCTCCTTTAGAATCTCTGTCATGGCCCTAGTTATTTGATTATTTAATGTCTCAGATTCATACTTTTATTGTCTGTTAAATAATTACTTATACTTCCTAATTCACAGGATGATTATGAGGAAAGAGTTCCATACAATAAAGCATTGTAGAAATGTACCTTATTATTTAATCCAATACTTAGCTGAACAGCATTTACCCCTCAATATGCCCAACTTTCACTTAAGAGAAGGGGGACCTCTCTTCATCCCTTTCAGTTGCCTTTTGAAAGTTATTTTACACTATTAGATTGTAAGATCCCTGAGAACAGGCACTAGCTTATTTTTTTTGTATTTGTATACCCAGAACTTAGAATAATATCTGGTTCATTTAATAAATTCCTATAGACTGATTGGCTATTGTTTAAATAACAGTCCTGTGCTCAGGAGGGTAATTAAAGTTAACATCTGTATTCACAGTTCCGTCACCATCAGGAATTCTAATACTTTATCTACTTTCTGCTTTGATGATTTTTGGCTCACCTGACTCCAATTACTCTTCCTAGCTTGTTCATGGCTAGTGGAACAACTAGACAGCAAGAACAGAAGAATAAGACTCTTCCCCTTTCTGATCACCCAGGGAAGTTAAGTAACTTGACCAAAGTCACCCAGGTAGTAGAGAGGCAAGATTTAAACCCAGATCCTCTGACTCCAGGGTCAGTTCTTTTCCCTCCTTACTGTAGCTGAATCTTCTGTCAAGGCCCCAAATCATAGTAACAGTTTTTCATGAATTCTGTCTATCAGAAGTCCTAGAGAAATGTCATATCTTTCTTCAAGGAAGTCTCCTCCGCCCCCCCCCCCCCAGCAGCCTTGTCTGAAGAAATATCACTTCCCAGAGGTTTTCTAGGCATTGAAATATTAAAAAACAAGAAGCACAGCTGGTTATTGGTAGGAGTCACATGGAAATGTACATCTCCCTTTTTTAAAAAAATCCAAACCCACAGTTAGTGAAATAATGAAATTAAAACTAGAGGGAGGCAGTTATAAAATGAATAAGCAATTGCTACACAGCTGGTTTGGGAAGATAAAAGGAGAACCCATCAATCTAGTCTATGATACTCAAGGGATCTCTGAAGAACAGTTATGAATAGAGCAGGGAAGGGACAAGGAAAGTAAGAGCTCTGAAAATGAAGCTACTGCAGAAGTCCCTTGGAAGAGGCAGCTTTCTGGGACTATCTCCTGGTTCCAGAATCCATGTGAGAGGCATGAAAGGTGGGGCTGACTCCTGAGAGGAATTTAGGGTTGGCACAGCCAGAGGCAGCAGACTGCAAGTGTTCCCTCAAACCTCTAAATAAGAACTTTGGAGAGAACAATTGGAACTGATCCCATAGATGCCAGAGTGAGCGAGCTGATGATGGAAAACAGGTGGGAGAGAGTGGGGGACTGAGTGTGGAGAGGAAGAGAGACAGAGACAGCCAGAGAGACAGAGAAATGAAAAGACAGTCAGAAGCAGAAAGAGACAGAGAAAGAATTAAAGAGAGGAGAGAACAAGAGGGAGAGAAGAAGGGGGGGACAGAGAGAGAGAGAGAGAGAGAGAGAGAGAGAGAGAGAGAGAGAGAGAGAGAGAGAGAGATGCATTGCATGTCCCAACCTGCTTCCCCCCATTCCCAAGCATTCATAGGATCATTCATAGATCTGTTACCATGACCTTGGGTTGCCTCTTAAGTTAAAGCTTTAGAAGGGGCAGTTGGCACATGATGATGGTGTCCATTGGAATACTGAATTCAGTTGCAACTGGGCTCCAATATTTCCAGTGGGTAGATGCTGAGTGAGCCAAGGATGAGCGAACCATCTTCCTGGGCATGGTTGGGCAGGAGCATTAGACTTTTCTGCTCCCAGAATTATCTTTTTTTGAGGATGGAAATCTTCCCTTTTGTCCAGACTAAATCAGAGAGAGATCTAATCCAGATCCGACCAGACCCAAATCTGGCTCTGCCTCTCAGAGAACAAATTATTCTTCTTTCCTTTTGAGTTCATGTTTCAGAATTATTTATCACTCATGTGGAGTGGGAGAGGAAGAAAGGAAGTGATAAGTTCCCCTAGGGATTCCATTATTTTTCTGGCATTGACAGCTCCTGCTGCTCTTCCACCCCATTTCCTCTTGGGGGTTCTGAGTCAAAATAGCCAGGATCTCCAATGTCCCTTTCCCACTCTTGAATGTGGTCTACAATCATAGAATTTTCTTTTGTGAAGTGATTTCAGTTGGGTCACTTTATTTTATATGTTAACATGCCTAGGTCAGGAGCCCTTTGTGTTACTCCATAAACTGAGCCCCAGAGTAATCAGATTTGCCCTCGTCCCATGACCCAGGACTAGTGGGGGGGGGGGAACTTTGACCAGAGTCAGTTCTTGGGTTCAAATTCTACCTCTGATCCTCACTATCTCTGTGACCTTGGACAAATCTCTTAATTTCCTTGGGCCTCAGTTTCTTTATCTGTAAATAGAATGCATTGATCTATGTGGTCTCTGAAATCCTAGGTCTAGAACCCAGGTTTTTAGGGCTCTTCTACAATGCCCAGTTACTTTCTTCTCATTTCTTGGCATGATTGGAACAAGCATTTCCAGGATACACTTGGCCCTACATCCCCCATCACCTCATCCCTGAAGGATACAGATGGATTCTTCCCAGAACAGAGTTGGGTGCCATAGGGAGCTCTGAACACTGTATTATTTTAGAAAAAAACAAAAATGTGTTCTGTAGAGAAAGGCTCCCCAGGGGACATTTTAGCTTCATGACTCACTGGGCCCGAACAGACCCTGTACCACTTAAGGGTGATCTATTTACAAGCCTGGGTAGGTTTTAGGATTTTACAGTGGGTTAGAAGAAGGGCGGGAAATGAATACAGAAGATGAGAGCCTTTTTCTGGAATGTGCACAGGGCAAGTGTATGTGAGTATGTCTCTAAATGACTTGAGGTGTTACTTTAGAAATAGGGTTTGTCAAAGCTGAACTGCCCCCCCCTCCCTCAGAATGATTCCTGGACCCTGAGCTTGGCTACCATGCCTGCTCCCCTTCCCAGGGTTCTATTCTGGACTTCTGGAACTCCCTGGGCTTGTGGTTCTAAAAGGGGATCCACCACTATGGGAACTGCCCACTCCTCCCATTTCTATGTGGTCAGTGGAAGGGACCTAGTTAGCATGCCCAAGGGCCAAGGTTACTCCCTTACAGCCCCCCACTTCTCATACTCATTTCCAGCAAACTCTCCAGGGGCAGGAAGGGTTGACACTCACCCTCCTGTAGGCAGCGCCTTCACTCTGGGCCTGTGAAATTTGACCAGCTCCATGGGGTTGGGCTGGAAGCCCAGGGCTTTTATTTTAAACTGTTTTATCCAAATCCAGGTTTAGATGGATGCAGATTTGCCTCCAGGGAGAAATGCAACAAAGCCCTCCTCCCACCAACCCTTCCCTTTACTTTGGTCCCTCCAAAGCCTGTCAAAAGCCTCTGAAGGAGCATTCTTTGAATAGAGGCATAAGAACAGGGATAGGGCGGGAGAGGGAGGGTGGAGAGAAGGGGTTGGTTTGCAATCCATCATCTTGGCAATATTCTGGGACCAAGCTCAAAGTTTATTTCCTGCCTTAATCCTAGTACCCTACCCTGAAAGAAATGACCCAGCTGGAGAAGGAAGCAAGGGACAGTAGAAAAGCCCATTAAGCAAATAGTTTAATAGGGTAGCTGGGTGGGGTGATAAGGATCAGGTAAGACACAGGAGAGTCTTTGTATGGAGAGAAGTAACACCACTGCTTATCCAGGAGGAAAAAAATAGCTAGTAATCCTGTTGAATAGACACTTCCACTGTTTCCCAATGACAAGTTCTTATGTTCTCTGACTTAGGTGTCAGATGGTTCAATCTAGGGTCTTCCATTCATTCATGTCCCATTCTCACCATGAGAGTTCTAGGTAGTTCAAAGATACCAGGGCAGGTGGGTTGACTGTCTCCAAACATCAGTCTGGGCAAATCAATGACAACTGACAAATGTGGTTTCAGGAGAGTCCTAGACCTGGCTGTGAATCCTGACTTGGCTGCTTAGCTGTGTAATCTTGAGAAAAGATTTCCACTTTCAATGCCTCAGTTGCCTCATTGATAAAATCTAGGAGTTAGTCTAGAAAAAAATAGAAGGTTCTTTTTTAAAGAATTATTCACATGCATTTTCCTCAGAGCTCTGTCTAGGAATAGACAAAGAAGACTGTAATCTGAGGTACAGAATTCTGAGGAATGAGGAATACTTTTTCATTTTGCTTTTTATAAATGTATACATTTTTAATGCCTGACAATTTCACTCTGGTGTGCTAGAATTATTATCAGAAGATTGAGGTTCAAATTAAAGCTCTACCACTTCCTAAAGCTGTGTGACTTTGGGGAGGTCACTTGTTCTCTTAGGTTCTGTTAGGTGACACTGAAGGTCAAGAAGACATGAGTTCAAATCTCACTTCAGAAACATATTAGATGTTTGGTTCTGGGTAAGTCAACCTCTTTTTGTCTCAATTTCCTCAAATGCAGAATAGAGATAATAATACCACCTAATTCCCAGAGTTGGTGTGAGAATCAGTTAAGATATCTTTAAAATGCTTAGCACATTATCTGAATTAGACATCGAATAAATCCTCATTCTTCTCCCTTCCAGAGACAGTTTTCCCATATGTAAAACCAGAGAGTTGGACTAGAAATCTTCTAAGGTATCTTCCAGCTCATAATCCAACATCCCTTTATACTTTGTAGCTATTTATTTCATGATATCAAATTCTCTCCACTGAAGACCTGCTCTGGTGCCAGTTTGTGCTATGGATTTGACTCTGTTCTATATGGCTACACCAGTCAAGCACAACTCTGATAGCTGGAGAGGCTTTGAAGCTAATCCAATGAATCTACTATCCATCTCCAGAGACCAGTCTAGCCAAGTTTAGGGACTCATCACCAGAACCAGCTACAGCAGCTCTCAGATATCATTTACTATGGTAAATTACAGACAGATTATGGCCTTGATCAATGCTGGGACCAACCAGCTCTTAGAGGCAGAGTAGGAATATGGATAAATTGGTGAACTTGTTCAACTCCCCTCTGACAATGCTGGCCAAGTTGCTTAACCTCACTTTCTCTATCTAAAATGAGGAGGTTGGACTAAATGACTCTTAATGTTCTAAATCCATGAGCCTCTGATAAAGCTCAAAGTCTCTCAGAGACAGTATAATACTCAAAGGGGGCAAATTTTAGGATTTGTTTGGAAAACACAAATGCCTTATCCTGCCTCTGATTCTCTCAATTGGGTCAACCTAGTCCAACAATTGTGTCAGCATCACACTCTGAGTTAAGGATAAATGAATGAAATAAGACAATCTTTGCCCTCAAGAAGTTTATATTTGGGGCAGCTAGGTGGTGCAGTGGATAGAGCACCGGCCCTGGAGTCAGGAGTACCTGAGTTCAAATTGAACCTCAGACACTTAATAATTACCTAGCTGTGTGGCCTTGGCCAAGCCACTTAACCCCATTGCCTTGCAAAAAAAAAAAAAAAACCAACCTAAAAAATAAAATAAAAAAAAGAAACTTATAATCTATCTTTATAACAGGTGGGATAGCTAGGGCTGGGCTCATCTTCTTCCTTTGACAGATGATAAAACTGCAACCTGAGAGGTTAAGCAATTGGTTCTTGCCTAGTAGGGAGAAGAGAGAGCTTTCTCTATTTTCCACACTGCACTGCCCTAGGGTATGTAAGAGGAAGAGCCAACTTTATAATTAAGCAAAAGAACCTTTGTAACTCTCATTTCTATAGCTCAATATTTTATGTCTATCATTTTAAGAAATGAGGAACCTAAGATTCGGAAGGTTAGACTACTGGGCTTGAAGTTGGAGGATCTGGATTTGGATCCTCACTTGACTACTTACTTCAAGTGTGACTCTGGACAAGCTCGGTTTCCTCATCTATAAAATGGAGGAGTTTAACAAATTGCCTCCTTTCTAGCTTTTAAAATTAAAATTCTATGTCCTTTGAAGTGATTTGGCTCAGGTCATGAGGCTAGCAGTAATTTCTTTCCACTACATCATGAGAGAAACTTTGTGATGTGATTATAGGGGATATTGAAAAGATCACCCACAGCAAAACGATATCCCCTACTCACCCTGGCAATGTCAGAAATTCTCTTGATAAAATAAAGATGCGTTCCTGCTTTTTAAAAACTTTTCTCTGGCCAAAATGAAAATGCCCTTAACTGAAACATCCTATCCTCTTATTAGTGAGATAGTCCATGCTCCTTAAGAATGGATTGATCAGGGAGTGGAGTTATTGGTGATTTTTAAAAAGATATCTATTTTTCTAAATTTTTAATCAATTTAGAGAGGAAAAAGAGTGGATGGATCTGATGTTTTCCTGAGATTAGGATTCTCAATCATAAATTTAGTGCTGAAAGAGAATTTGGGGGTCTTCTAGATCACCCCTTTCATTTCAAAATTGAGGAAACTGAGCCACACTTCCTGGATTTTTGACAGGGAAACAAGAAGATAGTGTGGAAGAGGAGGAGGCATTATACTCAAGGATTGGCCCCATGTCCATCTAATCTAGTCCTTTCTGGATGGAATGGAGCTATCCATTGGCTTCCACTGAACTTTACCCCAAAATACCCTGAAAATTCATAAGGAACTCTGGAGCGTGTGAAGAAGGTGTGAGTACATACCAGCTTCAGTCCCTGACTGTGGGTAGAAGGAACTGCCAAGATTCCTTTTCTCCATGGTCTTGCCTCTGGCTATTGAGTTCAAAATGAGCCAAACAAGGCTTGCTTAGAATCCCTCTGGAAACCCCTCCTAGGAAACTGTTAATTATTCTGAGTTTCTTTAATCCACCTCAAACCACCATTATTTGGTTTCTTTTTAGTGAACCAGAAAAGTCCTTCTCTCCTAGAAAGCAGACAGAACTGAAGAATAGCAACTGGCCTCAAATCTCCCCTCTGCCATTGGCTACCTTTCTGACCTTGAGCAAGAGATTTTATCTTTATGGACCTCTGCTTTTTTGTTGTTTCATTTGTGTCTGACTCTGTGACAATTGAGGGGTTTCCTTGGCAAATGTACTAGAGTGATTTTGCCATTTTTCCCCAGTTCATTTTACAGAAGAGAAAACTGAGGCAAATAGGCTTAAGTGATTTGCTCAAGGTCGTATAGCTAGAAAGTGCCTAAGGCTAGATTTGATCTCAGGAAGATGAGTCTTCCTGACTGCAGACCCCAGACTCTATTCACTATACCACCTAACTGCCCAGAGCTTCTGTTTCCTCCTCTGATGTTCTTGTTGTATTGTTTTTTTTTGTCCCTCCTTCTTGTCTCATCAGGGAGGTGATGTCATGAAATGCAAGTGAATTGGATTTAAGAAGGAGGGGGGACCCAACAAGGTCATCTGCCTCACTTTCTCCCCCAGAGTCTCTAGGTACAGTGCCCAGATATGGATCAGGACAACTAGAGATGACCCTGGATGACCAGATGGCACCTAAGGTCCTTTTCCAACTATGATCCTCTTTCAGGAATCATCAAATAGCACAAGAAAATTGCCTTCAAGTAAAGGAACCTTTTTAGATACACTTGGGAAGGATCAGACTTTAGTTTAAATAGGACCACTGAATAAAGAAACAACTTGGGAATGTCTCCATCACTTACCAGCTGGGTAGCTTTAGGCAGATTCTTTCATCTTTCTTTTTTATTTAATTTTTATTATATTTTCCCAATTACATGTAAACAAAAAAATTTTTTAACATTTGTCATTTAAAATTTAGAGTTTTAAATCTCTCCTTTCCTTTCTCCTCTCCCTGCCCTTGAGAAGGCAAGCAATTTGACATAGATTATACATGTGCAATCATGCAAAACATTTTCATATTAACCATGTTGCAAAAGAAAATGCAGAAAAAATAAGAAAAATAAAGGAGTTTTAAAAAGTATGCTTCATGATTAATATGGATATGTGTATAACATAGTTATACATGTATAATGTAAATTAGATTGCTTTCTGTCTCAGAAAGTGGGGAAGGAAGGGAGGGAGAAAAATGTGAAACTCAAAACCTTATAAAAATGATTGGTGAAAACTATCTTTACATGTAATTGAAAAATAAATAAATAAAATATATATTTAAAACTATGCTTCAATCTTCATTCAGACTCTTAGTTCTTTCTCTAGAGGTAGAAAGCATTTTTCATCACGAGTCCTTTGGGAATTTCTTGAATTTTTGAATTACTGAAAATAACTAAATTATTCACAGCTGATTACAATACTGCTATTACTGTGTACAATGTTTTTCTGGTTCTGTTCATTTCACTTTGTATCAGTTCATGAAAGGCTTCCCAGTTTTTCCTTAAAGCATTCTATTCATCATATCATATAGCATAATAATATACCATCACAATCATATACCAAAGCTTGTTTAGCTACTCCCCATTTGAAGGCATCCCTTTACTGTCCAATTCTTTGCCACAAAAAAAGAACTACTATAAGATTATTTGTACATATAGGTTCTTTTCATTTTTCTTTGATCTCTGGAGTAAGATCTAGCTGTGGTATTGGCACCTCAAAGAATGTACAGTTTAATAATCCTTTCAGTATTGTTCTAAATTGATCTCCAGAATAGTGGGATCAGTTCACAACTTTACCATCAATGACATGAGTTCTTATTTTTCTACATGCCCTCTAACATCTTGCCATTTTCTCTTTTTTAAATATTAACCAAGCTCAGTGATGTGTACCTCAGAGTTGTTTTGATCTGTATTTCTCTAATCAATAGTGATTTATAGCATTTTTTTCATATGTTTACAGTTAATTTTCATTTCTTTTTTTGAAAACTTCCTCTTCATACCCTTTGACCATTTATTAATTGAGTAATGGCATGTATTCTTACAAAATTGATTCCATACTGATATATTTGAGAAATGAGACCCATATAGAGAAACTTGCTATAAAAATTTTTCTGTTTCCTGCTTTTTTTTTGAGGAATCTACATAACTTTTATCCCTAAATAAAGAATTAAACTATATGTGTTAACCTCCAAGGTTGGTCTTAAGAAAAACCAAACAGAAATTAAAAGTTACATATATGTTTAATAGTTCCTTTAAAGCCCCAAATGAATATACATAGAGGGGAGGGGTCTGGCTTTTAGGAAAGGGCTCTCATAATGAGATTGTAGGACATATATCTTTATAGGAATTATACAAAGGACCATAGGATGATTAGCTAATGAAGTCACAGAATTTTCTTCCCCAATTTTCAGGGGGTCTGCCTCATGTCATATAGTCAACCATTAGGAGGGAAAGAATGCTTCTATATTAAATCAGGATATCTGGACCTTAGGTGCCACAGATTTCCAATACACATGACATGCTCCTCTCCAGAATGTCTGTGCCATCCTGTCACAGTAAGGGATTTTCAGTTGCTATCAGAAAGATAATTCAGAGAAGCCTCTTGTTTTCTAAAAAGGAACTGATATTTTTACATTCAGATATTAGAGAGAGAAAAGCAGACTCTAACAATAACTATGTTTAACACTTCACTTTTGAAAGTTTTTAATCTTGGATGCATTGATTTGGTTTGGGCAAAATCTTTTGAATTTGATATAATCAAAACTACTCATTTTAAGTCTTGAAAGGTTCTCTATCTCTTATTTGATCATGAATTCTTCTCTTATCCATAAATCTTACAGGTAAATATTCCATGCTCTCCTAATTAGGTCATCCTTTATATCTAAATCATATAATCACTTTCATCTTATCTTGGTATGTAAAAGTGAGATATTGGTCTATACTTAGTTTCTTTCCAGTTTGCCAGCAGTTTTGTTAAGTGATTTCTCATCTCTAAATCTTGAATCTTTGAGTTTTTCAAACACTAGAAGATTACAGTCATCTACTGCTGTGTATTGTATACCTAATCTGTTCCATTGATCTACCACTCTGTTTCTTAACCAGTACCAGATTATTTTGATGATTACTGCTTTGTAAAACAGTTTAAGATCTGATACTGCTAAGCCACCTTTCTTTGCATTGTTTTCATTGATTTCCCTTGATATTCTTGACCTTTTGTTCTTCTATATGAATTTTTAAATTACTTTTTTAGCTCTATAAAATAATATTTTGGTAATTTAATTTGTGTGGCACTGAATAAGGATTAAAAATAACACTTTAATTGTATTGGCTCAGCCTATACATGAATAATTAATATTTCTTCATTAGTTTAGCTCTAACTTTATTTGTCTGAAGTGTTTTATATCCTCTGCAGTTATTTTAAATGGAATTTCCTTTTCTATCTCTTCCCACTGCTAATGATTAATATGGGTTTATTTTATGTTCCACAACTTTGCTAAAATTGTTAATTATTTCACTTGGGTTTTTAGTTGGTCCTCTAGGATTCTTGAAGTATACCACAATATCATCTGCAAAGAGCAATAGTTTTGTTTTCTCATAGCCTATTCTAATTTCTTCAATTTCTTTTCTTGTCTTATTGAGAAAGCTAGAATTACTAGAACAATATTGAATAATAGTGGTGGTAGACACCCTTGCTTTACCCATGAACTTATTGGAAAGACTTCTAGCTTATTTCCATTACAATATTTTTACAATATATTCTTATTAAGTATCTGATCTCAGAAACTTACTGACTGTGTGAACCTGGATAAATCTCTTAACCTAGGTCTAGGTAATGTAGACAGTAATCCAAGTTAGAGGAGACAGTAAAATACAATGAGGATGTTTTAAACCATTTTTATAAATATATATTTTTATGTACATTTTATAGTTTTCTGATCTGTAAAATGATGATAATAATAATATCAACCTTCCAGGGTGTTATGATTATAAAATGAGATTAATGTTTGTAAAGTGCTAAGCATAGTGCCTGATACATAGTAGGCACTTAATAAATACTTGTTAAAAGTTACTTTTTAAAGCACTGAGCTAAGTGCTGGGAATACAAAGAACAACAAAGAACACTTCCTGCTGTCAAGGAGCTCATGCTTTAGTGCTAGATAACATATAAATACAAAGAAGATCTATAAAGAGTAAATTGTAGATAATCAACAGAAGAAAGGTACTCTACCTATTTCAAATACTGTAAAGTCCTCTCACTCCCAACCTCTCTTTCACACACTCTCTCCCTTTCCCCATATATATGGATGGATATAATGAATATATTTTTTAACTAAATTAATTTTTGGAATTATAAAAATCTACTTTCTCTTCTTCCTTCCTCTGCCATTCAAAAAAGAAAACAAAACATTTATAACAAATACACAGTCTAGCAAAACAAACTCTCACATTGTCCATATCTAAAAATCATATATGTATATACGTATTTGTCTAAATATTATTTTTATACAATCTATGAACTGAGCATGAATGGTCTCATTGATGACTGGATTGATGAGTGAACCTCCTAGTTCAAATAAATGCCACTCACAAAAGATCCCATTGGGTTTCCTTTAGCCAAATAAAAATAATGAAGGAAATGTATCTTCAGTTTGATTTCTAAAACTAAACTCTCAGTCACAACCCTCCTTGCTGTGGTAGCTGACCCAGAATCCATAGCCTACAACCCACAAGTTCCATTAGTGTAGAAGAATGTGTATTCACAGACACCCGGCCCTGGAGGGTCTCTCAAGCTAAGGTATCATGAATATTCCATTTAAACTAAGGGAGCAAACTTAGTGTTAACCAGTGTCAGGAGCATTGAGTTCTATTTAATCTAATATTCTGGTTATGGATTTGAATTGGCAGGGTACCATTTCTCCAAGAACTGGACTACGAAAAAAAGAAAATGCATCTAATATTTATCTTACTTTAATCCTTTTTTGATGATTCAGAAGTCATTTCAGGGCCTAGAGTCCTCCCCCCTGCAATTTCTTAAACTGCTTTATTCATTAAATTCTAATTTGTATTCTAGTTATTTGTAGACAATCTTATTAGATTGTAAATTTGTCAAGAGTAAAGATCTTTATATCCCTACCATCTCATTTAGAAATAGTTAGATCTCAATGAATAGAGTTGGATATGGGGGTCAGGAAAATCTAATTTGAATCTTTCCTCAGATCTGACCCCAGCTGAATAACCTTCCAACCCTAGGCAAATAACTTAACCATTCTCTACCTCAGTTTCTTTTTTTTTTTAGGTTTTTGCAAGGCAAATGGGGTTAAGTGGCTTGCCCAAGGCCACACAGCTAGGTAATTATTAAGTGTCTGAGACCTGATTTGAACCCAGGTACTCCTGACTCCAGGGCCAGTGCTCTATCCACTATGCCACCTAGCTTCCCCTTTTACCTCAGTTTCTTCCCTTGTAATATGGGGATATTAGTAGCACCCTCTTCCAAAGGATTCTTGTGAGGTTCAAATGTGATAACATATACTAAGCTTTTGATATTCTTAAAAAACTACATAAATATTAGCTATTATTACCAAGTGACCTAAATCTGTTTACTTGAATTAAATTGTCCCAGGAAACTGAGTCTGACCTTATCAATAATTATTATCCTATTGAACATGAACTAGAAGTCTAGGTTGAATTTTATTGCCTCCATGACTCATACTTTGAAGTGATATAAAAAGAGAAATATAACTGGAGTATCAGCTTATATGTAATTGCTCACTTTTTCATCAAAGTAGAATTCAGAAGATGTAACAACATAACCTTTACCGAAGGTGACAATTAGGATTTGCCATCAGGGGCGGCTAGGTGGAGCAGTGGATAGAGCACTGACCCTGGAGTCAGGAGGACCTGAGTTCAAAACCAGCCTCAGACACTTAATAATTACCTAGCTGTGTGGCCTTGGGCAAGCTACTTAGCTGTGTGGCCTTGGGCAAGCTACTTAGCTGTGTGGCCTTGGGCAAGCCACTTAACTCCATTTGCCTTGCAGAAACCTAAAAAAAATAAAAATAAAAATAAAAAGATTTGCCATCAAAGTAATTCCAGGCAAGTGGACTCTAATTGATTTGCTGCAAGATAACTATATGATTTAGTGTGGCAGTTAAGTGTCAGAGTGCATAGAGGGATGGACTGGAATCAGAAAGTTGTTGTTGATGTTGTTCAACCATTTCAATTGTGTCTGACTCTTTGGGACCCCATTTGTGATTTTCTTGGTAGAGATTCTAGAGTGTCTTACCATTTCCTTCCCTAGCTCATTTTGCAGATGAGGAAGCTGAGGCAAAGTAACTTGGCCAGATTCCCATATTCCCACAGAATGTCTGAGGTCACATTTGAATTCAGGTTCTTCCTGACTCCAGGCCCAGTGCTCTATCTACTGTGCCACCTAGAGGAGTTCAAATCCAGCCTTAGACACTCACTAACTAGCTATGTGACTGTAGACTAATCACAACTACAATTAGATTTAATTTCCTCATCTTTAAAATGGGGTCATGGTATCTCCCAGGATTTCTGTGAGAATAAAATGAGGTAACATTTGTAAACTGCTTTGCAAACTTTAACCCAGAAGCCCTGGGGTCAAATCCTGACTTTTCTATTTAGATGAGGACCAAATTTGTTCACCTATAGAATAAGGCTGTTGAGGTAGGTGATACTAAAGTCCCTTTCAAATCTACATCCTGTTGCCCAAATTTCTTAGCATTTTGTTTTCAACTTTCTTATGATCAAAGATTTAGTTCTAGAAATCACCTAGAAATATCACTGGCTCTGGACTCAGAAGAGGTTGAAATCCTACTCAACCAGTCCAATCTTGGAAAAGTAAATGCAAGACTTATTGGTCTAGTTCCTACAAATGATTGGGTTAAATAATCTCTCCAGGATTTAGGACCATAGGACCATAGGACCATTGATCTAGAGTCCAAAGGAACCTCAGAAATCATCTAATCCAATGTTTTCTATTTTACAGATGAGAAAACTGAGGCTCAGGGAGACTATGGGACTTACCATGGCCACATGGCTAGTAAGCTTCACTGGTGGGAATTGAAACCATGTCCTCTGAGTCCAGACCCAGTGATCTTTCTAGGCGATTTCTGTACACCACTAGGGTTTTCATAAGGCTATCTGTGAATGTGTCTTATGTCCCCTACAAAATTATAAACACTCTGAGATTAAGAATGATAATTTATCCATCTTTATCTTCTCCCCTCCTGCTTGTCATGGTGAATGGCAAAGCTGGAAACCAGTAAATATTAAATGAATGAATATGAATGGATTGATTAAATAATAACAGTTGGTATTTATATCCCCCTTTAATGGACTAGTCACTGTGCTTAACACTCCAAATATCTCTTTTGATCTTTACAACTTCAACAAACATGGGAGGTAGGTGCTATGTTATGCAGATTTTACAGCTGAGCAAACTGAGGCTGATAGAGGTTAGCTGAGCTGCCCAAGGACACACATCTATAAGTGTCTGAGGGTCAGTATAGACTCAGATCTTCCTGACTCCACATCCAGTGCTCCAACCACTTCTCCATCTAGTTGCCATTGATTTAAAAATATACATTCTTTAAGAGTTCCAAACTACCTGGAACTTTAAAAAAAATAGGTAGAAATTAAATGTTTGAGGAAGAGAAGAGTCTTCATCCTAGGAGCAATTATCTCCTACCTCCTTGTTTAATATTCTATTTCCTGTTGCCTGACAATCTCAGGTTTACCTGAGGCTGCAGAAGTAATTCCTGTCCCTTACATTGCCTATTCCTTCCAGTGAGCTCTGACAAGGAGTTTGCTTTTTAGTTTTTACTGTTCATAGGGAAGCATTCACTAAGGCCCTGCTGCCACATGGTTCTGGACAAAGTAAGTTAACTAGACATGGGCCAGCAGAGCTTACATCACTTCATCAGAATGTGGTGCCCTTAACTGTTCCCATAGCATCTGAGGGAGGAAAATACATTTTCCTTTAGTTCTTTAGAGGAGACATTTGCTATTTGTCCTCTTTGAGAGGGTGGTATCTGGACAGTGTTTGAATCCAGGGATATGTGTTATAATGTAGCTCAGAGGGAGTTTGTAGCTCTGTTTTTCTTTATTCTCTGGGTTCTAGGAGGCTTGAATGTGCTGTCCTAACTGATACTTATCTCCAGATCCTTTCTCAGTATTTCCTGCCCATTAAGTTTCTAACAGCACCATTTTCTTTGCCAAGAAGCTTGTTTTAAAGGGTTGGAGTCCCATTGAATCATAAAAATGATACTATCTGAGTCCTTCCCTCCCCCACTCCCCCCACATTTCCCCCACCTCCCATTCCACCCCCAACCACACACACACACACACACACACACACACACACACACACAAACCCTGGAAAATGCCCCTAAGAAGGAGATGTTCCTGAGCTGAAAACCCCTCACTCTGTGGTTGGAAAGTGATTTGTAGATGGGTTTTAAAAAGGGAATCTAAAAACCACAGAAAACAAAATGGGTCCTCTTATCAATCCTTCAAGAAAGGACTGAACAAGTGAGATGAGGTGGCTCTGGACAAGAAAAACTGATAAGGAGGGGGTGAATGGGTGGGGTTCATCCTCAGCATCTTTGTGTTCAAAGGACCCCACTTGTTTCCTTTGGAAATGAGATTGTCAGGTGAATAGGCTACTGGCCAGGTTCAAAGGCAGCCCTTCAAACCAAGGGAAGATCTCCCCCCTCTGGTGGGCAGGCCCACTGCTCCTTATTTCAAATGTCTCATATGTAACAATCTCTCTAAAAATAAACCGTAGGATCTTAGATCTAGAGCTGGAAGGAACCTGGGGTTTATCTTTTGGGGGTTGCTGAAGAAACTGAGACTTAAATAGCTTTCCCAAGGTCATGAAACATCAGAGATAGAATTTCAGCTTAGGAATTTTCAATTATAATTGTAATTCAGTTGTTCAGTTGTTCCCATCTTATCTAATTGTGGCTCCTTTTAAAGTTTTCTTGGTAAAAAATATGGAACTGGTTTACCATTTCCTCCTCCAGTTCTTTTTACAGGGAAGGAAATTGAGGCAAACAGGGTTACATGACATATCACTAGTAAGTATCTGAGACCGAATTTGAATTCAGGTCATTCTGAACTCTATCCACTGAGCTGCCTAACACAGTATCAGTGCTTTTTTCCCTCACTAGAAATTTAGATAGATATAACTGAGTCATATATTAAAGACTTGTAGGGATTGGAAGTCAAGAAGTCAGGCTCACTTTTAAGAGAAGTGTCAAATTTTTTGACAAAAATTTAAAAAAATCCTTTTGTAGGAGGAAAAAAATCATACCTAATAATTCTATGATTCAAGGTTTCTTAACCATTTTTGTATTATGGTCTCATTTCTCAATCTAGTGAAGTCTATGGATCTCTCTCAGGATATTTTTCAACATTTGAAGGGAATTCTAAATTTCAGTTGGAAATCAGTGAAAACCAAAGTATAATTTTTTTTTATCATCCAAGTTCAAAGAGCCACTGAAACCTGGATCATTTAGAGATTTATGGATCCCAGATTAAGAATTCCTGTTCTGAGTGGAAAAAAAGGGATGGATTTCAAGTTTGAATCTGAACCATTGCACTGTCCCTATCTGTATGACTATAGATAAAATTATTTAGATTTCATGGATCTCAGTTTCCTAATCTGTAAAATGAGGTGATTGAACTAGATGTCTTCTTCCAGTTCTAAATGGATAAGCCTAAAATATATGATCTATGTAGATTATAAGGGACTAACTAGAATTCAGTGATATTACCTATAAACTCTACTCATACACACATCATTCTTCTACTGAAACTCGATTATTGTCCAAAGTGTTGCCATTTCTTGGGTTGCGCAAGGTCATTATCAGGTATCCAATCTCTGGTCCATGGTAAGAAGGCAGTTCACACATGCTCCTACTCCAAGGCCACCATAATAAATTCCAAAGGAAAGAAGACTCTGCATGCACAGTCCTTCCTCCATCCCTTCATACCTTATAACACAGGTTTACTCTGCCATGCTAACCTATCTTCAGCTTTGGGAAAATGCAGAGAGGAAAGGTCAAATAAGTTTGTAGACTCGTTTTTATAGTCCAGCAGAGAAGCATTTCCTTTGACCAGTCTGTACCCCTGAATCAATCACCTTTGAGGATAGTCCTAGTCACTGAAAACTAGCCTTTTTTAATAGCAAGGGCATGCTTATCATCTCCATAGGGAGGAGCTTTCCTTACTCTAGACAGAGCCTCATGCTCTAATCACATTCATCAGAGGAATACCCTAATGCTCATTTCTCTGACATTCGATAGGGTTTTCTTAAAGCAGGGAGCTCCCAAACTTTGATCTCTGATTTTGGCTGTTAAGGATTTCTTCAGGTTTCAGACAACATCTACTCACAAGATGATACTCAAACTCTCTGATCCTGATCAACCCAACAGGAGGTTTATTGAAGTTCTTCTGAACCTCTTAGTACCTCTTCCCAAGTATGAAAGTACCTCCAAAAGCAACTTCATGTCTTCTCTGCTGGCAGATTCAATTCAATGCACATTTTTGGAAAGCTATCAGCTCTTCCTGTGGGTCTTGATATTCAGCAGCCCCAGAGAGGAATGGTTCAAGGTTGAGTTTGAGGAGAGAGGGAGTACAAATATGAACACCATCATTGCTGCCAATTAAAGAAGTAGGTACCAACAACAATACTACTCAAAGGGATCATGCCTATCTCTATTAGTGTTATCCCCCTCCCAATGTTGTGTGTTACAGAAACCTTTACTGGTAAACACACATATAGCAGCCTACCCAAAAGACCATGCCAAAAGACCAAGCCTGGGACAATGGGACCAAGAGAGTGATTGCAATTGGCCATGAAGTCCATTGTGCCGTGCAGTTAAGTTAGTTTTATTTCTATAGTTGTATTCCCCTTTCCCATGTGGATTCACTAAAATTCAGAGACTTAGTTATTTGTCATTTGACACAAGGATACATGCATTAGGAAAGGGAGCTTCAGGCCAGGAAAAAATGGAGATAGGATATTGGATTCTATTTTGGACTGACTGGTGTGATAAAGTAAGATATCCAAGAGGCTCCTAGGAAATGCTTTAAAATCCATCTTCCAAGAGAGAAGACCTGTACTAGCAAGCCCAGAAAAACCTGGCTATCCCTGGTACTTTGACCTTGTTTGTTATTGTTTTAGGAAAAGGCAGGATATCTGAGAGAGGCCCTCTTTGTTATATATTTCTTCACTAGCTACTCCCAGAGTTATCTCTCCTCTTTTTTATTGAATCTCATACCATATAGGTATGGAAGGCAAGGACAAGAGACCTTTGCAAATGAAATTATTCCTCTTTGGTTTTCTGACGCAGCACTTGCCAAGGCACCCATTCTTATGTGGAGATCTCTCTTTCATAAAGCAGTCTAGGAATGGCCAAGAACCACTGGACTTAAAAATCTCATGCATTATACCATGAGTGGGTCATGGAGGAAACCCAAGATAGAAAGCCTAAAGGTGAAACCAAGTGGCTTCACTTCAGTGGAGGGGGCAGGCAGGCTATGTTCATTTTCGAGTGCTTATGAATACCAGACCAGCTCACTACAATTTAGGAGGTCTTATGTGTAATCTGCCCAGTCCCAGATATTTTAATTCTATGTTTCAGAAATGTATGTGCCAGCTGGCCTCAAACTAAGTATACGCAGGGTTCAGTTCTAAACAGTAATGTTTGGGGAAAGTACAATCTAAAACAGACAGCTCTGGATGTGTTTAGATTTTGCTTTCTTTCCACTTTTAAATATTAAAAATTGACTCCAGCTGTGGGGTAGAAAGTAACGCCTAACCTATAAAAACATTGACAAATAAATCACAATGCAATTTGCCCCGCATTTTTGTGAGGTCTAAACACCAGTTCTTGAAAGGAATTTTCCATTATTACATCTTGGGAAGATAACTTCTTCATGAAAAATTCATTTGACTTTTATATTTCATAAAATCATCACATACCATTCCCACATTGGGGATCTCATTGTGCTTTGCAGCAATGCCACTGGGCTCAGACTTTCCAGTGAAGCTTTACAGCTCTCTTACATGGCACTGTGGGTAAATGGAATAGGGGCCAGGTGAACAGAACAGCTCTCTCCCCAGTTTGACTTTACATTGCCATCCAGACTTTTGATTCGGATGCCCTTCTGAGGAAAGAATCAAGTGAGACCCATTCCTCACACAACCTTTATAAAGCCTTGGCCTTTTCTATGAGTCAGAGGTTCATTGTGGCCTCTTCCCTAAACTCTGTCTTTGTAATCCACAGTTCTGTGTTCTGCCTAGCTAAAGCAATGGCTCATAATTCTTTCTTGATAGTGGGAAAGGATGTTTTGGTGGCAGCTAGGTGAGACAGGGCATAAAACACAGCATCTGGAATCAGAAAGATGCTATTTATTTAACTCTGATCCCCCCACCCCCAGCTGCCCCTAAGATAATTTTTATAGCACTTTGATATTTGCAAAGAACTTTAAATGTTATCTATCTCATTAGACCCTGGTTGACGATGAGGCACAGAGAACTTGAGTTCAAATTCTTCCAGAGACAATCACTATCTGATTAACTATGGGTAAGGCACAAAATCTGTCTGCCTCAGTTTTCTTATCTAGAAAATAGAGATAATAATAATTCCACTTACTTCCCAGGGTTGCAGATAGAGAACTGGACTGAGTCAGACTAATCTAGGTTCAAATCTTACCTCAAACTCTTCTGGGCTATGTGACTTGGACAAGTCACTTAGCCCCTCGGTGCTTCAGTTTCCTCATTTGTAAAACGGGTAATAGCACCTACCTTGATGGTATTGTTGTAAGGATCAAATAACTTAACATATATGGTGATATATAAAAATAAACTATTATCACAGTTTGGGAAGTAGGAATGCCTTTGAGGGGTTCCTCATATACCCTGGCAGCCTAAGCAGTGCCAAGAATAGGAACCCTTTTTAAAGAATGTGGGGGCTCTGAGGTAAAGCACACTGCCACCTACCCAGAACCATTTTTGTCCCTGCGAAATCAGATGAAAAATAAGTATCATGGAAAACCTTGAAGGGTGAAAGAAGTCACAAAATAAAGAGCCCAGACAATGTGGTGGAGAACTGGCAGGGGAAGAACTTCCTGTCTTCTAGTTGAGAGTGCTGAACTCAGAAAGACCCAGGTTTGAATCCTGCCTCAGATACTTATTAGCTATATAACCGGGGACAAGTACTTCACATCTCGGTCTCAGTTTCCTCATCTGTAAAATAAGGGGGTTGAACTAGATGATCTCTAAGATCCCTTCTAGGTCTAAATTAATGATCTGCTTGACTGATTGCACATATGTACATGTCCTTCAGATTATTTAAGTATCTCACCCTCTGAAGTCATTGCAGTAGTTAGGGGGACAGGAAGAAAAGGAAACAAGTTTCTATTAAGTACCTACTATGTATCAGGCACTGTTCTAAGCATTTTACAAATATTATCTCATCTGATCCTTATAATAGCACTGGGAGGTCGGCAATACTATTATCCACCCTTTATATTATTACATTTGAGGAAACTAAGGCAGGTAGAGGTCAAGTTACTTGTCCAGTGTCTGAGACAGGATTTAAATTCAGGTCCCTAACCATTCTGCCTCCTAACTAACTCCAGTAGGGTCAGAAGGAAAGTAGCTGCTGCCTCCCAGGAATAGCTCTGCCTCACTCAATAGCATAACAGTACAAACATCAAAGTCATTATCTGGTTCCTTTTCTCCAATTCAGAGAACCCCAGGAAGGGTATATCTTCCAAGATGAGTCTTTTAACCACTCAGGAAATGACACCTTTCTTAATAGGAAAAAAAAATGATAATGCAGAATTTCAGTCAAAAACAAAAAGGTCTTTTTTTTTAAACTGCAAACTTGAAGCTCAATTCAATGAAATCCAACCTACTCTTAAGGGCCTACCATACACCAGACTCTGAAAATACAAAACTCCAAACCAAATGGTCCCTTCCCTTGAAGTATTTGAAGTCATGGACACAATATATACATAAGTAAGTAAATGCAGAATATGTACAAGGTAAATCCAAAGACATTATGGGGGGAAATGGAATAATTAATAATGATTATGATGATGATGATGATGATATCATAAAAAGAGCACTTTACATCTATTATCTCATTTGATCCTCATAACAAACTTGTGAGATAGATATTATTATTGAACCAAATTTACAAAGAAGGAAACTAAGGTGGAAAGAGATTAAATGACTTGCCCTAAATCATATAGCTAGTGTCTGAGGTGGGATTTGAACTTGGATCTACCTGTCTCCAAATCCAACACTATTTAGTATACCATAGATAAAAGAGGGTACTTGGGCAGGACTTGCAAAGAAGGAAGAGAATAGTGTTTCCAATCAACTAACTGAACAAAAAGTACTTTTGAGTGACTATAACATAACTGGCACTGTGAAGAGGGAGAGCAGCCCAGGTATGGTAGTGTGCCATGGGCAAAGGCATGTAGAAAAGAGGAGTAATGCCATTGACTCCAACGGTAAGGAACACAATTTGGCTGGGAAAGTTCATTAAGAAAATTAATGTCTATAGTAAGTCTGGAAAGGGAGGGTGGATAGGGATTGTGAAAGTTTTAAGTGCCTAATGAAGAAGTTAGTGCTTTATCTTGGAGGCAAGAAGGTGTCATTGAAAATTTTGGAGAACAGTAGTGAAATGGCTGGTCCTGGGATTTAGAAATACCAAGTAAGTAAGTCCATTGAGAATGAATTGTAAGGGAAGGAAGGTAGAAGCAAGGAACTCAAAGGAGATCATCACAAGAACCAAGAGATGGGTGATGGGGACCTAAGCTAGTATACTTGGAAAGAAGTGAATGGATCCAAAAGACACTGTAGAAGTAGAATGGAGAGGTGGCTAGGTGGCACAGTGGATAGAACACTGGCCCTGGAGTCAGGAGTACCTGAGTTCAAATCCAGCCTCAGACACTTAATAATTACCTAGCTGTGTGGCCTTGGGCAAGCCACTTAAACCCATTTGTCTTGCAAAAACACTAAAAAGAAGAAAGAAGAAGAAGAAGAAAGTAGAATGGAGATTGGATTATCTATTTTGGATATTTATGAGGAAATTCAGGCCCATAGACTTGCCTAAGACCACACAGACTAAAGTAACAGAGACAGGATTTGAACCCAGGACCTTTGACTCCAAAGTCACCTGCTTTTGAACCACTATGACTCCTTCCTGTCCTATTCTGCCTCTTTATTCAAAAGTGAATTACAGGGAGTGGGTTCTGCCTCATGGAAGATCTTCAAGCAGAAACTACTAAATGACTGCTTGACAGGTATATTTATAGTGGTGATTATTCTTATCAGATGTGGATTGGTCTAGAATACTGGAGATAGTATCTGAAGCTCCTTTCTAATCAAAAATTTGGTGATCCTGTGATCTTTTTAGTTCTTTTCTCTTGCTTTTCTTAGTCTGCTCAGTGATGGAGAAAGACCTTCAAGTGACCTCCCCTGGACAGACAAGTTGGTGGTGCTGAAGAACATCTGTGGTTCTGGGGGTTTGTCCTTCCAGCCCCCTGGTGACCATCTGGATGGGAAAAGAGCAATCAGAGTGGGCAGTAGCCCATGGGAAGTGTTTTGAGGGAAAACACAAAAAAACATACTCCTACCACCCACCCCTAAAAGAATCTCTCCCTTTTACCTAGAACAGTTTCTGAAACTCCCCTTTCTAAATTTTATTCCTGAGAATTGAAAGGCATTGTGGTGTAGTGATTTGATTTACTTGAAGTCAGTCAGTAAGGTCTCAGTCTGAATCTTGCTTCAGATAACTATTGGCTATGTCACTGAGCAAGTCACTTGACCCCTTAAAAATTATGAAAAATAATAGTACCTATTCACATTTGTTTGGTGGCACAAGTGAGTTGATATAAGATGTAAGCTCAAGGGATTATCTCACCTTGCATTTACTCAATTAACTGACAAGAATTTATAAAACCTTTACTATGTGCTAAGCAAAAAGAAATCTAGTTCTTGCCTTCAAGGAACTTAGATTCCAGTGGTAGGGGTGGTGTAGGGAAAAATAATATACAAAAGGGGAAACAAAAAGGGATGGGAAGCATGGTGGTTAAATCAGAGAATCAAAGATGACTGGTGAATTTCTCCAAAATGGAGGTTTGGGGAAGAATTTACCAGTGGGAAAAGGAAGCCACTTTAGGAGAAACAGAAAGCACCTGAAGCAGGTACAATGACCAGTATATTGCGGAACCCATTTAGAATCAGAGGACAGAGGGAAATCCAAAATGGGAGTGTATTTCTAGGGTTAATCTACAAGGGATTTGTGCCTTGATTTCTAAGCCTAAGGAAGATGTCATTTCCTATATTGGACTAGCCTGACAGCTGAAATTCTCTAACAATTTTATCATTCTAAAAGTTTTTGTACCCTTTCTATCATTTATCAAAATATCTAAAACTGGATAAATCCCTTACAGATGATTAATTTCATAGCACCCCCCCCCCCCAACAGAGTGGGACAGGACAGACACCTGGAGTGGAGCAGGTAAAGGGATGAAGAAAAAAGGGATGGGGACAAATAAAGAAAACTCTTTCTCTCTGGGACTGCTAAAGGGCAAAGCAGGGAACCTGTTTATAGTTTGAAAGTTTGCTCAGGCCAATATCAAAAGCAGAAAAGAAGGTATGTGTAAAATTATCCTCCACCACCCCCCCCTAAACAATAAAATGGAAAATGAAATTTAGAAGGCAATGGAGTTACAATATCAAACTCTTCTGGGAGTGATGAGACTGGCTAAAGGGTTGCCTCATATTCATGGGGCTCAGAAGGGACTTGGGTGTCGTGCCACAAAAGTTCTATGTGGGCTGAGTAAAAAGAATGTTTATCCAAACTACTCTTAGTCCTATCAGGTCCCAGGAGAACAAGAGGACAGGGTCAGCCCTTAGGCAAATTCTGTCCTTGGCACCATCCCATCTCCTTTTCTGAACCCCTTCCCACCATTTAGGTTCCTTCTCCACAGGTCCTGGGTGTGCCTTCTTGATGCCTCAGGGACCGTCCAGTCTTGGAGGAAATATAAAACATAATGAAAATGTTCTCATTAAGATCCCCATTTTAAAAGACAGGGTAACATTTAGTGTTTCTTTGCCTCTTAAAATGGTGACTACCTTATTTGTATATTCCAAATGCTTTCCTAGGGTATTGACTCCTCAGCTGCAAAATGGTGATGATTCCTA
This sequence comes from Macrotis lagotis, assembly GCF_037893015.1. Lineage (NCBI taxonomy): Eukaryota > Metazoa > Chordata > Mammalia > Peramelemorphia > Peramelidae > Macrotis > Macrotis lagotis. Next base: position 552,534,816 of record NC_133666.1, on the reverse strand, counting down.
AGGTACTCTCCAGCTTTAAAATTTTGTTTTTCTAATGAGTTAAGTTAAAAAATCTTATAGGTCTTTGATTGTATAGAGCACCTGGCATGGAATAAGGAATGCCTGAATTCAAACCTAGCCTCAGATATTAAATAAGTCATTTAACTCTGCCTGCCTCAGTTTCTTCAACTGTAAAATAGGCATAATAATAGCACCAATTTCCCAGAACTATTATGAGAATCAAATGAGATATTATTTATTAAAAAAACACAGTTCCTAGCACCTATAAGTGTTAATTCCCTTCCTCCTATAGTAGAAATGACCAAATTGCAGGGGAAATAGAAGTTAAAAGTAGGGTGTACATGTGAGAACTCCATCTAAATTATTATCTACCTAAAGACTTTTGAAAATGATTTGCAAAGCAAGCACATTTTCTTGGACATTCATGGAATCAGAAAATTTTAGAGTTAGTGGGTACCTTGTGTTGGAGCATTTTTGATAAGTGGTCAATTCAATAAGCATTCATTAATTGCTTACTGTTTGCAAGATGCTGTGCTAGGGGAGTAGTAGTATAGCTAGGTGACCAGTGGATAGTATGCTGGACTTCAAATTAGGAAGTTGAGTTCAAATCAGACACTTACTAGCTATATGACCTGGTTAAGTCACTTAAATTCTGATTACCTCAATTTCCTCAACTATAAAATAGTGCTTGCCAAGCAGTAGGCACTTAATAAATGTTTCCTTCCAACAAAGACAACAAAGAAAACTATGCCATGCTGCCTTCCAAAGCATCCTAAAATCAATTATCTGCTTTGACTTCCCTTGGTCTTTTTCTCACAAGTTACTGCCTGGACACATTTCCCCTATTTTGTACTTAGGTCATTTTTTTTTAAATGTTTAAGTGGAGTATTTTACACCCCCCCCCCCAATCAAATTTCATCTGTAAGATATCACCTATTTTTTCCAGTCTGTTGGGATTTTTTTTTCAGATCCCAATTCTGTCATGTAAAATATTAGCTCTCTTGAGTGGGAGGATGGACTAAAATCACTCTAAAACCTCTTCCAACTCTTATACTGAGTCACTCAAGTTATTGCTCCCAGCTTTTTGTTATCTGTATATCTAATAAGAATGTTCTTAGAGGTGAACCTGACTCAAGCTTGTCATCCTCATCTCCTGTTAGTTCAGGTTCCATATTGGAATCAGATGAAGTACTAGAAGGTCAATGAACCAAAAAACAAATGAACAAAAGTAAGCTCACTTAGCCCTAATACAGAAAGGATATTTGACAAGAATACAGTGACCCCTAACTCAGGTAGGTGTTTCCTCTACTCCCAGTCTTCACATGAAAACCATCTGGTCTGCTGTGGTGAGTCAGGGAGACTTAGAACATCCAGATCCCATGGTGGGTGGGCCTTTTCATGCCCTAAGGTGACCAGAAAGGCATCCTTAATACAACCAGAGTCTGCCAGGAAGCTGCATCTACACAGGCACAACATGAACCTTGACCAATCAAGCCCTGAGTATAGCCTTGTCACCCTTAGGAAAAAATTACCCTAATCTATTTTTCAAGGAGAGAGGAAAACCCTCATTTGTCCAATATGCTCTCTAATATCACAGAAGTCACTGGTAAAAATATTGAACAGAACAAGGTCAGGCACACAGTCCCAACCCACACAGTAAGATAGTGTTGGATAGAACTATGTTCATTTGGGATATTTTATTTCAGATTAATGAGGGGAAATATTTTCATATTATCCTCTGAAAGTCTGTCTAGAATTGGAAGTAGCTAGGTGGCACAGTGATTAGAGTGCTGGGCCTGCTGGTCCCAAAGTCAGAAAGACTTGAGTTCAAATTCTATCCTAGCTACTTATTAGATGTATGACCATAGTCAAGTCAATTAACCACTGCCTGTCTCACTTTCCTAAACTGTAAAATGAGTATGATAATTACACCTGTCTCCCAAGGTTGTTGTGAGGATCAAAAGAGAAACTATTTGCAATTATTAGCTTGTACATAGTAGGAACTTAAATAAATGTTTCTTTCTATCTTTCCACTTTTGCCTATAAGAATTCAGTCATCAGGGGTGGCTAGGTGGCACAGTGGATAGAGAGCATGGCCTTGAAGTCAGGAGTACCTGGGTTAAAATCCGACCTCAGACACTTAATAATTACCTAGCTGTGTGGCCTTGGGCAAGCCACTTAAACCCATTACCTTGAAAAATCTTAAAAAAAAAAAAGAATTCAGCCATCCTTCAAGGCCCAGGTTCAATGCTACCCATTTCTAGAAGCTTCTTCATTCCATCCCTGAGTCAAAGCAATCTCTCCATTGTCTAAACTGTCATAACAATTCTTCTGTATCTTTCTTATATGCATATGTATTATGCATTCAGTATACTTCCTTATTTAACACATTTGCATCTTGAAAAGCACCTAAAGCATGCTAAATTTGGTTGGATGAATAGGAATTAATTTGTTCAGATACACCATTAATAAATCACCCAGAAGAAAGTTATACGCTGAGAGAATGGGATCAGTTCTGAGGAAGGTTGAAAGGGAAGTGACTTGGACTGGTGAAGAATCTTATCCATCATCATCATCATCATCATCATCATTATCATCATCATCATAGGGAGGGCCCTTAAGGCTTCTAGAAAGCAATATTATGAGAATTCCAGTCACCTGGACAGGAGTATAAGAAAGGCAGATTTTTGAATCATTTTCATGACCCCATTTGGGGTTTTCTTGGCAAAGATACTGGAGTGGTCTGCCATTTCCTTCTTTGGCTCATTTTACAGATGAGGGAACTGAGGCAGAAAGGGTTGATTTGCTCGGTGCCACACAGCTAGTAAATGTCTGAAGTCAGACCTAAACTCAAGGAGGTGAGTCTTCCTGATTCCAAGCCCAGTGGTCTTTAAAGCATGCCATCTAATTGCCCAGAAAGAGCATTGCCAAAGACAAACTTTATGACCTGAGTTCAACTCCTCCACTTAGGAATATGTGACCTTGAACAAGTCTCTTAAATTCTCAGCATCTCTTTATCTTCATCTTAAAATGATGGGAGATTGAACTAGGTGATCTATAATATCCTTCTAACTCCAAACCCATAGTCCCATTTCATAATTTTGTCTTTACCCCTGATGATAGATTCTGATATCTATTTGATTGGCCTGGGGAAAAAGAACCAGTTAGCTGTGTCTTGATGACTGCTATTGTGGGGAAAGAGAGCTAAAAGGCTCTTTCTTCAGACTAGAACTGAGTCATCAGAAAGAAGAGTCCAGTATTCTCTCCATCCTCCTTACAGCTATAACATAGTTTTCCTAAATAACAGGTCTGATCATTCTGTTTAAAAACTTTAAATGATTCCCTAATGCTCCTAGGATAAACTACAAATTCTTCTTCCCATATGCACTCATCCCTGAAGTTAGGAATTCTTTCCCTGAAGCATCCCAACAATGGATACTGGAGGTAGAGGGGAAGTTCCAAGAGACTTGGCTCATCAGCTCTAGTGGTGAGCAACTCTGTGAAGGACAGAGGGGTAGTTTGGATTGGTTAAGAGATTGGAGTCGAAGGAGGTGCAAGGGGTCACATTTGACATTCAAAGCCTTCATAATCTGGCTCCAGACTATATTACCAGATTTATTTTACATTAGTTCCTTCCTATACAATCTTTTTGTATCAGTTATAGTGGCTTACCTGCTCTTCCTAATACTCAACATTCTATTTACCACCTCCATGTCTTTGTACAAGTCTGGAATTCACTTCCTCCTCACCTCCAAGTCTTAGAAAACAGGTGATTTGACTAAGCTCCAGGAAGTTAAGTGATTTGCCTAAAGCCATCATTAGCCAACACTAGAGTAAAGATGTGAACTTTAATATTTTCCAACCCTAAAGCTGGAGTCAGTGGGGGGGGGGAGGAAATGAACTCCTGTAGGCAGACAGACAGTAGAGTCACTACCCATGATAACTATTGTAAGCCTGCTGTAGCTGACTTTTTATCCAGGCTGGCTGCTCCCAGTTCAAAAAGCTTGACCCAGCAGGTATTCCTGCCTAAGCTCTAAGTGACCCCTGCACCTCCTGCAACTCCAGTGCCTTAACCAATCCCAAATACCTCTCTGTCCTTCACAGAGTTGTTCACCACTAGAGCTGATGAGCCAAGTCTCTTGGAACTTCCCCTCTACCTCCAGTACCCCATTGTTGGGACGCTTCAGAGAAAGAATTCCTAACTTCAGGGATGAGTGCATATGGGAAGGAGTCAACTTCAATATTCCTCTAAAAGTGGATTTTTCTTGTTATCTTTTATTTTTATATCACTTAGCTTTCCCCTGCAGACTTTCCCTCTTTTCCCTCCCAGAGAGTCATTCCTTATAACAGAGAATTTTAAAAAAAAAGGAAGTGGAAAAAGTGTGTGTGGGGGGTGGGGCAGGGAAATCAATAAAACCGATATTGAAAAAAATCCAGTGTTTCAAACAGTGTTCCACAGCCATGGACCTCAACCTCTGCAAAAGAATTGAGGAGATGTCTTCTCATATCTCAACTTTAAAACCAAGTTTGGGCTTTACAATTTCCCAACATTCAGATTCAATTTTTTCTTGATTATTGTTCTATTTACATTGTTATGGTCATTGCATGTATTTTTTTCCTTTGTGAACCAATGTTGTATCAGTTCATACAAGTCTTTTTAAGTGTCTATCCCTGTATTCATCATGTTCATTGTTTCTTTCAGCTGAGTGATATTCCATTACACTCATGGGCTATACTTTGTTTAGCTGTCCCCAATCAATAAGTATTATCCTTGTTTCCAGTTCTTGGCTATCACAAGATGTGCTCCACTGAGTGTTGGTTTCAGTGGAGACTTGCCTTTTGCTCATGACCTCCTTATGCTGTATGTCAATCTTTGGTTGACTTTTAAGAAAGGGACAAACTTCTTTTCTTTCACATCCTTTCAGCAAGTATCCTGAACCAAGGAACTGTGTGGAAGAGCATTTGGGAAGTGGGGGTCAGCCTCTCATTAGCAGCATTTGCTCTTCAGCTCAGAAAGCAGCCACCCCACAAAGCAGAATTATCTGTTTGTTCCCTGCTGTCTGCCAGCTGTTGGAGAGGAATGAAACAGTCGTCTGAGACTGTGATGAAACATTTTAGAGGGGGAATGAGGCAGAAGGATGTAAGAGCAGAACGTGACCCCCACATTTTTTAGGCTTAGGTTAAAGTCGCTCTTCTGTATCTGTGAAGTCCCTTTTATTCTGCTTTGTATGTCAAACGATGAAATTAATGCCTGCCAAGTAAGCAGGTCATCCCAGTCCATGTCTGGACCTTAGAGGCTTTTGTAAAAGAGCCAGACAGGCCGTTGATGAGAAAAGCAACAGGCCTTTATTATGGGTATGTTTTACCTCATTCAAGGGAAGGAAAGCTTAAGATTTAGAGTACACTGTGGAATAGAAAAAGTAGGCTCAACTGACCACAAAAGTGACAATTAATTTTCAGGCTATGGTAGGAAAAGGAATGTGGGTTTCATAAGGGTCCTATACTTAAACTGCTCCTTAAGACGCCCAGATTCAGCTCTCCAGTTCCAATCAATGTGAGTTATAGCTGGAAACCTATCTTCTATACCGGATAGCAATTGACCTTCCACATTAGCCTATCAAAAATGAATAAGTTTTAATGTAAAGACTGGCAAATTGCCTTCTGTGGGGGTTGGGGGAGGGGAGTAAAATTAGGGGAAAAATTGTAAAACATCTTATAATTCAAAAAAATTGAAAGGTGGTATGTGCTACTGCTGAGAAATACCACATACACTTTCAAATGGGATCATTGCATTATCATTTTTACTGAACTAATTTAACCATTAGTAAGATATTGCTAATGAAGAGGGAGTAATCTGTACGTTTTGTAATGAAAAAAATAAAACATGCCAAAAATGAATAAGCTTTTTTTTAGATTTTTTTTTTGCAAGGCATATGGGGTTAAGTGGCTTGCCCAAGGCCACACAGCTAGATATTATTAAGTGTCTGAGACCAGATTTGAACCCAGGTACTCCTGACTCCAGGGGCAGTGCTTTATCCACTGCACTACCTAGCTGCCAAAAAATGAATAAGTTTTAAACATATTTCTGTAACAAGTGACTGGAAAATCCCCTATTTCAAAAAGCCTTCTTTTGATAAGATCAGAATACTGATGGGTAAATAAGGCTCCTTTCACTTAAATACCTAATCAAGTTAATTAACAATTGAAAAAAGGTGCTTAGAGATGACTCCCTTAATTGCACAACAGAGACTGTTTCCCCCCTCTTCTGAACCTTGCTCCCTTCTCATCCTTTACTGGGGTCATAGCCTTCTTTTATTGGGCAAGTCAAAAGTGATGTTTCAGATCACATCTCCTGATGCTATTTAAGACAATGACCAACCATGGGGGATCTAGCTCTTTGGCTAATCCCTTCCTCACCCAGGCATACTTAACTTCATAACTTAGAAAAATATTAATTCATTTTTGGTTAACCTAATTCTATTTTGCTTCTCCTTAAGAACAAAATGTTGTTAGAACAAAATTTAGAAAGCTAACATATATTTATTTCAATTAACCAGAACTGCCTATGAGGATCACTCTTGGTAGTGGTGGTAATCTTTTACAAGACCTACAAAACCATTCCACATACTCTGTCTGGCTGACAGGCCACATGCTAGAAAACCCCAGGTGGGTCACTTCATGAAATTAAGGAAGAGTAAAGTCACATAAAGAAGAGTAGGGTCTTGTTTGTGCTGTCATAGGCAGAGAAATGCCAGTTTATAAGATGTCATGGGAAATGTAAGTTTGTGACATGGAGGGTCTTTATAAGCAGTGTTAGACAAGAAGAGGTCAAATCAAGAACCGAGAGAGTCTGTCATGAGAAAGACCAGGCCCCCCAAACTTAGAGGATATTTTTTTCAAATTACAACACAGGTGAAAACCAAGGCAGAGATTGAAGTGGGAGGAAGAAAGAAAGAAGGGGGAAAGAGGATGAACTTATTTAGGTTGATGTTCTCAGCTATTTCAAAAAGTAAAACTCCTCAAATTGCCCTGAGGGAGAGGTGATGGGAAGTCTTTACCCCAGTCTAAAAAAGAGTAGAGTAATATTGCATTGTCCTGTATCATTGAGAATGAAGGAATTCTAGATAAGTATGTATTACAGACCAGGGTCAAGTTTTGAAAAACTATTAAACCTTTTTTCATGGAAGTTTTTCTAAAATAATTGCTTTTTGATGACTTGGGTTCATCATTTAGAACAACAGTTATATCACTGAGCTGATAAATATATCCTCAGGAAAATAAAATTATTTGCTCCAATACTAATGATCCCTGACTACTGTGCCTCTCTATTTGGTGAGCATTCTGTCTGGTATTTGCTGTTGATTGTTCCTTTGGGTAAGTCTTCTAGTGTGTAATCTTTTGTTTCATTCAGAGATAAGGCGAATTCAACCTAGAAAAAAAACTGAATCACATAAACAATTGAGCATATAGTCAGGAAACATCTATTAAGTATTTTCTGTGTACAAAGCATCATGCTAAGTGCAGGAGGAGATACAGTTTAAAGTTTAAATAAGACCCAGTCTGACCTCAGTAGGCTTTTAGTCTCAGCAACTTTGATTTTCTGCATAACTTTACTACCTTCTTAAAAGACCAAAGGTTTTATGATAGTTTTTTATCACTAAGGGGAGAAAGTGAAGGTAGAGAGAAGAAGCTTTTGGGTTTAAATCTGTGGTCCATAGGATTAAGGTTTCTGGAAGTTGATTGTCATATAAAACAATCAATCAATTGTAATGACTACCCTAGTCTACATTCCCAAAGGTCAGATATGTTGTAATTCACTTCTCTTCCTGTATACTCTGGAAGCTTTAAGAGGGTTTTTCTCTGTCAATGACACATCTCCCACCAAATATATTCCTAAATTGTAGGGGGAGAGTTCCATGTAACTAGCAATAGTCAGAGTAGTTTTTAACTAAGGAATATTTACTTCAAAAGCATAACAAATATCCAAACATACTCCTCCACCATGTGGGGTTTAATTCCCTTAACTTCATACAATATCAATCCCTGAGGAAAGGAGGGGAGAAGATTAAATTTATAGCTTTGCTCAGTTTCAATAGAACATAGTCCCAAATTCCAAGTCCAGGTTCTCCAAGAACACTGACTTTTCTAGGTTTCCCAGGAAACAACATCCCCAATACAATCCTGGCTTCAAGGTCATCATGGCTCAAACTCTAAGGTCCAATGGTCATCATCCTTTGAACCTGAAACTAGGAAGATCAAATAGCACAGAACAGGGAAAAAACCACCTCCAGTCCAAGAGAAACTTCAGAGGACCACCAATTCAGTTAATGATGACTTGTGATGTAGGCAAACTATAAAATGAGAGAGAATGAGAGAGAGAGAGAGAGAGAGAGAGAGAGAGAGAGAGAGAGAGAGAGAGAGAGAGAGAGAGAGAAACAGTCTAGGAATTTGTATTCTATTTGAAGCAGTTAAGTGGCACAATGGATAGAACATTTTGGCTGGAGTCTGGAAAATCAATGTCCAAATCTTGCTTTAGATACAAACTTTGTGAGCCTAGTCAAGGCCCTTCATTTTTTTTTTTTTAAGCCTGGCTCCTTATTTGCAAAGTAGGGATAATAATAGGCCCTACCTTCCAGAGTTTTTATGAGGACCAAACGAGACACAATTTGTAAGGTTCTTTGCAACCCTTAAAGTATTATATATAGCATTTTTATTATTTGGTATACACAGTATGCACATAGCTAAGCATACACAAAATAAATGAAATTCAGTTAGGCAGAGGGGACTATAGCAGTTGAGAGTATGAAGAAACATTTCATATTGAAGGTGGAGCTAGAACTATGACTTGAGGAAAGGGAGGAATTCTATGAGGTAGAGGTGAGGTGGGAGCACATTCCAGTCAGAAGGCATGGCCTTGTTCAAAAGCTCAGGGACAGGAGATTGAATATCCTGTATGAGAAAAAGCAAAGTAGTCCAGTTTGGCTAGAGCCCTGAGTGTGTGAGAAGTAATGTGAAATCAATCTGTATATAACAGGATGTCCTTTGGAAAAAGAGTGCCTTTTGATATCTTGAGTATGGAAATGTTTTGATTATTAACTTGCCAGAGGAGCCCAAGTTGTACTTCATGTTTTCTTTGGCAGGCTTTCTTTGCCCTGAAGGGAGGGCCAAGGAAATCAAGGAAAGACAAAGCATCATAAGGCAAGGTGTATTTTCAGTAGGGAAAAGGAAACTGAGAGAAACAAGGAATTTTAGACCCCAAACATGGAGACCTGGAGTTTATCCCTTTCTTTGAAAACCAGAACAGTTCCTGAGATATTGAATCCCTGAGAGAGGCTCTGTTGAACATACTGAGATCAAGGGTGGTAAATTCCTTGTTCTTCCTCTCTGGGAAGGATTGAGACTGGGCCAGAACCAAAACAGAACCGCAGCTTCCAAAGGCCAACGTGGTTTTCTGGTGGCCACAAGTTGGCTCCATGGCTGGCTGTGACTCAACCATCGGAGAGGCAGCTCTGGCTGTGACAGAAGCAAGAATTAATGGCTCCTTCCAAGAACAGATGATCCGAATGATTTTTATGCTAAAATTAACTTTTAAACATGCTCATCCTCCCCCTTTGGAATTTCTTTTTTAAAAAAGAAAAAAGAAATAAACAAGGGAACAAAAAAAAATACCCTCTCATTTATGTCATTGTTTTTCTGTTTTCTTTGCTTTTGAATATAACTGAGGAAGAAAAAAATATCATGCAAAGACTGCTACAGATTAGCAGTAAGAAGTCCAAGTGTTCAGAGACAATCCTTACCTCTGCTCACAGGAGCCCTCCCAGCTCCACCCCTACAACAGCTGATGGAATGCATTCATCTTAACTTGCTAATTGCCCTCACCCTATTGCAGTCATCTCTTGGTTATTTTAAACACAGTGAACATAACGTTTGATCTTGAAGTAAGGGTATCCCTGCCCATATTGTTTTGCTTTCCCCTTAGAGGGTCAGGTTGCCTCTGTCAGTAACAAGGGCTCAGGTCTCCTTGGGCCCCAAATTACACTTCCTTGTTGAATAGAAAATATCACCATTTCTTTGAGATTTTTATTCCACATGACTCCTATAATGCCTCAAATGAGGCTGAGAAGCTCTTGGAAAAAGAAAAACTTCCCCCTCCATCCGGCTTAGTAAACAAAGAAGAATAAAAACAATTTCAAGGTCTCAAGAAGAAAATCTTTGGCTTGATTTCGAACCAGCAAGGGGATTTATGGATCTAGAGTGGGAAGAGATTGGAGAGGTCATTCGGTATCACCCCCTGCTTTCACACATAAAGGAAGTGAGGTCTAGGACATTTAAGTGACTTGTCTAAAGTCCCACAGTAATGAGAAGGGGCAGCAAGATGACACAGTGGATAGAGCATTGGGTCTGGCATCAGGAAGACCTGGGTTCAAATTTTACCTTAGACACTGTGTAACCTAGGGCAAATCATTTAAACCTGTGTGCCTCAGTTTCCTCACTGTAAATGAGTTGCAGAAGGAAATGGCAAACTACTCCAGTATCTCTGCCAAGAAAACCCCGAAAGAAGTACAAAGAGTTGGAAATGATTAAATCAACTGAACAAGAACAACTAGATGAAAGCTGAGGATTGATTTCTCCTAACAGAGATGTGAAAGAAAGACTGAAGGTGCAGGAGAAGACATACCTTTTTGGACAGGGCCAATGTGGAAATGTGTTTCACTTGAATATACATGTTTTTCCACAAGAGTTTTCTTTCTCTCTCTCTTTTTTTTCCAGCAGGGCTGGGGAAGAGAGAAGGGGTGGGCAGTATTGGGAGGGAGACTAGGGATGGGGTTGCCAAAAAAGAAAAGAAAGAAAAACAAAAGAGAGGGCCATTGAAGTAATTTTAAATGCAGGAAATGGAAGATCAGAAGAAATCAGACAAGCAGGACAGTTTTGAAAGTTACATGTAGAAATTATTATATACTTTCAAAGAAAACAAGCTGTACATAATAGAAATTCTGAATTTCATATGCTATCTTTTTTGTACTATAATGCATATGGAAATCCTCATTTCATTTGGTGTTTATTAGGCTCTGAATTTTTAGAAATAAAATAAAAGCAATAGAACACTGGGGATCTGAAGTGGGTCTTTTCCATTTATTTCAGTAACAGGCAGAAAACTGTCCTGTCATCCTTACAAGCTGTAGTAAAATCCAACTCCCCCTCCCCCCAACAATTTGTTACAGCTGGTCTTATCCTCTGTTCTGTTGCAGACAAAGATCTAACTGTAACTGGAGGGGTTAGGGCTATGCTATTGTTTCTGCTGAATAAGGATGAATTAAAAGAATTTTTGGGGGGTGGCTAGGTGGCTCTAGATAGAGCACTGGCCCTGGAGTCAGGAGTACTTGAGTTCAAATCCAGCCTCAGACACTTAATAATTACCTAGCTGTGTGGCCTTGGGCAAGCCACTTAACCCTATTTGCCTTGAAAAAACCTAAAAAAAAAAAATTTTTTTGAAAAAGATAGCAGAGGGGCAGCTTTGTGGCACAGTGGATAGAGCATCAGGTGTGGTGTTTGAATATGAGTTCAAATGTGATCTTAAGCACACACTAGCTGTGTGACCCTGGGCAAGTCACTTAACCATGATTACTTCAGTAGAAGGAAGGAAGGAAGAAGGGAGGGAGGAAAGAAAGAAAAAAGGAAGGAAGGAAGGAAGAAAAAGTTAGCAAGAAAGAGATCCCAAAAATCATTGGCTGCAGGCTATCCCTTTTTTCTTGCACTTAAGATCTCATACTAGGCCTTGATCCTAAGATCCTAGTCTGAGGTGCGTATGTTGGGGGGGTCCCCCTCCTTTTACCCCCCACCAGTGAAGGAGAGGGTGGGGGGGGGGTTGAAAATAATAAAATTTAATAAAAAAATTTCAAAGGGAAAAGTGGAGACACATTATGTGACTGTTATATCTTCAGATGTGAGGCTGTGATTACCAAAAAAAAAAAAACCCCAAAACCCTAAATCAGAGCTCACATATTGAAAATGTTTGGCAGATGCTAAAATCCTTTGCTTGATGAAGAAAACTGTTTAACTTAGACAGGGAGCACTAAAGGTGCAAAACTTCACAAAAGGAGTCTCCACCAAGATCACTAGACTGCCGGAATATATCATTTTTATTATATAGTGTATTCAAGTTTTACTTAGCCTTCCTGAAACCAAGATGTAATAATAATCTCATCTGGAATTTATATAACACTTCAAAATTTGCAAAGCATTCCACATACATTATCTCATTTGAGCTCACAACTCAGGGAGGAAGGCAGTACAGTAGATGAGCATATTTAGTATCTGTGGATTGATAGACTCAAGATACACTTAACTTCTGTCTGACTCAGTTTCCTCATCTGTAAAATGGAGATAACAATAGTACTTCCCTCCCAGGATTATTGTGAGGGTCAAATGAGTTAGCATATATAAAGCTCTCAGCACTTTATGCACTATATATATATATATATATATATATACATACATACATAAAGTTCTATGTAAATGAAAATAGAGATAATTCCCTACCTTCCAAGATTGTCTTGAGGATTTTAAAGTGCTTTGTAAACCTATAAAATCACTAATTAAATACTGGCTATCAATGTCATTTCATGATGCTGTTATTATCCTCCTCTTTTTGCAGATAAGAAAATTAAAACTCAAAAGTGATAAATGATTTGCCCAGGTTCTGTTGTTAATTTTTATTGTTTCTTCTCTGTATGAAGAAACCCATTTATTTAAAATTGATAGGAGGTGGCATGATACAGGAGAAAGATTGCTAGCTGTCAGAGGACTTAGGTTCAAGTTACATTTCTGACACTATTTTTGTGATATTGAGCAAATCACTTAATTCCACCAAAGCTGAGATTTCTTTTTCCTTTTTTTGAGGCAGTTGGAGTTAAGTGACTTGCCCAAGGTCACAGAGCTAGTAAATGCCCTCAGGCATGAATCTTGGAGAACCAGGGAGTCTAATCCGAAAGGATTAGACTCCCTGGTTCTCCAAGGTTCATTCCTTCTATAGATTTATGGTCCTATGGAAAACAAGGATACCCCTCTCTACATTTGTAACTTTCTCTTACAAAATCTCCAACTTTGCAACCCTACAGAAATCTCAAGTGAGCAAGGAGGGGGATTCTGGCCATTATTTGGGACTTTTAACAGTGGAAGGGGAAGACAGTCTAAAGAAACACTCCCCCTGCACAGAATATTCTCAGTCAGAATAATTGTATGTGTTTCTACTTTAGGAGAGCAGCTGGACTTTTTATGAGACCAACTTCAAGATTATAGCCAGCCAAAACATTGAATACCCCCCAGAGGAGAGGCTGACTGGCAATCACCCTGACCAAGATGGTCTCTTAAATTCAATGAACTTTCCCAGCGAGCAGCAAAAAATTAGTAAAACTTATGTAATTCTATAAACTCACATTCTTGAAAAATCCTTCATTTGAACATGTATTCAGGGTACCCTCGATCAAAATTGCAGGAGTTGAGTCAGAAGAATTTCTTCAAGAATTATAGGGCACTTATCTTTTTTTTTTTGCTAGGCAATGGGGTTAAGTGACTTGCCCAAGGCCACACAGCTAGATAAACATTATGTGTCTGAGGCTGGATTTGAACCCAGGTACTCCTGACTCCAGGGCCACTGCTCTATCCACTGCACCACCTAGCTGCCCCCTTAGGGCACTTATCTTTAGCCATCCTCAAGAGACTGAATTCTCTGAGATCCTTTAGAGACATAACTACACTGGTTATTTACCCAATAAACTAGTGATAGGGGAAAGCAACTTGGGTCTCTGATTTTACTGGCACTGGGAACTCTCTCTACCAGAGCAGGTCAACACTTCCCCCACAACTTATAGGCTTAGCACTAAGAGGCTTAAGGATGTATCCTGGGTCACAGAGCCAGTATTTGTCTGAAGAAAGACTTGAACTCACATCTTGACTTCCAGTTAATTCTTTACTAACTGTACCATGTCTATCATTTTTTTTAAAAAGCTGGAAATGATCTTAGATTCATTTAGTCACTCACATACTAAGACTTTTGGGTTACAGGTTAAATGACTGCTCAAAATCAAAATCACAGTTAGTGTTGGTGATGGGATATTGTTTATGATTATAAAAGTTGTCTTAAACAATTAGACAAAACCAAAACTAAATGAATCATAGGATTATCAAGCTAGAGCAGGGAGGGACTTCTGTGGTCATGAAGCCTAACCCCTTCTGTTTAGAGAAAAGGAAATGAGCCCCTGAGATGCTCGGGGTGTCTTGCTCAGGGTTACACAGGTAGTCCCATGTTGATGGACTCCAGAATCATCAATTATGATGTCTGTGAAAAGAGACAGAAGTCCTGAGTTAAATCTTATCTCTGTGCTGACATGGGGCAAGCCATTCATCTTCAAATAGAAACTGCAGCTATTAGACAACTTGAGTTATTCCTACAAGTAGAACTCTGCTTAAAGGCATTGCCTGCCCCCACCCCAAGCTGCTCAACATATAACCAGGGTAAGCAACATGAAATGTTGAGGATCAAAGGGAAGGCAGGGGATTCAGGATACATCAGCAATCTACCTGGCAGGAGCTAGGGAGAGTTTCACTTGGGGTAGGGCAATAAGGAAGCATGCATCATCTAGTAGCTTCCAAATAAATCATCAGGTTGATGATGCAGCTAAGCTGAAATGTTCCTAAAATGCTGGAAAAGTTTAAGTTCTGTTAGTATAAATGCCCTCTAAGCAATAAAACTGACCATACCCTTTGACCCAGCAATACCAATACTAGGTCTATATCCAGAAGCAATAAAAAAATGGGGTAAGTCTCGCGTATTCCAGAATATTCATAGCAGCTCTTTTTGAAACAGCAAAAAATTGGAAATTAAGGGGATGTCCAACAATTGGGGAGTGGCCGAACAAGTTATGGTGTACGAATGTTATGGGATGCTACTGTTCTATAAGAAACCATGAGTGGTAGGACTCTAGAGAAGCATGGAATGAATTACAGGAACTGATGCTGAGTTAAGGGAGACAAACCAGAACATTGTATGAACCATGAATGACCTTGTGAGTTGATCAACTTTGACAGATGCAGCTCCTTTTAGCAGTTCAGAGAGCTTAGATAACTCTAGGAGACCTACAAGGCCATCTACATCCAGAGAAAGAAAACAAAACCAAAAAAACCCTATAGTATCTGAATGAACACGTTCACTTTTAAAAATTTTCTCTTATGTTTTTCTTTCTTATCTCATGGTTTTCTTTCTTTTCCCTTAATCCAAATTCCTCATACAGAAAATAACTAATCTGTATACATGTTAAACATAAATGTGTACAATATTTACCAGACTGCTGGTGGTGGTGGGGGAAGAGTGGAAGGAAATCATGTAACTTTAAAATATACATATGCACATAGATGAATGTTAAAATATTTTCATAACATGTATTTGGAAAAAATAAAATAAAACATCAATTGGAAAACAAAATAAAAAATAAGAAATGCCCTCTAAATGTCACTGCCTTGGACTGAAGCTCTCATCATCCTGCCCTAGTTACAACTCTGCCTTCCACTTCCAAAGTTCAATGACTCTAAGATGATAAAAGCTTTAGTTCTTACAGCATTCATTTGAGTGATATCTGTTTTTTTTTGTTTGTTTTTAGTTTTGCAAGGCAATGGGATTAAAGTGGCTTGCCCAAGGCCACACAGCTAGGTAATTATTAAGTGTCTGAGAGGCTGGATTTGAACTCAGGTACTCCTGACTCCAGGGCAGGTGCTCTATCCACTGTGCCACCTAACCACCCTGAGTGATATCTATTTTAAGAATCTTATATGTCTCACTGTCTAGTGGCAGTTTTGAATAGGTCGTAGCCTCCTATAATGGAGAAAACACTGATCTTTCATTCAGAATACTTTTTCTGAGTTATTTGAGTTCTATTTCTTACCTTTAAAAGCTTCAGATTCCTTATCTGTATACTACAAATAATAATCCCTGTTTACCTACATTACAGGGTTGTTATGAAGATAGAGATTACCTCAATATCCTGCAGCAATATGAGTTCCTATTATTATGGTCAATTAGTGCATAAATTAGTGCACTGAATCACTGTGATGTAGAGAAAGGAGATTTGACTTGGAGTCAGAAGACCAGGATTCCTGACTCTCCCACTTGCCTTAAGTCAATTTACCTGAGAAAAATAAATCTCTCTTTTTTTTTTAAATCTATAAAATGGAGGTAGGGCTGACTTTTGAAATCCTGAATTAAAGAATCTCAGACTTGGCTATAACCTCAGAGGTCACCTAGTTAGGGATAACTGAAACATGAATCAATTCTCTTTAAAATACCCCAAATAAAAATCTTCCAGCTACAGGTTACACAAATCCAGAGCTGAATCATTAACTACCTACCAAGTTATCTCCTTGCCTCTTAAGTTTATAGCATAATATCAATATCTGTAGTTTTTAATGTTCCTTTTGTATTTGATTTCCAAATGTAGGAAGTCCTATTTTCTCTGTGCCGCATTTCTTTTCCTTTTCTTTTCTGCTTATGCAGTTTATATTTGGATAAGAAGAGGTCCACAGACTAACATGCAATCAGTTTGCTCCCATACACAGAGAATTCAGAGTCTGTCACTAATTCCTCTAAATAAGGGGTCCTAAATCTGTTTTTTTGTTTCCTGAATCCTTTTGGAAATGTGGCAAAATCTGTGCAACCCTACTCAGGATAATATTTTTAAATGTAGGATATAAAATGCATACAATTACAAAGGAAACCATTTACGTTAAAATACAGTTATCAAAACATTAATAAACACAATTTACAGACTCCTGAAATCTATTTATAGACTCTGAGGGGGGGGGCAGATTATGGACCCTAGTTAAGAACCCTACTCTAAATCTTCATGACTCATGGAAATTCATAGATACTTCAGAATAAAGTGAAATATTTAATTTAGTTAGGAAGCTAAATTAATAGCATTAATCCAAAGAGCTCTTTTTAGAATTACAAAATATTAGAGATAAATGGGGCACCTATTAGTGCTTTGACTTTGCATTGTTGCACATTACTGTTATCATCTAAATCCAGATTAGTTGTACAGAACACTAGGCTTTCTCCTAATATATGTAATCTTGAATAAGTAACTTCTCTGGCTCATTTCCCCCAGCTCTGACAGATGGATAATACTTGTTCCTGTATCAAAGACAGATTCTTATTTAAGGATTATTTAGTTAGCAAGTATGAATGCCTCAAATGAAGATATTAGATAACTAAACTAAACTTTCAGCAATGAAGACTCCCTAGTGCTTTTATCTAATTTTAGTAATGGTAATAAACAGAACTAGTCAATAATAAGCATTTCTTAAGCACTTGCTTAAGTGGCAGATACTGGCTAAGTAACAAGAATCAAACAATCCCTGCTCTCAAGAAACTTAGCTATTCACCTGTTCACTTGATGAGGGTCCCATCTAGTATTTTTAAAATGAGATGACTGCATATAGATATAATAAAAATGCCCCTTTGGGTTTGGATTCATTAAGGATTTGTCTATCACTGAGTTTAAAAATTTACTAGCATCATCACCCCCAACCCCATCATTTCATATCTGCTTGAGCTATCTCAGACTGCTTCTGTAGGAATCATGTGTGTGTCTGTAATTTGAAGCTGTTGCCAGAGAAAGTCATAAATATTATGATCTCAGTTAAAATTATGTCACAAAGAAAAATTCAAAGATGCATTTTCTCAACTAAAGTTAAAAGGATCTGAGTGTTTTTTTGCATTGCAAGTATACATAGTTTTGTTAAACTCTTCCTCCTTTATTCTCATTGGATTTAGTCTCAGAGGGCAGAATTTAACAACAGAAGTTAACAAGCAAAAAATTTAGACTTGATATTAGGTAAAACTGCGCAACTGGAGCCATCCAAGAGTGGAATAGACTACCTCTGTAAGGAGTCAACTTCTCACCATTCTGGAGGTCTTTGAAAAAAGCTTGGGTGATCATTGGTTGGGTATGACACAGGACATTCATGTTCAGGTACTAGTTGCCTCCAGAAGATCTTCCAACTTGAGATTCTAAAAAAAAATACTAATCCAGTCAAATTTTCTTTCATAAAATAAATACTTTTTTACAAGACAGCATTTTGTAATTTGAGAAACTAGATGGCCCCATAAATGGATAGAATGTTGGACCTGGAGTCAGGAAGACTCATCTTTGTAGGATCAAATTTAGTCTCAGTTACTTCCCAGCTGTGTGACTCTGAGCAAGTCACTTAGCCCTGTTTGCCTCAGTTTCCTGAGGAGCTGAAGGAGAAAATTACCTACTACTCCAATATCTTTGCCAAGAAAACTCTGAATGGGGTCATGAAGAGTTAGTCCCAACTGAAATGACTCAACAGCAATAACATAATGTAGTTTTAGGATTCTTGTCTTTGTGTGTGTGTGTGTGTGTGTGTGTGTGTGAGAGAGAGAGAGAGAGAGAGAGAGAGAGAGAGAGAGAGAGAGAGAGATGGACCCTTTGACAGTCTGATGATGCCCATAGAACCCTTCCCAGAATCATATTTTTAAATGAGTAAAATAATACATAGGACTAAAAAGAAAATCCGCCCCCAACAACTTTGGAGTCAGAGAACCTGGCTTCAGTTTCTGGTCCTTTACTGCCTATATGATTTGGTTTGTTGTTCATTTGTTTCAGTCCTGTCCAACTCTTTGTGACCCCATTTGGGGTTTTCTTGGCAAAGATACTACAGTGGTTTGCTGTTTTCTTCTCCAGATAATTTTACAGATGAGAAAACTGAGAAAAACTGGGTTAAGTGATTTGTCCAAGTTCACATAGTTGGTATGTACTATGAGGCCAGATTTGAATTCATTGAGATGAGTCTTCCTGATTTCAAGCCCAAAGTTCCATTAACTATACCACTTCACCTTAGTTTATTTATCTATACAATGAGGGATTTGGCTTAAATGATTTGTGCAATAGTGACTAGAGAGCTGGCCTTGAAATCAGGAAGATCTGTATTCAAGTCCTTTCTCTGTCATATTACCTATGTGACCACAGGCAAGTCCCCTATCTCTGAATGCCTTAGACAATTCTCTAAGACTAAGAGCTGCCAGTATTTTAAGAGAGAGAGAGTTTCCACATTAGGAATTTTCCAACTGAGAAAAATCACATGTCCTGATCTCCTACTCCCCAAAATAAATTTCTCAAATAGATCAACTTAAAGGATAGAATGTTTCTTTCTTTTTTTTTTTTTTTAGGTTTTTGCAAGGCAAACAGGGTTAAGGGGCTTGCCAAAGGCCACACAGCTAGGTAATTATTAAGTGTCTGAGACCGGATTTGAACGCAGGTAGTCCTGACTCCAGGGCCCATGCTTTATCCACTATGCCACCTAGCTGCCCCCTAGAATGATTCTTAAAGGAAACTTTGGAAGCTAAATTGGCACATTTTTTCCTAGTATATGTACCCTGGATTTGCCTTTCTGGATCATGCCTAGGAATACTCTATATTAATAAGTGAGTTCACTTTATAATTAGATAAATAAACCTCCTAATGGAACTCAAGTATTAACTTAATAATTAACTTAGTTAATACAAGATTCATTTTTAGACCAAATGGTTTAGCTCCTGTACCCGATAAATGTATTTGGATTTTGTATTTATTGCTATCATTATCCAATGATATCAATGATTAAAAATAACATTTATGTGGCAAGGTTTTACGAAGTGCTTTCCTCTGAAGACTGAGTGAGACAGGAAATTTAAGAATGATTATCCCATTTTACAGATAAAGTAAAACAGAGAATTTAAGATCAGAGCATTTAGCTAATAATCTAGCTAGAATTTACATAAACTTTAAGGTTTGCAAAGTGATTTACATATGATGCTATTACATATGATGCTATTTTTATTTCCATTTTATAAATAAGAAGCTTGAGGCTTAAGTGTTTAAGTGGTTAAGTGACTTGCTAGCCATCGCACAGAGCCATCGCACAGCTAACAAATGCCTGAGATGATTTGAACTCTTCTTCCTAACTTTTATCCCAACTCTATCTAAAAAGCTACCTCCTTATCTTAGTAGCAACAAATGATAATCATAGATCTAGAAGTAAAAAGGACCTCAGAAGCTATGTCATCTTATAGATAAGGAAATGAAATCTTAGAAAAGGTAGAAGGAAGAAATGAATCCAAGTCTTCTGACTCTAACTGCTCTTTCTATTGTATTAAGGGCTTCAACCCTGTTGAATTCCAGTTCCAACATCATATGTTAAGTCCCTTTCTGGACTCCCTCAATCTTCCCCAGGCAAGTGTTGAAGGGGTGGGAGATAAGAGAGACAAGTTCTCCCTGTACACCAAGATCTCCCAGGTCTCCAATGTCTCCATTTATTGAACCAAATACCAGTGCTTAAACACCTCCCTAGTCTCTAATCCACTCCCACTCCCATGACACTTAGTAAAATAAGGCTCTTGTGCTCAAGGACACCAGGTGATGATAGTTTATAGTGCTCCCATGTGCAACAGTCCCTAACATATCACCCTCCTTGTCTTTTTTTAGAAGCAAAATTATTACATAATGAATGCCACATAAGTTGTAAACAAAAGTTCAAAAATAGTATAAACAAATGTCAATTAAATAATATTCCCAAATTCCTTGAAATAGATATTAACCCCAACTTACAAACAGACAAAGATTACTAAGTTTTTTCTTTTACCAACAAAAAAACCTTTCAAAGCAATTAAATTCAAAACCCAAACCAAAAGGAGTAACATTTAACTTTACCTAACTATTTCAGGTCTGAATTACACACACACACACACACACACACACACACACACACACACACACACACAGGAGTTTAGACACTAACATAAAACAGAAACAACTCTCTTGGATCATATTTACCAAGCTGAGACTGATACCCTGGCCAGTACCAGATCTCAGAATATAGAAACATTTTCCCACCTCTCCAGGCCAGTGGAGAGATGTAAAATGTCCTATAGATGTTCAAATACACACATACATACATAACCAATCAAGACCGGTCAACAGAAATATAAGCCATAGGCACAGACTTCATTTGAAAGACAAAATCCAAATAAAAATCTTCTTCCCCTTTATTCTTAACTAATTAACCATGAAGCTTCCCAATCAACAACCTATTGAAAAACATAGTCATTGTCCAATCCCTTTCTCCTCCCCAAACCAGAAAGAAGGCATGGGGGTCCCTTGATTTCTAAAATAAATTTTTTGAGACATGGTTTTGAGTTCTGAAGTTCCAAAAAGCAAGCTTCCCCCACCACCACACGGCAGAGTGCGGGAATGGCAGAGAATGAGAGAGCATTTGAAATTACTTGAGTTAACAACAGTACAATTTGGAGTTGTTGCATTTTGTGAACAGTAGCCATCACCATAACAAACTGTCCACTAGCATATGACACCTTCCCTCTCCACATAGGAAGCCCAGCTAGTATTCAATTCACAGTCCTCTGCTGCTGGAGCAATGGTTGCAGTATGCCCAACTGTAGGCTGGAAAGTGAAACTCCTTGCAAGCATCAGGGTCTGCATCACTGTCTGCATCGGGGTCTTTGGCAACTATGAGAAGTCTCTAAAGTTGGATCAAACTTAGCACAGCCAGGCTGGCAGCAGTGGGAGACAAGAAGGACAAGTTTCTCCCTATCCACCAAGGTCTCCCAGGTCTCCAAGGTCTCCATTTATTGAACCAAATACCAGTACTTAAACACCTCCCTAGTCTCTAATCCACTCCCACTCCCATGGCACTTAGTAAAATAAGGTTCTGGTGCTCAAGGACACTCAAGGTGATGATAGTTTACAGTGCTCCCACATGCAACAGTCCCTAACACAACCCAAGTCTCTTAACTTTAAGATGTATTTTATTTCTATTTCTCCCTGCACTTCCTCTCACCTAGACTATATTTGTTTCAATTTTTTTAAATTAAAATTTAAACTATCACCAATGATATCCTTAACTATTTACTTTATGTTGTCTTGTTTTTCAGTTGTGTTCAACACATTGTGACCCCATTTGGGGTTTTCTTGGCAAAGTTACTGGAGTGGTTTGTCATTTTTCCAGCTTCATTTGCAGATAAGGAAATTAAAGCAAACAAGGTAAAGTGACTTGCCCAGAGTCACATAGCTAGTAAGTGTCTGAGTTCAGATTTGACCCCAGGAAAAGAAATCTTTCTGACTCTTGGTCTACTGCTCTATTCACTGTGCCATTTAGCTGCCCCCTTAATTTTATATAGTCATAGATTTAGGATAGGAGAAGATCATAGAAACCATCAAGTATAGCATCTAAGTTATATGATATGCCTATTCACAAAGGGGCAGAGTCAGAATCTGATTCTAAATCCAGTTGGTTTTCTACTTCTACCATTTAATCCTTTTAGAGACATACATGGGTCATTGCCACTAAAGATCAAAATAAATGTCACAATTCCTGAAAGGAGCCACAGAGTGAAATAAAGAAGATATTTAAAATTCTTCCTTGCTCAGTTTTCAGTACAAAATCCTCCTGATGTTGAGTATACCTTCTTTGGTTCATGTACTTTTCTCTTCTCTGGAAAAGTCAACACATTCCTCCAATGCAGAAGACAGACCTCTCAGAAACTGATGGGCTTGACAGACAAAAGAAGGGAAGACGTGGCATGTCATGGGTCAAAGATTCTTCAACACAATGTTAATCCTCCAAAATAGGGTAGCATGTTCAGAAGCTACAAGAATATATCTGTTTATGATCAATGTCATGACCCCCATGGAAAAGGAAGAAATATATTTGCATAAAACACAGAGGATATATAGTCCCTCAAGGACCCTTAATTATTGAGCCACTGCATCATTTTCATTAGCTGGAAACTGGTTTTCCTACTTTCCAGAAGATCCCAAGTACCTCATATGTTAATCATATAGGATATAGTGACATCTGGTGGCACTGAGCAGCCAAATGCATACAAATGAACAATGTCAATGAATAACAAAAATAATAATGATTTTCTGAATCATCAGAATTGTGCCTCATTTCTTCTAACTTGTGCTTTAAAAAGACTTTGATTTTTCTTTCCTGTAGCATTCCTCAACTGCATTAGTGAATAAAACATTCCTTTGTTTAAATCTCTCAGAGAAATGACATTTCAGTTGAATGTAAATAAATATTAGCTTCAAGTTCTATTCGTTAAGTAAACTGTTAATTAATTTGGAAGTCTAATTTAATTATCAATTTTTAGAGATAAGTTTTTCATCATTTTAATTAAAAAGTTTTGTTTTATTGTGTTTTTTTAAAATCTGGATTTCTACTTTTGTCAGTGAGAAACTTCCAGTGTGAAAGAGCTAATTAGTATTCGTGAGCCCAGCATTGTACTCAATTAGTTGGCATTCAAAATCAAGAATGAAACAGTCCTTGTTCTCAAGTAACTTACTTTCCAGCCAGGAAATTCTAATATCATATGACAATGGAGATCAGAGGACTTCAGTTCAAATTCCACCTTTACCACTTGGATGACCTTGGGTACATCATTTAACTTTTCTGACCATTTTCTCAACTGTAAACTGAAGATTTTGGACTAAGGTCCCTTCCCAGATGCACATGAATGTTCCTATGTTCATAAATCAGTATATGCAAAGAAAATACTGCATAGTTGTGGTGTCAATATGGCACTTATCACTGGGGAGGATAAGAATATATCTCATGTAGATGGCAAGATCAGAATAGCAATTCAGGTACAATTTATCATTCTAGAGATTTAATCAATGAATAAACATGTATTACATACCAACTCAGAATTCTGGATAAAAAGACAAAAATGCTAAGGGTCTTTGCCCTCAAGGAGTTAACATTCTTATCTTTCAGGGTCATGTAGGACTTGTCTGAGGCAAGACCTGAAGCAAAATTTCCTGACTCTATGTCTGGCCTTCTAACTTCCTGAGCAGCTAGGTGGCTTAGTGGGTAGAGTACCAGCTCTAGACTCAGGAGGACTTAAGTTCAAATCTCACCTGAGACACTTGACACTTACTACCTGTGTGACTTTGGGCAAGTCACTTACCCCTGATTGCCTCATATCCAGGGTCATCTCCAGTCATCCTGATTATTATGTGACTATTGGACCCAGATGGCTCTGGGAGAGTGAGGCTGTTGACTTAGCACAGTACTCCTTCACTGAAATCCAATTCATGTGCACCTCCCTGATGTCAGATTTTTCTACAAGAACAAACGATCAAAAACAAAAATAAAACAAAACCAACAAACAAATAACAACTCCTGAGCTAAATTTACAGTTTTTGAAAAATGAATAAAGATGATTTTTCCAATATTTTTGCTAAGTAGCTAAGATTGTATAAATGGGATATGGTGTAGTCACACATTCAGTACCAACATATTATTACATTATTTGACTTCTCAAAAATATATTTAGATTAGTAAAGCAGAGATTAAGTATGAGAACCCTAATGAAAAAAATCAGGATAACATAATAGTCAGGGGATTGGATTTGGAAGTCAAGAATTCTGCCTCAAACACCTGTCTAGTTGTATGACATCAGATGGACCAGGTGCCCTCTCTTATTCTGTTGTTACTGTTTGTTGTTTGTTGTTGCTCTTTCTGATGAAATGAAAATATGGAAATAGATGATCTCAAAAATCCCCTCCAGCATTAACATTCCAAGGATCTAGGTACAATCTGCTAATCAAACTAATTTATCTTCAGAGCAGCTGTGCATTAAAGTAAAAAAAAATGTGGGGTATTTACAAGGCAATGGATTTAAGTGATTTGCCCAAGGTCACACAACTAGGTAGTTGTTAAATGTCTGAGGCTGAATTTGAACTTAGGTCCTCCTGATTCCAGGGCCAGTGCTCTATCCACTGCCCCACCTAGCTACCCCTAAAGTAAAAGATTTAACATCAATTTCCTCATTTATATGAGATTGAAATAGGGGATCTTTTTAGCTCTAATATTCTATGATGCTAACATTATAAACTCTGGTTTTCAGAGGGAGAAATCAAGGTATAAAGAATTTATCAAACTTGTTAAGAGTCATTGTTGAGTCCATGAATGCTATGGGAATTTCTGGCTTGAGTCTTTGCCACCTTTTTTTTTTGTATGTTTCCATTTAAGATGAGTGACATGCAGTCAGTTGTCATGGTTTTCAAAAGATCTCTTATAAGTCTGGTTTTTGCCTCAAATTTTGGAATAAAATCATGTTTAAATCTTGTTTCCTCTCATCTTCTCCTGGTTTTGATTATTTCTAAAAGTAGTTGATGGTCTCATGACATGAGCCCAACATTTTGTATTTTTGTGTACCATGTTTTGAATTTTATGTGAAATTGTGGGTTTGATCTTTGACCTCTGTTTACTAGAATACTGATTTGCCACTAATTTGATAGCAAGCCATAGGGATCTATCGTAAACAAGCCGCTCACTTTACATAGCCATGTTTTGCTCTTAAGTGATGGGGTATGTACTGAGTATAATTGAGAATCTCTTGCAGAAGTAATAAAAACCACATAACTCTGTAACTTCCCAGGTAGCATTGAGACTAATCTAATCATCATCAATGACAGAAAGACAGGTCTAGTAGATTGAGAAGAAGGGATAGATATAAATGGGGGGTAACCTGGAGTTTTATTTTATCTCTCTTAGGAAAGGACATTGTGGTAAAGTGGAACAACAGATGGATTTGGAGTCAGAGGACCTGGACTTGCAATCCTGTCTGTCTCTTCTTGCTTCCTAGACTTTGGGCATGTTACTTTAAACTCTCTAGATCTCAGTTTCCTCAACTACAAAATGGGAGGGTTAGACTAGACCAAGGTTCCTTCTAGCTCTGAATCCAAGATACTACAAAGTTGTTCATACGCTGAGAAAATAAGAGTATAAACCCTTATACTATTTATGTTGCCTAGCATTACGATATTTGTATATCAAGAATTCTGTAGGCCAGGTTTGTTTCTTTTCCTTTTCTTTTAACACTTTTTGTCAATCATCTACATAGTAGAATCAAGAAATAGTTCAGAGGACAAACCAATGGTAGTGCATCTTAGCGAAGAAATCCAGTAGAACAAAATTTTCCCCACTTCAGACCAACCTCCACTCAGCTGTCAAAAACAAACCATGTCATCCCCATACTCAGTAAACTCCAGTGACTCCCTGTTACCTCCAGAATCAGATAGAAAATCCTGTTTGGCTTTTAAGAATCTTTAAAATTTGGACCTTCCTTGAGAACAAGGACACTATTTTTGCCTTTCTTTGAATCCCCACATTTAACAAGTATCATAGTGGGTGTTTAATTGATGCTTGTTGATTCATTTTACCACTTCAACTCTTCTACTTTCCAGTGACTTTGGAGGCTTTCTTGAAGTCCCTCTAACAGAATTCTTTTTCACTTTATCTTTTCTATTCTTTAAGCTTGGAATGCTTTCCCTCCTGACCTGTCTCACTTCCTTCAAGTTTCACTTCGCATCAAACCTTCTGCAAAAAGCCTTTCTGAAACTCTATTCCCAAACCCCTCCTATTATTAGTGCCTTCTAAGATTATAGTTTTATCTGTTCTATATGTATCTTGAATGTTGGACAGCTAGGTGGTTCAAAGGATAGAACCCTAAGTCTGGAGTCAAGAAGAATCATTTTGATGAGTTCAAATTCAGCCTCAGGCCTTTACTTGCTGTGTAAGGGAAGTCACTTATACCAGTTTGCCTCAGCTTTCTCATCCGTAAAATGAGCTGGAGAAGGAAATGGTAAACCAGTATTTTTGCCAAGATGGTCACAAAAAGTTGGATACAACTGAAAAATAACTTAACAATATCTTGTATGTACATAGCTGTTTGCAAGTTGTCTCCCCCCTTTACAATGGAAGCTCCTTTGAGAGTTGGGGTTGGTTTTGTTACTGTTTTGTTTTTTTCTATGTGGCCCTAGGTTTTTAGCATAGCACCTGGTATACAACACATGTCTAATGAAATGGATGAAGATGATAATACTACATGCCAGGTGCCATACTGTACTAATATTATGTTATCTGATCCTCACCACCAAGCTCTAGGAGACAGGTGTTCTTATTATCTCCATTTTAATTGAGGAAACTGAGGTAAATGACTTGTCGAGGGTTTTACAGCTAGTTGGTGAACTCATTTTCCTGCCTCCAATCTCATCAAACTGTCCACTTTGCCACCCAGCTGTCTCTCATTAGACAGACGAGCACTGTAGAGGGAGGGGTACAGAAGTAGCACAGGAGGTGTGATAGAAGTAGCTGCCAATCTTGAAGCTTTCTCACCTGGAGCTGCCCACCTCCAAAAGGAAGCATCTGGCTGCCCTGCCTAACTCATGGCCTCTAAGAACTCTCCCAGGGCAGCAATTACCAGTCATACTACTGTGCTTAGCCAAATTCGAGAAATAATTACTGAGTAGTCCCAATGTGTGCAGCATTATTCTAAGTGCTGTGGGGAATGCAAAGAAGAAAAAGAAATGGCCCCTTTCCACCAAATATGGTTGTGGATGAGAGAGAGTCAGACAGAAAGACAGAGACAGAAAGAGAAGAGAGGGATGGAATAAATAATGAAAAAGATAATAGGTAAAAAGAAATAGAAAAATAGATACATGAATAGTACAGAGAAAACTACATGCAAATTGTCCTTTTCTGAAAAGCATTTTTTTTTAGCAATTCTCCTAAAGCACTAAGAGACTCAGAAACTTGCTTAGTATTATAGAGCCAGTGGGCTTAAGAAGTAAAACTTGAACCCAGGTCTTCCTGGTTCCAAGAGCATCTCTCCATCACAAGGCTATACCACAAAAAAATTAAATAGCTGGTTGGTTCTTGTCCTTTGTTATCAAAGAAAAACAAAATGACATTACTCTGTTAGAGACAAGTTACAGTGGTTGATCAAACCGATATGAGCTTGGACTCTTCTACCACAGGTGGGGCACAAATAGTTCATGTGGGCATCTGGGATGGGTTCTCTAAGCTTATATATCTTTTGCTTCCTTTGAGCTGCTTCTATTATGCCTTGCTCAAAGACCTCTCTCTGCTGAGGGCATGCCTGGGCAGTCCTATGCCACTGTGTCCAATACTTAACAATCCATTCCAAGGTAAGAGATACCTTGAGAGTGTCTGCTTATCACTTTTTCTGACTCCCCTATAAGCATTTGTCCTGTATGAATTCTCCATAAAATAGTCCTTTTGGCAAGTGAGCGCTTGCCAGCCCATCATTATTGTGCTTTCTATAGTAATGTGTAAATGCTAAGCAGTTTCACTCAAGAAAGTACCTCAGTGTCTGGTATCTTCTCCTGCCAGGTGATGTTTGGAATCTTCCTAAGACAATTTAAATAGAACCAATTAAGTTTTCTGGCATGGCTCTGGTAGACTGTCCAAGTTTCACAGGCATATATAACAATAAGATCAGCACAATAACTCTAGACTTTCAATTTGGTAGTCAGTTTTAACACCTCTTTTCTCTCACACTTTCTTTTGGAGTCTCCCAAATACTGAGATAGTTCTGGGCAATGTGTCAATCTCATTATCAATGTCTAACCCTGGAAAGTGTAACTTCCAAGGTAAGTGCCTCAACTGAGAATAAAAATGTTTGATTTGTAGTCCAAATAAAAAATAATTAAATAATGCCAGAAGAATCACACAATGGTTTATGATCAGGCACCAAATAAATGGTCTAAACAGTAAACCAAATGAGTTTAGTGGAGATAAAGAGATATTTATCTCTCTTTCTCCCTCCACTTCACTTCATCCATAGCTACCAAAGTAGTTAACTACTGATTCAACTTTTGAATAACTCTCCTTGTTAGATTTCTTTTTCATCTGCAAGAAGGGATTGGTTCATTCTTTGTACTTGTAATACCACTCACTAGCAAAGAAAAATAAAGGCAGATAAGATTGTTGAGGGAGAATAGAAAATTAGAAGAGGGAAAAATTTTATTTGAAACATTTAAAATAAGTTAAAATATAATTGAGAAATAATAAAATAATACACAAAATATTTATATAGTAATATGTAAAATATAATAAAACATTTTAATATCTAATCATTTGACATTAAAAAAATTTCCAAGTAAATGCTTATTGATTGACTGATTGATTTTCAATTTTTACTGTCTTCCAGTAGAACTGCCACAGTCAAGTAGAACAGATTTAATTCCTCTTCCAGAATAATCTTTCAAATATTTGAAGACCATTTTCAAGTTCACTGAGTCTTCTCTTTTCCAGGTTAAACAAACCCCATTCCTTCACCTCATGTTTATATGTATATTTACCATGAACTTGATACCTTTGTCATCTTGGTTGCCGTCCTCTGGACACTCTCCTCTTTATAAAGGTCATTCTTATGCTGTGTTGTCCAGAATGAAACACAATACTCAACTGAGTCTCTCTTAAGATGCCTCAAAATCTTGTTACTAAAACTAAACCTGATAACTTATTTTTTAGAGAAACATTCAGGTGGTGTAGTAGGTAGAATTATTAGATGATGTTCATTCTAAGTCTAAATTTAAAGAATATGATGTCTGGAATAGGATTTAGACTTTTTTTTTTTTTTTTACTCTTAGATATCATGTTCTTAGCCTACTGTTTACTCTCAAAATGAGTTTTTCTCTTCTGTATCTCTTGCATTTCCTGGGCAGTGGTGATGAAACAGCAACACCAACAAACCTCCATGCTTACTGTGTCTTCAATTTCTTGCACAAGACTTTATGATCCTTGGAGGTATCTTCTAGATTCTTTCTGGCATTTGTGCCATCTGTATCACCACAAAAAGGAGAGTCATTATGTGATTCCACAAGTCATTCTTTGTCATGTTCTGCATTGTGTCCTGAGGAGACAGTAGACTTCTCCGTTGTTATCACCTCAAAAAGTAGCTTCATCAATATTCCTAAGTGGGAATTAATCATTAACCAGCTTTACTTATTCCTCTACCTTTGACTCTACTTGGAAAATATTTTACTTCATACAGCAAGTACAATGTGTAAATCTTTCAGATCATTATGAAATGGAAGACTAGCCAATGGTATGTCTTCTGAATATCAAATTCCCTTTTACTTTGGTGAGGGTTTTATAACAATTCCTTAGTTCCAAGAGTCCAGTGCTCCTTCTTCATCCTTTTCTCTGTGACAGTCTTCTACTCTTCAATCTCTTGTTTATAGGTAGAGATTTTCCTATGTCTTCTCATATCCTTTTTCCTCCTATTTTCAGTGTATTTGTGTTTGTGTGTGTCTTTTTAAGTAGCATTTCATCTTTCCTGATAACATGGACAACAGAGAGGTATTTCTATCTACTCTAATGTCTCATCAGAGTAGTTGCCTCCTTCTAGACATCTTGATTTCCTGTCCTTTGTGCGTATCAAATTCAACATATCCTGAATGGAATATATTATATCTCCTGATTTACCTGTCCATCCTCTAAACTTTGTTCCTTCCTTTGAGAGTGCCATACTCCTTTCAGTCATCCTGATTTGAATCAAAATTATTCCATCTCTTTCTCTCTCTCCTCCATAGTTTATCAGTTGCTGATTCCTACTGATTCTTCCTCTCCAATATCTTTCACATTTGTTCCCTTCTTTCCATTCACAGGATCATCATCTGAGTTTATATGTTCATCTACTCACATCTACACTATTATGGTTTCTGTGCCTTTAATGTCTCTTCCCTGTCTAATCCTTCATCCACACAGCTTCCAAACTGATATATTCCTAAGACACAGATCTGGACAAATCCCTCCCTACCTAAATATTTACTGCCTCTGTGAATCCTTCCATTTGGCTTTAATCTACCTTTATCACCTTAGTTCATATTACTTTCCTCTATGTTACAACTAGAGTACTGGCTATTTCCCAAACTCACTATGGCATGGTCCATGCCTGAAATTACTATCTCCTTGATTCTACTTCTCTGAATCCTTTTATTCTTTTTTTTTTTTTTTAGATTTTTCAAGGCAATGGGGTTAAGTGGCTTGCCCAAGTCCACACGGCTAGGTAATTATTAAGTGTCTGAGGTTGGATTTGAACCCAGGTACTCCTGACTCCAAGGCCCGTGCTCTATCCACTGTACCACCTAGATGCCCGAATCCTTATTATTTCTTGAGAAAGCCATGTGGTATGTATAGTGGATAGCTTGTTGACTTTGGAATCAGGAAGACCTGGGTTCAAAATCCTACCTCAGACATCTACTACATATTTGACTTTGAGCATGTTATTAAAGTTTTCCGAGCCTCAGTTTCCCCAGCTGTAAAATGAAAGATTTGGATTTAGATGGAGTCTGGGATGCTTTCCAACTCAAGAGATATGATTATTTGCTGCTTCCTAAATGAGATCTCCTTGATTTCCCCCAACCCATTAATGATGTTCTCTCACTCCCCAAATTAACTTGTTTTTCTTATATGTCTATATGAACCCTTTTACCTCAGCAGGAGATTGATAATAATAATGATGATGACGATGATGTTGATGGTGAGAATGTTTGTCCTTAGTTTTCAAAGAAGACCATAACATCAGGGAAGTGTTGCAATGACATGCACATGAATCGGATTTGAGTGATGGAGGTTGCTGCGCTAAGTTACTAGCCTTACTTTCTCCTTTAGAGTCATCTGGGTCCAGATATGGATCAAGATGACTGGAGATGACCCTCAATGAAGGCAATCAGGATTAAGTGACTTCCCCAACATCAAACAGCTGTTGTCAAGTTCTGAGACCAGATTTGAACTCAGGTCTTCTGACTCCAGGACTGATGCTTTATCTACTGTACCACCTCCCTGTCTCTGCCCCTTGAAGGAAGATGCTACTTTTTTTAGTCTTGTTTCTCCAGTTCCTAGCATAATGTCTGGTTCATTATAAGTCAGTACTTAGTAAATGTTGGTTAAATGAATTACTGTTAGTTGGAATGGTCAGGGAAGACTTTTTGGAAGAGGTAGGTCAGGTCCTAAAAAATGGGTCAATGTGGAACAAGTTAAGGGATAAAAAGAGTTGAATAAATAAATAGGAAAGCATTCAAGGAAGGGGGAACAGCACAACCAAAGGCACAAAGGTGGGGATGTTCATAGTTTGTTTATGCAATAAATAGTTCAGCCTGGTTGGAGTAAGGGATTTGAATGAAAGGAAAACGAGGTATGAAGGTCAGAAAAGTAATAAGAGACAGATTGTAGAAATTATTGAATGCCAGACTAATGAGCTGCACTTTTTTCCTGTAGGTAAATGAAAGATATGAAAGAATAGGGGAATGATGAACAAGGTGTAATGAAGCCAATTGTCTTCTCAAACCTCTTCCTTCCCACCCTCCCCACATCCCCTAGTTTCCTTTTCCTGCTGACAGTTCTCTTTGATGTCAGTTCAATCTCTTCTGTATGAAATGGGATCAAAATCAGGCTAAGGACTCGTGAAGGGTTATGAGATCCCTGAAAAAAAAATCACATGTAAATCAAATTGCTATCATTGCTGCTCAGTCCTCCCCCGCCCTTTGGCATATCTTTTCTTTTTGGAATTTCTTCCAATTTATTCCCATTTCAAGATGCTCCATGCTGCGTACAGAACTTACTTGAAGCCGGATCTCCAGAGCACTCAAGAGATGATTGCCTCCTTGTTTTACGATGTGTTGGTTTTGGATAAGCAGCCGAAAAGGTCATTAACAATTTTTTTCTGCTTTGCAGCCTTACTGAAATGCAAGCACATATCTAATTCCTGCAACCTTTGAATTCTGTTGACTTCTTGAAGGATAGTTTATTTTGCCTTCTTGTTGCTTTTTCAAATCTTTTTTTCATACTATTTACTATCCTTTCTTCAAAATGAACATGTCATTAGTACTATAACTATAAAAGTCAGGTTCTAGATTAAATAGGTAACTTGGTCAAAAGTTTCTACAACAGTTTGGATGGTGCTCTGGTTTCCCAGATTTTACCATATGTAGTTTACGTAATCCTTTTTTAATATTCCAGCTAGTTGAATTTTACCTTCCTTCGGTGGAAAGAATTAAAAATTTCTTGAATAGTGATGAAATTAACGATCAACCAAAATTCAATAAAAAAGTATAGGCTGGCCATGAGTAAGCATATGTTGATCATGATATAACATGAATTCCAAAAGATAATAAGCATAAAGGATGTCAACAAAGAAGAACACAAGCTGAAAAAATTGGACTGCTCACAGAGAGTACAAGAGACAATTGATGGCTTGTCCATCTGTCCACTGGTTTCTTGTCAAGAAATCAAGTCAGCTAACATATTAGAGAGACCTCCTTGGTGAAGTTATGGGAGGACATGGAAAAGAGTTCTTCAATATGGAACAGGCACAGAGGAGTTGCAATCGGTATATTGGAGAGAACAACCCACATTATGCAATCACAGATCTATTTGATTATTTGAATATCAAAACCACCAAATATAGTGAAGTGAGTTTATTTTATCTTTCTTTGATGTCTTCCAATAACTATACCCTCCAAATTGTTGCTTTAAACAGAGACAGGGATAAATAGTACTTTGTGGTGGGGAATTTGTTCCAAAGATGAAAACTTTGACCAGCAAAGTCAGACTATTTTGAAGCTAGAAAACCATCAAAGTCATCATATGTATTTCCAGAAATTTCAGAGCTCACAGTGTTGCACTGTGATTCTAACAGGTCTCAGTTTCTATAACCCATCTATCTAGAAATTGGTACATGAAGTAAATCAGAGAACATACCATCTGTGATGCCTATACTTTTTGTGACTTAGACTAAGAGTATATAAACTGACTTTAAATAACTCAAATTCATTCAAACAGAACAATCAGCTTTTCGGTCTATAAAAGTATTCTATTGTAACTATTATTATTAAAAAGAACTTAATAATAAAAGCTTCATCATACATAAAACATCCCATTGTTTTAGAAAAACATCAGTGAATACTTCATAAACTTGGATCCAAACTTTTTTTTCAAAGCCTGTTGAAAGCTACTCAGCAAAGCAACTGAGAGGATAGAAAAGAAGATTTTTCCATATAGAAAGTGAGAGAAAGCATGGGCTCCACCCTGTGCAAAGGCATTTCGCATACAAAGGAAAGACATTGAAATTATAAACAGATGGGCAATCACATGGCAACCAATTAAAATATATCAGGTGAGGTCTTGTTCCAAATTTAAATTCCATTCTTGTTGGCTAACCTAACAGTTTCCTTAACAGCAGGACAAGCTGCTACGTGGAACTCCAACCTCAAAACCCTGTTCTATCCTTCCTCCTTTGGATGGTAAGGGTTCAGTTTGCCGAATAAGCCAAGAACTTGGCATTGGGAAAGCCATGCATCACTCCACCGAGAAGTGATGGATTACAGAATGAAGTACAGTCTTTCTTGGCTAGTGGGGGGAGTTTCCATTTAGTGCTCTTTTATTATTTAACTCAACACTAATAATTTTTTATTTTACTTTATTATCCTTGTTATATTCCCTGAATAGCACACTGCTGCCTGGCTTAGCACATGAATTCAGGCCTTCATGAAACATATATGCACTCTCACATATATAGACACACACACACACACACATACAAGCTTGAACTTCCAAATTGTTGCATAGTTAAAAAAGTCCTGGATTTGTCTTTGGAAGATCTAGGTTTGAATCCTGGCTCTGTTATTTATTACATATATGAACCTGAATAATTCATTTTTCTTCTCCAGGGCCTCAGTTTCCTCCTTTGTAAAATGATAGGGGTAGACTTCAGATGCTATGGCTGCAAAAAGAGAATTATCTGATAATTCTTAAAATCCTTTTATAATCATTAGTGATGCAAATATGTGCTAATGTGCAAATGATTCCAGATTTTAATGTGTGTATAATTAAGAAATGATTTTTATATTTTCATGTGGCCAATATAAACTAACTTATAAGAGCCTAATAATACAACATTTCTATGTATGTCCCAATCCTCTTAAAACACTATGGACTCTTTCCCAATGATGACATATTTAGTACTCCCTGGATTTTGTTTTGAAAATCTGCTAATTCTCAACTTGTCTTCACTATCATTAAGCATGTAATGGAACAGTTATCTCACCGGTTTCATTAAAAACAAGGTGGACCAAACCTCGACCACTTAGGAAGCTTTGCATGAAGACTGACTGGCAACTCTCTGCAAGGGATTAGCTCTAAACACCACCAGGAGATAGTAAAGGGGGGGAAAAAAGATGAATTTGCTCCTTTTGTTTCCTGATTTTGCATGAGAAATACAGATGAAAATATTCTGGTATAGTTTCTGATATAATTACATGACTGCTGTGTTTTCCCCAGGGATAAGAACAAAAGGAGGAAAAGGTTGCACAACAACAACAACAATTCCTTTGGGATTTTTTTTTCCAAATGAACCAGTTACACTTATCAAGGCACTAGAATATTTATTTATATTCTGTCTACAAAAAACATTGTCTCACTATCAGGAAAAGTGCCCTTTCTCTTGTGCTCTATCAATTCCATCTAACTGACCCCATTAAGAAAGACTCTTATATGAATTCTGGTGCCCACATGCTTCCAAACTTTAAATTGCTTTAATTTCTCTACCCAGCTCATCTTTGGTCTCCAAACTGATATGATATCTTGAACTCACTTTGTATTTATCTTGTACATTCTGATTAATAATTGTTGTCTACCCCATTAGAATGTAAGCTTCTTGAGAACAGAGACTTTTTTCTTTATATCTCCAGTAACTGGAAAATATTAA
The DNA here is from genome assembly GCF_037893015.1 of Macrotis lagotis. Taxonomy (NCBI): domain Eukaryota; kingdom Metazoa; phylum Chordata; class Mammalia; order Peramelemorphia; family Peramelidae; genus Macrotis; species Macrotis lagotis. The sequence goes on along the minus strand of NC_133666.1, from coordinate 552,499,160 downwards.
GTACTTAATAAATTTTTTTGATCAATTTAATTATTAGTCATTGAATCTTATAACTGTCTATCATATGAATGTATTTAAAAATAGACACTGCTTCATTGGTATGGTACCAAGCAACCTACTTAGCAACACAGAGACTACCCTTAATGAAAGCAACCTACCTTAATCTTTGTGATTTAGGAGAGCTTGAAATTAACATGATATGAAACCAAACATAATAAAATGAGATGATTAAAAAGTCTAAAAATATAAATAAATAAAATTTTCTCACTCTAAAGAGAAGCTTCTCATTAATAAGAAGTAACTCCCCAAATGCATTTTTCATGGTTTTTTCCCCCCCTCTTCATCAGTTATCAAATAATACTAGTAAGAACCTTAAGACATTAAGGAGAGTATTTGGCCAAAATGAAGTGAGGAAAGATATAACAATCCTAAACTTTAAGAATAATTTCTTCTGTGTTCTCTTCAGAAGTAGGACCACTATTCTAAGTCAAATATTCTTCTTACTATTGGCCAATCCAAAGACTACAGGACTAAGTAGTTCTATCTCTTCTATTATGCCATTTCTAATTATTCCAACCATTAATTATTTCCTCCTTCTCTGAAACCCTGGGGGCATTTGTTAGGGTAAAACATTTAATGCTTTTTAAAATTAGTTTATGTGCAGACATTTTGTCTCTCCAACTAGATTGTATTACCTCATTCACAGGATTATTATCAAAAAAGTACTTTATAAAATTTTAAGTGATATGAATACATGTGTGTGCACATATATGCATATGTATATTCACATACATATATACTATGTCTGGCTGAATGTGGAAGAAAGCTCCCATCCAGTACAGACAGACAGGGCAGATAAATAGAAATCATATGATAAAGCATTTAAGTTGAAGCACAGATGCAAAACATAGCTAGAAAACCAAAATAATAAAGTGTTCTTAATTCTATGTAAACCAATAGAAAGGAATCTTTCCTCCCTCTCTTCTCTCCTCCCTTCCCCAGCTTCCCAGACTCTTAGGAAAAAGGAATAAATTTCTTATGTTGGGGGATAGGGTTGAGGAAAGGTGGGTTCTCCTACTCCAAAAACACTGGAAGGAAGGTGGTTTTTTTTTTTAAATTTATTTTTATTAAAGATATATTTGAGTTTTACAATTTTCCCCCCAGTCTTGCTTCCCCCCCACACGGAAAGCGCTCTGTCAGTCTTTACTTTGTTTCCATGTTGTACCTTGATCCAAATTGGGTGTGATGAGAGAGAAATCATATCCTTAAAGAAGAGAAGTCTAAGAGGTAACAAGATCAGACAATAAGATATCTGTTATTTTCTAAATTAAAGGGAATAGTCCTTGTACTTTGTTCAAACTCCACAGCTCCTTATCTGGATACAGATGGCACTCTTTTGCAGACAGCCCAAAATGGTTCCTGATTGTTGCACTGATGGAAGGAGCAAGTCTTTCAAGCTTGAACATCACTCCCAAGTTGCTGTTAGGGTGTACAGTGTTTTTTCTGGTTCTGCTCATCTCACTCAGCATCAGTTCATGCAAATCCCTCCAGGCTTCCCTGAAATCCTGTCCCTCCTGGTTTCTAATAGAATAGTGTTCCATGACATACATATATACCACAGTTTGCTAAGCCATTTCCCAATTGAAGGATATTTACTTGATTTCCAATTCTTTGCCACCACAAACAGGGCTGCTATAAATATTTTTGTGCAAGTAATGTTTTTACCCTTTTTCATCATCTCTTCAGGGTATAGACCCAGTAGTGGTATTGCTGGGTCAAAGGGTATGCACATTTTTATTGCCCTTTGGGCATAGTTCCAAATAGCTCTCCAGAAGGGTTGGATGAGTTCACAGCTCCACCAACAGTGTAATAGCATCCCAGATTTCCCACAACCCTTCCAACAATGATCATTATCCTTCCTGGTCATATTGGCCAATCTGAGAGGTGTGAGGTGGTACCTCAGAGAAGCTTTAATTTGCATTTCTCTAATAATTAATGATTTAGAACATTTTTTCATATGGCTATGGATTACTTTGATCTCATCTGTAAATTGCCTTTGCATATCCTTTGACCATTTGTCAATTGGAGAATGGCTTTTTGTTTTAAAAATATGACTCAGTTCTCTGTATATTTTAGAAATGAGTCCTTTGTCAGAATCATTAGTTGTAAAGATTGTTTCCCAATTTACTACATTTCTTTTGATCTTGGTTACATTGGTTTTATCTGTGCAAAAGCTTTTTAATTTAATGTAATTGAAATCATCTAATTGGTTTTTGGTGATGTTCTCCAACTCTTCCTTAGTCATAAACTGCTCCCCAGGAAGATTTTTTAATGCTACTTTTCCTCTAAGGATCTTGGAAACTAAGCTACCTTGAATAGTAGAATAACCATCCCAGAGGCAGTTTATCTTCTTTGCTATTACTGAATGAGATTTGTCTCCATTGCAGTTTATTACAGGAAGCTCCTCTGCCATTGTCAATCGAAGCACAGTCAGAACTGACTCCACCAAACTAGCTCCTCTACTATCAAACAGGCAAAGTTCCACCTCCGAAGCTCTACCTTTGGCTCTTTATATTATCAGCACTACTTCAAATTTCTTTCTTTTATCTGGAGAAATCTCATGCCATTTCTTTCTGGAACTTCAGAGTCTATACTGTTCATGCTCTTCCTCATTTACACATGGGGACTTTCCATGTCATTCTTTAGTTAATTTTTTTCCCCTTTATTTTTAGTTCCACTAGTTAACATCCAACAAGAGTCTTTAGAAAGTTGCTGTGAGATACTTCACCCCTCTCCACATGGGATCTCTAGCCCTGATTCCTCTTTGGATTAGGTGGAATCATTTGCACAACCTTCTCTCACTAAAACCAATTCTCTTACAAAGTCATGATATCACCTTCCTGATGTTATGGCCCTCTTTGAGAAATATAACCTCTAACTCTTCTCTGCTTTGAGAGCAAGAAGCAAGAGTTTCCACAGTCCAAAACTTCCACTGTGTATATTTAGTCTTTTGAGGCTAAGAATATACAAACCTACTCCTATTTATTGGTTGTCAGCCTTTCACCTTGTTAATGCTCTTGAAGTTTTAATAAACCTCAAAGAAATTAAAAAAAAAAACTAATGTGAGAAGGAGGTAGTGGAAGATATAAGCAATATCTCCTCTTCTGAAATTTCCCATCATGTGGGAAGATCAGACTTGTTCTGATTGGTCCCAAAAGAACTCATGGGTAAAAGCTGCAAAAAATCAAATTTAGTCTTGACCTTGTGAAAATATTCTTAACAATTAGAACAATCTGGAGGGGGAATGGCTTCTCCTAGAACTGAAGAGGTAGTATGTTTGTACTCCTTGGAATTGTGAAAGCAAAGGTTAGATGACCACTTGATGGTTACTTCATGAAAGAGATTCTTACTGGGGCAAGGGTTAGACTAGATGATTTATGAGGTACCCTACAACTCTAAAATTCTATGAGTCTGATTTTTTTCTTCTTTTTGGGTTTATGAAATGACTTAAGTTTTGGGGGAAAGGATTCTAGGTTCACTTTCCTCTACCAATCACTCATGGAAACAAATGACATAAAGAATATTCTCAGAATCAGAGCTAATAGAATTATGGCAACCTGAAGGCATCCCAGTGAGAATAATTTTGGAGATCTGGGGTGAAGTGCATGAAAACATGCAGGTGTTTAAGATACAGAAATCCTATTAATTAGGGGGAAAGAGGACTCTATTTGTTTGGAGTATTGCCAGTATTTTCTCAAACTGTTAAGTTGGTGGGATTTATAGAGGACAAACTCTGCCAAGTTAACTGAAATGCTATTGGTAATATATCTCTCTTCCTACTGTGATGCCACAAAAATTTAAGCACCTCCTTCTTCACCATCCTTCACAAAAGGTTAATTCTAGGTCAAATTTTATTACAGGTTTATATTAGGTTTTGATTTACATTGTGGGTAGAATTTGGCTCTGGACCCCAAAACACATTCATTAGAATCTAGAGAATTCCATGTAGTAAGATTGAAGTACTTACTTGGGTTTTAACCAATCAGCACTTCCAAGATTTAAGATCAGCTTCTTTTGAGTGGGTATGAGTTGGGATGTGGACAAGGTGGGACACTAAAAATTAATGTCTATTTACAAGAGGAAGGTATTATATGGTGCCTTTTAGATCATTCAAGTCACATGAATCCATGTTTCTATTACTGTTAATTTATAAGTTCTAATTTCAATTTTTCTTAGTTTTTGCAAGGCAATGGGGTTAAGTGATTTGCCCAAGATCAAACAGCTAGGTAATTATTAAGTATCTGAGGTTGGATTTGAACTCAGATTCTCATGACTCCAAGGCATGTGCTTTTTCCACTATGCCACTCAGCTGCCCTTAATTTCAATTTTTTAAAAATGCATATATCAACTTAAAAGTTAAAATGTAAGGGTCAAGATTCTATTTTCTCCCATGCAATCACCTGCACTTAATGTTTGTCCTTCATTTTTGAAGACCATGACAACAGGGAGGTAATGCCATGATCAGCATATGAATTGGATTTGAGTGAGGGGGATACTGGGCTAAATCATCACTTTTTCCTGGGCCAGATATGAATCAGGATGACTGGAGATGGCCCTGGATGTGAGGCGATCAGGGTTAAGTGGAGTGCCCAAGGTCACACAGCTAGTGAGTGGCAAGTGTATGAGGCTGGATTCGAACTCCTAGTTCTCCTGAATCCAATGCCAGTGCTCTAATCACTGCACAACCTAGCTGCCTCTTAGTATAGTAAATCAATGCAGAATTAAGCGGTATGCAGACTTGATGCCCTGGAGCATAATAAATCTTTCCACTGGATGTGACTCTGGAGGAGAGATCAAGGCTGACCACTTTGCACAGCTTTGCCTCACTCAAGTCCAATTCACACACAAGTTAAGACAATACTCTTGTATGCCATTAAACCCTCTTAGAGAATGAAGGATAAACAACAAATAATTGTTATGAGGACCTCAATTATTGGGCCACAACTCTTAGCAAAATCTCCATTACCTAGGAAATTTTTGTGTGATAGAAATAGCAATAGTTATAGAATCAGAAGGTATAGGTTCAAATTATGACTTTACCACAAATTACCTTAAACAACTCACTTAATCTCCCTGGGACTCAGTTCCCTCATCTCTTTAAAGATTGGACAAAATTTTTAATTAATTGAAAGAAATTCTAAATTTCACCTAGAGATTAGTGAGACTAAAGACTTTCTTAGCAAGTTTACAAATTCCATGAATCTATCCAAGCATGCCTTGAAGATTCTGTGGACCCCAGTTCAAGAACCAGATGGAAGAGTGAAAAAAAAATTTATAGAATATTTTTTTGTGTGTCAAAGACTGTATAAGACAGTCCTTGTTCTCAAGGGGTTCACATTCTAATTGGATTAGATAATACATAATATAATGACCAGACTATAATTTCTTAACTCCCTTATATGCTTATCTGAGTTGCTCATCATGAGCAGAAAGAAAAGGACAATGTGTTTTAAATGTCATTAACATAATCCTCCAAGTACTTACAAGAGAATTGAAGCATTTCAGATCCAACAGGTATTTCAAGCCAGACTAGAAAGATTTCATCCTTTAAACAAAGTTTTGTCATTTGACATTTCTTCTAACTGATCTGGCAGTGAATCAAAGACTGAATAATCCGCTCTTAAATACTTGAGAGGACAAATAACTTTATCTGAATCACTTCATAATAATAGAAATAATAATGATAAGCTTTTATTTAAGGTTTGAAATACCCTTAACATTAGAGCCTAACTAAAGACAGTGGTAAAAGGAACTCGCCAAAAATTAAGATTATCATTTTACTGATGGAGAATTGGGCCTATGAACACACAAGTAGTAAAATGTCAGAGGTAAGATTATAGGATCATGGATTTTAGAGCTGTAAGGGACCTCGGAGGCCATCTCATCCAGCTCCCTCATTTTCCACTTGATGAAACAGACCTAGAAAGGTACAGTGAATTCCTAAAGTCATCCAGATAGTAAGTGGTAAAACCAAGATTTCAGTTTCCTTCCTGACTCAAATTTCAGTTCTCTAGCCACTATACCACTCTTGTTACCAAATTAAACCATATTTACTTAGGGTGATTATTTTTCCCTGATTAAATCTAAAAGAATACATGTAAAATCAAATTATAATTTTATGCATTGTTTTTCCTAGGACTGAATACTTATTTTAAAAGGACACTTAGTGAGTCTTTTCCCCAGGACACTAATTGACTATTTTGTAGTCCACAGGTCCAATTACTCTCCCCCACAAAATGTCAAAACATTAATGTTCTGTCTCAAATGCTACCTAATCTAACCTCTGTTTTTATCACATTACTGCCAACCTAGTACAGTTAATCAATCAATATTTGTTAACCTGGCACTATGCTGGTGATGCAATAACAAAGAATGAAATATTTTAATAACAATTCTAATAGGAAAGTCAACAAGTATATACTTAAAAATAAATTTATGTGAATATAAAGTAAATACAAATATATACAAGGAAGTTCAATAAAATGCAATTTGAGAGCAAGGGCAATAGCACTTTGGGATATTCTGTAAGGATTCATGCAGTAGACTAGATTTCACTGAAGAGAATACATTACAAGGCTTGGAAATGACCAGTATAAAAGCACAGAGAGTGTCTGTGTTTGGTGTACCTTTGGAGTCAGAGGATCTGGGTTCAAATCTCATCAGTGATGCCACCTGTGTAGTTGTAGGACAAATGATTTAGAGAATGGATTAGATGACCTCTGAAATCTATTACATGGGACAGTTGGAAGGCTAGGACAGAATGTTGAGCCTAAAGTTAGGAAGACTCATTTTTCTGAGTTCAAATCTGGCCTCAGACACCCTGGGCAAGTTACTTAGCTCTGTTTGCCTCAGTCTCATCTGTAAAATGAGTGGAGAAGGAAATGGCAAACTACTAGAGTATCTCTGCCTAGAAAACCCTAAATGGGGGTCTAGAACAGTTAGGCACAATTTTTAAAAACTACTGAAAACAATGAAGATGAAATCCTTTCCAGTTCTAATTCTATGATCTATGTGAGGCAATATGATATGGGGAGTAGCAAATCGGCCTTTGAGTAAGAATACTTGGACTCTAATCTTGACTCGTAAATCCTGGTTGCATAAACCAGGGCATGTCTCTTAATCCCAGTGAGCTTTCTCAGACTCTAAGAGCAGTTACTGGTTGGCATTAATAGAAATTGTCTCCTTGCTGGGATTAGCTTACCCTGATGACTGAACAGCAGCGACAAAATGAATTACATTCAAAGCAAAGCTCAGTTAATAGGCTTGAGTTAAGGGACAGAAGTCCTTCTTGGATATAAAAATTGCTTCTATAAAGGTATACTGGGGGGGGGGTCAGGAGGTATGGGGTGAATTTTTAGATACTAACAAATTTAATCATGAAATATTCACCATCAGTTGCATTCACAGAAGTCAATTAATGAAACTCCCCCCTCCAAAACGATTCCAAAAATTATATTTCTAACCTGATAATGAAAGCTCTTATTCAGCACATAGTACATTCTCCTTCTTTCAAACATCCATCAGGAAGCTCTCCTTTCAGGAAGAATCACTAGCTTGCAATTGAAGTCATGTGAAATTAGTCTGAATTAATGAGATTCATCACATTTCTAGACCCAATTCTGTGCCAAAGACACATAGTATTTGCAATTTATTTTTGCAGACATTAACTAATTAGTATGTACACCATCCCTATGAAATGATATGTGAGCTGGTAACCCAATTATCCCTAATTATTCACAAGGTTTCCTTTTCTAAGTGTCTTTTATTGCCAGTTCAGACATGTATGCTTGGTTCATCTGATCTCAGGATGCAGGTAGCTAAAGAATCCTCTGCTGTTCAAGAGTCTCTTGTTTCAAGACACCCACATTTTCCCAGAGGAACAGTTCAACCTGTACTCTCCCACATTAGGAAAGAAAATATGTTCTCTGAGAAGTGTGCTCTCTGCTCTGTTCTTGCTCTGCTCTTGACCTTGCTGTCTTTCTTCCTGCCTGGCTCTTCTATGGGTAGCTGCTTTTTTTGGTTCCTCCTCCATACCTTCCTCATAGAAGGACCTTAGAGGTCAATTTGATGTGTTTTGACTTTACTTCTTCAGTTTCTCTTCAAATGCATTTATTTCCCTCCTTCAGTTTTAAAATGCTCATGCAGATTATTCCCTTGGCCTAATTTTTCAAATTCAATAATTACAGAAGTGCAAGACAGCAAGCATCCCACCAACTGGCCTTTGATAATACTGCCCAGCTTTAATTCTGTGGTTGCCTCATCTCTCCAGGGGGCTCTAGATTTGGAGTGAGAGTTTCCCATCAATATAAGGGGCAGAATCAAAAGTCTATTCTTTTTGACCCTTTAGTAGGTCCCTACCCAACTCTCCCTTGTGTTCCCCCATTTTTTTAAACTATTCTTTCACTCATTTTAGGAAAATAATATTTCATTTGATAATCTTACCCCAGATTTAAATTATTTTAGTTTAGTTTAGTTTAGATTTTAGGGATGAACTCGGATGGGGGAAAATTGCATTCTTTTTTTAAACTAACTTTTGGTTTCCTTTGCAATCAATTTTTAAATTTTATGCATTTAAATACATAATTTCATATTATACCTTTTTATTTTTATAATTTTAAAATTAATTTTACTTATTCATAACTGTATATTGATAAAATGAATGCATAATTTAAGTGCTTATTTTACCTTATGCATTTAAAATATCATTCTAGTAAGAGGTTCATTAGACTGCAAAAAGGGTCCAAAACACACACAAAAGAACTCCTGTTCTAGCAGGGTGCAACTTGTACCTAGGAACTGAAGAATCAAAAGAGAATTTTGCCATGATGAGGACAGCCAATCAAAGGATAACAGGTCAGCAACTGTCCTCTTATCAAGAGCACCGATCCTGGAGTCAGAAGTACCTGAGTTCAAATCCAACCTCACACACTTAATAATTACCTAGCTGTGTGGCCTTGGGCAAGCCACTTAACCCTATTTGCCTAACAAAAAAAAAAAAACAACTAAAAAAAAATTCTTAACAAGAGCCTTCTACCAAGGAATGACTGGTGTCAGGAAAGAGAGTAACAAGAGGCATCTTGAAAGAGCAGGCAAAACATTAGCAAAGGAGTCAGGAAGACCTGTATTTAAATACTGCTTCAGATACTTCCACACTAGCTCCGCAACCATACCAGTCACTTATGCTATGCGATTCTTAGTTTTCTCTTTTCTAAAATGAGAATAATGCCTTTAAGCCTCTACCCCACAGGGTTATTGTAGGGCTAGAATAAGATAATGAATGTAAAGCAGTTTGAAACCTTAAAATACTATGTAAACCTAAATTATTATTAATGTGCTGGGGGGCTGGCAAAAAATGCATAGTGTCTTTGGTGTATGAAGTCCCCATGTGGAAGAGGCATTGTGGGAGAGGAGGGGGTGCTTACAGAAAAGTATAATGGTATGTAATGGCAGTGTCCTCTCTAATATGCAGAATACTTAGATATTTGGTAACTTCTAGTATGCTATGTGATGAAGAAACATACTACTGATTGATGATATAGGTGGAACTGAGATCTCATCAAAGATATGAAACAAAAACCTGAGGTGGTATATGCCATTCCTTGCCTGGGTATGGAAAGACAAGAACTATTGACTATTCTGTGGTAGAGAGAGAGAGCTCTAGGTCTTTATCCAGGCTACTTTATGTGGCCTCTGAATATATAACTCTAGTTGTTCCTTTCCCTGATTTGTTTCTGATTTCCTGTGCTAGTTAAAGGAGATTGGAGATGGCTGTGAACTTGTAAGCTTAAAAACTAAAAGCCAGAAGAATGAGCCTTCAGAATTCTGGGAGCCCTAACCAGATGATAAGGAGCAAAGTATTAACTCACCTATTTGACCCACACTCATCTGGCAGTTGTTTGGTGGTGAATTCAATGGGAATAACATTATGTTCAAATAATTTGAGCCCACTCTCTACAGGGACCAAGATAGTTTTAAGGGAGTGTGGTCCCAGGTGTAGGAAAATGTACTTCTGATTTGACAAATTTTTACAGTAAATATCCCTTTGGGAAGGGATTGATGGGGAGATGACTTGCAAAGAGGAGTTCTCAAAAATTTCTTTTTGTTCCAGGCAAATTATTCTTTGTCATGAGAAATCAGGATCCAAGATTTAAGATGGTTATAAATAGGGATTCCTGGGCACAAGTTGACCTCTGGATCCACTACACAGACCTTAAGATGACTCTTTTTCTTTTTATCCCTATTTCCTCACTGTGTTCTTTCCTTGCTTCCCCTATAATGGCATCTCCCCAAATAGAGCTGTTCTTATGATCTTTCCCCAGAGTCAAAGCCAGAAGAGCAAGAAGCATATGGCAGTTGAACTGAGGACGACCTGAGGAATGTGGAAGTACCAAATTATGGAGAGGAGGAAAGCAGGGGAGAGGGGTGAGATGACACTTGGAAACAGACAAAAATTGGTGACATCAGGGCAGCTAGGTGGCACAGTGGATAAAGCACCAGCCCTGGAGTCAGGAGTACCTGGGTTCAAATCCAGTCTCAGACACTTAATAATTACCTAGCTGTGTGGCTTTGGGCAAGCCACTTAACCCCATTTGCCTTGCAAAAACCTAAAAAAAAATTGGTGACATCTTGCTTTCCATTAGGACAAAGCTTTTTAGCATATTCTTTGAGAATCATGGCCATTATAAATATTAAAATGAATGTTCAAGAGAGACAGCTATTCTATTCAGTAAAACAAATAATTATACCACCTATCTCGCAGTGTTATCCTGAAGATCAAATGGAGACACCGAAAATCTTAAAAGGCTGTGTAAATGGGCAGCTAGGTGAGGCAATGGATAGAGTGTCCTGGCTTGGAATCAGGAAGATTAACCTTCCTGAGTTAAAATAAAGTCTCAGACACTTACTAGCTGAGTGACCCGGGGCAAGTCACTGCTTGTCTTAGTTTTCTAATCTGTGAAATTAGCTGGAAAAGGAAATGGGAAATTGCTCCAGGATCTTTTTCCAAGAAATTCCAAATAGGGTCATGAAGTCCGATACTAATGAACAAGAACAAAAACTTTTATTATTGTTTTAATTATAATGTTAATAAGATAAAACCCTGCCCCTCATGGAAAGCATTCTTCTTGGGGCAAAATTATTCCAGACTTTGGCAGAGATATCGACTAGTTTTGGTTGATAAAGTGAATTGGGGATGGTAGATCTTGAAAGCAAAAATAGAGGTAGAAAAACAGAGGTCATGTTTAGAAAACAGAAAAGTACATAGTTTAACTGAAGTATAGAATAAATGAAAAGGAAGAAAAAAGGATAGGTTAGAGTCTTGGATGACAAGTTAAAGAATTTGGACTTGATTCTCATGGTAATTGGAAGCCACTAAAAATTTTGAGCCTGGAATTTAAAGTATCATGTTATACAGATGTAAGATACTGTTATGCCCCTATAGTCATGTAATTAAAAAAATAGTTACCAGGAGTAGCTAGGTGGTACAGTGGCTAGAGTACTTTCCCTGGAAGACCTGAGTTCAAATTTGACCTCAGACACCTAATGAGCTGTGTGACCTTGGGCAAGTCACTTAACCCCATGGTCTTAAATTTAAGGAAAAAGTAGTTACCAGATACAAGAGAAGATCTGACATAAATCTTTACCTAGAATAGGTAGCTAGATGGTATAGTGGTTAGATAGATGTTTGTCCTTTGTTCTTGAAGAAGACCATGGCATCAGCCAAGTAAGTGAATTGGATTTGAGTGAGGGGGCCACATTTTATCCACTGGAGCAATCTGTGACCAGATATTAATCAGAATAACTGGAATGGTCCTGGATGGAAGCAATGACTAGCCCAAGTAAATGTTGAGTGTCTAGGGCTGGATTTGAATTCAGGTCCTCCTCCTTTCCAGACTGATGCTCCATCCTCTGTTCTACTAGGGTGGGAATCAGGAAGATCTAAGTTGAAATTCAGCCTTAGATACTTAAAAGCTGTGTCATTTGACCTCAATATCCTCAACTGTAAATTGGAGATAAGAACAGCTACCACCTCTGAGGATTGTTGTGAGGTTCCAATGAGATAATATTTATAAAGCACTTTAACATAGGGCTTGGCAAATAGTAAATGTTTGCTATTACCTTACCACTGTGAAGATATGTTACCTTGTATAGTTTTTTAAGAAAAAATTTACCTGGTTCCTTCTGCTACTTATGTATGAAAAAAAAATCAATGAATGTCTCCCATTTGCAAGGCATAGACAAAAATATGAATGAGACAATATTTCTGCCCTCATGCTAAATTCAAGAGAGGTTCAAAACAAATATTCTTCAAGGTCCAAGGGAGGGAAGAATGATGGACAATCCTTACTGAGGGAATCAAGCATGGGTGACTAAGTGAATGGAAGCTTCACTAACAGAAATAAGCAGATCAGAAGAGTAAGCACCAGTGCTAAGTGGACTCAGATGAGGACTGATTGTTAAATTTTCAACATGAGCATTTATACCTTGGAAATCAGTAGATACCAGGAATCAGAGCTTATTCTATTGATTATGCTTTAGAAAATGATGGGGGGAAGGTATGGCTAGGTGGCACAGTGGATAGAGCCCCAGCCCTGGAGTCATGAGTACCTGAGTTCAAATCCAGCCTCAGACACTTAATAATTACCTAGCTGTGTGGCCTTGGGTAAACCATTTAACCCAATTCCCTGAAAAAAAAAAAAACTTGAAAGAAAGAAAAAGAAAATTATGGGGGAAATGTTAACTGGTAATATTTTGTTATATTATTAAATATTAATGATGTGCATTAAATTTAAAAGTAAGTCATTCCTATATTTTTTTTCTGAAAGAGTCAGTTGTTAAACATTTACCAGATATCTCTGGCCAGTCGGTTTTAGGGGAAAGATGTTTGATTTTGGACATGTAGAGTTTGAAGAAGTATTTGAAATATTTGAAATGTTCTAAGTATAGTTGGAACTTGGAAAAAAAAGTCAAGACTGGAGAAAAAGATTCAGCAATCAGATGAAGAAGCCATGAGATCAATGAGATTGCTAAAGGAAAAAAATGAAGTGGGAGAAGCAAAATCATGCAAATTGGTTAAATTTTCCACATTTCTCCTTCCAGTCCTTATTAAGAGGGAAGACAAAACAGTTATATAAGAACTGAACTTTTAAAAAATGAAAAGCTGAAATCCATTGGTTCAGTCAGTTAGTCAAACATTTATTAATTACCTTCTCTATTTTAGTCATTGTGATAAGTCCTAGGAGGATACAAAAAAAAAGGCAAAAAATACTACCTACTCTTAAGGAACTCACAATCTAAAGAAGATGAAAACTATGTTTAAACAAGATAATACTGTATTTCCCCCAAAATAAGACTTAGCATGACTTTTTTTTAAGGCTGTTCATAATATAAATCCTACCCGAAAAATAAACTCCAGTTAAGATTGTCAAATAGATTCATTTAGCACATCCATTGCAAAATACAACAGATGTATTGAATTATAGAATAATAATATTAATATATAATTAAATGTAAATAAGTAAAACTATTGACATTAATACTTAAAATAAATGATAATATAAATTATAATTAAGTGTTTGTAAATACCTAAGCAGACACCTTTGGAGCTAGAAACTTATTTCGGGATGACCAAATGGAGTATTAACAAAGCACATGAATCACTCATTTGATTAAGTCTGGATGGAAAGAAAGTCCCACCTCTAATCATCACTAAGGGCTAACAAAATAAGATTGAGTATGTTTCAGGCATTTATGTTTTTCGAACTGAAAACGCTATGGGGAAAACAATCCATTATAAGGAAGAGAGTCAATTTAATGCTGCCATTTGTTTTGTGAGATGGCCAAAGAGGTCTGCTGGTCTGGGACTCAGCCAGCATTCACACTAAAGACTTGAAGAGGATCCTTGCCGAGAGAGGAATAGGTCAAATAATGATTCCCACAGGAATAAATACCTATCTCCAGACTCTTGATTTTGCAATAAAAAAAGTCATTTGAGGACCATTTGCAGATGGAAATCAATGACAACATTGAAAGTAGAAACTCTGTGAAGCCAACTATAAGAGGTCACGACTTGGGTGAAGAATTCATGGGATAAAATCACTGACAATTGTGTTGCCAATGCACTTTGAGCAGGAGACATGATCATTTAAGGAGAGCTCTGTTCCTGAGCATGAGAGATTTGGGGCAATGGTTCTATAGGAAATAGTCACAAAAATATTCAAATGTAGATTTTTGTACATGGATAAGTGAATAAATGTAGATTATTGTATATAAAAAGACAACCTCTGAAAATCCTAATGCATCGTTTAGAGCAAAAATTAGTATAAGACCTGATCTTTTTTTCAGGGAAATATTGTAGACAGAGCAAATGGAAAGTGGTAATCTCTTGGGCTACTAGGTGACAGTGGATAAGAGTACTGGGTCTAGACTCGGGAGGAACTGAGATCAAATTCAGTCTCAGACCCTTACCAAATCATTTACTCCTATTTGTCTCAGTTTCTTTATCTGTAAAATGAGTTGATGAAGAAAATGGCAAACCACTCTGGTATCTTTGCCAAGAAAATCCCAAAAATGGAGTCATAAAGAGTCTGGAATAATTCAGCAACAATAACAATCTGGGAGGGAAGGTTTTTGGTTTGCCTAAATGTCTTTCTGTCAGCTCTAAACATTTTCTCTAAAACTACATGGATTCCAGATGAAATAATTTACCCTGTTTTTCAGTATCAAATATGAATTAACTAATTTTGTTATGCTGCATCAGATTTTGGGATAGGAAAATAATTTCAAGAATCCAGAAAAGCTTCAAGTATTTTTTTATTAAGAAAAATAAATTAGGGGTGGCTAGGTGGCTAGGTGGCACAGTGGATAAAGCACCGGCCCTGGAGTCAGGAGTACCTGGGTTCAAATCCGGTCTCAAACACTCAAACACTTAAACCTAGCTGTGTGGCCTTGGGCAAGCCACTTAACCCCATTTGCCTTGCAAACCCCCCCTCCCAAATAAATAAATAAATAATAAATTATACACAATTCTAAAAATTATGCTTCTATGTTTGTTTCTGTCGCCCTTCTATACAGTTAGAACCATGGTATACAATATTCCTTCAAAGTCAGCAGGTTTATTACCTGCAAGAGCCTTCAGAATGAAGTTTGCTGTTTGTCTAATTGCATCACTCCCTTTCCATACAAGCCCTGCCCTGGATAAATTACCTGAATATTGACTCACCCTAAAATAAAAGCTCTACACTGTGCACTGCTTAAACCTGCCCTTGGTAAGTTGGTCTATTTATTACTTCATAATGATTCAGTTATTCATCCTAACCACACCCTAACAAGCTGAACATGGGAAGTTTCATACAAAGAATAATAAGCACATTTCATTTAGTTTTACAGAAATAAAGAGAAAGATTTTCTTTTCCTTACCAAAGTCTGTCATTTTTTAACAAAATATGCAAATATGGCAATAGTAATTAATAATATGTTTATGTATATGTAAAAATAGTTATTTCTGGGCCTACAAATTGAACTTCTTGCCCTTTCTCAATTCATTAAAGGTACTTTTAGTTCTGTATCTACACATGGAGACCAGGTTCAATCTTGAAGAAGTCTCACCCCTAAAGAGAGAGGTCTTTCTGGAACATTCTCTGGTTCTGAAACCCCAGGTGAAGCATGTTTACCTTTGCTCTGAACTGTCCCAACAAGTCCCTACCAGGGCCAATGCCATGAGCAAGCCAAGTTAAGTTTAGGATGCTCCTCCTGTCAGTGGTCATCTCCAAGAACCAGAGGAGTGACCTTCCTGAAGCAAAGTTGATACCAACTGAGGAGCCAATCAAACTTAACCTCATAGGACCCTTTGAAATAATCTTCAACTTATTTTTGTATTTATTTTGTTTTTTACAATGTTTAAATGTTGTCTCCCTTCTTGGGCTGTGGGTTCCTGGAGCAGTTCAGTGCCTCACTCATATTAAATGTTTAATAAATGACTACTTACCTACTTTCCTGAAACACCCATCCAATTGTTCAGTTACCTATATTGAGGAAAGAAAAAGAAAGCAGAAGTGATATCGAGGCCTTTCAGATCCAATTTCAAGTTGCCTTAGTCAACACTTGTATTTCAGTGGCCAAATGTCCCTACAAACCATGGAAATCTTCCCCTATGCCTCTGGGTAAAGACTAGAACAGTTCTAATACACTTAGCAGATGTGAAGGGAGAGAGCCAGATGAGAAAGTCCTCTCTTTAAGGAATACTGAGGGGCCACTCCTCCTGGCTTAGTGGTCAGTCCTTTCGTGTGTAGACATCTCTTGTCTATCTATCTTAGGATAGAGAGGATTTTATTTCATCATCTCAAACCACTCAAATTCTTCAGCAGTGAGCCATAGGTGAACTGTCAACATCAGCCATAGTAACTCAGCAGTGCAACGTACTCTAAACCAGGAGACATACTTTATAACAAGAGTTCTTAACTTGCTATCTATAGACTTCCAGTGAATCCATAGATTTGACTGGATCTAAGATCCTGGATGTAAAAAAAAAATTACATCTTTGTTTTCACTAACCTCCAAATGATATTTGTCATTTTCTTCAATTATTTAAAAAAAAATTGAAAAGAAGTCATGGGCTAATTGTGCAAACTGTCCAACACACACACACACACACACACACACACACACACACACACACACAGAACTTTCTGATATGATGCAACCTATTCTATTTCAATCAATGAGTATATGTTGAACCTAAGTGGAGAGGATGTGTTCTTTGTTGCACAAATTCAGAATTTTAAAGGTAGAAGGGACCTCAGAGGTTATTTAGTCTAATCTGATGGTAAACAATTCCTACAGTATCTCTGACAGATGCTCACTTGGCTTCTGCAGGAAGGTCTTCTGGGGCAGGGAATTCACTACCTTTAAAGACTACACATTTCCCTTTGTCAGAGTGTGTTAGGAAAAGTTTCCTTTCATGAAACAAATCTGCCAGATAATTAGAAACCAAAGAATATTAAAAGCAAAATTAGTACTCACTGGGGGGGGGGCTTCCCTCTCCTACTAGCATCATCAAAGGACCTGAAAGTTTGTCTGGGTTCCTAGATTAGAGTTTTAGAAGAGATCTTATTTTACAGATAAAGATGATGAAGGGGATGAAGAGGGAAGAGCTCTGGATTCCTCAGAATCAAATAGCTAGTTAATAGCAGAGCTGGACCCAGGTCCCTTGACTTGAGTATAGTGTCCATCTGTCATAAAGAACTATCTTCCTGATTCCTGAAAAGCACTGAGGACAAATTTGGGGAGTGGACTGGAAAGGGCAAAGAAAGTTCTGATTACAAACAGCCTACCTCACTCCTGTGCAAAGATTTAAAACTTTACATCCTCTTTGAAAGTATGCCAGTGTTGTGTGGCATTGTGCAAGAGGTTGTTGGGGACTTTCTTTTTATATTTATTTCCTCAGTGCTTAGTTTAATGGTTGGCCTAGAAGGTCTTCATATTCTTTTATTCATACACTCACTTGGAGTTTGAATTATCATCTATATAGAGATGAATCCCTGTTCTATCTTCAACTCAGACAAGCTGTCTACTACAGGATTTCTTGTTTCACATACTTAGATATGAAACCTAGGATTTCTCCTGAGATCATCTAAAATTAAATCTTCCATTTCCAAAACTAAGGACATTACCCACCTTTACTCACAATCCCCATTGCCAAAATTATACCATTATGTTCTTTTTATTTTTAGAACCAGTCTTAAAAACATAAAAAATAGGTAATCACTTAGTTGACATGACTTGAGGGACATTGAAAGGTCCCTGGTGCTCCACAGGTCTTCCCACAGTGCTTGTGTTTCTCGCTATCAGAAGCCCTTTAGATTAAGAAATCAGTTCTTAAAGTGTCATCTGGGGACCTTTGGGAGTCCCTGAGATCCTTTCAGGGAGTCCAAAAAAAAATCAAAATTCTTTTCATAATTATATTAAAGGATTTTAGATTCTAATGACTATAATCCACATAAACAATAGCTTAGGGGATATCCTCAATAATTTTTAAGAATGTAAAGGGGTCCTAAAACCATAAAGTTTAAGAAACATGAAACTAAGGTTTTATTATCTCAGGAAATTTTCTATTATAAAATAAATATAGGAGCGGTCAGGTGGCATAGTGGATAGAACACTAACCTAGTGGAGAGAGCACTGGCCCAGGAGTCAGGAAAACCTGGGATCAAATTCAGCCTCAGACACTTAATTACCTAGCTGTGTGACCTTGGGCAAGTCACTTAATCCCATTGCCTTGCAAAACAGACAAACCAAAAAAAAGTAGATATAGAATCCTCAAGATAGATAAATGATTACTACCTTATTAAGACAAAATTAATCCCTTAGCATGGATTAGATAATTTTAGAAAGGTTTTCTGTTGTTGTTCAGTTGCATATGACTCTTTGTAATACCATTTGAGGTTTTAAAGGCAAAGATACTGGAGTAGCTTGCCATTTCCTTTTCCAGTTCATTTTTACAAACAGGGTTAAATGACATGCCCAGGATCACACAGCTAGTAAGTATCTGAGGCTGGATTTGAATTCATGAAGATGAATCTTCCAGATTCCAAGCCCAGGGTTCTATCCCTTCAATACTTAACTACCCTATTCTTATGTACACTAGGAGCAAACAGGGTTAAGTGATATGCCCAGGGTCACACAGCTAGTAAGTATCTGAGGCTGGATTTGAACTCTTCCTTATTCTAAGCCCAGGGCTCTATCCACTTCCACCCCTAGCTGCCCCTATTCTCATGTAAATCTAAACTCAAAATGTTTTCTCTCTTTGTTCATTATAGCTACATGTAAAAAGTCAGAAATGTGATTAGGCAGATTAAAAGAAAATTATTTTGTACTTCAAGCTTAGGTTTTTCTCTAGTCTTTTCCCTGCCTACTCATTCATTTACATGGAAGAGTAGAAGAGATTTGGAATGTAAAAAAAACAAAAACTCTGAACCCCAGAGGAGTGTGGTTAAAGATCACTTTAATTTAGCCTTAAGTGATTGAATGCACACCATAAGCATGAGGGAGTTCTCAAAGAGACACCCTAAGGACAGAGACCAAGAAATTTAGTCCAAAGCAGAGTTGAGTCTGAGGACATGTCCACTTAACTCATTATTCTGTGTATCTTTTTCAGAGTCCAGAGCTGCAGAGTCCTTCAAAGTGTGATTTGTGATTCAATAAACTATAATATTAACACTATTAGACGGCCCAGCCTGAATTCCTACAATGAGGACCCCTAGATAAAAGTCTAAACATCCTATGGGGATTAGTTTTATCCTGGGTTTAGAGCTGGAAGGGTACTTAGAAGTCAAGCAGTATAACCTCATTTTTACACCTGAGGAAACTGAGACCTGGAAAGGAAAAGTAATTTGCTCCAGATCATATTTGTAGGTACTAAATAAAGGCATAGTCTAGATTTAGGCCACGTCATCTAACAGTAGATCCAGTGTTCTTTCCAAACACTGTTGCCTTTGCCCTACTTTGTACGACATGGGCAAAAAGCAAATCACTTAATGTTTACCTTCTTCTTCATATTTACCTTCTTCTTCATATGAACTGTGCGGGAAGGAATGATGACCATAAATTTGTCATTTCAGTCAAATGCAAACATTTGGATAGCAACACAAACAGCAGTGTCCTCCTAGAATATGGAGAATATATTACAGAGCATAAAATCAGTTGTCTTCTATTAAATATGAGGTTTGGCTCTTCTGAAATAAATGGTTTTAATACAGTGCAAAAGGCAAAAAGAAAAAAAAAAACCCTGTAAAGTGAGAACAAGTCCAGGACTCAAAAGGCATAACTAAATATATTCAGTTTTGTATCAGGAATAGTAATTTCTTCCCTGTTCCTGGCTTCAGGAACCCTTAAATCACTATAATCCAATTAAACTCCTCTTCTCTCCTGTAAAATAAGGATGGGAGATTTATGCAATGTTAGAGCTGGAAGAGAATACAACAGTGTTGTTGGCAGGATGATTATGAAGAATCATTAATAAAAATATATGGAACAAGCAATAATTGCCATTTAAAATATCCAGATGTGGAAGTGAACTACAGAGTGATCAAGTTTGTGACTACTTGATGCCATTTTGAAAGATATTTATTTTTTTAATTCTATTATACTTTGGGACTGGGAAGGTTTCTCAGCAGGAAGCAAAGGCAATATTGCCTTTTGCAATATCATTGCAAAAAATTAAAACCAGTTCCAATCATAAAGTCCCAGAGTTCATTTTCTACTGATGTAATTTTCATAGAATTTTGAGATGAAAGCAACCTCAGAGACCATCTAGTCCAATTCCCTTATTTTACAGAGAGGAAATTAAGGCCCAGAGAGGTGATAGAGAATTTGCCCAATCACAAAGATAGTAAGAATACAGCAAGGCTGTCATGTGAACCCTAGCACTTTGGCTCCAATTCCATGGGACTTACCATTTTCTATTTAATGTTTCAAACAAGAAACTAATACCTCTGAGGTCACTTTTCATCTCTTTTCACTACTTCCAATGGCAACATCCTGCTTTCTCCACATAGAGACTCTCACACTAGTTCACAGAAAAAAAAAAGAGCAAGCTTGTTACCCCCTTCACTCCTTGGGGGCAATCCCTGGAAGGAAGCTAAATGGAAAAACATTCTGGATTCAGAGTCAGAATACCCTGATTCTGCTATCTGTGTACCTTGGGGTAAAACACTCACCCTCCTTGGGCTTTGGTTTCTTTATCTATAAAATGAGGGGTTTGAAATATATAACCTAGATTCCTTCTAATTCTGTTTTGTAAAAAGCTATTGATGAGGTGCAGCTAGGTGGGGCAGTGGATAGAGCATTGGCCCTGGAGTCAGGAGGACCTAAGTTCAAATTCGACCTCAGACACTTAATAATTACCTATGTGATCATGGGCAAGTCACTTAACTCCATTGCCTTGCAAAAAAAAAACACGGAAAAAAAAGCTATTGATTAAAAAAATCCCAGAGACCCAATCAGAGGCAGCTGGTAATAAAATGAATCTGGAGTCTGAAAGACCTGAATTCAAATCCAGCCTCACTTACTGGCTATGTTTCTTAATTGATTTTTATTTCAGTTTCCTCAACTGTAAAATGGGGGTAATGACAACACCTACCTCCCAGAGGGAATTGAAAATGAGATAACAGCTCAGTGCCTACCACAAGAGGAGTTCAATAAGTTAATGCTTACTTCCTTCCTTTCCCCTTTATAACTATCTGTGCTGTATAACCAACCAAAAGCAGTGTATAGAGACACAGAATTTTAGAGATGGAATGGAAGGACCATTGAGATCGTCTGCTATCACACAGCAATACTCTAGTACAGATCCAGGCTGAATTTGGGCAAATCCCTTTCACTACTATACCTATTCCTGTTTCCCTAGCAACAGTTACAGCTCTACCTAAATTTCCTTCTCCAAGGATATGAAAGAAATGAACAAATGAAGGCAACTTCTTTTCTTTCCAGGTCTCATTCAGCCTGGCATCTTCTCCCTCTTTTCTTTTGCTTCATAGAAATCATTCCTTCTTCAAGTCTAAGTTCAAACCTAGATTTTTCCAGTGCCCTCCCTATCCCCACTCCCAATCTTAGAGCCTTTTCCTCTTAAGATTTTCTCTATTCCTCTTATTTACATAGTGTCTCCCACTTTGAAATGTAAACTCCTTAAGGGCTGAGGGGATTTTTTTTGGGGGGGAGGGGGGAACAACACTATATTTGACAAAATAGTGGCCACTTAATAAATGTCCTGTACTTCAACCCAGAGTGTTACTAAATTGTTCTAGGTTCTGTGTTAGGCTTAAAAACAAAAACAAAAACAAAACTGCACTTAAAAAGTATCCATCAACTCTGCTCTTGAAAGTGCAGAATGGGAAGGCAAGCTTGTTACATCAGAAACTTTACCACAGTATAGGTACAAATAGATTTGTGGGGGCAATCGTTGGCTTGTTTTCATTGGTTTTTTTTCCTCTTGGAAGTCTTCTTAGGGTTTCCAAAGGGCCAGAACTTTGTAAACCTTAAAATAGTTCGGCTAGTCTCATTAGGACATCGCCAGGGAAGACCACAGCTCTTTTCCTGCTTTCCCCAAACAAGTTCCTTCAGACTGGTAGCCACTGGAGACAGCCCTTCTTCCTTCATGGCTCGGGCTTAGAATTAGAAGGCTGCAAGGCCACCTAGCCCAAACCCTTCACTTCAGAGGTGAGGGAACTGGGACACAATAAGAGGGCAGCAGGGAGCAGGGCTCAGGTCTCCAGGCTCATGCCAAAGCCAGGTGAGCCTCCCAGGCCCCTTCCCCAACTTCATGGGGGGGTTCCTCGGAGCGAGCGGGTGCGGTGGCCGCCTCTCCCCCCAGACTCATCCTCCGCCTCTTCGGGAGGTGACTGCATGACAGGGAAGGTGGCTTTCCCGCCCCACCCCGAAGGTGCGGGTGCCAGCGCAGGAAGTGTGCGCAGCCCTGCCAGGCTCTCCCCAGGGGCAGCGCCGCCTCCGCCGCGCCCCCCTCCCCCTCCCGCGGCCAGCGGAGGGTGCAGGAGGGCCGGCAGCGGGCACCGCGACCAGGCGGGGTGGGGGAGAGAGGAGAGGGCGGCGGGCTTCTCGCCCCCGCGGCGCCCCACCAGGGCACCTCATGGCGTCCTTGCAGCCAGGGGGCTCGGGGGCGGTGGGTTTCTCCGAGACCCTGGACGAGCTGGTGTGGAACTTCACCTACGGGGCTCAGGGCTCCGGCAACGGCTCCCTCTCCGGCTTTTGGTACAATAAGAACCAGGTAAGGAGGGTCCCCACCTGGGCAGCCCTCACCTGAGCGGTTCCCACCTGGGCAGCCCCCGCCCGCTGTCGCCTGGGCAACCTGCGCTACTCCTGCTCCCGCATTCCCTCGGCTGCGTCCCTCTCACCTGTGACGCCCCCCCCCCCAGCTGGGCTGTCACCTGGGCAATCCCCTCCCCCCACCCGCGCTGCTCTCGCTTCCTGGCATCTCCCTAACCTCCATCCCTCTCCTCTGAGCTGCCCTCACCGGCTCAATTCCCTTACCCCCACCTGCACCCTTCCCATGGATCAGCCTCGACCTGTGCCCGCCCACCCTCAGGCCGGAGCTTGCCACGAATCACTCCCTCCCACCCAACTACGCACCCCTAAGCATCCCACACCCTTTGAGAGGCAAACCGCATCACGCTGTCTCCTCCCAGGGGCCCCCTCCCCCCTTCTCCCCAGCCAACCAGCTTACGCTGCTGAGGCTGGTTGTCAGATTTCAAAGGAGAAGTGGTGAGCTTGGGATGCAGCAAGAGGTCTTAGAATTTAGGACTGGGAAGGACAGGAGATTATTTATTGTAGAGTCCTCATTTTGCGGATGAGGAAATAGAAACCCAAAGAAATAAAATGACTCGTCCAAGGACACAAAGGAAGGGGCAGAGCTTAGACTGGAACCTAGTTCTCCTAACTCCAGATTCAGCTCTGTTTCCATTACAGGACACTCTGTTTTAGTTCTACATATATATATATATATATATGTATATATATAATATATATGTATATATATACATATATATATATACACACACATATAGACATGTACATATGTGCTTTTTAGTGTATAAAACTCAGAGAAACATGACTGTTTCCTTCTTAAAATCAATCAGAAACAGGTAGAGCAGTGGATAGAGTTGCTAGGCCTGGAGTCAGGAAGACCCAAGGTCAAATTCAGCCTCAAATGTGCACTTAGATAGGCAAGTCGCCTAACCTCTGTTTTCTCAATGCCCCTTCCTTTAAAATGAGGATAAATAAAAGAACCTACCTGGCCAGGATTGTTGTGAGAATCAGAGGAGATATTTGTAAATCCCTTAGCACCATGTCTCTTGTATAATAAGGTGCCTAATACATGGTTATTGATTGCCTTCGAAAGGCTTATATCTCCTTCCTCAGTCAGTCAATAAGAATTAACAATAATTAAGTAATGCTTATTTTTTAATCACATACCTCGGAGGAATTTAATAAATGCTCATTGATCAACTGTGAAAGGCTTATTCCCTTCCTCAGTCAGCCACTAAGATTTAATTATAATTAATAGGTGCTTATTTTTAATCACGTGCCTTATAGGAGTTTAATAAATGCTTATTGACTGACTGGGGAAAGGAATAAGTATTTCCCAGTCTATCAATTAAGCACCTATGTTATCGAAGATGATCTGCTAAGCACTGAAGATACAAAGAAAGGCAAGACAGTCCCTCCCCACAAGAGCTCACAATGTAATGGGCGGGGGAGGAGAAGGGGAGAGACAACAAGTAACCAAAAATGTTCAAACAAGCTCTAAACCAGATAAATAGGAAAAGAAAAGAAAGTAAACACCAGAAAAAAATGGATATGGAAAAAGTCTCCTTCTCTTCTAATGGAGGTTAACCACTTATCATTTCTGAAATGTAACTGATCTGTGGAAGCTCTTTACTCATTTTCCCCTGTGGCCTTACTTTCCTTGCAAACACAAGAGTACTTCCATACCCAACCTGAACTTGGCCCTAAACAACTGAATAAATTACTTTCCTCCTATCAAGCAAGTGGGAGGCAAATAGGACTATTTTGGGGGAGTCATCTCCATTCCCAGAATGTTAACACTTGAAGTTCTAGAAATCAAATAGTCCAGGTCTCTACAGAGCAGAAATGCCAAACTGTAAATTCAGAAAAATTCAAAAAATAAAATATAGGTGACCAGGGATAAACTGAAGCCAACTTGAAGGGGAGCTGGTTAAATTTTTAGCATGAACATTTCCACCTCCATATCAATCAGGGCTTGATTTATTGTTTTGCTAATTGTCTAGCCTCGAGCAAGTATTGATAATGCAGATTAAACTTAGAAGTTTAATGCATTTAATACATTTTTATGGAGGAAAAAGTTATTAAATATTTGCCAACAACCCCCCCCCCGCATGTGAGCAAAGGAAAAAAACTGACTTTTTATAGGATCATAGTATCTAGGTAGAAGGGACTCTAGAGGCTATCTAGTTTAACATCCTCATTTTATAGATGAAAAAATTGAATTCTAGAAAATGAAGAATTGAATTTCCATATCAAGTTCTTGCCTTCCATTCCTACCATTTCTTTCAAAATGTTGGCAGCAAAGTCATTGAGAGAAGCCCCATGTGAAAATGCTGTTGCTAATGTGGCATTTTCCTAAGTTATCTCCCAGCACATTACTTCCTTTTCTCTAAGTGGAAACCTTCTCCTCTCACATAACAGTGATGCAGCTCTTTCAGGCTTTGTCACCATCTTTCCTTTGGAAGGTATTATCAGCTTTAGCAACGATCTTTAAGCAGGATTCTATCAGAAAAGAAGGGCTTAGAGATTCCCATTTACTATTTTTTTAAAGACTTTTGCAAGGCAATGGGGTTAAGTGACTTGCCCAAAGTCACACAGCTAGGGTATTATTAAGTGTCTGAGGCTGGATTTGAATTCAGGTTCTTCTGACTCCAGGGTCACCCCTCTATTCACTGTGCCACTTAGCTGCCCCTCCCATTTACTCTTGTACTCAGAATGCTGACAAGTCTCAGTCTCATTTATAGGGCAGTTTTTTTGTTTTATTTTGTTTTGTTTTGTTTTGTTTTGCATGGCAATGGGGTTAAGTGGCTTGTTGCTAAACTTATAGGGCAGTTCTTAATGCTACCAAAAGGAGTCACAGAGAATAGGATCTTAGTTTTGGAACTTAGAGACATCTAGGCCAATTTCTTCATTTGACATTTGAAGAAATTGCTGTTTTTAGAGAGGCTAAGTCATAAAGTCAATAAGCATTTATTAATGCACCAAACATTACCAAGGAATTAAGTACTTATTAGTATTTACTATGTGTCAATCACTTCCTTAGGTATATTATTTGTCCATGTTAGCATAGCTAGTAAATGTAAGAGGCAGGATTTGAACATGGGTCTTCCTGATTCCAAGTCCATTATGCTATACTCAGCTGATCTTGATGAGTTTTTTCCTTGACTTCTTACCTTAACCAAAGAATAAGAAACAAAAAAAAAAGATAATAATGGTTATTATTATTATAGCTAGAATATATATAATACTTTAAGTTTACAAAGTTTACAAATATTATCTCATTTTGTTCTTATAATAGCCCTGGAAAGTATATACTCTTCATTACTTCCACTTTACAGAGGAAGACAGTGAGGTAGGGAAAAGTTAAGTGACTTGCTCAGGATCTCTCATCTGATTAAGTGCCTGAGACAGAATTTGAACTGAGAACTTTCTGACCTCCAAGTCTAATACTATTTACCAGTTGAGTTTTCCAGTATAAGCTTTCACTGCTCTAGGAAATTGTAACAAAAGAATATATAATTCTTTCTATTTTTCCCAGAGTCCCCATTCAGAGAAAGTTCTAATCTGGAAGAATACTTTAGCCTTAAATTTCTTTCTTAATCCTCTCCATCTCAATTGTCTCCTTCCCACAATATTTCCATTAAATAGGCTCAGACTAGCAAATGGCTGTACAAAGCAAAGTTAAAATCCAAAACAAATAAAAATAAGAGTAAGGGGCAGCTAAGTGGTGCAGTGGATAGAGCACCAGCCCTGGTGTCAGGAGGACCTGAGTTCAAATCCAGCCTCAGACACTTAAAAACCACCTAGCTGTGTGAATTTGGGCAAGATACTTAACTCCATTGCCTTGCAAAAAAAAATAATAATAACATAAAAGTAAACATTTTTTCCTGAGTCCTGAAAGAAAATGTTTCAAACTTCCATGACTAAGGGGGGAAAAAACTAAAACTTAATGACCTTGAGGTCCAAGGTCTAGGATGACTACAACAATACAGTATCAGTCCTGATACTACATACCTGATAGGCCCTTGATCCTTGAGTATTTGGTCCTTATGATGACTAACATTTCTGCTCTCCCAGCTCTATGTGACTCCTAGCAGTCTTCGCTTTTCTTGCTAAGTGCATTTTCTACATGTCTCATCAAAAACTAGTTTTATTCTCAAACCTTGCTTCTGCATGGACTCACTTAAAACACCTGTCTCCAGAACTGACCTGCTGTCTTTATGGATACTTTTGCATACAAGGGTGACCAATAACTGATTTCAACAATGGTATTACTTCCTTTTAAATTTTCTTGCTTTGAGGAATGGATTGCTCTGAATCCTATATAGTACTTCTTAGCAAGTAGCTGATAATTTTCCTAAGGATTTGGTCTGCTTGCCTTTTTTTTTTTTACAGTTAGTTTAATAACCCATTCTAAGTCCCCTCTTCTAAATGCGGCCTGAGATTGTATTAATCTTTTTTGGCTGTCAAATTGATTCATCTTAAGCTTGTAGTATATTAAAAATCTCAGATTTTTTTCTCTTTCCCCCATACTGCACCTGTAAGGATTTATTCTTAAGTTACTCCTATCCTTATTAAATGTTACACCAACTAATTTATCATGGTGTTCTTGACTGTTGAGATATTTTAGGTCTTTTATCTGTCATCTGTGAGGCAACTTGGTATGCTGAGAGAGAGAGAGAGAGAGAGAGAGAGAGAGAGAGAGAGAGAGATTGGTTAATTGATCTTGGGCAAGTCAATTAATCTCTAAATGTCCCAAGTGACTCTCTGAGACTAGAAATTATAGAGAAGGTTCAGATCTTCATTGATGAAGACAATTTCCTCATGAGGAGGTTCCCTTATAGGACAAGACCCAAACCCCAAAACTGTGATCTATTGTCTTCCAATAACTACAAGCACTTAGGTCATCTGACAAGTCAATAAGCATGTTAACTGTACTTTTATTCAAGTCATTGATGAAACTATTATTCAGATTCAGGTATAAATTTCTGAGGGAATCCATTGCTATCTGTTTCTGATCATCAGTCCCCATTCTTTGGATAAATCTATTCATTTGTGGAGGATGAAGAATTAGAGATTATATATCATAGATTTAGAGTTAGTGTCTAATCCAACCTTCCCATCCTCATTTTCTACAAGGAACTTGACAGAATGCTTCAAAATAGTTAAACATATATTCTGATACTTTGTGCATTCAGTTGAATAGAATGGAAGCTCCTTGAGGGCAGGGACTGTTTTTCAATTCCTAGGACAATATTTTATACAATCAGTGTTTAATAAATGTTTGTTGGCTTGGCTCAGATTGGAGAGTGGGTTTAAGGGGAACCCACAAGGAGTTGTGGTTAGATATTGCACCTCAAATCAGCAAGACTGAAGTTGCAATCCAGCCTTAGGTAGCCTGTGTGATCCTGTGTCATTTAACCTTTGCCTCAGTTTCTTCAACTAAACAAAAGAATATAATAAATTGCCTCACAGATTTGTTTGTTGGGAGAAGTAAAATGAGATGATTTTTGTAAAGTGCTTGGCACAGTGTCCAGCACAGAATAGGTGCTTGAAAAATGCTTATTTCCTTATTCCTTTATAAGAAAATATAGTTTAGAATTAGGGAATAAAAAAAGCTTTGGGGCTACACAGTATATTCTGTATATAAGAAGATAGAAAGAACTTAATAATCAATTACCCAGCATTATCAACTGATCAATGAAGAAACTGAAGTCTATCATGGATATCAGACTTGTCCAAGGTCAATCAGATAATAAACAACAGAATTAGGGTTTGAACCTAGATTTTTTTTTTTGCAAGGCAAATGGGGTTAAGTGGTTTGCCCAAGGCCACACAGCTAGGTAATTATTAAGTGTCTGAGATCAGATTTGAACCCAGGTACTCCTGACTCCAGGGCCGGTGCTTTATCTACTGCGCCACCTAGCCACCCCCTGAACCTAGATTTTTGATCTTAGATTCAGTGATATTTCTAGGCTACTGCCCATAAGACTTTCTTCAAGATAAGAGGAGAATCAGTTCCAAAGGCCTCATGATGAAAAATGCTATCCACTTCCAAAGAGAGAATTGATTGCCTGTGATTGCAGATTGAAGTACATTTTTTTCACTTTATATATTTTTATTATATTTTTTGCAAACATGGCTAATATGGCAATATGTTTTGCATGATTTCATATCTATAATTAATATAGAAGGGGAGGGGCTAGAGGAAGGGAGAGAATTTGGAAATCAAAAATTTTAAAATTATTGTTAAAAATAAATAATAAATTTAAAAATTTTTTAAAAGAGGAGAAAAGGGTGATTATTGGCAAGACTGTGGAGTGAGAAGTCATAAATTAGTCAGTAAATATCTATTAAGTGCCAACCATATATATTGAACTTTGGGAATGCAAAGATAAGTAGAAGATAGTCCCTGATCTCAAGAAGCTCCCT